>NW_027282497.1:0-697972 GCF_046629955.1 Centroberyx affinis | reverse complement strand
CTCACATGTCGTTGGTATTTGGACATGCGGTGTGAAAAAGACTACTCCTTGGTGGCAGTTCTGCTGACAGATACGGAGTGTTTGGCAGGTTAGGTGTGTAGCAGGCCTTGTAGTTGAAAGAAGCGTGTGTTGTTGCCATTCATTGATGCTTGTACAGGTGTGCGTGTTTTTTTGGTCTTGTCTCCCTGGCACACAGCTTATCTTAGCTCCACAGCAAGGGCTTAAAGATCCTGCTTAATGGTTCAGTGGGCAACCGCCACCACCACCACCTTTCACCGCCCAACCTTCCCCACCTCTCCGCTTGGCGAGCGTCAATGGAGTTAAATTAGGAAATGCCTATGACCCCAAACATTAAGGAGCAGGCATTGATCCTGAGGTGAAGGACCAGAGTGGGACAAGAGTGTCCTGACAGGGCTTTTGTGTGGTTGAAGTTATCTCAGCAGCCAGACTCAGCGAACGTGGAAAGCAGAGGAGTAGCAGGTGGGAAGCTTGGACTGGGAGTGAGAGAGAGAGAGAGAGAAAGAGGGGGAAGAAAAACAGGACCAAGGCGAGTTCTTTGATAGCTGCGCTGTTTGTATCTGAAACTTTCAAAGTGCTTCGGTGAAAGAGTGCTGTTGGGAGGATTAGCGCTCCGAGTGTAAAAACTCGGGAACAGCGTGGGCGAGTTCAGCTAGAGTTCTGCTGGGAAAACCTGCTGTATCCTCGGCACAGGTTTTGACTTAAAAGAGCGCGCAAGGGAGGGTTAGACCATGCATGCTGTGTGATCATGTTTGACAACTCATTGGATCAGCATTGAATTGTATGAGGTAACTGTCAAATCTATTTAATGACACTATAGCACAAAGCAGCAGAACGATTGCACGCATCCTTTCTCCAACTCCCCAGTTCTGTCATCTCATTCACTCTGCTCTCATCCCTCCTCTTACACAACAGTCCAAAGATAAATATTATGGTGTGGTATTATATATAAACTGAACCTACACCAAGCACATGAACTGAAACAAGCAGTTTTTGCCTGCGATGGAGACAGAAACAGACGGATGGACTTTTGACTCTGAGACTATTATCTACACATTTGAATTTCGTCTGGATTATGACACTTGAATTTCAAATGAAACAGATGAGAAGAGGAGAACAGTGACACAGCCAGTTAAACTCCTCTGTGTATTTCTCTCTAACCTTCCCTGGGAGGGAGGCATTGTCTATTTTTCTGAAGAAGGAATAGTGTAATATACCACCAGCCCTGCGAATGAGGGTGGGGCTCTCCCACTGCCACAGACAAAGGCCTTGAGAGAGAGAGAGAGAGAGAGCGAGAGAGTGCTGGTGTGGGATCTGGTCTGCTGGGGCGGTTCTGGACCTGCACAGTCCAGCGCCAGGTCAAACGCCACAATGGGGTGCAACATGTGTGTGGTTCAAAAGCCTGAGGAACAATACAGGGTCATGTTCCAGGTGAGCGCTCTCTCTCCTTTCCTCTCTCTCTCTCTCTCTCTCTCTCTCTCTCTTGCTCTCTCTCCCTTTCAGTGTTTAAGCACAAGTATTTGTTTGTCTTTCCTCTTTAAAACCTTTACTCGGGTTAGGGTTTGTCCCTTTCTCATACTGATGCAGCTGTGCCTTAATAATGACATTTCAATCATAAAGTAGCTGTTGTGATAATGTCATGCACTATTATCTGCGGAAATGGACACAGTAATTAACAGGACCTCATCATGTTGACACACTCATTTAACTCAAACAGTCCACATATGAATTCTTAACCTTCAGCGGTTTTATAATCCCAAACAAATCATGCATATATTAACTACAGGTATTAAAGGTATTGATGGAAATGTCAAGGATAAAATCATCAGGTAATTCCTCAATTATTCAAAGTGAAACATGTAATTAAAACCATGATGACATTATATGAGGTAATTAAATGGAAAAACTAATTTGTTTAGTTTTCAAGCTAGAAATTACCACCTATAAAGTGTAAAAAGTAAATAAAATGTTGGATGGATTTAATATATATCTCAGGATAAATACTACAAGCTCCACTACTACTACCTCTGAAAGAAATATTTTCCTACTTTCTAATTGGACAAGTATTTCTTTTGGTGTATATTTCTAATAGTACAGAAATTAATCTAGAAAATAATGTATAAATCATTTTGTACCTCTTCAGCAAGCCTATTAGTTGCTGTATTCAAATAATCATGCAGTGATAATACTGATAATTATGATAACCACACTTCATGCTGATTATAATAATTATGATCAAAGAGAGTAGAGCTGAGCTAAATTGCATAAGATAGAGAGATACGCTGGGATGCAGAAAGTAGAGTGGTGCAGAGAGAGAGAGAGGATGGATGGATTGTTATAGCTGGGCTAAAGAGTTATGGGAGAGAGGGGTTGCCACGGTTACTGCCTCAGTACCACTGGCCAACTGGGACCACAGACTGTACGTGAGTAAGCTCATCTGGCTGTGCAGCGCCTAAGGAAGCTTCTGCTTGGTGACTCGATGATACATGTGATACCAAAATAAGTCCAGTGCTTACTAGACATAAAAACTGCTCAGCATTCGTGGGTATGCAGTGCAACATTTTCAGTATCTGTAGCACCAGAAGCCTCAGTTGAATCTCTGTTGCACGTTGGAGTCAGGGTCTGGGCCAGTTAACTGGGCTGCATCTGGTGCCCGAGGCAATGCCAAGAGAGAAAACAACAGGGGGAGAGACTGAGCCCAGATAGGGGCACAGTAATGAGTCAAGGAGGGGAAGGACTGGAATAGGAAAATGAATGGGGGATGGAGAGTCAGAGATGGAGGGGGCTATTTTTCTGCTGTTTGCCCTCAGACGACAGAAGTAATTGATTTTAGCGCTTCATAGAGCAGGGATGAATATAGAGGCTTGAGTGACTTCACATATCCCTGGGGTGGAGTGCTAGAGAGGCTGCGAGTGTGTGTAGTCTGGGATATGATAAGAGGGAGACCAGAGGCGGCACATTCCATAATCAGTGACCCCCATATAACAGGGGTCAGCAGTAATGACACTGACCATATGCAGGTCAAAGTCTTTGAAAGTGGAAATCAAATAACTCTGCTGATCAACCAATGTGAAGTCAAGCGTGCCCAGAGGTTGCGCCCCTGGGTGTCTGTCACTCCAGCAACCCCGGAGATGTTTTCAGCTCCGACAGGCAGCGCAGACCCACTGGAATACAACCGTGTGGTTTCCAGATGGGTGCGGTGGGGAGCGGAGCAGCGGGGGTTAACAGTGATTCCTGGGGACTGAGGCAGGAGACATGTCCCATGAACTGGAGCATGGTAATTCTGCATAGAGGGTGTCATGTTGTATACAGGGCTACTGTGTGATCGGTGGTTGTGCGAGAGGAGCAGATACCTTGGTGTGGTGGAGCAGCATGTCTGCGTATATTGTGGTCTGATAAGCCTGAAACTTCATTCTTGGCTGAGAGCAGAGAAGCATGAGACAGAGGGAAAATGCAGATGGAGTACTGAACCAGCGCCAGCGCTTGGACTGGCGTTCAAGGGGTATATTGGTTTGAACGTATATCGACTTAAACCTGGAGGTCTCACACATGAAGCATAAGCCATAGTCTATGAAATAAAAAGAAGTAAATGTAAAAGAAGTATAAAGCAAACCATCCAAAATACCAAGAGTAGCCTACACATTTCCAGGTAAAATTGCAGGGTGCAAGAATTTTAAAGCTCTGAAGTAATCACAGTTTTCATGCTGATTTTTTCCATAAAATTCAATCTGTGTTATTGCTTGGAATGATGACAAAAACAGCGTCTCTTGCTGTGCAGATGGCTGATTAATCCAAACACCATGCCAAAGAAAATATGTAGGTATGCAGTGTCTCATCATAAAAAAAAGCAACATGTAATTACATTTTCCCCACATTTCATGGCTTTGCACAACTATTCTAGTCTCTTTTGAGGTTCCTAGCTTTGTGCCGTTTTCCTTAACGAACATGCGTAATTACACCTCCAAATTAGACGCAGTCCACTGACTAATTGTGTTTTTCAGACAATAAATACGGCGTTAAACAGCTTACGTTTACATCAGGCTGGAAAACCAGGCTGTTAAATTTGTCTGTATCAAAACACTTGGCTCTCTTGCCAAAGGAATATATCTCATGCATTATACATCGGGCCTGTGCTACACATACACTGCACAGTGGTGGTTGGTACACACCCATTGGCATGTGTCTGATCAATTTTGCCTCCATAGCCTCAAGTAATGGGATTTATTGTAGAGCAGTTGATGAATTACAAAGTCAGTTGTAGATCCTAGTGCACACCGACCACTCTAAGCAAGGTTTTCCGTTTTACATATCCATTTTACCATGCACCTGACCCACACACATACACACACACACACGCACTAAACCTCTGCCCCGGAGCCCTCCAGCCTCTCCCTCCCTTTTCTCTCCCCATCACTGTAAAGCAGGTTTCAAAGGGAGACTGTTTCCATGGCAACTTAAGTCATTAAACAAGCCTAATGTGTGTGATTTTTTTTTCTTTTTCACAATGACATGAAGAAACATGCTGACATTCACACTGGGCAAACAGATGGGAATCAATACATATCAATGACCGACTGACATTAGCTGAATAAATATATGCTTGCATGCACACACATGCTCATGCACAAGCAGTCCTGCATGCGTGTGCATATAACATATGCATGCATGAACATACATATATGCATATATGCATACAGGCAGTGCACTCTTTTGCTCTGGTATCATATTGCCAAATATCGTTTTACCCATCACCCTTCCTCCTATCACACCCTTAATTTGATCTGTTCCCTTTCATTGCTTTTCCCCTTATGTGATTTCTATCCTGGGTCTAAAACATCTAAGTGTCTAGTCGTTTCAGTTACAACTACCTCAGCATGTAATCTCACATGACTGCTCAGTGTTTGTTTGTCCTATTAAATGTCTCAAATGAGGCAAAAATACCTGTTAGCGCTCAGTAATTACCTCACCTGACAGCCCACTCATTATCTTTTGGCTTGTCAGCTTCTTTTTTTTGTGGGGAGTGTGTCTGTTTTCTCAGGTGAAGTGTAGGCTAGTGAGCATACGGTGTCTGTGTGTGTGTGTGTGTGTGTTTGTGTACTCAGTCCCTGTTCTTTCACCCTCAGACTTGTCAGGCGTGTGACTGACATGGAGGCCAGACAGGGAGGAGGCAGATGGAGAACATGTTTATGGCTTGCATGTCTAGTCAGTCCCATTTCTCACTTAACAAGGACAGGAGTGACAGGAAAAAAAAGAGGGAGAGGGAGAAGGTGAAGCACATGTAAGGTTGTACAAAATCCAATCTGTGACATGCTACCATTTCCCGGTTGAGGATCAATGAAGTTTCATCTCATAGGTTTCACTTCCTCTTATCTTTAAAGTTCACAAAACACCTCTCCTCCTCTGATCTGCTCCCCCCTTTTCCCACCAGCACCAAAAGAAATTCTGCTGATAATTCATCTTTTGTTCAAATTGATGAAGGTATTTACAAAAAATATATATATTCCCACTGAGGCTTGTTAACTTCCCCATTATTTCAAAGAGCGCTTGAGCCGTCTTTTAAATCAATAGCTTCTCACTGTTATGAGTTTATACACACCATTCCCTACTTGTCTATTTAAATATATCAAACAACCAGGGGTTAGCACCGGAGTAGGTCAACTACGTCTCCGGATTAATTGATTTTGTGAGGAGGTGGCTGCTGCACCCTTCAAAGCATGGGAGATGAGAAAAATCAATTACCGAACAAGTGGAATTCAATATGTGGGGGGCAAATCTCGGTCATGCAGGAGCTTCAACATGAACGCTGTGGAAATGTTCATAATTCCAGGCTTGGAGAAAAAAAAATTGGTGATGCTGGGGGAAAAAGATTCACCATAAAAAACAGTTTATAAAAGTACATTGCAGATTAAGTCCATGATTGTTTGTGTATTTTTCCACACACTGAAGGCTATATATATATTACTGTGAGCTCACTGCTTAGTCTTTGTCTTCCTCCTTATTTTTTCTCTCAGCCTGTTGTACATATGAGATTCATTTGCTCTTTAAAAGGCTTTCAGATAAGAACTAATTATGCATCAACCACTTAGTTATTTCCCATGGGGTTCCATTGTGTGTGTGTTTACATACAAGTGCTGAACCCTGAGCCGGCTCACTCGCTATTTACATTCATCCCGGCAATTCCTTGAAAGCTTGTTTTCCCTGTGTCTCCGGCTTCATTACTCCCTCCTCACCTCCCTTCCTCCTCTCTCCCTGTGCGCTCCTTCACTGTCTCTCCTTCGCTTTTTCACTCACCACTTTGAACTCTTTGCTTCTCTTTCATCTCCATCCATATCACCCCCACCCTCGGCTCCGCAGCCGCCACCGCCCACCCCCTACTGTGCAACTACGAATTTTTGGAGGCTCCACTATAGAGAACAGCTTTTATGAATTTCAGTCCCATTCTAGACACAAATATACAGTAGGAGTCTGGAGTGTGGGGATGTGCACACGCCCTGGGCTACGTAGTGTTGCGTAGTTTATCTAGCTTATAGAGCAGTAGTTGTATGTAATGACCTACTAACCTAGAGATAATAGGGAACAGCCCATGGTAAGCGTGTAATGGATTCCCCATTAAGTCAGGACAGAATAGCTGTCTAACACACAACAACCATTACCCTGTATGAAGTCATCTTCAAAGCAATCTCAGCACCTCTCATTGATAATGAATGAGACTTCTCTCTCTCTCTCTCTCTCTCTCTCTCTCTCTCTCTTTATTCAGACCTGTCACTCATGACCACAGAGCTATTTCCTAATAGCCTTTACCTCTCACTCTTGTGCTGGGGAATGGAGCCGTGTTGTCATGAGCACACAGCACCCCACTCATCCTGTGGACAGAGGGAACAATAGATACCTCCTGTTTTGTGATAGAGAGAGAATCAGGGAGAGAGAGAGGTACAGAATGTGGAGAACTAATCTAAAAATGTATTCTGGAGTAAGGTGTGTTTCCTTTTAATTAGGCATCACACTGCAGATGAACACACAAACTACGCAGTGTTCATTCCCTGTCACTGATAGGCCATGTAGAGAGGAAGTTTCTTATTTGTTTCCAGGTGAAGCAACTCATTAAGAGAGGGGGAAGAGAGACAGCAAGATTTATGAAGGGCCATTAGAGTGAGGAAGGACAAACACGCAAGGAGAAGGAAGGGCTGAAATAGAGGAGCGTGTTTTGCCATCTCCAGGGAAGGGGCTGGGCAGGCAGAACTGCTGAGGCAGCATGGAGGAAGAAGAAAACCCGCGTCTGGAGAACATGAGAGAGGAGGATGGAGCATGGAGAGAGGGCAGGGCAAGAGGCAGAGAACAGAAAGGGAAAGAAAATTGGAAATAAGTGTGAGTGGGGAAACATGGTGATATGGAGGGGGAGAGGAGACGGACCAGCGGGGGGAGGATTGTAAAGGCACGAGAAAGAGAACCTAATAAAAAAAAAAAAAAAAAGGAATGGGAGCTGAATGTGGCAACAAAGTTTTTGTGCTTGGCTGCACAGGGGAACATTGATTTGACATGCAATTACTGGAGGGGGACGAGAAAAGAGAGAGGGAGCGAGAGAATGTGAGGCAGGGTGGTAAAGATGTGGAGAGTCGCAGACAGCCAAGGTCAGTGTGCGCACCATGAATGCGCTTTACACAATGGCTGTCTGGCTCAGAAACTGTCACTGTCGATGACACTCAGGCACACAAACATCATCATCATGTGACTGTCTGCCTCATACCTAATGTAATCAAGAAAAAGATTTGTTGTGACATGTTCATCTGAAAATCTAGAAATATGTGCTCATTTAAATCCCCCAGTGGATCCTATAATATAATATCTATAACCTCCCACCTTCAGTTAAAACTGGCATGAATACTGGTTGAGTCTTTCCCCCTTTAGTGCACAGGTTTAACGTGGGAGGTCCCGCTTGATTTAACCATGACCAGTGGGGTTCAGTCGGCCCGGAGCCAAAACTGTTTTAATCAGATTTCTTGAGCAGATTTATTTTCCATAATCTCTAACTTTCACCCACCCTTTCTCCTCCTCTCCCTGTACAAACCAGCAGGGGGTGACATCTCAGAGACGGAAACACAAAGAGAGAGGGGGGGAGATATTTCATACGCCACAGGATTTGGCTTTGAGCAGAACCGGAGCGGCAGTATAGCACATGGAGGGGTGCTTGTGTGTGTGGACTATCTGTATGAACTATGTCAATGCCTGCAGAGAGAGAGAGAGGAGGATTATCAACCATATACACTATCTCAGCTAGAAAATGATCTGATTCCCCATATCAATATGACTGACTTTAAATCAGAGTGAATTTAATGTTCCACTACACTTCACCTCACAGCAATGTTAAATTATTTTCTGTGATGTTTTGCTATTAAATGAAAAGCGTAACCTATGAATTCCCCCCAGCAATTTTTTTTCAGAATACTATTATTTTACTTGAAAATATCTTCAAATAGCTAACCTCACATCATATAGCTCAAAAAGGTGGCTAAACTCATTTCACAATATAAAGGTGAGTAAACTGGATGTGGTTTTATCCTCCATTACATCACTTTTAGAAATATTGGAAATATATTTGTAGGGGAACCACTTCTAATTCAAAAAGGAAACAACTTCTTGAAATCACATAGGTACAAATGGTTTTTTTAAAGGGGTAAAGGTTTCCAGGAAGACAAAACACAAGAAGAAAGGGGGAATAAGGGGAGAACTACTTCTAACACTCAAAGGAAACACATTTTTATCTATGTGTTAACTTGAATAATTACTTTCCTTTTTGCATTAGAAGTGGTTCTCCTCCTCTTTATGTTTCTAGTATTTTGCTTTCATGGGGATCCCTTGCCGTTCTCCGAACCCTTCAGTCGTACTTAGTTTCTAACAGCGCCATTTCTCCTGCCCTCTTTCCTTCTCTCCACAGAAGGGTCACATAAGCAACATGCTGTGCTCTTTTGACGCTGACGGTCGATTAAAGGTCTCAGTATACGGCTTTCCACTCTGCTACTCAGTGTGATGTGGTGTCTGAATCTTTTAGAAATCTAACTCTTTTTTTAATAGCTTTTTGTGTGCCTGCAGAAACCCAACCTTATATGTATGCTGAAGTGTATTTTTCTAGTTTTCTGTTGGCTGACTAACACTCCCTCAGTAGATCTCTGTTTTAGGTGTGTGTCTGTTGTGTTGCGGCAGTATAGTTCCCTCCGCTGTGCTCTGTGTGTTTTTGTGAGCCGGCTTTACTACTGTGGACTAACCTTGCCTGTCTGATAAAAACTGCTGATGTGGGTCAGTCTGTCTTCCTTTCTTCCTCTCTCTCCGTTATTCATGTCAGCAGCTATCTAGTTAATCTCTTCACTATCTAAAACCCTCATACTCTCCAAAGTTGCCACGCATTTTCCATATCTGTTTTTGTTTCTTGTATACTTCTCTTGTTTCTCTTGGTGTGTGTGTGTGTGTATAAACTACATATAGAAAATCTATCTTTATCTTTCTCCCTGCACCCATTTTCCTTTAGTCCATTTACTCCACTTCTCCTCTCCCCCTTCCTCTTCCCCTCTTGCTCCTGCACTGTGTGATCTCTGCTGCACTGTGTTTTCCAGGTGAATGGGAAGGAGCTGTCCCGTCTCTCCGGGGATCCCACTCTGGACATACGGGACCCCGTGCTGTCCAACATCCTGCGGAGGGGGGCCCGCAGAAGGGCGGGCCTGGCGGGAGCCCCCGGAGGGTTAGGGGCCGTGACCATGGGGATGGCCGACTGTGTAGACAGCTGCACCCAAACAGACATCAGCTTCCAGCATATGCTGACTCTGGGCAAGAGCAACCAGCATCCCTGTGGAGCGCCGCCCCCTCCCGACCCTCCCCCGTCCCCTCCACTACCCCCGCTGCTAGAGCCCTATCTGCTCAATGAACTGTGAGTGGGAGGAGGGGGAGAGAGAGAGAGAGAGAGAGAGAGAGAGAGAGGGAGAGAGAGAGAGAGAGAATATGTATGACTAATAGGCCATTGCAGCATGTCTAACTGTAATATGTCAACAGCTAGAACTCAGCTGCTGTCTTGTTTCATCCCATTCTGTTGATAGAACTGAAGCCTAAAACTGCCCCAATTGCTGAAATATTATCTCCTGAATATCCTCATTCTCAGTCTTATAGAGCCTGAATACTATGACCCCAATGACTACTTCGATATCACTCAGCATGAAGTGGACAGACAGGATGAGCTGGAATACGAGGTGAGAACCCACTTGCTCTTCAAATTCTGGTACAGAAAGCTCTATTAACTGCACGATAACGCCAGCCCCACTGTTCCCTATCTGTCCTCCTCTAACTTTTATGTAACTCCACCAGGAGGTGGAGTTGTATAAGTCTCGTCAGCAGGATAAGCTTGGGCTGACAGTGTGCTACAGAACCGATGATGAGGAGGACCTGGGCATCTATGTAGGAGAGGTGAAGATGATAAATACAGAGATGAGCTAGACCTGACTAACTGCTATCACTGTTCTTTATAATGACTTTTGTCTTTGTGTTTGTTTGCAATAAAACTTTCCCATCCCCTCATACTCTATCCTATTATCTGAGTGATAAACCCCCCCCCCCTCCCTTTTTCCAGGTGAACCCAAACAGCATTGCTGCAATAGATGGACGCATCCGTGAGGGAGATAGAATACTACAGGTACATGTTTCCTAAACAGTATGCTTGAGCGAGCAGTCCAACCCTGATAAATGTCAATTGATTGTTGTTCGAATGAAATGAACACTGTATTATTGGGTTATTATTCTTCACAACAGCCAAACTAACGAAACATCAATATACAGCGCCTATGGAGCCTTCCTACACCTTAACAGACTTAATATATGCATCTACACCCAATTTTCCACTTCGTATAATTACCTAATTATTGTATGTATGCACTAAAGTGATTGAAAACATCCTCAGGTGACTCTTGGTTCCAAATAGAGCTGTGGTCAACTCACTTTTAATTCAACCATATTCAAATGTTAACAGAAACGGCAATTTGCTTGCTGATAGTGTTTCTATTCTCAATCTTTTCCTATGAGGCTGAATATCACAACCCATGATATCTAATGTGAGACATTTTTCAGCATTTGAATTCGGAAGAAAATCTATTTCCTGAATCAACTCAATTGAAATTTAATTGAACGTAGCCCTTGTCTAAAGGGTTTGGTGCTATCTGACATTAGCTAAATTTTCTTCTCCTCATTCTCTTTCAGATAAATGGAGTGGACATCCAGAACAGAGAGGAGGCGGTAGCTATTCTCACCAGGGAGGATAGCACTAATATCTCCCTGCTCCTTGCACGGCCTGAGATAGAGGTGAGGAAACAGGATATGTGGCCTTTGGGGAGAGCGCTGCAAGGCTCAATCTGAATACTCACTTTAAAAATGCATCCCCCCTCCCCCCTTTCCCTATTTATACACCAAGAAATTATCTTACATGGCTGGATATGTGAAAATAGTATCCGACTGTATATTAACATATAGTCATTATCATGAGATTGGGAGGGAGAAAGGACACAGTCATATTAAAACAGAGAGAAAAGAAAATGGGGACACAGGAAACAGCATGGTGCTCTGCTGTTTTCCTTCCTTACTGCTTGTGTAAGGAGGAAGGGAAGGTAAGAGGTGAAAACACATGATGAGAACACAGATAGTGCCGAACAGCGCCAGGAGAGAGAGAGATAGAGAGATAGAGAACATGAGGAGAGGCAAAGGGAGATAGTGCTTGGACTCAAAGTGCTAATGTGTCGCTGCTTTGTTTCCCTCAAGGTCACGATGCTAGCTGATAATGAGGACCTAGTAACGCAGTAAAGCAGGACGCCACACAATACACACCTCTGCCGAATGACTTGTAAACACACACTTGACACACACACACAGCCAAATGGATTTTCGTTGTTTGCCATTGTAAAACTGGGCTGCAGAGAGCTCACAGACACATATGCAACAATATGCGCATATGAACACCAAGAATATAAAAATATGTATGCTGGCCACATTTGTACTGAAGGAGCTAGAGGGCAGATTTAAGGAGCACTCATTAAAATGGTCTCAGTCAAAGACACACACACAAACCTACACAACCCACCCACACATACACACACACATACACGCACACTCAAACACTCACACAAACAAATCACCTCTCCTCCATTTAAATATGCCCTTGTATTTAGAGAGATGAGCACAAGTACCACCTGTGAAAGGTTGACAAGATTTATATTGGTATGGCATGGTCCAACATTAAGAATCAGAGTGAGAGAGTAGAGAATCATCAGAGGGAAATGCAGGAGCAGAGATTAAAGGCTTGATCTGTTGTCCTGGGAGAGAAAGACAGAGAGAAATAAAAGGGCCGTTAGAATAAGAATGAAGATGAAGATAATCAATACTCCTGTCTCGCAGTCTGAGAGCAATTCACATTAAAAGCAAATCAATTAGACAAGATCAACTCTGAGGGTTGAATTGTTTACCCAGTTAAGCTCAAGTATTTGCATTACATTTGATCAGCTTCTCAGGGATTGTCATCAAAATGGCAAAGTAAACGAATTAGAAACAGCAAAAACAGTTCTTATGAAATATCATGTGTTGTTAGCCACCCTTCAAAGCTTGGATCTCTCTGAATGAACGTTTCACCCTCTGCTACCTAAACTTAAAAGCTAAAAAAATTTGAATTCCTCTCTATCAGGCACTTCATGTTCTAGACTACGTGTGATTTATAGTGATTTCTCTTTCCTCTAAACAGTTCAGTCAGTGGAGACAAGCCAGGCTATTGCAAAATGTCTCAAAATGGTGTTAAAATCTCACATGGCTCTGGCTCCATCTAGTGATACAAATCAACACAACTTTATACTGTCAATACAAAAAATGCAGTGAAGATTAATCATGGCCCTTTGTTTTGTCTGAATGTCTTATTATATATAACATTAAACATTTATAACATTCTAATGCATTTTCCTTTGTCCCTTGAACATTCAACTCAACACCTCCACCTCCACCAACCTGTGCATGAGACACATTTTACTTGTCAGAATGACAACCAGCTGGACCCAGATGAGTTGGAACTGGAGCCACTGGACAATGCCATCCATTTGCCCAGCAGCCACAGACTGAGGAACAGCGCCTCCATCCTGGGTGCCGGAGCAGGGGGTGTTGCTGGTGGCGGTGTGCTGGGTGGGCGCGGTCGCTCCCTGAACAGGGATTCACCTGACCTGCTACAGACGGTGCTGAGCAACAGCCAGGAACTGGACAGTGGGGTGGGCCGCACCGACGAGAGCACACGCTACGAGGAATCTTCAGAGCACGACCTTCTGGGAGACGACCACACCAGTGCCTCCAACACCAATGCCACCAATACACCCGGAAGCATGCGCAAGTTCTTGTCTGGCCGTGGGGACACCCCACCCTTGCTGCACTCCCGGGACCTCCAGTTCAGTACTGACTCCCTGCTAGGCCTGGACTGTGTTAGTGGCGGAGGGCTGGAGCAGGTAGAGAGAGTGGAAAGAGTGGGCTACGCAGCAGATCCTGTGAGGATGATGATGATGATGCCTGGGCTCACCGAGGAGGAGTGTGAGAGGTACAAGGAACTCCTGGAGATCAAGTGCTACTATGAGAAGAACAGTAATGCCCTGCTGCTGCTGGGAGGCCAGGGCCCGGTTGAAGAGGATGTGGGTGTTCCCCTGGATGTGAATAGGAATGAGAGCCTGATGCAGCATGAGATGGCCCTTCTGGAAGAGGAGCTGCGCCACTTGGAGTTTAAGTGCCGTAACATCTTGAGGGCTCAGAAGATGCAGCAGCTGAGGGAGCGTTGTCTGAAGGCCTGGCCTCTAGAGGACGAGAATGGAGCAGGGGCAGGTGTAGGAGCTGGACGCTTGGTTAGTGGAGCAGGGGGAACTTTGGTCAGTGAGGAGTCCTGTCACCATGCTCTGTCAGACATTAATGAGCTCCCAGAGAGGGAGCGCTCAGACAAGGACAGCACCAGTGCCTACAACACTGGAGGGGAAAGTTGCAGGAGCACCCCTCTGGTCAATGAACAGTACCCTTCACCCTCTACACAGAGCCTAGAGGGGGGAGAGTCTCTCCCCTCGGCTAGTCTGCAGCTTCCAACCTCCACTCGGCACAGAGAGAGGGGAACCAGGGGTGAGAGAGGGGAGAAGGGACAGGTGAACCTCAACCAGCCCTACTCTCCCAACAGTCACAGGAGAGGAGCGGAGACTAAGACCTCCAGCCCTGGAGCCAAATTTAGGTCCCTCTCCCGGGATGAAGGGGCCAGGAGGGCCTCGGATGGAGGGGTGAGACGTAACCCCAAAGCCAATGGGACAGCTGAGAGGGCAGGTGGACGCAGTGCAGAGAACAGCCCTTACTTGTCCCGTCGTCAGAATGAAACTAAGCTGCCCCAGCGCTACCAGAGTTGCATGCAGCTGAGGTCTCCCTCCACCTCTGAGTGGCTAGTTGGACCCAGAGAGGGTAGCATGGGAACTGGGGGAGACGCCAGCCCAATGAGCCTGGGCAGCACATGTAAAGACGCCCCCCAGGGCCCAGTGGCTGTACCCTTAGCCTTACCCCCTCCCCTCCTGCCCACTTCCCCCCGCATGGAGTGGAAGGTGAAGATCCGCAGCGACGGCTCACGCTACGTGGCCAAACGGCCCGTGAGGGACCGGCTCCTAAAGGCACGTGCCATGAAGATCAGAGAGGAGCGCAGTGGCATGACAACGGATGATGATGCTGTGAGTGAGATGAAGATGGGCCGCTACTGGAGCAAGGAGGAGCGCAAGCAGCAGCTGCTGCGAGCCCGGGAGCAGCGCCGGCGCAGGGAGTTCATGATGCAGAGCCGGCTGGACTGTCTGAGGGAGCGGGAACGGGAGCAGGGTAACGGTGGTGGAGGACAGCAGGGGGAGACAAACCAGCAGGAACCCACCTCTATCCTGGAGCTGTGCCACCGCAGGAGCATGAAGAAGCGCAGTCGCAGGATCCTGGACAACTGGATCACCATACAGGAGCTGCTAGCCCATGGGACCAGGTCTCCTGATGGGAAGAAAATCTACAACCCCCTGCTGTCTGTTACCACAGTCTGAGATAGGAAGGGAGAGAGGGAGGCAAAGAGAGAGAGCGAGAGAGAAGAATGTGCTGCCGTGTAAAACCACATGACCAGGAAATCCAATACCAATCCTGCCAAATTAAAGGAAACACCAACACAAAGTGTTGTAATAGGGCCTTGGGTCAAGTGTCTGGAGGGATGCAGCAACATTCTGCTGGGAGAAAGTCCATCAATAGGTGTTTGGTTGGTGGTAGTAGGAAGTATCTCAGGCACCACGCCTACATGTTTGGATGGGGAAAATAGCTGCTGGCTGAGACTGCCATGATTTGTTACTAACATTGCCGTATATCTTGGTTGGTTGAGTGGACCTATTTACATTTCCTTTATTTATGCAGAAACCTGTATCAACTTGTCAAATTTGAGATCTGGTCATCATAGACAGTGTACCAGACAGAAAAGAAATACAGAGCTGGACAGACTTACAGACAGGCAGGGAGTGGAAGTGGAGGAAAGATTAGCATTTTTGAATTAATGAGATATTCAGGGGAAGCCCAGTTAGAAGGCTGTGGCAAAGGGAAACAAATGAACCACCACCTGCGATCTGTCACTGTACATAAGGGACAGAAGGTGTGAGAGACAGCACCACCTGCTGTTTAGTCATTACCGGTGCTGGACGGAAGAGTGGTGCAGAAAAATAGTCCCTTGTAATCACTGCAAGCCTCCATTACTTTTTTGGGAATGAGGGAAAAATATGAACAAAGAGGAAAAAGTGAGGATGAAACCAGCTGTGAGAACACTATGGTGAGCCACCACTTCTGTGCCATAACATATTTTGTGGACATTTTGTCCTCAAGAGAACTTTTCAAAAGAACAGTGTGTGCCAATTAATGTGGATATGATGACATTCTTCATTCTTGCAGTGGTCATGTACAAATGCTCGCTTGTTGTGACAGATAGAGACAATGCAACATCATTTTCAGGCTGCAGAAGCTTTTTCATATATATAATTAATTGCTGAGCAGTGCCTTGTCTACAGGCAGTCTTACTGTATAGCACATTTTTCAAAGGAACACACAAAGGCACATACAGCTGAGGAAGTGAACATTGAAGCACAGCGCAACTGGCAGGCACACTGCTTTGAAAAGGCACATTGTATCATACCAAGCACAGGAAACATTTGATACCGGGGTTGAACTCAAAACGGCACATTTGCCCTTGAAAAGAATGAAATACAATCATGTCAATTTCCTCTCCATAACAAAGAATGCCCAACCTGATGTACAGACTTTCTATACATTTTCCATTTCAGAATGTCCTACTTTTTCCAGACCTCAGTTTCTTGACTGGATTTGAAAATGTTGGTCAGTATGCAATATGGTTTATTCTAATAGTGACTGTAAACTAGGCTATTTCATTACAAATCATTCTTCTTAGCAACATAAATATCACTATCTTTGAAATGGGTCTGCAGCTACATCAAACATGTATTATCTGCAGTAGGACTTCATATTTTTCTATACCTTTCCTACATGTGTAATTCCCAAACTTTAACATCTGGAAGTTATCAAATTACTTTTCCATACTTCTATAATGTACAAATTTCCGACCTGTGTAGGAACCCTGGGTGTATTTCAACTAACACTTTTTAATGTTGTGCTCTCCAGAACTACGCTTTGGTAACATTCTGGATAAATATACTTTACCTTTTCTGATGAAGGCTTCAGCTACGATGACCACTTTTACAGGATGACCTATTTATAAAACAAGATGAACAAATTCTGATTCTTTGCCATTTGACTTACATGCATGTTTGATATTAAAAGTCTAAATGATTTTTCCATGTACTTCAACAAAAGATTAAGTCTTTGCCAGGGTGTATGTAATTGTGGATGTGACAATGTGACTTTCTATGAACTTGCTTATTCATTGCTAATTCCTAGCATAGAAAAATGTGTACTTGTTTGTTCAATATTGTATGTGATGTCCAATGTCTGGCATTTTACAGTGAAAGCTTTTCTAAATAAAACCAATTGATCATGGAAACCGTTTTAGTGCCACATCATTTCTGCAGTCTGTTTTTCACTGTTCAATATAACAAATTCAGTATTGATCTTCAGAATATAGTCTTCCATGTTGAGAAAGAATGAGTCGAGATATCCTAAACAATTCTAAACCTTTATTTTCTAACAAGAGTGAAAAGAAACAAAGGCAACATTGAAATGAAAAGTTTATACACAAACTCACGACAACTGTGTGTCTGCAATATCAATAACAATAATAATATAATCATTTGAACCCAGGAAACTAAATAAAATGTGATAAAGTGAGTTACAGTGAAAAGTTACCTTAATTTGCAGAGAAAGAGATAAAGAGCGAGTGAGAGAGAGAGCAAGAAAGAGTGAGAGAGAGAGAGAGAGAGAGAGAGAGAGAGAGAGAGAGAGAGAGAGAGAGAGAGAGAGAGAGAGAGAGAGAGAGAGAGAGAGAGAGAGAGAGAGAGAGAGAGAGAGAGAGAGAGAGAGAGAGAGAGAGAGAGAGAGAAGTCAAATTGAAAGAAATAGAATAAAACATGGAGTCAAGAGGATGGGAGCTAAAAAAAAGGCATCACATAGGGAGGGAAGGGCAGAGAGAAAGAGAAAGAGAAAGCGAGAGGTACAGATATCCATTTTGGGAAAGTAGCACCAAAAACATGAATGCCTGTTTTTCACACTTCCCAAAATATTCTACCGGCTTATTCAAAAATGCATGTCCCCTCAAAACAGCCTCACCGAACACAAGATCCAATACAAAAAGAAAATACAGGTGTTACCATGGTGCTGTTATCTAAGATCGGCTGTCAAAACCTTCTGCTGTACGTCAGCTTTAGGAGTCATGCCCCAACAGAACGGTCTAAATAAACCCATAGGTTATCCAACTTCAGTGGGTGGGGTCAAGTGATACTGCAACGTCCTGTGTTAAGACAGGCTTCAGTTGAACTATCATTTAATACAGTCGGAAAAACATAGCATACTGACTGACCTCAGAGATAACTTAAGACCAAAAGACTCTCCTATTACAATGTCAGTCCCACACACTCCTAACACGTTCACTGGGAGAATGGGGGTGGGGGGAATACAGATGGGAAGGACAGCGAGACTGAAAACATGATGATGGGTGGGATGTGTCTGGGGCTGAGGATGAGACAGTGGAGTGTAGATGAAGGGGCGCAAAACTGCTGTCACTCTGTTAGTGTTTGAATACATGAGTGAGGGATGAGAAGGGGGGTGGGGCACTGGTGGGGGCGGGGATGTCCTGCATCTTTCTATATCTTGACACCGTCTTCTGGCACAGAATGATCTGTCCATTCTACTCCTTTGAAGTTTGACCAATCCGTTTTTACAGAGCTCCAGCGTTGACTATATCACAAAATCTGTGACACAAAAAGAAGACAAAGTATTCATTTACGATGAAATTTATTGTTTTAACCTTTTCTTGGAATTATTTGTATTAAAACTGCATTCCTCAGACATATATTTGAGAAAGAAAACAAGACAGGGGGCCTGTTACCTCTGGATTGGTCTGGATGGGTAAGTGAGGGGAGGGGCTCTGGCTGAGGGGGCGGGTTTTCTTTGACTCTGAGACATCCAGGGACCTGGGCCCTGCCTCTTCCCCACTGCCACCTCTGTGGCTCTTCCTCTTCCTTTTGGAGTCCTTGGCTCGTCCACGGCTGGTTCCTCTCTGCTCTTGTAGCTCAATCTGAGGCAGGAAAGAAGAGAGGAGCATTAGAAGTGCAGCAGTTTTTAACTGCCAGCCATAAGGAGCTAATAGTCAATAAACTGAAATTATGGTGGATAAACTTCACTGGAAATGTAACAAGCCAACAAGTAAATACATGTTTGTTTGTTTTTACCTATTTCAGTTCAGTTGATTTTGGTTTTTGATGTCTGATGCCAATATTTTTGCATTGAAGCTGCTCATGGGTATTCTTTTTCGATATTCATTGTCTTTGAATTTGACCATTTTGATGCCAAAAAGTACAAGTACTCAATGTTTCCCCCAGACTTTTATTCTTGGCAGGGTGGAAAACAAAAACCATGGGACACTAACTCTCCTCTGAAACCCAGGATGATGACGATAATAATAATAATAATAGTACATATTCATGCATACAAAATGTTAAGTTAAGGGCTTCCCACTACACTGATGGGCTACCAGTGTAGTATTGATCAATTACACAATAAATCTGTAATCAAACAAATTTAATCATATTGCTCGTGGATGACACTGACTGGCCGATGCTAGACTTTTAATAAAAGTCCAATATTGGCCTGATATATCGGCTCACTTCAAGTGTATTGGAATCTATAGTACCAATGTGATCTCGTATTAAACAATTATGCACGCATGGCACTGTAATGTTCTCTGGATAAAAGTGCCCAAAGGTCAAGGTTCATGCTGTGTCTGTCTCTGACCTGAATCAGTGTGTGTAGTGTCTCTCTGGGTGGAAGAGAGGTGGCCTGCAGGACTCTGTGGATGGTGTGTGTCTGGTCCAGGGAGACCTCTAGCAGATCTCCTTCCAGCTGCAGCTCCTCCAAGCTGGCCCTGGTGGCTGTGGACAGCTCCACTACCTGGCCTTGCAAAGACGGCAGCAGGGGCAGCAGAGAACCCACACCTGGGGGTATGGAGAGAGGGAACGCAGTCAAGTGTCTGGGGAACATAATGCATTACATGGTGGCCTTCTGTTATTCCAAATTAACACACACAACTTACCTGTAACATTTGACTTCTTGCTGATGCCATTTTCACATTCACCCTGTGGGTAAAAAAACATCATATGAAACTGGCAAGCATCATACTGGATATAGCATGAAAAGGTAAGTCTGAAATCTATTACATCTCAAAATGAAGAGAGAAGTGGAATAGATCCTTTACCCGAGTGCCATTCATCTCCTTGGTGCCCTTCTTAGGCGAGTTCTCATCTGTCAGATCAATGACTCCATCCTCTCCTTCCCCTCCCTCGGAGTCTGACAGAACAATCACCGAGTTCCCTTTTGTCTCCTTTTCCATCTCTTCATCCTTCTCTGACTCACAATGGAGAGACTCTTTGAGTTCCTGCAGCCGCTTAAGTGCCTGCTGCAGCTCTGGTGTCTCCAGTGCCTCCTTGGCACGGCCCTGCCAGGTGATGGCCCTCTCTGTAAGACACTGCAACGCCTCTCCTTCTGGCAGACGCACTGGCAGCCTCTGCAGTGCTACCAGTAATGCCAGGATGGTCTCCAGGCGTGGGCGCCGCGACCGCTGGCATCGTGGGCATAAGAAGCGCGAGTCCCAGTCCCACCAGCAGAGGGGGTTAACAGTTGGTCCAGAGGAGGGTAGCAGAGAGGGGAAGGGAACACACCCACCATGGAACCAGTCTTTGCACAGATGGCAGCGGAGCTGAGGGGCACGAGGCTGCCCACCACACACACACACCGTCTGAGGAGGGGTGGCACTGGTGTGGTTACTGTTACCGTTCTCCTTTACAGAGTTCTGTGAGTGGCTGGATGTGTCCAGCTCCATGGCATCATCCCACCTCCCGTTCTCCTTGTCCTCCCTGTGAGTTGTGGCATCAAGTCCGGTTTTACACATGTTCAATTTCTGTATCCTCAGTAGTGCCTCCTTCTCCTGGTGCTCCCCTTCTTTGAATGCCATCACCTAGAGCAGAGGCACAGAAATTAGGCTCACAAAATAAAAACTAATATATAAAACGTATACAACACAGAACTACATCTGTTTTTCTTAAATTTGAAAGCACATAGAGAATCATGAGAGAGGAAAAGTAGACAACGACAACTCACAATAGCTCCAGGGTCCCTCAGGTCCTGAGCAGAGAGGCCCAGAGTGTTGGTATCGGAGTCATCTAATGGATCATCTAACGGCTCAGTCTCCTCTTTCCTCTCTTTCCTTTTTGCACATGGGCATAATACCTGCAGGGGAAACACTGGAGTTTAAAATGGCTGCACAAACAATGTCAACAATGACAGAAATTCCATTCCTGAGATTTTGTCAGTTTGTCTTGCTCTTTTCCTATTTGCCAGTGCCTGGAATCATATTTATTCATTACATCTTAGCTTCTCTGCCCTGCCTCTGCCACCCAGACCCCCTGTCTCCCTCCAGCTGCCCACCTCTAGTAGACTGTGCTGGCTGCTCTTCTTCAGGAAGGTCTTGCTGGCCTTGTCCCTCCAGGAGTGGGCGCTGGCCACCTGAAGTTCCAGCTGCCTTAGCTCCTCCATGCAGACTGGCAAGTCTCTCCCAATGGCCACCAGGCCCTCCAGGTCATCCAGACATGGGTAGTGCTCCCCATTCTACAACAGAGGAAAGAATATTATATTTAAAAAGATCAGCTTCAGTCTTACTGTATATAAGGTCCTGCATATTTTGCAATACCAGGGTTTCCAAATCAATTAGGAATCATGCCATTACATGGAGAAAAGACAAAATGGGGACAATTTAAAACATAAACCAAAAATAGTGAAAGCAAAACCCAAGTATTGACAGAGACAGGTAGTAAGACTGAAGTGACTGTAGGAACTTTTTTTTTACCTGGATTTCCTCCAGGTCTGTTACCCAAGCCCGCGCTCGGCTCAGACAGCCCTGCAGAGCCAGGATGTTAGGCAGCTTGACCGGGATAAGCTGGGCTTCGTTCACTATGGCCTCCAGGGTAGAGAGAGGGTGCTTTTGCCTGCAAGTACAAAACCACCACAAATAGACGTAGGTGCCATCAGAACAGGATAGACTGGTTTTAAATGACTGGAGCCTATGGGGCAAGTGCGGTTTAGAGAATTTTCTAGTCATAGGACGTGTCTCACCGTTGCTCCAAGCAGATCTGTGCCTTCTCCTCCCAACGCTCTGCAATTGTGAGCAGCTCCTGAAGCTCTGCCATGGCCGTCTCCACAGACACACTCTGGGGCACGTTGCAGCCTGCTTCCATCAGGTTCCTCAGCATAGCCAAGGTCACCTCTCCTCTTTCTCCTCCTTCTGCGCCCAGGGTGCGCCTCACCTCACCCAGCCAGTGGCCCTGCTCCTGTAGGCCCCGGAGCAAGTCACACTCTGGCACCTCCACAGGCAGGTTGGCCCCCTGCTCCAACAGGGCCTGCAACTGCTCGGGTGGTGGAGAGTCCCTCCTCCAGTCCCTGTCACTGACCAATACTTGAGCTTGGCCCTGGAAATCCTCTACTGTCCGCAGGACCGCCTTGAAGATAGGTACAGAGGGAGAGGTAAATCATGAGCCAATCAAATAGATTACAACTTTTATGATAGCAGAACATCTATTTTGGTTAATTAGATTTTAATACAATGAAATTAAAGTTTGGCTCACTGAAGGTTAGAATTATAAATATACTTTTGAAGAATAAAATATGAAAAAAAAGGGGGTAGTTCAATGTGACGACATGAGCTCTAGCTCTTCTCACCTGCACTTCCTCCAGCTGGCTCATTACACAGGGCAGGTTCTGCATCGTCTCCACCAAGGACTTCAGCTCTGCCAAAGTCATCTTACCTTCACTGAAATGCAACAGTGTCTATAGGTAAGTGTATGTAACTGAATAAATAAATAAATACATAAATAAATACATAAATAAATAAATTAATATAGTGCAAGTGTTAAAGGTAAGTTTGTGTTCCATCTGACCTGGTCTTTGTGTTACTGAGGAGTTCAGTGCTAGTCTTCTGGCAGTGCTGTACGTCTTTAAGAACAGTGTTCAGTTTCTGAAGGAGTTCATTGTCGGGAAACTTTTTTTCCGCTGCTTCCTTCTTCAGCATCTCCAGGTCATCGATTCCTGCAAGTCAACAGCCATTTAGTCTCGCTGCTTTTTATTACAACATCCTTTGGATAATTTGTCATTTTAAAATCAAATATTGCATCTAAAATTTTAGGTGTAAAGGGTGCATCTATGTTGATTTCCTACCTATCTTGTTTCCCTCTTCCTGCTCAAGTGCCTCTTTTACTCTATTGGCCCAGGAATCAAAGGACTCTGACCGAACCTTTAATCGGTGCAACATGGCCAGCAACTCATCCAGGGTATATCTGTACCTGCAAAAGTGCGAGTAATGGAAGAGAGATTAGAAGTCAGTGGAGATGGAGTGACAAAGTAGTATTGTTTATTTCTTTTGAGAGATTATGTAAATTATAGCCAATCTCACTCATTGCAAAGCATACACATAGACACAAACTAAGTCATGAGTACCTGAGGTAGAGTTTTTCTGTGGGGCAGTTACACAGGTCCAGCGTATGATAGAGACAGACCAGACGCTCAGGACAGTTTGAGCAGGCCAGAGCAGAGAGGAAGCAAGTTGTCTTGCATTTATCACACTGTCTCTCATCATCAGGCAACAGCTCAAACGCCTCTCTCTCTGCTTCAGTAATGCCCTGGAGATACAGTACACAAAAGTTTTAGATAAGAGGACAGTCCTTATTTTCCCTCACAAATACATCACAACGTCAGACAATGTTGCATTCAGAAATGAACTATCTTTCACAAACAGTCTCAAAAAGTTCAAACATAGTAGTGTGATCCCACGGCTATACTACAAATCAAAGGGAAAGGTCTATTCCTGTGTCTCACCCTTTCCATCAGGCCCTTCCGGAGTTTCCTCTCCTCCTGGACAATGCTGAACATTTCCCGGTGTGTAGCTGCTGCCAGGTTGAGGTCTAGCCTCTCTGGGCAAGCAGCCATCTTACAGGTGAGCTCCTCATGGGAGAATACGCAATACCTCCGCAGACGCCGGTAGTGCTCAATACAGGAACGGCCTGCAGGCAGCTAAGGGGGAGAGAGAGGAGAGAGATCTTAGTAATATACAGTCTTGAGGAAGTCTAGCGTGAAATTAGATGGACAGAGTTTATAGGCTTACCCAGTCTGCAGTGCAGAAGTTGACAGCTTCTGCAAAGTTGTATCCCTGATTGAAGCCACTGTGGTAGGCTCTGGGAAAGGTGATGACAAACTCACCAGCACACTGGTTGGTACGCACAACCTGCCAATCAAATGCATTGAGGTCAGCAAAAGAAAATACAAATTTTTTTAGCAAACAAATTTGTATTTTGTGTGTTTATGTAAGACTGACCGGTACACCGTGAGACATGAGGATATTGGGGTTCATGATGGTGACCAGCTGGTGGAGGAGGTCAGGCTGGAACTCAAACAGCTCTGGCGTCAGCTTCTTCATCACCTCCTCAAGTCGCTCAGCTGCCACAGAGGGAACCCCATACCATGTCTTGGGTTCACCCCTGGACAAGACAGACGAAGGGGAAGAGAAGAACAAGGAGGAAAGGTTGCAGTGTTACAGTCAATCAAAATAACCTTTTATTTGACATGATCATAGCTTCAACATTAAAAGCTACAACCAGTCTACAACATAAAATGGCAAACCGATTGATAATCATGACTGACACACAACAAGCATTCATTACCAGTGCAGGTAGTTGATGGAGTAGCTCCAGTGGTCTTCAATGTGCCAGCAGAAGGCTGAGAACACCATGCCTACGTAAAGCCAGGGCACCTTCATCCCAGAGATGTCGGCATTGATATGGCACAGAACTGATTGCTCCAGCACCGGCATCACATTCAGGTTCCAGCCAGAGCGGGCATATTCCTGACGGAAAAAGAGACAGAAGAGTGTGGACTATGGATAATCATTGGACTATGATTATAAATCAAATATAAGAATTCAGCAGAGACTGGTTGAACTGAGAAAGTCGAATTGTATATACCTCCTCTTCCTTTGTGAGGTGCCTCTTGCCATTGTTCATCGGGAAGCCGCTGCCAAACTCTTTGGAGTGTATGTCCGCTCCATACTCGACAGTCACGTCTTCCTCAATACTACTGACTAACCTCCAGAACTCTCTCTCCACAAGCTCTGTAGGAACCATCTACACAGGTAACAACACACAGTGGAGAGATTAGTCTCTTGCATTCTCACCAGACACGGGGGGGGGGGGTAATGCCTTGTGTGGATGGAGTGCACTTGGAGTGCCCTTGTGTGCACTTACATGGACAGGCATGTTGAAGTAATCTGCTTTGAAGGCGTCAGCCATTTCCCCAAAACTCTGCAGACTGTACTCGCGTGTCGCCTGCTCAAAGCCAAATGCTTCATTAGGCTTCTTGCACTCCTTAAGAGAAAGAAAGGGATAGAAAATTAAGAACAAGATGAGTCTTGTAAGTTTAGAGGAAGTTAAAAAAAAAGGTAAAATGTGCTGTGCTTACTATGACAGGTGTTTTAAAATATTCTCACTTACCTCTGCCACACATTTGGGGCATCGCCAATTTCCTTTGGGAGGATCAGTGAGAGGGGGCAATAGACAGAAGGTGTGGTAGTTATCATCACAGCCATCACACAGCAGGAGCTTCTCGTCGTCATCTCCCCGGCCGCACATACGACACACAAAGGAATCCACCTTTGAAAAAAGGATAAAGTAGAAAACATTGATTCTCAGATCTAAGGAACTTCCAAATGAGGGGGTGAAAGGTTTCTAAAAATCATTCACCCTTTTCAACTTATGTGAATGAGGAGGTCAACTACGACAGCCCCCTGGACGCATCCTCTGCTCTACTTACAAACTGAGGGTTGTTGAGGTTGCGTCTCAGCCTCATGGTCATCTTGGTGCAGGGTCCATCGCCATCATCTTGCTCCTCATCATTGTCCTTCTCACCCTCTTCCTCCGGCTCCTCTTTCTTCACTTCAGTCTTAACTGAGATGGTAGGGGGAGACAGCAGGGGGCTAGATGTGCTCCCGTCACACTGCTTCTCTTGAGTCTCCAGTGGCTCTTCTGTGACTGAGGTATCACCGGGAGCAGCAGCTGCTGCAGACACGTTCTCCCGGACAGTAACAGTCTGAGGCAGCTCATCTAGAGGAGCAATGGAGTGTTCAGCATCAGAGATGGTCAATAACCATCATTGACAGAAACATCTTGACAGCACAGGGCTCTAAATTAACTTCTTAAATTGCCAACACTGGTGCTCCCAAAAAAAGAAATGAAACACATCACATTTATCATCAGTTGTTTACATGGCTTCCATGCTCTTTGCCCTCTACATATCATGTCTCAGTAACTGAGTTATCACAGAAAATGCAGACTGTCAAGTCAAAACAGACTGGGCAGTAGAGTAATATTAACTAACTGTAATATGTCTCCTACAACTATAATACATTTGAACAGGGTCATACACAAAGGCAAGCGTATTGAGCTATAAAATGGCAAAGCCATGGGAACAGAATGTGTATATAAAAAGCAGCATTCCTTTTTCTTGAGAAATGGCTATAAGTGCTAGTCACAGCTCTTTGCGGATGCTCTTGTCTGTTGACAACTACTCTCCTCTGCAGATCAAATCATTTTCCTACTTTGACTCTTAAAGTGCATGCCTTTAGTAAAATGTTACACGTTGTTTTGATAAATAGCTTATTCAACCCTGACAGTAATGGTGTCCGTGAGTGGCACTGCACTCATGTTCACCTTATTTCTTAGTGTTGGAGACAATTTTGCACATCTCTGACAACTAAAAAGTGTGAAGTTACACTCTTGCGCACACCGTTAAAAACAGAGCATAGAAACACAAGCTTCACTTTCATTTTCATGGCAGACTGGCTGGACAGGACGCAGTTATTATTTGGCCAACAGCCGGTGCTTGTGTGAAACACTGGTTCTTGTTAAAGGAAGGAAAGAGATTTAATTTTAACCAATTAAATACAAAAACAACTTAATAACCTTGTTTGGAGCTTGATTGGTGGGAACATAACAAACAACATGGGGGGAATTGTCATGCTCGAGCTAAAGAAGTTATTCCTTATGTCACACTAAACTAATTATTTGTAGGCACACTAGTGCACCAAAATAGAATTTCCAGGTCACATAATTTAAATTTTGGCTGCATTTCTGACCAAAACGGTACTGTAGAGGCCTGCTTATGCTTTACTGTGTGTGTATTACCATGTGGGTGTCCAAGAAGACCCACTTAAATGAGGCAATGTTCATGATACCTACCTTTCTTCCTGATGCCTTTGTCCCTGGCCACCAGACCCAGTCCCATCATCTTAGGTCCTGCCCCATAGATCTGCAGCTTCTTCAGCTCTGGGTTCTTCTCTATGTCTTCCTCTGTAGGTTCAGGCTGCGGGCAGAAATCAGCTGTCAGCATAATGGCATGGACAGACTATAGCTACTCTCCAAAGCACATAGAGAGCAAAGCATGGGTCTAGGCCAAATGCAGAACATATAGTTATACCAGGAGAGCATGGCACTGCATCACAAGAGGGGATTACGCTAGGTTAGAAAGGAAGGGAAAGTTAGCCTACATCACTGTGACAGCTTAAAGGTTAGGACCCACCACCATGATAGCAAACAACCACCAGCCGTTCCAACCATACAGTAGACAAAAATCACTTACCATCATGAATGACCCTTTCATTTCATTCAAGTTTCATTAGGGGGCAAATCAGGCACCACTAAGACCTTGTGGGGCCTACAACACCTTGCTCAAAAATGTGTTTTAATGGCTTCAATGCTTGAGGGCTCATTTTCCAAATATTTTGGTCTCACTCAACAGACTACGTCATCGTGTTAGGGAAAGCTTGCTAAATTAAACCTACTGGCTTTTTGAGAGTGAGAGTGCACTCCAATAGAACGCATGCAGCCACACAGTAACGCTGCTGAAGTGAGTGGAGAGCAAGGCAAAACAGCAAAGCGCAAAGGCACACAGACGGCCCAGCAATAAAGCATTTCAAGCCAAGTACAACCATAGAGAAGGAGTATGAGTGAAAGAGAGAAAAAGCTTGAGACACAAACGGAAGTCCACACTGGTTAGACTACAAAAAATGGTGTTTGTGCACTGGGGAGAAAAGTGAAAGTGATGTCAAGAGCCCACAGTGAATTAAAAAGTTAGGACATCTAAAGCAGTAGTTCTCAACTACTTTGGCATCAGGACCCAAATTTGATCGCAACCATGAAGTCTTGACCCAATAGCAAGCTATCAAAAATCCTACTTCTTAAAAAGCGAAAATAAATATCTGTGAAAATACTTGATACTTGATTTCAAGGCCCCCAGTTCTTCTACCATGACACTACATGGTCCTGATAATCCTCAAGTGTACAGTTGGAATTTTTTTGATAACAATCCTAGCAGCCAGACCAAGCTAATAAAAAACACAGTTTAGGTAGGAACAGGAGAAAAAAGTCCAAGGAGATGGGGACAGATTTACTTTCAAGAGGTCCGGTGATCTCTGCGTTCATGGTCTAGACTCTAGAGATAAAGTTGATTTAGGGACTAGCACCTACTATTAATATAAAAGTGTAGCTGTATTTTTTTGTGGGAACATGTCTGCAACAGTCACATGAATCTCTTATGGGTTGTGACCCACTGGTTGAGAAGCACTGAGGAGGTATGATTGCATGTTAATGAAAATGCGTTTTTTTGGTTAGTAAAAAAAAAACAAGAAAAAAAGAAAAGTCTAGACAACTTCAGAAGGGGATAGGTTGTCTGGGAAAAGAGGCAGGAAGAGAGCGGGGCGGAAGATGAGCTCATATGCTCAAGAGGCAGTACCGCAGAGATGAGTTGAGAGCCAGTGGTGAGAGGATGGGGGGCCAGATCCTCTGGACCCTGCAAGGGGAGACAATAACAGCAACAATAAACTAAGACAAGAGGGGGAAAAGGGATGAGAGAGGGAGAGAGCCTGGGGAGAAGAGAACTAGTAGTGGTAGGAAAAATCTTACAGGGACACATTATGAGAAAGGGGTCACATTTAACGTAACACCTTTAGGACCCAATAGGGAGCTTTTGTAGATCTAGATCCTAAATTCATACAGCTCATCTTTAGTTGAAGGCTGCATCATTCAAATCTGAGTTCAGTTTCACACGGTGCCTTCTAAATTAGGTCACTGACAGCATCACATGTGCATGCACAATAACCACATATATAAATAAATCTAAGTATAAAATGTAAATGTTCCCCTCATCCTAAAATCAGGGTTCTGTGACTCACTTGAACATTAAATTCAAGGATTTTACAATGACTTTCAAGGTCCTGTTAGTTGAAATGTAAGGACTCAAACGTTGCATGTTTTGGGGTAAGACATGCCACTGGCCAAAATTAGACATCATAGAGGCCTCATTTTATACTCATAATCTTATCGTGTCAAGAAATCATGGTGAAATCCATTTTAAAACTGCTGCTATATATATCAACGCAAGTATCCATCACAGGGTTTTGCTCAGGATGTGAAGTGTGCATATTGATGGATTTTGGTGCCATATATATATATATTTTAATTAAGTACTTTGAAGGCCATTAGGGTTGGGCGATATGTTAAAATTTTCCAACCGGCCACCGTCAGCCCATCAACCGGCGATTGCCAATATATTCGCGCAGTTGTGTGTGCGGCGCACGCAGGGGGCGGGGGAGTCCCCCACTCCCCACACGGCGTCTTCAGTGAACAATCATGGAAGAGCTCGTTGCCAAAAAGAATACAAAATCCCCTATTTGGGATTATTTCGGTTTTAAACCGGACGAAACTGGCAAGCCAAAGGACCTAAATGAAGTAATGTGCAGTCTTTGCAAATGAGTAGTGCCGGCAAAAGATTGAACAGCTGTCCGACAGTATTTGAAAAAGAGTCCGATGGCGTCAGATGAAGTATGCCTCCGCTTGTGGCCTCCAAATGAACAAACAGGTGGGGATAACATATTATGCTATTAAATGATCAGGGTGCACAACTGCACATACAACTTTTGGTCTAGGTTCAATTTATGGGACAGCAACCACTAAAGACGGCTTAACTGTCATTTAGTCACTCACTGCCCTGTTTTGTGAAAGAATCGTCGTAAATCAGTGCAACAAGAACGTGCAAAATATGGCCCAACTCCAACTGCCAGTTCCTATTGGCGCACGTTTTGAATTGTGCTTTACAGTGTAATTATTAATAATAATATAATATTATTATATAATATAATTACATAATTAATATATTCATCCTATCCCCCAACCCTAAAGCCCATACATTCATTTTCTAAAACGCTTAAGGATTTTGAAGGCCTGTGGGAAATGGAGACAATGCATGGCATGTTTATTCCCACCTCTGGTCTTTCTTGCTTTTCAGTCTTTTAGGATGACGATCTGATCCTGTGGTCTGACTAGCATGTTGCAGGATATGCTGAAAAAAAGTTCTGTTTCCTGAGGCAAATTGAAACATGATAGAGAAAAACTTGATACGCTTTTTAATTTGAGACAACCAAATTTCAGTTTTTATCTTGACCACAGTTTTGCAAGTTGCAGCTGACAACGTATAGCCAATCAGGAATGGGTTTTGTGTTTGCTAACAAGTATGTCATCCTGTGTATTATTTGGCAACCCATATTTTGCCGCTACTGGTAAACATCATAGGAAAGTTATCTACTGGATCTTTACATTTAACATAATCTAATGTAAAATGCCATCATAACTGGCATGCTTGTAGATGTGCTCAATTATTAATGATACAAGCAATTGAAAAAAAAAACTGAAAATCAAACCCCCAGATACTTAATGAGAGCAAAAAATGAAGCTTTAACTAGATGCACTGGATTTAGCATGAAAGCCCATTCATCAGATTTCTCTGGTGAGTAATGAGTTATCTGATGATATCTTGATACACATCACTTTTCAAAAATATTTTTCAAAATTGTTTTTGTTCCGATCAATTATGTGTATAACTTCATGACATGTCAAAGAAAAGATGTATTCCAGCATAATAAATGTAGAAAATTATAAGCCATTAGTGAGTAGTACAAACTCAAAGGAGTACAATGGGTAGGTCATTAGCAACCTAGGGGGTTTAGGGCAGAAAATGAGGAGTCACTGGCTTACGTAAAGAGCATGCCAGAGAATGTGGGCTGGCTCACAGGTTGTGCTGCATACTAGCAACATTAATGCAAAATGGTTTGGTGACAATGTGTAGCTTATGAAACGCATATTTTTATCTGTGTGTCTAATGGGGGAGAAGGAAGGAAGTGAAAAATGAAGATGTGAACAAAAAAAACCATGAAGCAGAGAGCAATAGCAGCAGACTTAAGCACAGTAGCATGAAGGGACAGAGAGCAGGCAAGCTAGAATGCATTCTGAGTGCATCATCACATCTTCCACAGACACTCCATTGTAACTGAAACACAAAGATAAGCTGAGGAAAACAGGAAATAACATGATAGCGTGGTATGCACTGTAAGATTCTCATCCAACGACATATTTCGATTGTTCGTAGACAAAATCTTAACTCTTTTGTATTTTTGTTAGCCTGTCGTGATGGTAGCTATGTCAGCTTTCACACATTTGGCCATTTCTGTGATCAACAGGCAGTAAAATATTGAACTTTATACTACTAAAACTTTAATGCCAACAGGCATTATGAGAGACTTGCAACCTCACTAGTGAGTTAGCTGTACCATGCAAGGACTCTAGCCATCATTTATCTAGGGCACATTGAGGTCGGGACGCATGGCTTCAATTCACTGGGAAATGGCATAAATGGCTCAAGCATAAAATTAATATTTGCAAAAATTAAAACACAAAAGGTATTGTTTGTACACCAATTATTGGAGCTTGTATAAGTGTTACGGTGAGACTTTGATAACCAAGACAAGAAAATACAGTCAGTGCTATCAGTGAGGATATAGGCCTTGTCATAAGGTCACGAGTCCTGCGGGAAACAGACACTGATAAAGCAATTACAGGGCAGGATAGTCTGAATGTCTATTTTTAACAGCAAGTGCTCATGAAAATGTAAGCCTTAACAGGCAAGAGCACTAGTTTCACTTCTTGTTTTCAGATGTCACCTGAATAGAAAAGCACAATTACTTTGAAACCAATTAGATTATACTCGATAAACAAGATTATGCGCGTGTATAGGGTCTGTAAACAGAGACCCTGGTTAAATGCCACAGTCATTTTATTTTCTGATCATTTCTCTAATGCATCATGTCAAATCAAATTTCTGAGCTCTAGTCAACAACATCTGAGGTATCCACACTCTGCCTGAGAATGTCTGTTACGTGCCCTGGCGTTTTTTTTTTTTTTATCCATGTCAGCATTTCCCACCATTTCACACAAGTGTACACAACTGCTTTAGTTGAATTCATGCACATAATGATATTAATGGCAATGATATTAATGCCTTTATTACAGAGTGCTACAGTTGCAACAATTTCACCTTTGACTGATCACAGTTGCACCTGACACATGTTTATCATCTGATCATGCCAGGATGCAAGCCATACTGTATTATATTCACATTAATATAATATTTTCCTAATTTGGAGGCAGTCCAGCTCACACTGGAATTCTACCTAGTCTGAACACATCCTTGCCAGTGTACAGGTGAGAAATGTAAAAGCAACAAAGTGTACTATGGACAAGGATTTAAATAAAATCGGACCAAAGACATTCTCAGGCACAGAAACGTGATTTTGTGAAAGCAGATCTTTTATGCCCTGATTCCAAAAATTACATTAAAGTGACCAAAGTAACCAGGGTCATAGATTAATGATAGAGGCATGGGAAGTTATTAAATGACAATTATGGCTGCATGGGTGCTCCCACTCACATCTGGTTGGCAGCGGTTGGCTCTGCGTCCGTAACTGCTCATTTTGGATGGTTGGACAGACTGCCGCAGGGGGATGGAGTGGGGCTTGTACTCTTTATCCACTTCTTCACCGTCATAGTGCTTCGGCTTGCAATGCTAGAAATAAAGCGAAAATAGAAGGGGTTTAGGTCAAAATATTTTAGAACATGCTTCAGATGTCCTAAGAAAACTGGAAAACAATGCATCATATACTGATTATGCTACTATTCACTAAAAGATCAATGCTTGTAAATGCCATCTATGACTTGATCACTTTTGCTAACACAAAGAGCGAGGAGAGTGTGTATAGTGTTACCGGCATGCTGGCACCAGACTGGAACATTTCAAAGGGGTAGACGATCCTCTCATAGTGCGAGCGCAGAAGGGAGCCTATGTTCTTGCCTGCAGGGTAGCCAAGCCTCTGGGCCACACGAGCCCAGCGCCGTTCCTTACAGACCATCTCAAAACCTCCTTCCTCCGTCACAATCTGCAACAGAAAACCAACCAATTCAACCATTTGTTTGACAATTATAGTAAGGTATAGGTAAGGAACAAAAAGTAGCATACAGTCTAAAAAGTATCACTACAGTTTTTGAATGCATACACTTCACATCTAGTACCTTTGACAGGCTGAAAAGGTCAAGGATGCGCCTTTCTATATTTGGGATTTTCAAAGAGGATCCCTGGATCTCCCAAAACTTGGCAATGCGGTCCAAATAATTCAGCTTCACTCGGGTCTCCGCCTGGAGAGAGTAGAATGGACCACCATGATTACAATGACCTCTTTTTTCAACAGCTACACAAATAATCATCTGTCAACAATGCAACACTTCAGAGAAAAAAAAAAAGAGGAACAAACCTCCAACTCATTAAGCCTCTGGATGCGGGGTGTGAAGCGGAAGCTATCCAACTCCACTGAAAAAGGTGGTTGCCAGTCCTATGGAGAAGCAAAAGGGATGTAATTAAACTTGTACGCCTACACATGACACAGCAGCTTATAATTCACTTAATGTTAAAATAAAGATAGCATTATTTCTACATAATCTAAACACATGCGCAAATATTTACCGGAGGAGGTCGAATCTTGCAGATTCCAGACTTCTCTGCAATTGGACGGATCTTGGCAATGTAGCCCAGGGGATCTTGAAACTCCTCCCATGACGGCTCAAATACTGGGCACTCCGGAGGAGGCACAAACTCTTCCCCTTCCATCGCCCTGGCAACAGGAGGGTCCAAAATACAAAACAAATGAATGACATCTGGCAGACTCACTTTAAGTATGGGCAACATTGAACTTAAGAGTATCAGTTAAGCATGTTTGCCAAGTCCTATATTATCCATACACTCTTTGATCAGTTGCAGATAGTCTAATTGGAACGTTCATACGGTGCTGTAAATGGTGCAGCACTGAGGTCACATCACTGAGGAGACCCTTGTCAAGTATGTTCACAACATTTTGTCTCCAGAAATGACATATTCAAGACAATATGAAAGTGTCTCAATGAATGTTCTAAATGAAAGTAAATTTAGTCTAAGGGAAATTATGTGCAGACAGGTTCAAATTTACAAGGAACATAAGCGCATGAGCTTTATAATTAATTTGGGGGGAAACTGGGGAGAAAAGTAGGCTAGTACATTTGTTTACTCTGGCCAAGTCAGAACTTCCTGGAGTGGTGCAGCACCATGCTGTCATAACATTACCGTCATCTATTAAAGGGTTGTACTTGATACTCACTTCCTCTGTATTTTTTCATATTGTACCATCTCACATCAGTTTAAGACATCCAGCCCTTCACATAATCAACAAAAATCCAGACCTGAGGTAAATCAAAGTAGTTTGAGGCATTTTTGTCCTGAAACTGGTCCCCGTTTCAAACCCCCTCCCCCAACATCACAGACACAACAAAACAAATGCCATGCCCTAGTAAATTCAACAGCAAAGCCCAGTTGGGAAAAACACAAAAGTATCATACTCCAGTTGCAAACGTTAAGTGATGCTTGATCAACCGTATTTCAGGACAATGATTGAAGTGTAGAATTAGTAAGTACGTTACTGTATGCACTAATAGGCCTAAGCATTTTGTTTCATCCAACTTGAACTTATAGGTTTGGAGTCTGCTGTGAATTTAGTCCTTGAGCTTTCCCAATGAAATTCAGTCTAAATCAAAGATACTTGATAGATGGACTTTAGTGACATGTCGCACAAACAATGCTTTCTGAGTCTTCATGGGCCTTAAAACAAACAATGGCGTGGAGGCCATGAACCCTAAGTGAAGAAGGCCATAAAGGCATCACCATTTGCAGGTGGGCTGGGGTTGAAACACATAACAATATGTTTCAAAACAAATGACTAACGTTATCGTATTACTGAATTATCGAAGCCAACAATCTAAACCTTCACCTGACGTCATTATCTCACACATCTAGTTACTCAACATGAATACAGCTAACTGTTAGCTAGCTAGTAAACTTGGGACAGCCGTAACTGGAACTAACCTTAGCTTCCAACGACAACTACAACAGGAACAATGTAGACAAGGGAAAAGTTGTGAAAGCAATTATTAGCCCTATCTATGTGCCATTTCATTCCTTCGCTCATTTCTTTGAGCAATCTTGAAATCTAACGTTAGATGTGTCTATTGTTCGTTCGCCTGGACGCTGCTTACAGCTAACGTTAGCATTGCGGCCTCCACTTTTCAGTCCAGTCCCATCACCTCCCACGGTCTAGGTAACAAGCGTTAGTTAGCTAACTGGCTTGCTGATGCTAGCAAAGAAAACTTAGCGAACGCTGTAATGCTAGATACTACAGTTGGCGTATTTAGCTAGCTAGCTATATATATATAACGTTATATATCACAGAAGAAATGTCACATGCAGTCAACCAGCTACTTTGTCTCGTTACACTCCCGTGACTGACCCGTAGACACCTCGATGTCCCGGGGAATGATAGGGTTGGTGGCAACTCTCCTTCCTCTGTTGTTGTTTGGATGACTGGTGGTTAGCTAACGTTGGCCAGCTGTGCCTGGTCCAGTTGGCTAGCTATCGTTCGCTAGCAAAGTTGACCGTTTTCAGCCTTACTTCTCCATATAATCCGTTCCGTCAAACACATAAGTGTAAAGCATTAATAGTAGATGCTCATTTACTAGTAGATGTGCGCCTCACAGTTAGTAAATTGTGCCACTATCAATCATTTTCCGTCCAACATCATCACTATCCTCGGGCCATCCTATCTTTCTTAACGAGACGCCATCTTAGTTTTTTTCTCACGGCCGAAGCACAACCTCAAGTCTTGAGACTGCCAGCTACGTCGAAATCACAACGGAGAACTGAGAGCAGCGAATAATCCCTCCACGTTTACTCGTCCTCTCTGAAAGTAGTACCCACGTAGCCAAATAAAACACCACGAAATAAACATAGTAATATCTATACAATTATACTAAATTATTTATTGATACTAAAAGACATGCCTAATGTACCCGAGATAACAATTTGTGTACCACCCTAATTAAACCGTCTTACTATTAAACGAAAATTATAAGGAATAGTTTGTTTTCTCCTTTTCTTTTTTCTCACCAAGGAACGAAAAATACAAATACTTGTTTCACATTTATGAAATAGATAGCCTACGGTGTCAACATGCATGTCATGAGTTTGAGAAGTTATAACAATAACATACCCAAGTCAAGATTATGAAATGCTTTATGAGATAACGTTACACAAGTCATCAAGAGTCTGAGTCATTATTATGAGATAAGATATTCATAAAAATGTACTAGTTAGGTTTAGATTGATTATATTTTAGGTCATTTTACTCGAAGTCTCTCATCCCGAAAATGTTTTGAGTCATATGGAGTGATTCATTCATATTGTTAGAAAAATGCTGTAACATTTGACTTATTTGCAAGATTCCTCATTGGATGCCTCAAGTATTCCGCCTCCATTTGTGCTTGCACCATAGTTTGTGAGATGAGCTCTAAAACCTTAACTTAGTCTGATGTCTACAGGCACTCTTCTCTTATTTGCATTTTACATGTTGCTTTGCCTGTAATATTCACCCATGCAATCACTTATAAAAATAAATGAAATATGGTTCATTAAAGCTACTGGTAGGCTACTCATGGTTACATGTTAAAAGTAGTTTGGAGGCACAGGGTGGGAGGGCCATCATTCAAATTAAGATACTCCTTATAAACTTGGGGACTGCCTCTGTTTTTACATGTTATATTCCCACTTGTATTAGTGAAGAGAACTTAAATAACTGATTATCTTAAATATACTAAGTGTCTGTTGCCCGCTGTTTGGAGTTGATGCATGACTGCCTGTTGTACATGTCATTATACCTCTTGCATATCTCATATATTTGCATATCTCATCATGTTGACTTAGTTATGTCATAATTATGGCATGCGTTACGTATGTTATTATTATGACCCAAGTATTTTTGAGTCATAGCTCAAAATGGTGGAGGCAGGCGTCCATATTATATAAAATATAGACACAGACTGTTTCACTGCAAGGACACTTTTTAATTTATCAGAAGCAATAAATATTCACATCTCAATTCTCTATTCTTTCAGTACACATAATACATACACAAATGAAAATTTTGAAATCTATGTTTAAAATAATATCAATAAGCGCTCTGACATATAAACACATTTAGGCTTTAATTTTTATCATGGTAATTCACTCTCTCACCTTCAGTCTAAAATAATAAGAAAAAAAATAAATCAATATTCCTCAATATTTTGGCCAACATCTCCTATCCCAGTCCCTCTCTTATATGTACATACTTAGTGGCACTCACATGCACACACCTGAATACAGAATGGGAGTCATTTATCCCATAGTAATTGATAAGAAGCCTATGTATAATATATAATATGTACATTCAGGTTTATACAGTACAATCCATTCAATAAGTGCAGATATATTCATGCAAGAAGAGCCAAAAAGGACACCATAAAAGGAATAGGCTAGCCAACACATACCCCTAAAAGCTTACATACCACATTCTTGAATCTCTCCAAACATCTTGACTCGATCCTTTTCTGTTTAGGTCTTTGATGTTTCTTCTTCTTCAGCGTCTCTCATTCAGTAGCTAGTTCCAGGGACTTCACATCCTAAAGCAGCCTTCTCTCCTTTGTCCTCACCCGCACATCCTCTCTTTGATCAGAATATAACTTTCCCTCAGTAATCAGTGGCACTGGTGCTAATCCACATCAGTGCTCTGTTACAACCCCAAAAATCACAGTAGCAAAAAGGGATAACACATACAGGAGGGCCCACTGAGAAAAGGGGTAAGATGTATTTTACATTCTTGACTCTTGTTATGTTCTTAAACAAGAAGCCCGTTCAGTAGGATGCTGAGGTGTCAGAAAATCTAAGAAGAGGTCTCTAAAAGTGTTAGGAGAGGGAGGATTAGAAGAAGGCCATTTCTGACTTAAGACATCACATGTGTGCAAAACCACAAAACCTCATGTAAAAGCGTGCTTATTCAAAACATAGAAAAACACGCAATGACTAACTTTTAATGACTGCGAGGAAGTGAGCACAGGTGCCCTGTATAACTGGGAGGGAATGGCAGCTTCCTAAGAGGAATCTGGGCCATTTTCCAAAAATTCCATGGCCAGATTAAAGCCCTTTTCCAATACTGGGAGCCTTATAAAAAAAAGTAAACGATAAAACATTAACTCAGGTCCCCTTTCTGATTGCAGGTTTTGTAAATCACCTTTTTAAGAAATTGTGCCCCTGTTTGCTCACATTATCTCCTCAAAGAAAAATAGAAAAGGAGGAATATAGTTGGTGCGCAAATCTTTTTGAACAAAACAGTCCTGAATCTCAATCATTATTTTCAACAATCAATAATAATAATTATTAAAAAGAGGAACTCAATGGAAATCATGATACTATGGAAATAAATCACACTACACATATCATAAGACCCTCATGTGGTTATCACAGACTGAGGGAATTACTATATGTGCATATACTCTCTATAACCATGTACGAACATCTGCTGATATAATTAATCACTGATCAAAACAATTATTGGACAATATTCATCATACTCATAGCAGGTATATTATAATATCGATACAACAGCAAAAAGCTTCAGAAACATTCAAATATATTATTGTTTGTATCATTAATTCCCACACCCCACAAGGAATGCATGTAAATCATTATGAAGCCACATGGCCTCTGTTGACATGTAAAAGACCATTGAGCAAAAGACTGTCAGAAAACCGTGCACTGGTCATAAAAGTTTAAGACAAAGCAAACATATCTGAGGTCTACATTAGAAAAAGATGCCTTTCAGCAAAGCAGAACCTGCAAGAATGGACAGAGACATCATGAAGCCAAGTAAATTATTGCAAAGTCAAGGGACATTTTTTGCAACTCTCTGCTATGACTGTTTACAATGCCAAATCCCGCTGGAATGTATTTGGTGGTTTAGTCTTTTTTACATCCATGTGTAAGCAGCTGGTCTCTCCTATGGTCACCTTAGTTCCAGTGTCGCCTTACCACATGTTGGTACTGTACGTGTAAACAGGCTCCGGCTTATGTCTCGCACAGACTCAACTAGACTTCAAACAATTAAAATTGAGGCTATATACCCATAGATTTAGTTTCAGCTTAAGTTATATGGCTATAGATTTTGTTTGATTGTGTGGGAGTGTGTGTTCATGTGGATGTGCCTGTGTTTCTATGTGTGCTTGTTTCTAGGATGTGTGCCATTCATCTCCAGCTGTGCTTGCTGTCTCTACCTACATATGCGGGAAACGGAGGTGAAAGTAACAGAGACGGAGTAAGCTGCGTTTCCTCCTGTCACTAGTGCCGCTGCTGTTGCTTTCCGTCCTAGAAGACCTGGTCCTAGCCCTGGCCCTGCCCACCTCCTCCACCCTCTCATCTGACCTCTGACCCCTGTAGCCCCACATCCTGCTCACACCACGGTGCTTATCCGGTTGATAGGCTTGGATTTGGAGCTGCCCCCTGTACCTGTCGCTCCAGCCCCCGTCACCTGCGGCCCAGCCTGGGGCTGCCCTGGGTGCTGGGGGGGGAGAGGGGAGAGAGGCGTAAGAGGGGTAAGGGGGGAGGAAGGGGGGGGTAAAGGGGAGTGCGGGGGGGGAGGGGGGATGGAAGAGAGAGGAGGGTACTGGGGCAGATACGGGGCGGCGGGAGCTGCGTGATGGGTATTGACGGAAGCGGAGGGTTGCTGGTGGGGCAGCGTGCCAAAGATGAAGTGCGTCTGGTGGGTGGAGTGGATGGCTGGATGTGGCGTGTGCACGTGTCCGGGGTGGGTGTGGGAGTGTGCGTGGGGGTGCGGGTGGGAGTGTGACAAGGTTAGAGGGGGCTTGGTGCCAGGGACGCCGACCCCTCTGACAGAGTGTATGGGCTGCGCGTGGTAGAGGGCGAACTGTGGGTTCTGGGAATGTTGGGAGTGAGGAGAAAGGGGGGGTGGGCAGCCCACCACCATGTTGGCGTAGCGACCCGGAAGCCCATGCTGGGAAAGCTGGGAGAGATGGGCCAGCTGCTGGTGCTGGACGTGTGTGGGGCCAAGCGGTGGGCGACAGGACAGTGGGCCTCTCTGTATAGTATGAGGGGGCACGCCTTGCAAAGGGGGGGGGACAGTTTGGACGTGGTAGCGATGGTGATGGTAGTAGGGTGGTGGTGGCTGCACGGTGCCCGCGTGACAGTACTGTGCATGTAGGGCCTGGATCTTGGAGGGCCCCCCCTCCAACTGGCACAGAGATGAAGGGGAGTGAGGAGGGGGCCCTCCCGTAGTCGGTGGGGGGACAGGTGCGGGGTAGGGTGGCCCCGGTGGAATAAGGGGCCCCGGTGGTTTGGCGCGTTTGCTGCCGAATAGGGACCCCAGGAAAGAGCCACTGTTGTTGTTGCTCCCCCCAGGGCCGCTCCCCCCTCCTGCTCTCTCTACACTGCTGGAGACTCCCCCAACTCCTGTCCCAGCAGTGGTGTGTTGCTGCCCCGGCCCACCCCCCACCCCCGTCCCGGGGCTCAGGATGGGGCGATGAGGCCGGTAGTCTTCTGTTCCGTAGCAGCCAGGAACCACACCTGGCACTGGGTAGCGCTGGTGAGGCTGTGGGCTGCTAATGATGGAGCCCTGGGAGGATAAAGTATCATCATAGTTTAGATGAATCACTGAGGCATGCAATTCAGTCTCTGTGACGACTTATCACACACAGGAAACATCTGTATCTGGAGCTGAAGGTAAGGACATGCTCGGGCATTTTTTTGAAAGCACACGGCCATGCACAAGGTGTAAAGGTCACTACAAGCACGTGCACACCTACACATGCATGTGCACGCTGACACCCACGAATACACACACATACAGACACAGAGCGTGCTGAGGAAGGTAACGACTCTTTATAGCTCTAGTAAAGGGAAATGCAGGTCTGTTAAAGGTTACAGGTCCACATCTACCCAAGGAAACTTACTTCCATGGTACTGTCCAGAGAACCAACACTGTTCCTGCGACCACGTTTCCCTGCACCCCACCAGGAAGAGTCAGGTTAGCAAAGAGTGGAAGATCAGAAAGTTTCATAAGTTTGTTTTTGCGTTGTATGAAAAAGATATAAACTGCATAAGCTGCATCTGAATGACAGTGATAAAGTAGAACAAGATGTAGCAATAAGAAGCAGAGAAAGAAATTGTTGTAGAGGCTCTGTTACCCTATCCAACCCAGCTGACAGGAGGGAAATGGAGTTGACCCCATTGCTGAGGTGTTGTTGTCTCACCTGTCTCCGATAGGTCCCTGAGAGATGAGCTGAGCGCCGTGCGTTTGAGACCCTCTCCTGGTGAGTAGTTGTCATCAAGGCTGGGCCTTCCCAGAGTGCCATTCACAACATCACTCTTCACACCTACACCTCCTCCAACCACACCTCCAGTCAGCAAGCTGGGCCGCATCACACCTTTCTGTTTCTCCAGCTCCGCTGTAAATAAAGACAGAGGGCACAGGGGAACTGAAAATGAGATGGAGACATGCATGAGAGGATCTCTAACAATAATAATCCACACACCAACAAACACTGTCGCCTATTTCCTCATAAACAGAACCATTACTGTAATCCCTGCAGAACATCATTACACCTCCTCAAAGTTCAAGTTCACAGTAATGACCAGTAGATGGGGTGCTTACACTCGACTCTATATTTCTCCATCTCCTGCACCTCAGCGATACTCTCCCTGAGGTCGCTGACAAAGCGGGTGCGGTCCTGCTGACTGGGTGCCATGAAGACGATAAGCACCTTCCTCTCCCCACCCAGGACAGCTGAGGTCAGACGGATACCGTGAGGGTAGTCTAAGAGATGCAAACATAGGGAAATGAAAATCCAAATGAATTACCAATTCAATCTGCATGCCATGATATTACATGTGTATTTTTTTAATATAGATGACAATTTAAACAAAGGCTTATTTATCATAGACTCAGAAAATGAGGGGAAAGAATTATTGAAAGAGAGTTAAGAATTAAGTGGTTTCTCACATGAGTTCTGGAACATGTGGACTTGCATCTCAACCAAAGGGAAAGATTGTCTGAAACTATACGTCACTGAGGTTTTCTTCTTCTGGAAGATCTTGGTCACCTGATGTGCAGCATGGATAGGAGAGGAAGGAATTAATTGCTACTGACTTTGAATGTCGGCCTGACATTTTTACAGGGCCCAACCATTGACATTAATTTATTAATAGAAACATATGCCGTCTCTAAAGTGATGAAACTCTTACCACCAGAAGGTCATTAAAGAGGAAGACCTCCCGTTGATGCACTCCTGTCCTCTGAGGTCTGTTAGGGTCCGGCACTTCATAGAGCTGGCAGCAACACACCAGCCTACGGTGGGGAAGGGACAGCACCTACACAAACACACACAAACAGTCCAATAAAATATTATAAGATCTCTTCACAAGTAGTGAAGTCATACCATGCTATAACATGGCTCTACATGTCGCCTTGTCCAGTCACAAAATGGGGCATAACTCCAGGCCCTGGTTACAACACCATCAATAAACCATGTTATGATTTGAAAATTTGACCCAGAAAACTCACAGGCTTCTTGCCCACAATGACTCTCTCCACCGCCTGCACTTGGGACACATGGTCATCATTGGTCCGCAGTTCCCACTTCTGAATGCGCTGGTAGATCCCAACCAGCAGGTCCCTGGGTATATCCTGACCATTGTCTACTCCTTGGATGGAAACAAAGAAAATGAATGATCAGGAAATGATAACATTGCAAGTCAAATGCTTTTATTTTATGCAAAAATATAATCCAGTGAAATTTACAGTTTTCACACACAAGAGGGAGCCAGATTCATTAGCAAGCCAGCAAAAGCACTGCAAAAATATACACCTTATTAATTTAATGGACACATTTTTATACACACATTTATATGGACAATCATAAAACACATAATATATGTATTGTAATTTTATATATCCTTATATATCCTTATGTAGACTTTTACATAAACACAATGTGTAAAAGTCCCATTACACTTTCTGTGTAAGAGTATATAATCCATATATCCATATAATCCATATTATCCATAATCCATATTCAAGGGGACTATTACACATAGTGGCCATACAAAAATATGGGTCTATGGGATATCCAACAAGATGTTACATCTTTGACACTGTTTGATATGTGTTTTATGATAGCCTGTATTTAAGTCTGTATCAAGTCAAGTTTTTAGAGTGAAAGTATAGTGTTGTGCAAGTGTATTTTTTTCTGTTTAGCAGCACCTCTCAAATTCTTGATGAAATCCTCTATTTTCATCTTCCTCTCGGCTTTGACGTTGGGGCTGTACATATCTGTGTTGAGGAGGATGATGGCAAAGGCCAGGATGAAGATGGTGTCAGGGTTCTGGAACTGGCGAACCAGGGTCGGGTTGCACACACAGTACCTCTGACTGCATGAAGGACAGAAAAATATGTTCAAACATCAACTTTTTGGTTTTGATACTGCAGTCAAAGTAACTGGAATTCAGTGTATCTTCTGCAAACACGCAGCCAACAGTAAACCCACGGAGTCCAACACATACAAACCTGAAAGCCTCTATGAGCCTCTCTACTTTCTGGGCCTCTCCTTGAACTCTAATCTGAGCCTGGAACTTCCTCAGGGCGTCATCCAGGTCCATACCTGAGAAGTCCATCTCATCCACCACACAGCTGAAACACACGCAGCAGAGGTCACAGTCATGCTAACGTTTCCTATTCCACACCATGGAAACCCATTCAACTTTCCATACACAGTAGATCATAAGTCATGATGTCACATACCATTACATACCATGCTTGTGTTCCCTTCCCATCCCCCATGTAATACAAAGTCTTCCAAAAATCATACAAATTATCTCCTTCATTCTTTCTGTCTCCCATACTCACTCTAAAACATCCTTGTTGAATTGTTTCTGTCGGTTTCCCAGGAACTCTCCAATCATCTGCCTGCTCAGGCCCTTCCTCTCCAGGATGAAGCGAGCGATCCCAACTGGGGTGTCCGATACAAAGCCTCTCTCTATCAGGTACTGGATCCCTTTCTCTGGCTTCCTATGGCCGGTGAAAAAAAAGAGAGAAACTTTCTTAATACAACTTTCCAAGGTGAACTGTATGATCACATTCAAGATCGTTATTGAAGTACTTATTTTTGCATATGTGGCATCACAGGAATCAAAGGTACTCCTGAGTATTAATATCAAAAGCATCCTCGCAGTCTTACTTGTTGAAGAGGTTAAGGCCAATGCGGTACTGGCGTCTCTGCACCACATCATTATTGAAAGGTGGAGAGTCCCAGCTGTGGCGGCTCTCTCTCTGGTAGGTCTGCTTGCCCAGAGGAGGCAGCGGCTCCCGCAGGCTGTCCTGCGACGAGGAGCCAGAGCTGCAGTTGACCGTCTCGTTGGAGTTGGTGGTGGAGTTGAGCGAGTCGTTGTCTCCGTCGGAGCAGCACGGCTGCTCCAGACCCCCGGGGGGCAGAGCTGTGGAGGAGGAAGAGGACAGAGGGGTGGTGGGGGGCTGCTGGGGCGAGGAGGAGGAGGAGGGCGTGTCGGGGTACTGATGGTGGTGGATAGGGTGGTGGTGATGGTGGTGGTGCGCCACGTGGTGAGGGATGTGCGTGGGTATGGGTCTGCCCGGGGCTCGGGTCTGACCCTGGGCGGCGGCTGTGGAGGATGGGCGAGTACCTGTGTTGGGGGAGTGTTTGAGGGTTCCCTGCGGGGAGCCGGTGCCAACTCCAGGCTCCTGCTCATAGACCAGCTGTCTGCTCAGAGAGCCGCGGTCTGAGCGGTCGCTCATGTCCACCGAGCTGTCGCTGGGTGGCTCGATGGTGAGGAGGGGCAGATGGGCACCCCTCAGACGATAGTCCCGACACTCGGTGCAGGGGGTGCTGCGACGACTGTTACTGCTGCCCCCTCCCTCGGTGTCCCTGCTGTCCTCACGCCCGCCAACACCACCGCCGGGGCCCCAGTACTCTGTGTCCGTGCTGCTGGGGGCCCGGTCCAGGGACAGCGGGGAGGAGGGCATGCAGTCATCCATGTAAAGGGTGACATCGCTGTATGAGGTGGCTGTGCTGTCCCCATGCATGCTGAGTCCTCCTCCGCCACCCCGTGCTCTTTCTCCCAAACCTCTCTGGGAGGAGGGGTTGCTACTGCTGCTCCACACACACTCCCCAAAGTCCTCGCTGATCCCCCCGCCCTCTCTGCTGCCCTCCTGGGAGTCTTCGCGACCCGCGCGGCAGGTAAGGGCGTCGTCTATGGAGTCAGCTAGGGACTTCACCTAGGAGGAACACACAGGGGGAAGACTCAGTAGGATTGAATGTACAGGGACACTTCCAGTTCCTTCCTACTTTAGCGTCCATGACATTATAATACATGTGTTACATGTCTGAAATAGATGTGTAATACTGTAGGTCTTTACAATAATATGACGGTTTTGTTTCCCATCAATTAGGCACTGATGCAACGTGATAGTGTTTTTCCATGGTTCCTTCATAAAACAGTGTGTCACCAGCTTTATCTTAAGTGTTTTTCTTGCAAGACTTTGAGGCATGGTCCCATCAGACAAACAAAAACCCATAATGAAGTTACCTGTTTTGAGAAGGAGTCCTCTAAGTGGGTGTAGTCTCCAGGCCGGTCTGTGTCTGGGGAATGAGGCGGTCCGATGGCCACGCTGTGGGTGAAGTTGGTCTGCGTTTGGGCCTGCTGCTGAGGCTGGCGCTCGTCAAAGGAATACTGCAGTCTCATGTTGGACAGGATGATGCGGCGCGTCATGCGACTCTCGGAGGCGGAGCTTCGGAGGCGCTCAAAGTTCTTGTTCATGCGATACTGGCGGAAGGCCGTCTGAATGATTCTGGCTGCTCTGCGACTTACGAAGGAGCCACCGTACTTTCTCTCCAGCATTTCCACCTGGCAAAATGGAGAGGGAGAGGACATGAGAATGAGGAGGAAGACTGATTAAACACTCTGTCTGGATGTGTTGTATCCATGAACCCCACTGAAAGGCATCCAAAGAAAATTTCCTTTTTGCTGAGGCTCATGATTTTTTAGGAAACATCAAAGAACACAAAAAACAATGATACCTTCTTATCCTGCAGGTCTGTTGAGAGCTCATAGCTGTCTGAAAGGGCCTTGCATCTCTTGTTTTCCTCTTCCTCTTGTTTGCGGAGGGCCAGGCTGGCAGGCTGGTGCCGTGTCCGCAGTGCCCAGGCCAAGCTGGCTGAGCTGGAGGCCGCCACACATGGAGGGGCCCTGGGGCCCGGGGGAGCGCTGCTGCTGTCACTGTAGCGCTCTGAGCCACGCAGGTAAGGGGTCTGGACGTAGGAGCTGTCTGTGTGGGTGCCTGTCTCCGGACCCTGGGAATCCCCTTCCACACTAGAGGAGGAGAGGTTGAGAGGTTATTAGATACCAGAGTTCAGTATAACTAGATGTGCAGTGTTAGTTTTGAGGAGCTCACAGGTGAGGGACTCACGTGTAGACATTAGAGCGGCGAGGAACTAACCATCTCTTACTGGATCTCATTTGGGAAGAGCGCCAGACACAGCGATATTAGAACGATAGACTTATATATTCTCCAGTATCTCTCGGATAGATATAGTATTACAACCTGTATTATTATGCCAGTTATGACAGTGCCCTCATGTAATGGGAACAACCCTCTCAGTCATACCTCAAACAATAAAATATCATGTCATATTATGTCATCAAAATCGTGTGAAAAGGTCTCTGCCCTCTATCTCTCCTCCCCTTTTTGACTCAAGTTCAAAGCAAATCCCAGGAAGAGTTAATATACTACTGACTTTAGCCAGGCCTACCAGTGTTTATGCCCTCTCTCTCTCTCCCTCTCTCTCTCTCTCTCTCTCTCTCTCTCTCTCAGTCTCTGTCTTTCTCCAAGTCTCTCTCTATCTCACCAGAACACACTTGAGCAGTCATTAGCCACTAACACACCCCGGCACTGCCACATACCAGTAACACCATACTGACAGGAAAGACCAGGTTGTTATATTAACAGCCGGTGTAAAACAGCCACCTGTAGCTCGAAGAACGCTATGAAATTTTGTCAGACAAAACACATGTACAAGACATCTCCTCCCACAATCACTCTCACTCAGTCTTTCTATTAGCAACCAACTAAGACTTGTAACCAAAATCACCAGTGGAATTCAACTAAGTTCTTCCTATTTACAGTGAGCATAACAAGATAATCCCAAAACGTATCAGGTCTCAAGTAAGTCCAAAAATCCTCCAGTGTCCTGCTAAGTATTTTTGCCCATGACAAACATCCACACAGAGTCATTTAGTCAGTCTTTGGTTTGGTGAACAACTGCAGTCACATGCTCCTTCCTACATTTCCTCTCTGTCTTTATGCCGCACCCCCTCCTGTCAGCTGTGCCCTGTCCCATAAGGAAGAAAGTAGAAAGGCAGGATCAGGGATGTGTGGGAGCCAGCCAAGTTATGAAGAGACATTTACATTCAGCACATGAAACAGGCAAACCTTGTGGCAAACCATTCCCGGTGTGGTTTTCCCGTTTTGCATTGTATAAGCCCTGCATCACACATTAATGCGGATGAAAATAGGACTGAGACTGAGACGCTGTTGACTTTATAAGGCCATATTGCTGTGAGCTGTGACCTCCTCCCTCTCTCCTTACGCTGTCGCTGTTCCGTTGAGTAGCAGGGATTTCCTGTGTTAGTGTTGAGCTGGTAGAAGATATGACAACAAGGAAGAGGCTTAATCGAGAACAAAGAAACAAGTCATAGAGATTTTAGTTTGTTGCCATGATGATGTTGTAACTGCACTGCGGCACTGTATACCTAAATGGCAACACCTCATGTCAAGGCCCATGCCAAGATCTGGAATATCAGTGGAGAGAAAGAGGAAAATGTTTTACAATGCACGCTCTTTCAACAGGACATCCTGTGCCTTCAAGTAATGCATGACCTGGCTAAATTATTGCAGAGTCGAACAACAACACCAAGAGCCCCTCCATTATGTTGCATAACACAGGATCGGGCCCAGTAATAACAAGGCACAACTCTGACATCTACAGGAGAGTATTATCACCACAGCTAATTTCAGCGAGTTTGCAGTGTTTGTGAAAGCAAAATCCATACATTTAGATTCATAACCAGGGAATTAATCACAGCATTAATATCTGGTGTTTGTTATAATTTTTTGAGCAAATCAATAACTAGCAACGAGTTATTGTATACATCTCAACCGCCTCTTGAAAACCTTTTTTTCCTTCATGTAGCATCGTTTATCATTCCTCCTCCTCTGCTCCTTAAATAGAGAAACTGAGAAGAGGGAGGGGGTTGCTTGGTGACGGTTGCTGTGGGACCTTTGTGGGCGGTGAGGCAGTTGTTAGGAAGAGAAGCGTAGTTGCCATGGCAATGTATTGACTGTTATCACCATTTAGGTGGGTGTCGAAGATGCTCTACAGGTTGTGAATGACAGTCATCATAAGACTTGTCTTGCTATGAAAACAAATCAAATATCACAATATATCTGTGCAGCGTAAACCGTAGAGATACAGCATTGTCTAAACTAGTTAGCCGCATTTCTTAAAAAAACAGAAACCTAAATAACCACATCTTACTTGCTAGGTATTTATATGCTGTCTTTGACTGTAAGAATAGAAAATCCTGTCTCCCTTAGAGCTGCTCAAGTTGCCCCTTTTAAGGAATGGAAACTAGCCACATGAGTGTCTCTGTCGAGTGCCAACAGGTAGAGACAGACAGGAACACAGCCTTACTGTAACTCCCTGCCATGCACATCAGCAGGAGCAGATGGTATTTTCATTCAACGGGCATCATCGTCATCATACTGAGCTGAACCCAGAATACATGCCACTCAACATTAGGGAGCCACGAGCCTGGTTTCATATATTTGTGTGTGGATATCCAGAGCTAATTCTTTAAACATCCGTGGTCTGATTTTACCCCTGCATCTTCTTAGGCCCCTTCTCCTAATTTCAAATATCATTAAAAGGGAAAATCCGAAGATATAAGACACTTCAGGCTTGTGAACATGAACAAGTGTCTCCCAAAGTCAACTCCCAAAGAGTCAGTTCTACTTCCGGTGAATGGGAGACCAACTATGTGGCTGCTGTGACAGTATCCACAGTGATTTTCATTTTTTATAAAATCTTAATAAAACATTATAGAGTCCACAGTCTCCAATTCATTGTATATGTGCAGAAAATATCAGAGTCGAGGCTTGATTTTCTTCTTTTGAGCCTTGGGAGACAGATATTCATATTTAAAGATACATATGAAACTGCCCAAGATCATTAAAACAATTGACACAAAATAAATGAAATAATATGAATTCTGTTTCAGCATGGATTCTCCCTGTGTACGGCCCTACATCCCACCTCCCAGCGAGCATGAATTAAACATGACTTTCATTTCATTTTGCCCGCAGCAAGAGTGCGGCAGTAATAAGCGGTGAGAGACAAGGTGAGGATGATATACGAGTAAAAAGTTTGTTGTATAAAACATGAGTGCGGCCATATCGCAGCTGGTATCTGGACCTCATTATTTATGTAAGGAACCCTGTATTCCTGTTACAGTGCCATGGAGAGGTTCTCTCTAGCGGCTCGCTCATGAGGACCAGCCCTGCGTTTTGCTACCTGCAAACATTTAATTGGAGCTGAAACAGATGGTTGGAATCTAATAAACAGGAGAGTGACCGCTGACAACATGACAAGAATAGAGGAAGTGGGCAGAAATTGAGAAGAGTGGCGCGGGGGGAAGGCGAGAAGTGAATGGAGGTGTGTGCAGCGAAGTACAGTGTTAACTCCATGCAGTCCTCTGCCTCCTGTCCCTCTCTCATACATTATTGATGTGCTGTCAGTGCATGTGTGTGTGTCTGTGTGTGTTTGTGTGTGTGTGTGTGTGTGTGTGTGTGTGTGTGTGAGAAAGAGCCAGCAGTAGGTCTGACGGTGCCATCGAACCCACAGCAGGACATGGAGACTGGGAGATTAACTTCTCTGCCGCCTGCCATGGAGAAGCCAATAATTGTATTGATCTGTCTGTTAACTCATTTCTGACTGACCACAGACACACTCATAGTTATCTCATATCCCTTCTCCTCTCTCTCTCATAAACCTTTGTGTCAGTTTTACCATTCGTCCCCATGCTCTCTCCCTCTCCCACACATAACCCATGTAACACAAATGTGGAATGTGAATAGTAAAAGGAGCATCAATCCAGACAGAAGCTCTCATCTTGAAATGGAGATTCCCAACATACAAGAAATCAAATAATGTTCACCATTACTTGGGGAACTTGAACTCTATTGAACTCACAAGAAAAGAACTGCAGCTAAACCGATGAAGGCCGGAGTGTTAAAAAACTTTTCGTTCATCATGAAAATAAATCTTATGCTGAAATACGCTGTATTCTCTTTGTCAACTATGATCCTGTTATTTTGAATGGCCAAACTGAATGGAAACAATCAAATCATTCATGGGTCAGATCGCAGCATTCCTCTGCCGCCAACACACTAACTGTGAGCTTCCCATCACACACACACTGTTCATTTCATTTTTTTTTTTGTCCCAAAACCTCAAGTTCAAAACTCAAACAGGCTTTGTGGTCTTGGTAGAGCGTTGTCGGCACAGGCAGATAATATACTCTGTGTCACTTCATGCTGAACCCAATCAAGTAATTAGAAAGCTAAAAGCCTGGTATTATTGTATTGTGTGCATGGCTGAAGAGTGACAGTAGGAAATTGGCACTGCGGTTCTGCTAGGGGTTTGTAAGCATGTACATATCAGATACTCTCTGTCACTGAGCCACATGAGAGAATGAAGAGATAAAAGTCTTGTATGGCTGTATGTGTTTCCTCAGGAGTGACACATGACAGTCGAGCAGGTTGATCGGTTCAAATTTGAAAGGTATGTGCTCTGTCATCCAAACAGCATGTCACACTGTCACACCATTTGTTATCACACTCTCTCCTTCCACTTCATTTTCACCCCGCCCCATTTGTATCTTTAGAAAACATATGACATGTGTTCCTAAAGCCCCTCACTCACTATCACCACTGTTCACTCAACAGACACAATTTACCTTTGGAGGCTGTCTTGCTATCTGCCATAGTTTCTCAAAATGGTTCAAAAGGTCACTTACATCGTATCTACATACAGAACACAGACTAGACATATGTGGAGATTATGTTCAAGAGCTCTTACAGACCACATGTCATGGGCACTACATCACTGCAGTGTGGCAAAGACTTTCAGCGGCAAACACTCGAGTGCAGCAAGTAAAGTCACATGTTTCTGGTATCAAACTAAATGACAGTTTGCAAGTTAAAGAAAAGTGGAAAAAATGCTGAGTTCTTACCATGCTGCTACTGTCAGAGAAAGGTCCCACACTGACTGGTGGAGCGTGATAACAAACACACCCTCTCTCTCTGCCTCTCTCTCTCTCTTTCTCTTTCACACACACACACACGCAAGCACACACACACACACACACACACACACTTTCACATTCGCTCTTGCTCACCCTGCAGAGCTGTACAGGCTACATTCTTGACAGTCTTTTTGATGACTATGAACTTCCCTCACCCGGCCCATCCCTCTCCCCTCCACCCTCCCTGCCCCAGTTCATTGACACACACGTTTATTACACAATACCAAACCAAACAAACACACGTCACAACACAGCTGATATCAGGAATAGACAGAGAGATACACATGGAAGCAGTGCACTTCATTTATTAACGACTGGGAGGAGGCAGGCAGAATATCTAAGTATTGAGATGGATGTTGTTGCCTCTTTTCCTGTCAAACCTCACCTTACTCAAATCTTAATTTATGGTTACCTTTGCTGTACTGCATACAAAAATGCAACTGAAAGTGACACACTGGCAACTCACTGACGCAGTTGAGATGGATAATATTGCCTTTAGTAGGAATGGACATTGGAAAGTGAGACAAAATCAACATAGATGAAATGGGCTTGGAGGGAAAAACTTGAAAAATACCACTGGTCACAATTGAAAGAAGTGCCCATCTGTACTGCATGAAAATATGATCATATAGTAATTTTATGTAATGTGTAGTATTATGAACTTAAAGGTAAGATAATTATGCCCTCTGTTGTTCTGTAGTTTGTACTGCTGTGCCATGTATACTCTATAAGAAGTGCCTAAGTACTGAGGATTGCCTGAGAAACAACGGTATCGTTGCTGTCAGGTGAAAACCTTGTAAGTCCAATTTTGATTTTCATGTTTTAACTTCAACTGAATGATTACATGCTCTTCTATAGGTTGAGAAAATTCTACAATCCTTATATTTATGAAATCTTTTCAAAAACAAAAATGCATCGTCGTCAAGCTAAAAACAAGGTTGTTCCTAAAAAGTTGACATTTTGGAGACATCAGGTTTTCACCCAACAACAGCAATATAGTGTCAAGTAAGTTATGTAAGATACCGATCGGTGATGTTCACATTCATGAAATAAAGATTATGCGCATAATACATTCAATATGTGTGTGTGCTGGAGGTGGTTATGAATAAGGTGGGTGTGTGTGTGAGCAACATTCCAGTACGACTGAAGCAACACAAAGCACAACATTATTTACACATCAAACAATTCACTTGCAGACATCCTTATCACTTCAAATGAAAGAAATTAAATGCCTTCGGCAACTAGAGATCTTTATTTTGGTTATAATTAAATTAACAAGATAAATCTCTTAAAGGTCTTGAATAAACATGATTCAACATACTGTATGTAAACAGACAAGGGAATAAACAGCAGATATGTATGAACAATCAAAAGTAATTATGTTAAACAAATCACATACAATAAATCTCTTTAAGTCACATAGGAGCCTAGCTTTTCTAACATTGAATAATGGTGGGAGATGGGACTGTGTAGCAATTTGCACAGATAATAAATAGTGACTACTGAGCACATCCGAACTGACATGACTCAACTAGTACGTCCAAGATAAGCATGAGTGTGACAGTAATGAGCAGACAATGGTGATACATCCTGACAGCTTGATATGGCTGAGAGTAAACAAGAAAACAGTAAAGAAAACAGAGTGAAGACAACATCAAGATTATTTAAAATGTAAATCAGTGGAGAAACCATATGATACATGAATAAATCAACCAATGATACCACAAATACTGACTGTCACAGTGAGACTAGAAGTTGCATGCATCTCTAAGACTTCTATCTTCCAGCTGAAAGCCAGCTACGCTCGTTGTCTTTTTTAGTACACAGTGAGGTCTCCGTTTTCTGGCAGTAAAGTGTGATAGTCTTTTCACAGGTAAAGTGACTCGTTGTGGGGCCAGTCACACCTCGGCTCATCGAGAGGAGGGGCTACTGCAGCCTGAGGCAGGGCAACAGAACTGATGGGCACCCTCATCCTCATCCTCCTCTCTTGGGAAGCAACACGGATGAGTCAAGAGACAAGCAGATAGACAGACATATAGACAGACAGACAGAGGCAGAGCAAAACAGAGAGAAAAAGAAAGAGGAGGAGGACAGAGAGTGGAAAAGAGTGTGAGACAAAAAAGCACAGAAAGCAGAAAGGCAAACTGGTGAAAACGTGACAGGTAGAGTTAGCGAGAGAGGGCTGCGTTTTCAGTTAAAACAGGGATAAAAACTGTGATGAACAGAACAAGCAGGCATCTTCATAAAAAAAAACAGTGCTTCCTGTATACTTTGGGTTCAGTGCTTATGGATATTGCGGCCTGTCAGCGCCATTAGATGGCAGTGTTGGAGCATCCTGCGCTGATGTGTCTGAGAACATCAGCTGTTAGATAAATGAGAGAAGGAGAGAAAGCGGGTGAGAATTCACCAGGTTCACTTGTGACTCAGTCCACCTCAGCCCCCTGTCTTATTGAAGACGACTGCTCTCTCTCTCTCTCTCTCTCTCTCTCTCTCTCTCTCTCTCTCGCTCGGTGAGGAGCTGTGCCTTCTTCAAGCTGGTAGAAAAGGCCTAACTCCCACTATTAGTCATATCTGTGAGCAGTAGCAGACTAAAGCACAGGCTCCTGGTAAGGATGGAGAGGAGAGGAGGGGAGGAGCGCGACACTGGAGATGAAGTGAGGACATAGTATTGTGAAGTGGTTCAAGTGACACATGTATAGAGGCAGACAAGGGAAAAATGTAAAGAAGGTGGCGGTGACAGTCATGTACATGGACAGGCTGCTATGGGAAAGAGCTGTTGTGATCTGGGGGTTGATGGCAAGCCTTGGGATTCTTGCAGGTGACTTGCAAGGCTTCTTATGGGGGTTTAAGGTCTTTTTTTGGGGAGGTGGGGGGGGGGGGGGGGTTACTCACTGTACTTGAGGCCCTGTGGTGGCCCTTACCTGTCCTCCTGCTGTAAGTTTTTGTCAGTGGAGGGGCAGCAGTACTGATGGAGGCTGACGAAGCTGTGAACAGTCAGACTGGTGGGGAAGAGAGTGGCATAGGCAGCGCTGGCCGCCGCAGTAGGGGTGGTGGGAGCAGAGATGGGCTGGCCTGAGAGAGACGGCGGCCTGACACTTGACAGAAAGGAACGAGAAACGGAAGACACACAGAGACACAGAGAAAGCAGAGAACAGACACACAAAGAGTCAGCGCAAAAAAGCAAAGATGAGAGAGAGAGAGAGAGAGAGACAGACAGACAGACAGAGAGACAGCATTGATTTGAGGCAGCACATTGAAAGTGACAAATCATAGAGCGGCAATGGTAGCACGAGGAATGACACACGCAGTCAATAGGAAACAGGATAAGAGGTAGATGTGTGACAGTTTGCGCAGATTGCAACGACACCGAGGCAACTAACAATTCAGCTCCTGACAGACAGCCTTAGCTTGTGCCTATATATGACAAGGAGCAAGGTGAGAAGATACGATACGATATGATACGATATGATACGATATGATACGATATGATACGATACGATACGATACGATACGATACGATACGATACGATACGATACGATACGATACAATACAATACGATACAATACAATACGATACGATAGGCCTTCATTTTTTCATTTAAAAAAAAAGAAATACACATCATACACAGGGTAGACACACCATCACATTGAACATAAAACACGTAATCACACTACACTCCGTCAGGGTAGTTAAATGAGAGAGAGGGGATTAATATTCTATAAATTCCAACTACTCTAATGGATTATATAACCTGCTATCAAACTGGACTACAGAGTTCTCTGGTGGATCCTGTATGAAAATGTGAAACCACTCTGTGTAATGCATGCAAAAGTGCACATGCAACACAAAAGCCTCTCTAAGTCTTTCGATTAGCCCTCTACTCTGGCTAGAAATTAGAGTTGTTCCGTTCTGCAGAATGTGAGTGAGCAGCTGAAGGGTGAGCAGTGGTTCAGATTAGCATGTAAATGGCCAGCTTCTCACTGGAGCCAGCTGCTGTCAAGGACACACAGTCCCTGTCATTTTAGCGTGGAGACACACTGAGAGGGGCAGGGGACGGAGAAGAGAGAGAGACAGAGAGAGAGAGAGAGGGAGAGAGGGAGAGAGGGAGAGAGAGTTTTATGGCCAGTTGTGCCACCTGCAAGATAAGACAACCAAATAGGATCTTATGTATTATTTGGTGTCACTGAAAAAATAAATGTTTGCACTGAGGAAACCTGTTTTTATTGGAAGCTAGAGGCGATACCCTATTCATCCTACTGATCGTGTAAATTGAAATACAATTTATATTTGACAGGGTTTCAAATTGAATGACCAAATCTGAAGGTGGCAGGGTCGGAAAAGACATCAGAGCAGCACATTGCACAGGGTGGTTAGCAAGAGTTAGGGGTTTCCAACCAGAGGAGAATGAGAGCGGTTAAAAAATGAGTGTTTAAGAATATAATCATGTAGGAGGAGCGCTCGTTTGCTTAGCGCAGATGATAAAAAGTTCCAATTAAATGAGAATAACCTGTCAGCGGCTGTTTTAACGGAGGAAGAAGAAGAGCTTCTGGTTCATTCCTATTTATAGAGATTACATGGAGGTTATGCGTGCCTGGATAAGACGGGTTTTGCGCTGAATTTGAGGGCACAGATTCAATATTGCCCTAATTAAAGGCCGACACACACTAATATGATGTGACTCGTCAATGTTCCTTCATGTCATCGCAATACATTCGCAACACGGGGAAGAGAAACAAAATAATAAAAACGAAAATAAGCGCATTGACCTGTTCAGCTCTGGATGAAGACGTGAAGAGCAGCAGAGGTGCGGTTATGTAAGACTGAGCCATGCTTGTGCACACTGTGTTGTCCTACACTGCCAAGATTTGTATTTTACCAGCTATTGCCTCCTGTTAAGACTATCCCCAGCATGTGAGAAGTGTTGACAGCCTCATCTAGGATCTGATTTGTGCTTCATGAGCATTTATGCTAGAATCCCTGAATACCAAAAAAAGACAGACGTATACACACATACGCACGCTCAAACACACATACACACACACAATGCCCCTATCTTCCCCCTCCTCCTCCTCCTCCTCTTCCATAGAAAAATAAAACACACACGCTACCCACACACCCTGCTGGTGTGTGCCCACTGGAATGTATGCGTAGCTCCCCTCCCTCTCTCTGCCTTTTTCTCTCATTAGCAGGCACACACAGAAGAATACACGAGAAGACAAAGAGGGAAGATCAAGAGGAACGTGCCAATATGGCAAAAACATAAATCAACAGAGCACAAGGATATTGGTGAAGGGCAGGAGCACCGAAAGTCAAGGCTAAAACAAAAAAGAGGCACACTGAGAGAACGTATGAGGTGGTGTGTATTTAAAGCGGTGAGTCTCGAGGCCGGAGGGAGGAAGAGGAGAGTGGGAGGAGAGAGAGCTACATGAGAGTGGGAGAGGTTGAACATGGAGGAGGGCAAGGGTGAAGATAATCAAGAGAGGTGGAATGGAGGGAAGACTGATGGAGAGAGGGGGAGGAGGAATGCGAAATGGAAATAGGATGTGGAGTAGCGGTTGTTGTGAAGAGAATCAACTACTTCCTCCAGCTCGTACAGTGGCAGGGGGGTGTCAGTGTGTAGGTGAGTCTATCTATAGAAGAGCGGGGAGAGCGGGAAAGCGACTCACACACGGCGATTACGGAAAGACATCACCTGTGCTGTCATAGCCGTCTTTTTTCGGCACGCCTAACCACCTGTTTCATAAAGCGAGCCCAGGCGCACGGTCAGAGAGCGCTCACCGTTCTCCGTTCACATCCACATGATGCCGATGGTGGAGCCTAATCTACCCAAGCCTCCGGTTCAGCCGTGGTACGAGCCACTTCAAATCTTTGGTTTTGCCGATCTCGCCCATTGTCTACAGATGAGCGTGTGGGAGCGCACTGCGTCATACCACCTCCAGTGTGCGACCCCCTGACTCCTGCTGACAAAGAGAGACGTTTGATAACCACACTGCGCTGTGTTGTAGCCCAAAGTTAAGTCGTTTTTTTCATACCCGCCCCACCATCCCCCACCCAACACCCCTCCCAACCAAACCCCCCCACCCCCCACCCCCCACCTTCCCCTCCCTCCCCCCCACTTCCCACTCCGAGCGTGAGTCTCCTGCTGCTTGGCAACAGTGCGGACTGCCTGTGTGGGCGTTTGGCGCTGAGTGCCAGGCGAAAGCGCTGACAAGGAGGGGCACAGTTACAGTTACGACTCGACTACGCACACCAGCACCTGCTGTACCCTGTGAGCTTGTGTGTGCGCGCGCTTGTTTGATTTTAACATCGGCTATGATTCACCCAATCAAAAAACAATTAGAGTTCATTTGAAGGAGATGGGGGAGAGGCGATGAAGAAGGACTAATTCAAGGAACTGATATGCCTGTAGATCACCAAAGGGATATTCTGTGAAGTCTGGAACAGATCCTGTTCATAATGCATGACTAATAGTCAAAGGTACGCAGCTGTGGAAGCTGTATCCCAACTTTTCAATGAAAGGGGACCTGGAACCTGTGATAAAATAGTCACACCACTCATCTGTCTTCAACACGTCTCCTCCATCCCCATCTATCCATCATTCAATCCTGCCTCTGTCTTTCACCCTGCTCCTGCTCCCACTCCTACCCTGTCTTCTCTTCACTTCTCTCCCTCTCTCTATTCTATGTCTCTCGCCCACAGAGTTCTTCACAGAAGAGCTCACAGCGTTCCCACGGTAACCAGTCTCCCTATTCTGCTCCGCAGAGCGTGCACACGAGTGTTTGACAAACATCCCGCCTCAAAGTGCCACTTATCTGCATTTGAATAGGAAAGAGAATGAATAAAGTAATAGCTATAACGGCCCCAGAACCGGGAAAAGACTGCGGAAGAGTGTACCTGTACGAAAGCAAATCCAATACTGACACGGTAAATGGCGGAGAGAGTGTTTGCACAAGCGGTGGAACCGATGTGTAAAACTCCAAACACTATGGCAGGGGTCATGATTAGATCCACAGTGATGTTTAACCCGCTGATGAATGGGCAGCAGGCTTAGATCACAAACCCTCCTCCGTCCCCCCCGTTAATAACAAAGCAAGAGTGCTAATCTCTGCTCTAATTTACCGTGGCTGTTGTTTGGGCACGATCGTTATCTGCACACAGCTGCCATTTTAACAGAGCAAATGAGTAACGGAGGGCCACGGCTGTTCCGAACTGTCTACTGGCAGGGGACAAGAGGGGGGAGAGGAGGAGGAGGGAGGAGGAAGGAGGTTGTGTCAGGGTGTTTAGCTGCCCCCCCACCCCTGGGTGTAGGTGAGGGGAGCTGGAGGTGGAGGGAGGCGGACAGAAATGCAATATTGTAACTGCCTTGGGGAAAGCTTCACAGTTTCCACAGCAACCATATCTTTCGCAATACTGTAGAATCCTGGGCCAAGGACATTTCACTTCCTGTGAAAAACTTTACTCTGTCTGCATCAGTGGCATTCACTTGTCTCTTCACCGCTTCAAGAAGGATATGTGACGGTATGCACTGATAGACACTTAACTGTGTATGCTAAATACAGAATGGTAGCCATGTGATGTGAACGACAGAGGGAAAGCCATGTGACGTGTGTGTCTCAATAAAAACAAACATGTCCGCTCAGACCTGAGGAGGCACATAGACCGTGTGCATGGAGCGGAAAATCCTGAGTGTCTCATTGTGCTGAATATGACCATGTGCAGAGAGACCCAAGGTCATTGGTCAGGCTGCTCTGGAGACAGGACGCGGGCGCTCATGTTTCATTGGGCAACTGAGATTTGACAGCATGTGACCTCGTAAATCCTGAATGACACATGACTGAATGCAAGTATAGTCCTCAATATGGGAAAAAATATGATGTACTGTATGCACATATGAAGCCGTGAACACTCACACTGCACTCAGATTGGGTGACTGGAAGGATAAAAACACCACCCACATACATTTGCCTCCCACACACATCCATCATTTAGATTTACGTCAAGCAAAACCGCATCATGGTAATCATTAGCAACATTCTTCTTGGACAATATTTTAAATTGTAAGAATTCTCATTGGCCAGGCTTAATCTACTATATCTTATGAAATAGACAATATAGAGAAGGGAGAGCTTGACTTGAGAGAGCTTGAACTGCAGTTGCCGCTTCAGGATATTTTTTTCTAGAAAGTCATGGCGAGTCCAGAGAGAATAGATTATCTTCCATCACATCACACAGACTGTGTGCAGCAGGTCAGTATAGGCTCAGCTGAGCTTACCCACACATTTGCCTGGGGCCGACATTTTTTCTCTAAGTTGTAGGCCTATCTGCACTATCCTAGCTACTATATCATCTAGAATACTATTCAAAATGCCTGAATGCCTGCCACCGTTTATCAAGTTCTTTGTTACCGTGAGGGCACAGAAAACACAATCAATCATCTAATCAGTGAGGTTATATTCCTTCACTAAATAGAAGGAAAAAAGAGAAGGGTGAAGAAGGAGAAATGAGGTAGGAAATGAGAGAGAGAAGAGCACAAAAGTAATTTCTGCAGCTTCTCTGAGTCATATCTGCAGCAGTGGGAAACAGAAACAGCGAGGGGGAGACAGAGTGAGTGTGTGTATGTGGGTATGTGAGAGAGAAACAGAGAGGAAGAGGGGGAGAGAGAGAGAAAGAAAGAGAAAGAGAGAATGTGTGTAGTGTAGAGCTATACAAAATTAGCAGAATTTGCTTCCTGTGAAACAAAAGCCCGTCACCATTCTCCACGTTCCAAAACAGAATTAACGCCAATTCAGAAAGCAGAGAAGCACATCCCCGACATGCCCTGTGTGGAGAGGGAGACGGATGGAGGGAGGACAATGACGGAAGAAGAAAGAGACGAGCAGAGACACAAGCACCTTCACGCTGCTCCTTTGAGAACACTCCCACCATGACAGGGAAAGTGAAGCGAAAGGGGGGGGGGGGGATAGCTAAGGTCCTTTTTTCGGTGTTATATAATACTGCTCAGTGCATCAGCAACACTCGCTCTGTCGCCGAGACCTCCAGCTGCCCCGGCTTCTCATCCTATGGAGCGAGCCGCATGTATGTGGACACAAGCTTTCACCCATGCAGCGAGAACCGTCACATCGCTCCAGCTATGACGGTCTGCAGGGTCACATTAGCTGTCTAATAATGGACATCCCAGGTGATCTCCTACACACACACACACACACTCACAAAAGAAGACACACACACACACACATACACACATGCACACACACACACACACAGCAGTAATTATCACCCCTGGGCCAGCGGTAATTATACTCTGGTCACACTAATTAATCTCTCATGCTCCTTCTGTGTGCCTCCCTCCCTGTTTCACACATTGCGTGCACTCACACACACTTACTCACACAGGCACATACATTATACAGAGATTTGCACACACACACACACACACACACACCACAAAGGCATGCAGACTTACATGACCTATCCCAAAATAACAACAAAAAACATCTGCCGCACTCGCACTGTGCTGTGGCGATGCCCTCAACGCTGCTGCTTCTCAGAGCAGGGACTTGACGTCAGATATCATTTAACCCCAAGGCCTCAGACTCTCATTGTTCACACTGCCATTAACGGCGGGGGAAAGGGACAGAATAGGGTGGTTATTTGGGACAGCTGTTTGTGGTGTACCGTTGGGAGTGGACAGGAGCTACTTTGTTGCGATGCGGTTGGCGCACGGCTCAAAAAACGGCGACACAGTTTCTTGCGTTTCCCCTGTCTGGAATCAAACGGTACGTGAGGCACAGAGAACATAGGGCAGCGATCAGGACTCCTGCTGGAAAAACCAAAACTAATTGGACAGAAACAAAGACAGATCTCTAAGCCTTGCCTACTCTGCCCCCCACTCTCCTCTCTTCTCTCTCTCTCTCTCTCTCTCTCAGCCGCTCTCTCTCTCTCTCTCTCTCTCTCTCTCTCTCACCCTATTAACAGATGGCAAATCAGTGTGTGTGTTCCACCTTTTCTCTTTTAGAGTGAGGCATGCTGGGATAAGGTCGCTCGCTCGCTTTCCTCCCCCTTGTCGTCTTTTTTCCTCTCTCTGTCCCTCTCCCACACCTTCCTTCTGTCTCTCTCTCGCTCTGTGATCTGAGCCATATTTAGAGTGGCATGGGCACCGAAGAAGAAGAAATTCATGTTCTTATCTGAGCCATTATCAGAGTAGAGGTTTTGTCACTGACCTAAGCTAATAGGCCAGTGTTGGGTTAGGCTGAGTCACCGCCAGACAGGGACAATATGGCTCTACTCTTTATTAAATGTGACACTTCATATGATCCGCTTGTCTGAGTCTGGATCCAAATCAGCTGCAATCGCTACAGGCAATTAACAAGGGAGGATCGGCAAGATCTACATTTGCAATTCATCACTGCGTTTAACACCCACATAAATAACTAATATGTGCTTCTGTCTAATGACTAACTCGCCCCATGGGATGAGAGGGGGGGGCAGAGAGGCAGAGAGTGGAGGAAAAGACAGCTCTAATCAATAGGGGATTTGGTCAAGTCTGAACCAGTCATTGATGAGGGGATTGGGACCATAAGAAGACAGACACAGGGAGACCATAAACCATAATCCAACTAAGTAATAATTGCTAAGATGATTATGTCTTGAGACATTTTATTGCATTCACAAGGGCCAATGGTTTCTGTCACTAAGAATGTAACACTACATTTCACTATGGTCCTTTAAACATGAATTGCTGCCTACTCACAAAGCTTAATGCTTCCAGAACAAAAGCAGTCTCTGTCGGCGCGTGCGTGCTTGTGTGTGTGTGCGTGGTAAAGCAAAAAGGAGGACAGATTTACTTGCTGTTTGCCAAAGCTGTGTTTGCAGCACTCTAACTTCAGGTCATCCTTGAGCTTCAGTCTTTGGGCAAAAACTCTCTCTTAGAAACCAACCAACCTACAGTTCGGAGTGACTAGCAAAGAAAAACACACTTTTAGCAAATAGTGGGTGGATTTTTCATGCAAGAGGGCTTCACCGGTCCAGAAAGTTCAAATCAACACAAAACAGAGCCATAACCCTCCTACTTGGACCAGAGTTTTCCTCTGCACACTACTATACAACTCCTACGCACCTCACATAATCGACCAAAAACATCCCCTCGCACAAATCAAATCCCCTCACAAACAAAATCAGCACACACATGCGCGCACACACACACACACACACACACACACACACACACACAAACACACACCATGCTTTAAATGGACACCTTGAGCATTTACACCAATCTACCCATAATCCTCCAGCACTCAGCATATTTCCTCACAGTGGTGTATTAAAATATCCCTTCTTATGTTTAGCCCCATTACTGGGAGGATTAGCTCTCATGACTGGAAATTCATCTGATCCATACAGCCTGTCATTACCTTATCAAACGTTAGATATTAGACTTCTGTAGACCATGGTCACCACTACAGCTTCCAGCATCAAAACATTAGTAAGCAGCAACATGAACAAGATCATTGCAGCTCCTGTAAAATGAGATGAAGCCGCACTGATCATCCCTTGTTGGCTCCTGGGTCAAACCGACAGAGGAGGCCTGTGAGAACTTACTTTCTGCGTATGGTGGAACTGGTGTTGGTGTCTGTGCTGTCAGTGCGTTCCAGCCTGTCTCGGTCTCGCTCGGTGGTAGAGGAGCCGCAGGACAGGCCTCGGGTCAACCTGGTGTGGGTCCTCCTCTCCCTGCTGGGCACAGGAGTCGGGGCAGCTGGCACCGCTGTCGCTGGAGCCGGTGGGGCACTGCCATTCCCACTGCCGTTGCCACCGCCACTGCCCTGATGGATGGGGAGGGACAGCGGCTGGCTGTGGTTCTGCTCGGGGGGGTCAGAGCCGGCGGGCTGTGGTGTGCGCTCCAACCTCAGGTCCTGGTTCTCCTGGCTGACCCGGTCCAGCTGGCCCTCCAGCTCCTCGATGCGCCGGCGCTGGGTCTCCAGGAGCTTGGCCTGGCTCTCGATGATGTTGTTGAGCTCCAGGAGGTACTCCACTGCCCGGTTGGGGCTCTCTGGGCTGGTCTCCATGGTGGGAGCCCTGCCTCTAGGGTATCACCACTGCCGCCACCACCGCGGTTTCGCCCCCGCAGGGCCAAGATCCACCCCCCCCACCAGCCCTGATGAGTGGGGGGGAGGGAGGGACGGACGGGGGCTCTGGTGATGAACTATGAGCTTCAGAGGTTCAGAAACAGGAAGTCACAGAGATAAAGATATAGAGAATTTCAGAAAGACTACATGTCCCCAAAACTTAGGGCAGAAATGAGCTGATTATAGCCTCTCAGTATCCATTAAAAATGTTGCAATGCCAAGAAGAAAGTTCAAAGTTCAAAAAGAAGCTAAAGACACTATTGATTGTCTGGTTTCCTAGAGTCATTATGAGCATCCTGTAAGACCATGCCGAATCAGCACAGTGCAGGTCCAGTGTTTGGAGCATCATGTTGGATTGGAATTCATCAACCAAAATCTTAAAAACAGAATGAGATTGGTTGGGGAGGGGGATGAGGTAGGGAAGTATGAACTAAGATTTAATATCATAAACACCATTAATGAGCTTCCAGCATTGCTTCTACAACTCTCTGAGCAACTCCACCTTACGAAAGAAACGGAGGAATAAGTGGAATATCGATCTACCCGCTGACTTTTGACACAGTGCCCTGCTCGTCAACTTAAACCCAGTTGTGATATCAGTTTTGGAGCCACGTTTTGTTTCATTCAAAGACAAAGCGTTCGTATATTCTTTCCCAAAATAGATCAGTCATCCTCTTGCCTGCTCGACATACGGGGGAAGGGGGAGAGGGGTACGGGGGAGTGATGCTCGTTATGATCTACCACTAATTATTAGGCTCTGTCAATCATTACATAACACGGAAAATTCAGTTCCCTCCCACGTTGAATATCCCGCAGTCTATCATCGTCGCTTTCAACCCATGGCTTGATGTGTCTTTATAAAGCACAAAGTAAGCATGACGGGCGGTTTACTAATTTCATCCTCGAGGTCCAAATCCTCCCCTCTGCTCCGGCCAAACTACATCCAAGTGACTTAAGTTCAGTTTATTTCCCAAAGTGTTTTTTTTCCCCCAAAAAAAGACTGCAGTTTACCTCCACGTCACGCATCCATAAAGAATGATGTCGCGGCCACAACTTGAAACCTCTTAGGAAAGTCCAACAACTATCCAGATTATTTTTGACTGTCCGAAAGTCTCAGATATGCATAATCACTAATATTCATACTTTTACGCGTGCCGCTTTTGATGCTAACCTCGATGATCTAGACAAACCGGTTGCATCCTGTCCCACCTCTTTGAAATGAGTTCCAGATAAATTAAAATCGGTAATCCATGCAGGAATACAGCGGTGTCTCCTTGATGGTGGCGCAGAAACACAGAGAGGTTTCACTCCTTGCGCGTCTGAACTGCAACGATGCGTGCGCCTTTTCCTCAGGAGCGCACCAGTGTCAAGCTAGCCAGAATGAATAATGGACTTCCGCTCAAAACTTTCAAAATAAAACTACTGAGCTACTGATTGACATCTGTTGCAACGTGTTTTGAGTATTAAAATGTAGGCATACTTAAGTGAAAATAAAGAGCGTATTTGAAGTGAAATCTATAGTAGCCTAAATGAAACCCGTTGTTATTTTTCCCATTTCCCATTTTTCCCATTTCCTTTTCACAGCATATATTCATAGCCATATACTGTAGGTCTATGCAAGATACAGTACCCTATTGCCTATATTGGGTTGCCAAAAATTCGCAAACAAAAACACGTAGCCTATACTAGACAACTTGGAGATGTCTACAACCTTAAAGTCAATTTTAACCCATAGCAGCAGGACAAATTGTCCTTATGCTGTAGAATATGGCCATCAGGACCAGTTATAAAGCCGACCTATTATTTTGAAGGTAAAATCACCCAATTGTTCTTCTTATTCTGGCTATCTGTGGCTGGCTTGACGCAGCTCAGGATCCCTGCTGTTCCAGAGCGCCTTTGAGTCCGGAGCGCACATGTAGGCAACAGTAGGCTATGTAGCCTATAGACTATGATGCAAATACCTGAAACAGTGAATTTGAACTAGTGTTACAGCCTATTCTGCTAAAAAATTATTCATATTCCCCCATATTTAAGTTGGAAAGACTGAGCTGAAATCGTTGAAGTTTGTGTAAAAAGTGAATAAGCAGCACTACCTTGGCTACAAGTCCACCTCCTGACTTGAAAGCCAGTGCGCCTCGTTAAATACGGATCAACAGACTACAGCCAGAGTTGTTATTGCGGCGATATTTTGCGTCTGAGCTGACATGAATTGAAGGATGCGGCTTAGGACAACATCAGCGAGAGAAAGACAGGCCTCAGAGCGACGTTATTTTTAGTGGCATTACTTAAGTGCTCATATCTGAACTGAGACACGATGGTTATAAAAGACCCCCCCCCCCCCCCCCCCGCTCTCTCTCTCTCTCTCTCTCTCTCTCTCTCTCTCTCTCTCTCTCTCTCTCTCTGTATGTCTCACACAGGTGAGTCTATTCTGCTGTACAGTATAGGAAACTAATATTAGAAAGAGCAGGGAGCCCGCATGGCAAAATGTGAAATCCCTGCTCTCGCAAAGAGCCGGGTAAATAATGTATTTGTGGCGAAATGATCAGCCTTTTACCTTCTCTCACTCTCTCACTTATGGCTCATTCATCCTTAACCATGAATTGCGTTTCACATTCTGCTAATGTTCTTCAATTTTATCCTTCAACACCCCCCCCCCCCCTCTCTCTCTCTCTCACTCTCTCACGCGCTCGCACACACACAGCCACAGACACATTTTCTTCTGACCAAATCCTTCTATTTTCCCTAAATATAATTTTGCTGCCATCTACTGTCCGTTATAGCAGCTGGTCTTGTCTTGTTTAAACGTAATACAGGCGAGAAGAAAAACATGCAGGATCGCTGAGAAAATTGCACCAGCAGTTTATTTGCAATTTGTTTCAGAACTTGTTTACAGTTTATAGCCATATACCTCCCTTAGGAAATGAAAATCTAAAAAAGAACATTAGCAAACATTAGAAAATAAGTCTCATGTAGGCTACCAAGCTACACTCTACTGGTCATTGGTTGGGAAATGGAAATATGTTGGTTTGGTTACCTACTACCTTGTGCCATTCTGGGTAGCATAACAATAAAAACTAATGGGCAGGGCACACCAAGCAGTTCATTTCACTTCTCTGGTTTGTTCAATTTGGATAAAAATTAAAGGAATGACTTCACAGCATCATGACCTTTAGATAACTATGGACTGGTAACAAATAAGAGCTGCACAGAAGCTTCCACCAGTCTGACGGTCTCCTAATGCTGCCATAAGGAATCAACACAGCATGGCCTCAGCATGTGAAATAATTAGAATCAACTCTGTGGTATGAAAGTGGTGTGAAGTCACTCTGTAGCTTTTCTTCCTAATGGCTTATCTAGAGCAAAGTATCTGAAAACCTGAGTACTTCAAAAAAGATAGTTTTGTAGAAAAATAACATCTCACAGTATCCACCTAGACAGATTGGCTCCTGTTTTTCCAAAACAGAATGTTAAAAAAGAGAGCAAAACAAAACGATGTGCTATTTTGTCATCTCAGATGCAACACTGAGCTCAGGTTTTGCAGAGGCTTAACCATATACGTTATATTTGTGGATTTACAGTTAGATCCTTCTATGGCATGACTGAAATGACTAAATGGCCCACCCACCTCTCATGCATTAGAGACCTCAGAGCAGGGGTTTTCACAGTAAGAAAAATCAGTGGTTAGGATAAAGTGGTTTGTGTTACCAAGGCAACTGTACGTGGCACTATGGGCACAGCACTTTCTAGAATCTAGATAGTGGTTTTGTTCCGACCCCAGATACACAATATTAACAGTACTGGAAATATGCACACTGGATGCATACTTTTGGCATCTTTTGCTGACTTCTGAAGAAGGGTACATAGGACACAGAACATCCTAATCCACACTCAAGCAGCATATTACAAAACATTCATTTTATGAAAACATGGGCAGGATACAATATAGTTCTTAGTCTGTGTTTACACTTTGAGCCTTCACAAAAGCTATATATCAATTTTCACTTTATGCCTTGTCACACAATGATAAATATGAATGGGTAGCATATGTTGTATCTTGTATATAGGCTTATCATGATGTATCACACTATAATTATACAAATCAGGACTGGGCTCCAGTAAGTATAGTATTTACAATAGGTTCTGTCATTTATTTCTCTACAAATATTTACAGAATATAGATTTCACACCTGCTGTCAAAAAGGATTTGCATCGAAATTCATCACAATCAAATAATCAGATACATGGAACAACATTACGAGTCTAGGCAAGTGTCCACGTGGAAGGATAACACGAAGCGGATATGTACAAATATAGTACCACCCCTTCCTGTCAAAACCATATCTACATGGCATGGTGGATATGGATGGCTGATAGTCTTGGACAATTGCATTATTATTGCTCAGTATCTTCATGAGGTATAAGTGAATGTCTATGCCATCTTTCTACAGTAGGGGGAACTTCAGAGAGGAAGACGCTCTGCTAAAGTAGCTTAAATCACCACCGAGAGGCAGACAGGGACGGGAACTAGGTTAAACCAAGGTGTCTGCAACACCTTTTGTTGTCCTGGAAACGTCTATCACACACACTGCAAAATTAAAGAGAGGGATGCAACATAAGGAGGGCAAGAATGCCTGTGATTGTTGTTGTTTAACCAGTAAAATAGACTTCACTTTACTATGTTGGCCCCACCGTTTACAAATTAAAATGATCACCATTGGCATGTAATATCAACAGCTAGAAGTCAGCTGTAAAAAGGCACAAAGAATATTACTTTATAGATATCAAAGTGGCCGAGAGAAAAACATGTGTGTTGGTGGTGTGGGTGGCTGCAGAAAACAAGCGGAGCTACAACAGTGTGAAACTGACTGCTGGGCCTTCACAGCGACAGAATCTGAGACGGTGTCATTCAGCTACTGTGCGCCCTACATCCTACGAAAGTCAAGAGACAGCGCTTCTCCCTCCTCCCCGTCCCGTCCGTCTCCCGGGCAGCCTGTTCTCCTCTACGACCTGAGCCACCCGCTGCCGACTGGGCGCGAGCCAAGGGCCCGGCAGCACCACCGCCCTCCGCCCGTCTGCTTGGGAGAGGCCCGAGACGCTGGCGGCCGACACGCTGCCATCAGAGTGACTGCCTCCAGACTCTGACTCAGTGTCCCCCAGCTGCTCCGTGGACAGCGCCGAGGTGAGGAAGGAGAAGGGCTTTCTCTCTGACACAGGATCCACTCCAAGAAGGCCTGGCAGAGGCCTCTCATCATCCTCTCCCTGCCTCTCGTTCTGCCACTCGCTCTCTCTGTCTTCACCCCTGCCATCCCACTCCCTCTCTCGCTCCCTCACACCTTCGCTCTCCCGCTCTCTGGCTTCCTGTGTTTCCCTGTACTCGGCTCCCATGTCCCAGTTTTCGTCCTCCTCCTCCTCCCAGTTTAGTCTGGGATTGGGCAGCCGTTGGTCAGGATTAGGAATGGGTAGTGTAACAAGCTCCTCCCTCTCTACTCTCTCCAACTCCACATTCTCCCCCGTCTCCTCCGCCTCTTCTTCCACCCTCTCATCAACAATTTCCTCCTCTTGCTCCTCCTGCTCCTGCTCCTGCTCTTGCGCCGGCTCCTCACTCTCTGCCCTCCTCACCCTCTCCTCGCTCCTGCTCTTCCTCCCCCTCCTCCCCCTCTCCCTTTTCCTCCCCCTCGCTGTCCCTCTGCGTCTGTCGTTACCATCGAAATTCCTGAGGGCATCTCTGGGTAAACTCTGAGCTCCTCTTTTTCTCCGCCTCCTGTCCTGGGCCACCTGAGACCCCTCGCCCCGTCCGCCCTCCTCTTCCTCCCGCTCGGAGTCGGGGCTCCGCACCCCCGAGCCTCCTCCTCCCTCCGAGTGCCGTCTTCTCCGTCTCCTCCCGTCTGCTTTCCCCTTTTCCCGTCCTTTCGAGGACCTGCTCCTTCTCTTCTGCTTGGAGCTGCGCCCCCCCTGCTTGGCGGGGTCTACTGCAGCCACACTCTGCTCCTCGGGGTGCTGCGGGGGGGAGGGGGAGGTGACTCTGCGCTCACGGCCTGGACGCACATGGAAGTGGAGGGGGAGAGGAGGAGGAAACAGATTGAACAGGCAGGTACGAGACAGAGAGAGCAAGATTTCTGGCAGAGAGCATTATGTAATCTGTTATTAGGGAGCTCCGAAAAGTGTATTTTTGTAAGAGCTGCATTAGTTCAGCTTGTATAACAACAGCTGCTCTTCTCTTTTAATGCAGCCTTCAGATAACCCTTCATTAGAAATACAACACAGATCTGATTATCAGTATAATAGCGCCATTCTGCCTCTAATGCCACTTCCTGGGTTTAACGATTTAATGTGCTCATATTCTGAGGCCTATTGAATGTCATTCAGAGCTACAGTATGGTTGGTGTTCAGTGCTGGAGGCAAGAAATCAGCTCTAATGCTTTTCATTTCTATGCAATTACTGCAGTTGATGATGATCAAGATGATCATGATCTCACAATGAGGACGACCGACACATGCAGTGACACATGCTGTAAGATGTTTTCACTATAATCGAAGACAACAGTGGGGATTGAGTCGAGGGATGTAGAGAGACAGAAAATGGGAGAACTAACAGGAACAATTACCAACCGCGTATTCTCTGTCCGTCCAATGACATAGAAGCAAGGCTCGCCTAGCTTGGAGTTGGTCATACAGAGAGACAAGCTGGAGAGCTCCACTGAGAGAGAAAAGGGAAGAAGAAAGAAAGGAAGAAAGAAGTGGAGCAGAAAGGAAAGGCGTGTTAGGAAGAGGAAACAAGGAAAAGAGCAGAGAGGGGAAGAACAGAGACAGGCCAAATGTAGAAGATAAGATAAAAATAAAGAGATCAAATGAACCAGAAATGGGGGAAGGATGGGAGAGGGATAAATCGCCCAAAAGAAAGACAAAGAGTAAAAAGAGAAGTGTTTTTTTTGTTTGAAATTATCCCAGAGAAGAAGAAGAAAAGAGATTACACACCCAAGAAAAATGCTTCCATTAGAGTTAAAGCATGGAGGTTCCCTTCATTTTAATATCCTAAGTTTTTACTTTCATACATTTTCATCTCATGTTGACAACTTTCCTTACATTCAGACGCATGGTGGCAACTTCCTGAAGTAACTCTCAGACTCTGAGTCTTACCATAGTCAGGCACATAGCCATTTCCTCTCTTGAGGACCAGGTGAATGCGGTGTCCTCCTCTGCGGATCTGCTCCACGGCCTGGCTGTGGGTCATCCCTGCTGTGCTGTCCCCGTTTATCTCCACAAGCTGGTCACTCACCTGCAGGCACAACATACAGCACAACATACACAATATCCAGGGGTGGCTAGGTTACTTTAACAATGTGTTCCATTACAGCTACAGTTGCCTCATCAAAACTGTAATCAGTAACATGATTGAAGGGATTACCACAACTAATGTATTGTAATGTGTTTACTTTCAGATGTGAGGTATAAAGCTATGAATAAGAAAAAGTGAAAATTTACAAAGGAATTTTTTTTTTCAGCTTTGCTTACAAAACACACATTTTCTTCTGTACCACATTTGTACCTCAAGATGTGGAACACCTGCCTCTCTTTAAATTGCCATCTGAGTTTCTTGCTTCCACTTTCTCAGAAGTAATCCTTTAATTTTTCACAAGTATCTGTTATCAGTTTACATTTTTTAGGTAACATAACAGAATACAGTTTCCCAGTTAGTATCCCATTACTACCCAACCCTTACTACGCCTAATGTCTGTTTCTAGTAGAGCTGTAGATTATTGAGTAGAAAAGTTCAAGCACATACTTGGTTAAAGATGCATACAATTGCATCTTACATACTGAATGTGAATGTACAGACAAATCTACATGCATGTGAACTATATACAGCAAAGTAACACACCTGTATTTTGTGGCTGCGTGAGGCCGGCCCGCCCTCCATCAGCCCCAGCACATAGAGGCCCATGTTGTATTCACTGCCCCCTCGCAGGCTGAAGCCGAACCCTGTGGGCCCACGGTCCAGGTCCACACTGTAATACCTGGAGTCATGCTGGGAGGCGAGGGTAGAAAGGGATTGATAATCATCACTGCAAAATATATCATACAGTGGCAGTGGATAAGTGTTTGGACAAGAGCTGCATGAATCCAATCAATTCAATTATCATAGGATGGAGAAGAGAGAGGAGAAGAGAGGATGCAACTGCATTGACAATTTATTGATATTCTCTCACTTAGGCACAGATAATAAATGGTGCTGCCCTCACCTTTGGGCGCGACCTATGACCCTTCCTGCTTCTGTGACTGGGGTCATAGTCAGTGGATTCAGAGAGGCTTGAAGAGTCTGGGAGAGAGGACGACTAAGGTTAGACTATGGATTCAGATACGGGGCATGCAGAGTGTGTACTGTGTGTTTGAAGCTCTGTGCTCACAGGTGCTGGGCCGGGGGATAATGGTGAGGCGCAGAGTGTTTCCTGCTCGGCGGAGGATGTGAGCAAGCTCCCGGTGAGGCAGGCTCACCACCGAGCGTCCCTCCACCGCCTCCAATCGATCGCCGGGGCGGATCTGACCGCTCCGGGCCGCCGGGCTGCCCCGACGCACCGTCACGAACCGGTGCGGGAGCAGGGAAGCAGCTGGAGAGAGAGAAGACAACATCGGAAACAGTTACTAAGACCTTGAATGACTGGTGACTTGACTTGAAATCTAATCACGATTATTTGACAGAATATTGTGATTGCGTATTTCTTGTCATACATTTTTTTAGAACTTTAAAATAGTTTAAAGACAAAAATAGATGTCAGTGTGCAGGATTTACTGAATTTAAGTATGATGAAAGGTTTTCACTAATAATGTCCTTGATTCATGGACCACAGATTACCTGCAGCTCTAAATCACCTTGTGGACGCTTCTCTCTCTCTTAAGCAATTTATTACAGCCTCTGTGATTTGGAAATTGCAGAAGTTCATATTGCAATTTTGATTTATTTTCCAGATTAATTGTTCAGCTCTATATAGGACAAGAAAAAAGTTGCAGTTGGAACACAGAACTCTTTTCAGCCCCAAAACTTTCCTCTTAACTGAAGGCAGTGACTAATGTGTGGGGTCAAATGTAGATAAATATAAAAGGGGGAAGATTTATTTGATCAGGACATATGCCAGAATGCCTAAAACAAGCTGTAATTAAGCTTTGGATGGTTTTTGGCAGGGTTTACGTTATAAATGACTTCCCAAAGTAGCCTGCCTTTACACCTCCCCCACTCTGTCTCCTTGAAACACTCTCCTCTTCTCCTTCATCTTCCCATCTATCAACCTATCTCTCCATCCGCTGACACACCAGGAACCGTTTTCGCATGCTCATTGATTTGTCTTTCTCTTCAAGAACAAACTGTCATCGAACACAAGCTTCCCACCGTTATTTTTCCACCCCGAACCTGTCAAACTGCACATAACAACAGACTGTAGATATTTACTCTTGACTTTATACAATGTCAGAGTTTCTTCTGCTCAGCTCAGCTAGGCTCCCCAAACTTGCAGCCTGACTGCATTAGTATGCCACTGGTAATGAGGAGACGTACATACACACACACACACACACACACACACACACACACACACACACACACACACAGAGCATTACTTAGGTCTTTGATTTTTGTGCTGGTACCACAAAACAGTTTTCTCTGCTGTCTGGGAAAACACTATCCATCTTCTCTCAGCCCCCACACTGCTCACACCCCAAAAAATATCACCCATCCTGGCTCCTACTGAGCCATTATACACAGGAGTGTGTATGTACACTGTGTACTATGTGCGTGTGTGTGTGTGTGTGTGTGTGTGTGTGTGTGTGTGTGTGTGTGTGTGTGTGTGTGTGTGAGATATAGCGCCTAAATTACAAGTGAATGCTGATGTTGTGTAAAATGTGAGGACTGACAATTAGTTATATATAACCCTTTCTTCAGGTCAGTCTTGTGTGAATACATCACTCTTAATTAAGCTCAGCTCTGGTCAATCTCTAAAGTTGATGAGAAAAATATTGAGCGGTCTAAAAATAAATTTGCTTCCATTAATCTCCTGCACTAAATAAAAAGCTTCTTACAGTTTTCCGTTAAATCTATCTGCCTCTGTCTGTTTGAATTTCTAATTCTATCATCTATTCCTCTCTCTGTATCTTAGTAAACCCTCTATTACTCTCTCCCTGACCCCTCTCTTAGGGTATGGCGTGCCTCAGTGACAGCTGGCCCCTCCAGTGTCTTGCCAGTGTCCTTATGTAACCCATCAGGCAGCATAAACATTTTCAGACTTTCACTGAGCCTGGCTGCATAACTCCCCTTCCATTCTATATCCTTCCAGGGTAAATATAGCCTGTATAAGCTGTTAGTAATTGGGGGGTTATGAATATTTCATATGAGATGTAGTGTAAGTCAGTAACATCCAGATGATCATCCAGTTAAAAGGTAGAGGCTATAATTCACAGCCGAGGGACACATCTCCCCATCCGGGCCTAATCTGGGTGACCCAGGCAGAAACGGCAATCAGGTCAAATCAAAGCTAAGGCAGCTTTGCAAATAGTCTTCTTATCATACATAATACATCAGTAGTGCAACGCCAGTTGCCAAACATGCATACACATGCAACACCCATGCTCACACGCACATAGGGCCACTGCACGCACACATGCCAAAAAACCCCACAGAAACATACCCAGAAACATACCCAGAGACACACATGCAGAGGGAGAGAGACAGATGTACTCAGCCACAGCCACACACAGCATCACACACAAATGGGCACACTCACACACAGATCTACAAACCACACACACACACACACACACACACACACACACACACACACACACACACACACACACACACACACAGATGCATCCAAATGGACTGCTTTAAATCCTAGTGTCTTTTCCTCTGGCTCTCCATGTTCTCCTGTCCAGAGTAATCCCACTGCGGTATGCCCAGCAGCCAGCCAGCCTCTGACGCGCTGCACTGATCACCGCTCAGGAGTGGTAACAGCCCCCCTCCCTGCCATCGTAAAAATCCCCCTCTGCAGCCCAGATGCCTCAGCCAGTGCAGACATCCTGACAGCAGATACCTCCTGCATGACAGAGAGGGAGAGGAGACAGAGAGCACTGTTGCTGCTGTGTGGCACCTCGATCAGGATTCCTTAGCAGCATCATTCATAATGCAACAAGAGCAGCACAGGTTAGTGAATGTCAAACTCACCACTGCTGATAAATCCATTAATGATACTGCGTGTGTGGCACACTAATGGCTCTAACACACCAACCATCACCAAGTCATCAGAGCAATTCATCTTGCATACTACTGCAGGTCTGGCTGGGGTCACAATTACTGTTGAATTCTCTATCATCTGTTGCTATAGCTGCAATCACCAGCCACTATCTGCCATAATAGACATGCTACCTATCTACCACTTGTGGGATTACAACATCAGTTTGATAAACTACCTGAAATCCAGAACATGTGTGAGCCTGTGGATCTAACTTTCATGTCAACAGCACTGAAGGCCCTGCACACAAGTCCTGTGTCATATCAAACTTTACACATAGAGTACAGCACACAATTTAACAGCTTTACCTCATGCACAAAGCTAAATGTGAAATACTGTACCTAACCAGAACCCTCCCCATCTTGGTGAACATGAAATGAGAAGTGAAGCGAATAATTACGTTTAGACTCCTTCACAGTTTTCAAAGCGGACTGTAGTCTCTCCAGCATGGCTCTTTGATTAGCATGCGCTGAAAACAACAAAAAAATCCTAAATCCCACGTCAGGCGGCTCGAAGGTGCTGAGATTCACGTGTAATGGTCAACAGGAGCTAACATAGGCTTGTTGTTCCTCTGTGGCTTTTCCTCTGTTGCTCCTCTGCTAGGGAAATGCTCAGCGTAGCATTTCTCGTAAGCAACCCGAGAGAGATGGAGAGAACGAGAGATAGGTGGGAGGTGGAGGGAGGAGAGAGAGAGAGAGAGAGAGAGAGAGGAGGCAGAGGGAGAGAGTGAGAGTTTTAATCTTTTGAAAAACCAGACTGAACGCTTTTACTGCAGAGTAAAGGGGTGTGGGGAGAGAGAGTGGGCGGGAGCTTGTGAGAGGGAGAGAGAGTGAGTGAGTGAGAGAGATGATGAAGAGAAGAGTGGTGGAGAAAAAGAGGGATGCGAGGGAGAGAAAGAGAGAGAGATAGGAAGAGCAAACGATAGGGAAAAGGGGGAGATGGGGGGAGAGAGAGAGTGGAGTTTGTTTCTGTGACAAGACAGGGTGAGACGCAGGGGAGAACGAGGACACGGAGGAAACAGAGAGGGTCTCCGCACCGCAGAGAGAGGTGGGCCTACAACCTTAATCTCACCATGACAACATAAATGTATGTTAGCTCGGCCCATAAAGCAAATTGAACTGCATCAAAATGGAACAGAGGGCAGCCCATACAAGACACAGGGAGGGAAGAGGGGGCAATACATCACAGGGATGCTGCGGCTAACCTGCCATTAATAAGCACCGTACTAACAGCTAATAAGGGCTGTATGTGTTCGCCTCCCAGCTAGAACATAAACTAGCCTCATTGCTCTGTCAGTTGAGAGCTGATAGAGTAACACAGTGTGAGATATGGCTGTGCGAGACCAAAACATCCTATCAACAAAGGTCATTCTGCCGGAGAGGCTGGAGCTGACACGGTGATTTAGAAAGAGAACGGGCACACATAAAACCTGTGAAGCTTTAGTTCTTAATAGGCCCAGGCCGTGGGGCTTCATGCAGGATAATCTGACTATTGATTCCATCAATAATCTGACCAAGTGCACAGTAAACAAAAGCACACACACGCTCACTCAGGAGCACACAAAGCCTACTGTAGGTGCATGCATCCCTACAGACACAAAAATGCACACATGCCTATGAGCACATGTGCGCACAGCCACAAACGCATGCATACATACAATCAGAAAGCCATCAAATGCAAAAACTGTTGTGTGTGTGTGTGTGTTTGTGTAAAAAGGCACAGATGACAGTGCAGGTTCATTCAAAAACTGGAAAAGGCAAAGGCAAGGTGAAAAGCATTAAATTATTAGCCAAGCTGTTAGTGTACCAGCATGCAATATGATGCTAACACCCTTTTTAATTTGTTTTTACTATGTAGAGGGTTGTGCCTCTGAAAGTTGAGGCAATAATATCCAACACAGAAGAGGCTAAGTGGTGGCATCTGCTAGTATACAAGGGTGGTAGGTGGTATCTCAATTTCTACAATAAGGTTTGACAAAAAAAAGAACTGAAATTAGTTTTACTGGTTTCTGGCCACCAAAACAACAACAATACATTTCTGGTGATTATGGGTGATACATTTGCACTGAGCTCGCCATAAATACATACAGAAAATGTACACTTGATGAATTAATTTTCTGTTGGGGGACTTTCTGCTTGCTAGCCAAAAGGGTATTCAATGACAAAAAAAAATGCAAAAATGAACATGAACTATGAGAAATATAAACTAGCAAATAATTTAAAGTCACTGAGAACAAGGGGGGGGGGGGGGAGACCTGGGAACCTGGGAAAACATGCTTTCCAAGAAAAGGATTGATGATGCATCATGACTCATTCAGTGGCACACAGCCATAGTGACCACTTTTTAATCTGCAATTACCTAATGGCCTATCTGTTCACAAGAGCATCCAAATTAAACCTCTTTCCCTGGGCAGGTAACCAAATGGCTGGACCGCTGAGCCAGAAAAGTTCAACTAATACTGTTTAATAGAGGAGGCGACCGCCTAAAAAGACTACTCCAACGCAAGACCTTTTGGATTGTACAACTGAAATCAACAAAATACCCTGGCCTCAATGATGAGATAGACTTTTCTCCTTTTCTGTGAAATATCACTTCAGGAATAATGTAAAAATTGTATTTTACTATATGGAACTATTGATGGTTAAGGTGATTGTGTAGTCAATATGTGTTTTGTAGTGATGAACAGAAAAATGTGGACCAGGTTATAGATTGAGGAATTCATCATGTGTACATAAGGAAAGGATTAGGTCCATCCTGACTTGGTAGCCACATTATATCTATCTTCTTTTTAATGATTTAGGTTTACCCCTGCTCTCATCTCCTCTCTCTCTTCTTCACTTCCTTCCATCCCCCTTCCCTCCCCTTTGCTTTCTTCCCTCCTCCTTCTTTCTTCCCTCTTTCTCCTTTCTACTGATGATGTATCACTCCCTTGTTTTCTGACCAATAGGCTTGCACATTGATAGAGAACCATCCTCCCACTCAACTCATTAGTGTAACACAATAAAGGTGTGTAAGCTACTGCTGACAATGACCCTGATGAAGACCTATGTCGGTCGCAACGCGTTGATCATTTTAAATACATATTGCCATGTAAAATAAAGGCATTTTAATTTTGCACAAACTCTACAGTGTGCCTTGGATCGTTTTTGAAGGAGACTTGCATTTTACATTTTTTATTGAGACCATATTCCACTCATGCAATGAGCCCTTCACAAGATGGAATAATACTGTTTACAGTTTTTCTCAGTCACTTTGGTACATTTCTCAGATCAGAATTGAAATTCTCAAAACTACTTGTTCAACCTCCACATCATCTAATCACTTGTGCACATCATAAAAGCAATTTCTCATTCTTTTGAACAAATTGCAAATGCTTTGGCACATTCATGCAAATGATTATGTACAATTGTCTGCTGTTTCCTACATTATCAATTGCTTATGTCATGTTGATCAAAATGTATTATACTGGTTCTCTGTTGAATAGTCTTACCCCCCAAAACATCTAGGCATTAGTTCATTGCATTGAACTAATTGCATTCAGTCATTGCAGTCATTACATGCAAAATGGTTGAACCAGTTGTCATAATCTGTCAAGCATATTTTCTATACATTTCTATTAGACTTTTTTTGTAAATGTGTCCTGAATTGATGAATTGCTCTCAGGTGAATCTTGACTTTCACTAATGAAGGGGAATGTGTGAAGCGTTAGATCAACCAATGATCAACCAGTTCTCTAAAATAGCTCAGAGGTGCATCTCATGAACCTTCAATTGACAAGCATATATAGACAGAGCACAACATAGTGTTACAATGTCTGACAATGGAAAAACAACAAGGAAATGAACAGGGTCATCAGCCGGGAAGAAGAAGAGGAGTAAGGCTGCCTGGTGGAAGGGTAGGGAGGCAAAACAGAGGAAGAGGTAGAAGAGGCCAAGGACATAGGCACGTTCCCGATGAAATAAGAGCCACAATTGTGGACCATGTTCTCAATCATGGCCTTACAATGGCCGAGGTTGGTCGAAAGGTGCAGCTGAATGTTGGGAGAACAACCGTGTCCTCAATCATGCAAACGTTTCGTAGACAGAACCTATGTTTACATTTCTAATTTTGTATTTTTTTCCTTTGTGCTATGCAGCGCTGTAAAACAGTCTTGTCTTTTTCTTTGCTGTATCGCAATGACATGGTCAGTCAACAAATTACAGTACAGACAGTAAAAGCGTAAATGTGAATCCTGTCCAATCTCTTGCAATCAATCTCCCACATACAGTAATGTGTAACTTTGTACTGTTGAAATTGATATATGCCATAGAGAAAAAGTGCAACCTTGTGCATTTTCAATCATTGTCATCAAAACCTTAGCCATAGTTTACATCAGAAAATACTTACAGAGTACACTGTTATATTGACAACAAGGCTAAGCATTTTGACTATCTTGTTTGTACTTGTCATTCTGATGGCACTGACATAAATATTTACTTTTGAGAGATAAACTAAGGATTTTGAGCAAGTTACGGGCTTTTGCAGGTAATCCATTGTGTGGTACTGTTTGTACAAATTGTTTTGTGAAATGCACTTACTGTTTTGCAAATGTTAAGGATGATTCAAAAAATGTACCAAAGTGACTGAGAAAAACTGTAACTGTCTAAACTGTCTGTCTGACTCTGACACCCACTCTGGATGTCTACTGTCATCATTGGGCCTTTAAGTGAAAAAATACAGTTTCACAGACTAAAACATCTACTGTATTTCAGACATTTAACTTGATACACATGCTGCACAATATAAATATTAATGTGATCCAGTCGGCGCTCACCTTTGCCATTCTCCACATCCTGAGAGGCGATGACGAACCCGAAGCCCTCCCCCGGCTTTCTCTTCAGCTCCACATCAAACCCGCGGGGCAGCCTGGTTCGCTCCCCACTCTGCCTCTCCTGACCTGGCCCAGGAGCCGCGCCGCTGTCCCCCTCGTCCTCCAGGCCCGTGTTCAGCCAGTCTTTGGGCTCCATGGTGAGGGTCACTGGGATCGATTCCAAGAAACTGGTGCTCTGGACCAGCGGGCGACGAGCCGGGGCCGGGGAGGGAGGGTTGCTGGTCGAGGTGCGGGGCCGAGGCAGGGCTTCTGGGGGCGGGGAGGAGCCGTCTGAGGCCACGGGTGGAGGAGGGGGGCGGAGCAGAGGCGGGGGAAGTCTCCGGATGGAGCTGGGGGAGACGGAGGAATGATAGATGCCTGATAATGAGAGAGAAAATTACTGTGAGATGATTTGCGCCGCAGGTGTTCAAACTGGGCTGTCAATCAAAAGCGTTGAGCCTGCAGAGAATGTGAATAATGCATTTACCTCCTCTGTAAACCAGTAAGATGACCTCTCCCTGTTTGGTATGTTCCTGGAGAATCCTTTGTACCTGGAGGGAGAACAAGGCAAGGCAAACTTTATTTATATAGCGCATTTCATACACAAGCAAATTCAATGCGCTTCACATAAAACATTAAAAATACATAAAAATCCTCCTAAGCCAACTTGCTCAGGGCCACATTTACATATCGCAATAAAAATCTTTTTGAGCCAACTTGCTCAGGGCCATACACAGCAAACTTTATTTCCAGTCAATTTACCCAAAGGTTTATCACTAGTGTTGCTATTCCCCTGGCAAACTTTACTCTACACTAACTTATTCAGAGGTAATTACCAGTCCGGAGTTTAAAATCCTCCTGAGTTAACTTACTTAGGGCAACATTTAAATTGACATATTAAAACGAAAGAAAGAAAGAAAGAATAGGTAAAATAGGTAAAACATAAAATAAATAAATAAATAATAATAAAGATGATAACACCTGTTACATCTACATACAGATGATTTAGCAGAAGGCCACAGAGAAAAGGAATGTTTTGAGCCAACTTTTAAAAGAGCTGACAGTGGGAGCACATCTCAGTGCATCTGGAAGTTTATTCCAGTAATTGGGAGCATAATTACTGAAAGCAGCTTCACCAGATTTTGTTTTCACCCTGGGAACAACTAACAGACCGGTCCCAGATGACCTAAGAGGAGCTAAGCCATCTAGCGTTTACAAACATACAAATATATTATAGCTAACTTTGAGCTTGTTGGGGTATATTTGACACTTTTTCAAGGGCGACGTCTTCATCTCTCGGGCTATGATGATGATCTATATCATTTATTATGTATGTATATACTGTATATGATGTAGTATGGTATACAGTGATGTATGTATATGATGATAAAGCCCTTTGAGACATGCTTGTTAAAGACGCCATGAACCGGCATCTTTACTTCCTTCATTTGATGTATTTCCTGTTGAAACAGGATGTTGCAGGATAACGCAGTGAGGGATTGTTCAAAAGTGTAAACCAATGGAATATGAGTCAAGGAGAGAAAGGCAGTTTTATTTGATGGGAGGGGCAGAGGGGTGAGATTGTTCAAAAATCTGTGAATCTACTCTCCTCACCTCTCCTCACCTCTCCTCCCCTCTGCTCTTGTATCTCTCTATTACCTGTGCAAAGCTGAGACTCTGGACGTCAGCTCCGTTGATTTTGACAATAGCGTCCCCTGGCTGTAGGGAGTTGCACTGCTTCCTGTCCCAGACCCTCTTCACCACAGTCATCCTGCCCCCCGGGCCGGCGGCCGTCACGCTGAAGCCCAGGCCTCCTTCACTCTGGGCCAAGGCCACCGGCACCAGCTCCCCTCCGCTCCCGCTCCCGACTCCGCTGCCCAGACTCATCGCCCCCGGAGACGACACGCTGCTGGGGCTGGCGCTGGGGCTGGTGTTGCCGTGGAAACCATTGAAGCCACGGTGGTGCGGGCTGTCGGGGGTGGGAGGGGGTCTGAGGTGGGAGGGGGTCTGTGGTCTAAAGAGGCGGGAGTGAGCGCTGCGTGGGCCGCCGGGGGAGGAGGAGGGCCTCCTCTGGGATTGAGGCAGTGGCAGCCGGGAGCCGGGCAGCGTGCAGGTGGACAGGTCGCTCTCAGACGACTTGGACGTCCCATAGCGTAAAGGGTGAGGGGGCGCTGACAGGGAGTTATTGTTGTGATTACGGATCATAGAGGCCCTGAGGAACAAGAAGAGGGGGATTTTGATCAAAAATAATAACTAAAGTAGAGTGCATGATGTTGTTTAGACAGAACTGGGAAAGAACTATGGAAAGAGATTAGTGCCAAAAGAGATGTATCTGAATTGCATACATTTTAATTTGTTATGTTCATATTGAATCGTTGAATGTATATATGAATTCAGAAACTGAATTTGTAAGGCACAATTTGAAACTGAATGCAGTGTCAAATTGAATGTGATAATTATTGAATTTAACTCATAATTTCAAATTCAGTTTTCTCAATTCTAAGTCAGTTCTCTCAAATCAGATTGAGCTCACTGAGAAACGCACCTGATGACTTAGGAAAAGCAAACAAGCAAAAATTCAGTCCAACAACGTTGGAGAGTATACTGGTACTGCTACTTCTAAGTTTGAGCAATACTGGACATACACTCTCTGATGTGGTTTCCGGTCATTTGGCAGAAATGTAATGATGAATTCCCAAGCGGAATATAGCTAGTGAAACTGCTAGTAGTACCAATAATAGTACCTCTCCAACATTGTTGGATTGAATCTTTGCCTGTTTACTTTTCTTAATTTCCTGGACGTGTGTCTCAGAGAGCTCAGTCTGAACTGTTAAAACTAAAACTAGTTAAAACTTAAATTCAATTTTTGGAATGTATTTACTCAAAAAATCTTTATTGAATTCAACAGTTCAATATGAATATGACAAATTCAAATGTATGCAATTCAAATAAAGTTCCTCCTGGCACTATTCTCTCTCGATATATAACTTACTTTGTACCTTATCTATAGATGTTACCTGTGTGAGCCAATGGCAGAAACCACTTCGCTGTCACTCTGGCTGGCCAGCGTTGGGTCGAGCGACTGCAGCCTAGCTAAACTCCTCAGGGAGCGAGGAGGGCGCACAGGGGGGGAGGAGGCAGCGTTGCCCATACTGGAGCGTCTGTACGGCGGTGGCAGTCTGGCAGCGATGGACGTGGCGTTTCCATTGGCGTCTAACTCCAGCAGCACCCCTGGCTCCATGTAGCTCCCGTCGTGGTGGACGCCGTTGAGATTAAGGTGCTGGGTCTGGAGAGTGGGTGTCGGGAGGCGAGGTAGGCGCTGGTGTAGAGGCTGAGGCTGGGTGGTAGTGGGCGGCAGGGTGGGGTCCCCGCTGTCCGGCAGCCCGGGCGGGGGCTGCTTGGGACAGCCGTCGGGGTTGTAGAGCATGGGGTACCCCCTCCTGACCTCCACATCCACACTGAGGCCCACAGGCACTGACTTAAGCATCTCCACCACCTCTTTGTGAGACACTCCCAACACACAGATGTCGTTGATGTACACCAATATGTCCGCTAGAAAAGCAGAAAGGGTTGCTGATGCATATGGATCTCAACATCAATACATTTCCTGCCTAATACTTAATATTTTCCTAACCTGCAGCTCAAACACTTGCATACACAATCTTTGTATAATGCTTGGTTGACCTGTGTCTAGTACATGGTGCATGTACTCTGGGCAACTGCTTGTACATACTTTTATTTTAATTATTCTGACCTTTCTCATACACATGAGTCTGCAGATAAGTGTAGTTCACAAATGAAATGCTGTCTGTGTGTTTTGTGTGGGTGTGGACTAATCCAACCAACTAATCCCTCTAAACCAGCCTATTAACAGATATGAACTAGATCCCTCCCTGCAGAGACAGCCTGTGCTCTGGGTTCCTAGAATGGAAATATCTGTGTGTATGGGCGTGTGTGTGTGTGTGTGTGTGTGTGTGTGTGTGCCTATCTGTGAATTTGAGTGTGTATGACTGCATATGCATGTGTGATGATAGCTAGAGTGCTAGCCATTAGGATTAAGGACTGATTGAGATATACACTTGCTGTGAGAGATCAGAAAATTCCAAAACCATAATCCGAAAGGGCTAGAGATAGAGAGAGCCAGAGACAGATAGATAGATAGATAGATAGATAGATAGATAGATAAACTACAATACCAATATAGGTAATATAAATAATCATCAGATATCTTGTTTTGAAATGAAATTCTTCCAATGATTCAGCCACCTTATACATCTCAGGTTTTTTTGTTTTTTTTACAGTAACACATCTCAGATAACTTTTGAATGCCTCGTTGTATTTTACCTGTCCTGAGTGCTGACGGCCCCCCTGGAGTCACACTGTAGACCTGGAGGAACTCTCTGGGTCTGCTGCCCCCCACGATGTTGAAACCAAACCCTCTGGAGCCCTTGGACAGGTGTGTGTGGACGGGGAAGCCCCTGAGCTCCCCAGGCTGGTCTGTGAACCCTGGTAGCCCCAAAAACATACAGAAACAGAGAGAGAGAGAGAGAGAGAGAGAGAGAGAGAGAGAGAGAGAGAGATGAGAAAATGATGATGCTTACCTCCAAGGTAGGAGTCCTCAAGTCAATGGAGGGGTAAAAAAAAAAAGTTAAATTTACCACTTGGGTGCCAGAGACAGAGTGGGGTGAACAGAGTTTTTGTCCTGTGTGTTTATACGCCTGAATGTTTCAAAGTGAAGGGTTTTAGGAGTGGAGAGAGAGAGTCACAACATTGCAAACCAATCGCCAGATGGCACTTGGCGCAAAACACTTATAAATAAAGAGACATGCATACAAATCAAAGCGTTGGGTGGAAAGGTCGTATTAAACAGAATCCACTACAGATTATTCACTTCCTCCTTAAAATCAGTAACATAATCCATTGGACTGACCCAACTCAGAACTGTAATCTGAATTTTAATTTATGTTTTGATTAATTTGCCTCCCAAAATCTATGGAAATGTATTTCATTTAAAACAATTATTTAGTTTTTCTTCCATTTTTAGTACAGTTTTTTCTTGAAATGATGTCTTGAAGTGATTGACCCTTATCACTGTGCAATGGTTGCATGTGCAACCATTATTTCAAATTGTATAAATTGATACTTGTGTCTATAAAAGCCTTTCTCTCCTTCAAATATGTCATTAATAATCACTGAATCTCAAAAGTGTTAATTTTTCATTAGCTGTAATGGGTTACAGATACCATTTCTGCAGTCAGATTACTGTAATCCCTTCACATGCAGGTAACTGGCTATAATGGAGATTCAAGCCCCTCCAGAGCAACATACATTCTGTGCCTGAGCAATATCGCCTTCTAGTGGCTAGAGGAGTACACTGCAGCTCAGTGAGACAAGCTGGAACCACAGCGTTACAGCAGATGGGTCTCTTACTGACTGTAATCAGCCGTATTGGACAAACATCAGAAATTACATTATGCCTTTTTTCCTTTATCATCGGATCATATAACTAAATTATGAAAACGAGTTGGCAGTCACGTGTCCACCATGTGTCCGCCCTGCCAGCCGCAGCAGTGGGCTTGGCTCTCTGCCAGCAGTTCCGGGCTTTAGGCCTTAATCACTTCCATGTCTCAGTTCAACTAAAAGCTCATTCCATCTCATTTGACTCTACTAACAAGCTGGCTATGTCTGTTACTTCCTTTCTTGACAAACATGTTGCTTCCATTGGGCTGTTCAACAGTTAAATGCGTCACCCATGTTCCTATAATTACTATCTAGAGAGAGAGAGGGGAGAGAAAGAAAGAAACAAGGAGGCTCACATTCATTTTTGTAGACTGTCTCCCTGCTCGGAGCTCGAGGACTCTGCCAGCTGGTCCTCTTGGGGTTGTGACTTGGAGAGACAAAAGGAGAAAGCAAAAGAAGAGCCACCCACTTCAGAGTCATAATAGTGATGGATATGATGTGACAGTATTGGAATTGAATGCACTCAGAATAGAAGACAGATCAGCCTGCCTGCCATGAATAGTCATGACAAATTTGCATAGCAACTCTATTATATTCAGAGCATATTTGGAGGGGATTTGTGTGGGCTGAGTCGACAGAGTAACTCACTCTATGTAGTAAGGCTCTCCTGGGTCACTGAAGGCCTGGTCCCAGTGATCAGGCATCAAAGCTCTCAATCTGGCGCCACTTCTGCTGCCGATGCCCCCGTTCTCCATGACACTGCCATCCCCTCCGCTGGACCCCCGGGGCCGGCCAGGGGACGGGTGGACAGGAGGGACAATGGCAGACCCTCCTGCAATGGTAGTGTTAGAAATGTTACTGTTGGGGGCGCCCTGGCGGATAACCGAGTAGAGCGCGTACCATAAAAGGCTCAGTCCTACCCGCAGTGACCCGGGTTCGAATCCGGCCCGTGGTCATTTGCTGCATGTCCTCCCCTCTCTCTCCCATACCTTCCTCTCTCTCTCTCTCTCGCACTGTCTCTATCAATAATGCATAAAATGCCAAAAAAAAAAGAAATTACTGTTGATGACTGATTCATTATCGGCAGGCCCATTAGCAGAGCGGGTAGGACCGATGCAGCAAGTGAGAATAAAACTGAATCAAATCATTACATTCTCCTGCAATCTGAAACGACTGTAATGAACTGATGCTGGCAATTCCAGCGGGGAGTTGACAGCCAGAAAGACCTGAGGTCAGCATCTCGGCTGGCTTCATCCTGCCTCTCAGGAGGGAGAGAGTGTGACCATGCATTCCCCACTACCAGCTAAAGGAAAACAAGCAGTTTTTTTTTTTTGCCTCGCTGTCCTTGTAGCTGTCCTTCAGCTGTGAGCTCTTGCGTGGCTCTGAGAGGTGTTGGACATGAGACGGGGTGTCCTGACTCCCGCTGCACGCTCCAAGAGCTGCCGGACCCAGCCGCCCCCACAGTATCACTTCAGAAGATGACTCAGCAGAGGTCGAGGTGTTGGACAGCTCCCTGAAACTCCACCCTGCCTGCAGCCTGCATCCATCCCCCCACCACCCCCTCCCCCTGGCTGCCTGCTCCCCTACCTGCTTGTTTGGAACACCTCTCTAACTATCTGGCTCCCTGCCTGGCTGCCTTTCTCACCTCACACTCTGCCAGCCTATCTCTTATCAGACACCCCGTTATACCGCACTGGCTCACTGCCTCTCTCGCCACCTTCCTAACACCCAGCCTTCCTACCTGCCTCCACCACCAACACCACCACCACCCTAACCACCCTCCATGATTGTATTTGCATGGATTCATAAACATGTCCTGGCGTGAAGCATTGGTAGAGATTTCAAACTTTCTGTTTAAACATAATGAATTCTGGCAATGAAAAAATGTGCAGCCATTTAAGAATAATGCAGAGAATTTCGTGGCTGGTGCAGCGGGCCATCCATCACATCCACAATAAAGGAGTTTTTGCCTGACAGTAGGAAAAAACTATAATGGCCGCATGCTGGCTATTTCAGTGCTAGGAGAACAAAATAATTTCATTCGAATACTCTCTGCCTCCATGTCACATGACTGCCTGCTCTCTCACTTCCATGCTTTCTGTGTAGTTTTCTGCCACACCTCCCTGCCTACATGCTGGCCTATCTGCTTACCTCCATGCCCGCTTGCCCTAAGGCAGCCTGACCTTCCTCTGGAGGTGATCCAGCGATCGATGCGGCCACAGCCACACAGAGAGTCTGGAGCATACTAATCGTGCTAATGATTGATTAATGTGGGTATCAGAGACTGTAGCTATAGATAGGGGGACAATGCAGTATTTAGCTGCTGGCTAATGTATAGGGCTTAACGGATAGGTTTTCTACTATCAATACATCCTGGGATCTTGAACTATAAAAAGAAAACCAATAATACTGTACTAATCAATTGATGATACTACATATCGTCCTATATGCACCGATTCCATTTAACAGTTCTTACAATACCAGCAGGATTACTCTTACTTATTATTGTCATACCACTAACTTTGCTGTTTATTTAAATTTACATTATGGCACTTTGGCCACCCATGTCGTGTTATAGAGCAGGTTTAGGGACACTTGCCTGACAGGCCGGAGTCTTCCTCGCTGTTCTCGCCCTCCCCTGCAGTCTTCTCCAGGTTGCTGAGCGATTTGCTGCGTGTGCGGTAGTTTCTGAGCAGGTTGCGGTGCTCCTGGTAGGTGATGGGGGGGCTCTCTGGGCCGATGTGAACGGGCCGGGGCGTGCCGTAGTAGTTCCCTGACAGAGAGAGATGGGGAGATCATGAGGAAGATGTCTCACCTTGAAAAATGGAATTGCAATGAGTACACTGTACTGTAAACTACACTGAGTGAATTGTACTGTATGTATTTTTGGCATTGCTGTTGCAATGTAAATGTAATCCATTTTCATGAATCTAAATGTGCTCAGTAACAGCACACAATCTCCATGAACATACGTTACAGACATCGTATCTGATGTGAGTTCATAAGGTAAAAGGCTTATACCTAAAGGAGAGCATTTCTGATGGGTGTTTCTGCACAAAACATACAGCACATCTATGAATATGTGCATTATATATCCCCTGAGATCAGTAAAATACAGTCTATACTTTCCATATTCTCAATTATATCCATTTGCCCTCGCAGCTAAAGAAGAAATCCAATTACCTCCATCTCTCCATTTGGTTCATGGGGATCAGGGTTGAGGGGAAACATTAGATTACTGAACTCAACAACAAGGTCGCCAGCCATCATCATGTACTGCAGTTCCTGCAGGCTACTGCATGCATGATGCTGCTGATTCTCCTGATTGCTTTGCTGTAGCAATATGTCTGTCAATGTCACATGTAAGGCAAGGTGAGGATGACATTTATTGTTCCCATTAAACTCTTATGAATTATGGATGTTAATCTAAGGAGGCCTTTTAATCAGAGGCAGCAGTCTAACCCTTATGCGGGGAGGAGTCTGCAGGGTAGATGAGAACACCTGATGACATTAATATGCATAAAGAGATGCCATTCCAACTGATTGCCTTCCCATCATTAACTATGTGAGCCTAATTCATCAAAACAAAAACTGTCAATAACGTTCTCAACTAGTAGGGAACACTGATGAGAATGTTTTGTGATTTGAACCATAATGCTCAGGGTTGAGATTTGATAAGATGTAAGTATACATATCAAAAAGGGGGGAAAGAATACAGAATGGAAAAATAGTCTTTAACATAAAATAATTTAGGTATTGCCAAGAAATCGTCTTGTAATTTACATGATACCATAATTAGCTAAATTTCTAAGTAAATTCTATGATACTATCATGCTATTATTCAGAGAAATCTATTATTTCAGAACTGTGTATTAGATTATATCAATATTTGCAAGTATTTAGAAAAAGAGCAATTAGGGCACAAGAAATCAAGAAAAAAGAGTGCATGAATTGTGTTACAATTATCTTAGGATAGTCTAGAACAGTTTGTACTAGATGACAAACCAGCATGCGATTTCATCAGGTCGAACTAAGACGGTGGAGCAATTTGCTCAACTGGTCCCTCACCTTTGAACTTGCCACTCTCAAGCAGTGCTCCTGACTCCTCCAAGGAGAAGAACTCCTCTACGGTGACAAAGTTGTAGTCTACCCCTGAGATTTCCCCGTCCCGGGGCTGTCTGGTAGTACCTGGGGAGCAAGAGAACAGAAAATATCACATCATACATCATGGCCATGAGGCCAGAAATACCTCTAGCCCTATCTTGGATGATATGTCAGTTAATCAATGACATATCTTCTCATCTGGGCATGTGATTATCATGAGTCAATGTCTTCCAATTAAGTGCAGCATTGAAACAAAACATTAGTTAAGCAAACTATACATAAATAAGCTAAAACTGACCAAATTAAATTAGCACATTAATTGTTAATAACGATTAACAAGTGACAACCTTCATCCCAGCATATCCTTCTTGATGTGAAATCAGTCCCAGGACACAGAGCCCTTATACCCGTAAACCAAAACTTGGTCACTCAGTGGTATGAAGAGCATCACTATGATGTTAGCCATTTACCAAGGCCTCTTCATTATGAACAGATCAATATGAACAGAATTAAACATTAATTAGGGATTCTGAGGCAGCGTCTTAAAGTCTTTCTAGCACGGTTGCAAAGATGGAGAGCCAAGATGATCAATGGTCTGTCATCATAATTGATTAACGTTGACCATGGCCTCTAAGAGACGAGTGAGTCAAAATCACGGCAGGAGAAGCATCCCACACCACTGCAGAGCTCTCTAATGTGTCCTCTATTCTGACCAGAACTTCTATCTCCTAACCTTTAAACACATGCACAGGCATGTAGTGTGAAGTCTGGCACATTGCATTCTCACTCGCTGTAGTCACTTACTCATCAAGCCAAATCTGGTGGGAGAATTTTCATTTGCACATTGACCTACATTCTGACCTTGAGATGAACAAATCCTTCCCCAGACAAATTTACACCAAGCCCAAACTAAGGACGAATCTCCTTCTTCCGTCCTTCTCTTGGAGGAACACATATGACGGCAGTGTGGGCCAGTAGGAGGGAGTCACACCCAGTTACCCTATAAAACCCATGATTAATGCCACAATGACACACACAGAGCATGCGCATGCACACACACACACACACACACACACACACACATGCACACACATACAACAAAACAAACTCACTATGATCACTCACACAGACACACATGCACGCAACTCCCCAAGGCACATAGACACACATGCACAGACACACACACACACACACACACACACACACATATATAGAGTACAGGACGTCTCAGTCGGCCTGACCCCTTCCCTCTGTGGTAAGTGTGTTTATGCGTCCCAATCAGCAACAGAAGATGAGGCTCTGTCTCTAATTAAAGATCTGATAGCAAGTCTCCTGATGGCATCTGACGTGTGTGCAATTCTTCTCCTCCCCTCAGGACACACAGCATCTCTACAGCTGATACGGCAGGAGGCAGGGATTCATTATCTATGCACCCTCCTCTGAGATATATATGACATGTCAGTGGGGGGACAGGATGGATTATTGACATCTTCTTCTTCCCTGCCTGTCCCTGTAGGCGCCGCACACTGATCCCATGGGAAGGAGTGAGATAGGGATTGAAGGGGTAATTACACAGAAGTCTGCATCAACACCCAAAGAAAGCTGTCTGTCAAGATCAGGCCACGCAAATAGCTAACAATGAATCCTACAGCTGAAAAGGCCAAAACGGTCTGCCTGACAACACTGGAGCAGGCGTATTAGAATAACCAAATGATGATGTTTCTTATCTGTGACTCACTCCGAAGACAATTAGAAAACTCTTTTACAGAGGAGGCAGAGACACGGCTGTCCTTGACCGCACGACATTGGCTTTGAGTAATCCAAGGACACATGTACAAATCATTACACTGATTATATAAATATGGATGGGAGAATACTATGTAAATGAGTGTATGTAAAATGGCTTCTGCAAATATCGAACACAGGACAAAACGGTATGGATGAGGAACCAAAAAGGCAGTTTTCCCACACATGAAACAAAAGGCTGTGTTAAATAAAAACTATATTTCAGTGGACTAAACACACACTGTTGTTGCCGACACATTTACCTGCTCCCCAAGGCTATTACCACAGAGTAAGCATCCTATCTGTCTCAGTGGGCACATAAAGCCATTAGATTGCAGTCTACTGCCCCTCCTCCACTTTGGCACCGAGAGACGTTTGCTTTTAATTTAATTCCCCCTCTAAATTATTGATACAAGGCCTGCATTTACTTAATTCTGTCATTCATTTCCATTTTTATGCTCTGCCCTCCTGACTGAGCCTTTGTAATCATATTTCTTGTATCAGTGCCAGCTCCAACATCAGAGTACATCATCTCTTTAAAAGGATACGGGGATTGAGATACTCTCCAAATTACACAGCAGTACTAAGGCAGATAATTTGTTTCAAAATAAGAAATAGCATCTAAATAAAAAAGCCACATGAACACAGAAGCCATCCTCTTATTGATGTTAAACATTACACTATATTAACATTACGCTATCAAAACAAGACAAATTAGCTACGTTGAACACTTGAACAATGCTGTCTGTGCTTCTATGATTACTTAGTGTTATCTTAGGTGATTATAAGCTCTGTTTTATTCAGTCTAGTTTGCGTACAGCAGCACAATAACAAACTACAGGAGGAACATACATAAGGTCCTGAAGGGGGCCACAATGAGCCACTGATGAAAACTCCTCAGCTTTTAGTTCCTGTTACATCAAGCACAGCTGCATCCTCGAGGGAAAACAGAAAAAAAAAATGAAGAAAAACTTCTGCTGTCTCGCTTGTATATCTACAAGTGGTCTGAAATGGGATCTGATGGTTTCCAAGCCGTCTCGGGATCAGGCCAGCATGCGTGTGTTGGTATAGGCACGAGAACAACAGCATCTTACTGTGTCATCTCCAGCAGATCAGAGGATTACACAGCCGGGGGCTGAGCCTGCCTCGTTGTCACTCTTGCTAAAAAGAAAGCACTGAGAGGCAGGAAGTTGTTTCCCAAGTTTAGAGAGCTCGACACAGCCAGCAGGGCAGGCTGGGCCAGCCAGGGCTGCTGCATGTACTATATTATAACATCTAATCCATAAATACAGGGCATATAGTCATAGAACAATGTTTAAATCCTTCCCCGACCAAAGATCAAAGTGCTGATTGATCTGATGTTGTATACGCCAATCCTCCATTATCCATCCCCTTCTAATTACAAAATGGATATAAGAGATACTGTTTATATGGGACAGACAGACAGTCTGTGTGCAGCCACTTGTAGATGCACCAGGATGCACGAATTGGCTCAGTAATGAGAGTGCTTGATATGAATAAAATTGTAATAATAATATAATATGAATATTTATGCATACTCAGAGAGACAGTGTTTATCTTTCTTGCGCCATCTTGGGAGTTTTGACCTGTGCCTTGTTCTGTCACAGTGTGGTGTGTGGCGTGGCGGCAGACTGTCCCACATGACCTACTTCCTGGACTAAAGGAGAGATTAGCAACAACTCCACATTGCCACAGCAAGGTTAAGGCTACAGATAGGTGGTCTGTCTCCTCCATAGTACTACCTGCATAAGAAAATAAACGTGCATGGAATAATGTCGGCTTGAATATTATCAGTCTACAACAACAACACAGATCCTCCCAGAAACCCCCACTTGTTGTGGCAACTCTGTCCTCTAGCCCTTTCTGCTGTGACGTCACACTATAGAGGATTAAGATAGCAACAGATGCACTACAACTAGCTGCCTTTGGTTGCCATTGTGCTTGGTTTTATTCATACACATCAAATAAAATGCATGCCTCTTTAGAAGGTGATCATACAAAACTATACAAATGAGAGGAACCTGTCAAACAGAACTACCATCCGACTCCGCACCACCTTACCAGCACCCAGACAAAGCAGTAGCTGGGAGCACAGGAGTGAGGAAAGGAAGGGGGAATCTGCCACACAGGATAAACCCAGTGGTGTGACAATACAGACAGTTGCTATGGGAATATCCTAATAGTGCTGGTGGCATTTTCTCTCTCACCCAAACCTGAATTGAGGTATTTTAGTCTTGAAGCCGGGCCTGGTGATGTGTCAAGTTTTTTTTTTTTAATTAAATCAACCTAATCTTCTACTTGCATATATTGACACGAGGAAGTGTGGAAAACAGCTCTGCAGGCTTATACACCAATTAACACCAGTGCATTCACGTGGTGGTGACCATGTCTCTTTTTGCATAGGGATGTGTTATATAAAGATTAATGAAGTCAAGGAGTATTTCAATATCTGAAGAGTGGTATTGCCTGAATAAATACGTAAGTAAGTGGTAGTGTATGGCAGATAGAACCACAATACTATGATTACACTGTAAACCAACTTAAAGTGAGGCTTAAACAAGGGACACACATGGGCAAAGATGGGAGAATTACAGAGCTTTTTGAAGGTAGAGTGACAGCTACAGGTGGCAGCAACAGGGCAAAGGTTCGGACAGGAGACTTAAAGAGATGGAGCGGCAGCGGATGAGAGGAGAGATATATAGACTGGGCTTAGAGGGCTAGAGGAGAGGTGCAGAGGAGACTTACAAGGTACAGCGCGGAGGTAGAGGTTCTCTCGGATCACCTGCTGAAGCTGGCTGTCCATGGAGCCGGGCGTGAAGCACTTACTCAGATACAACCTGAGATCCTTGCACAATGTTGAGCCTGAGGAAGGGAAGGGCGCAGAAACAAGGATGGGATGGGGAGGAGGGAGGAAATCACAAGACAGCTCAGTACGCATCAACAGTTTGATGATGTAGTCTGGTACGATCCTGTCTAAGATTTGTTTATAGCCCGTCCAACAGAGAGATTGAAAGTTCAAGCGAACATACAAATCTTTATTGACGCCGGGCTTGATTTACCACTATCATTTACAACCTAGCCTTTCATATACACACACATAATATACACACATCTCCTCTTAAACACTTTACATATATCTTGAGTATATACTATGGCATTTCCAACCTCATGCATAGTGTAATAACCGACTGAGGCTTATTGCAGCAGACACAACAGTGAGGCTGACACCAGGGGAGGCAGAGCTGATCACTGGGGCTCCTTTTCCTCTCTCTGATCTACTAATTTCATCTCAAGTGCTTTACAGCCCCTGATGACAGGTCACTTGCTGTTATGGATGGCCTGAGCGCATCTCCTGCCTGTCAGTCTGACAGACGACCGCTCTGTCGGTGCTTCCCCTGCAGGCTGCCGCCCAACCATCCACACCCTTGTCCGCCCCACCCCCGCCTTCTGCTACAGCGGTTCTGCCCAGTAGCAGATTGAATTTGCTATGCTATTAAAAAACGTCACTGTAGTATAACTTTATTAGTAGAGGCAGTCAACTGCACACACATATGACTGGCCACATATGGTCGCTGGCTGGGATGGGGGAAGCGATCTAGCCTGCTGCTTTGAGGAATAATAGGCTTTTGTTGGGCGTGTTGTGAAACAGCTGCCCGTGTGTTTTAATGAGCAGAAAAGTTCAGAATTGAAAATCAGCTCTCTGAAACCATGACAGCTTACTGTTGTTTTCAAACTGGCTTCGCCTCTTTGAAATCTCTTATACATGCTGACAAACATGTCACATATGGGCTGCCATTAAAGTGAAGCATGACCCCCGGTCAGACCTCAAGGTTATCAGCGATGCCTAGGAAAGCGACGAGGGCTCGCTATGTTGTCAGAAAACACTGAGGGAAGCTTGAACATTTGAGATAATGGACAGACTGTACCATACTTTGCTTTTTTCCATACAGGATGAGTATTTGTGGTAAAGCCTCTAAATGCCTGTCTCTAGAGACTGTATCCTGGACTGCTGTGTTTGAGGAGCGGGGTGGGAGGAGCAGTAGTGGGAGGAGGAGGTGTGGTACAGCAAGCCAGAGCATCAGCTCATCCATCACTGTCCACACTACACGCAGTCAACCTACCCAGGGAGGGCTAGCCAGACTTCAGAATGATAATGGATCTACCAGTGGCAGAGGGACCAGGAGTAAAGGTCCCCATTTACACTCCTGTGGCCAATTCAGCTATCAATCTAGCCAGCAAGGCCGTGGGGAGCCACAGTCAGGTGACACTCTGCTGACATATTGCTCTGTTCAGACCCAACAAAGACATCCGTTACCCCAACCCCGCTCTATAAATATCAAGGCCCCTCGAGGGTGACAGACAACTGCATCGCCACAGTGACCTCAGACGCTCGTCGTGTGTGTCATCAGGCATTTTGACCTCCTGCCCACATATTGACCAAAGGCCTTGACATATCCAGACTAATTGACAAGAAGAAATCAGCACCAAAACACTCTGCAGATTTGGCTCGTCAGAGAGACGGAGGAGGGTTATTGAGCAAAATGATTCTGGATGACTGCTCGGATATCAATGTAACAGATTGTTGTTTTGGGTGTAGTCTAATGAAGCCAGTACAATGGAGTGTAACAGAAGCCGTAACAGTTAAGTTAAATTGTCTCCGATGTTGAGGAGGGAATTGAAGACTGAGTGTGTTATATATGGGCGATGTGTAATTTATAACTGTCATTACTGCAAGAAAAACCTTCCACAGTCTGTTTCCCTTTGCCTGTTTGGTGCTTATTTACACATTTACAAAACAGTAAGTTGCAGGCTTGTTGAAAGAGGAGTGAGTTAGCATGCTGACTCATACCTGGAGACACAGTCTTGATGCGGACGGGATGGGGGCAGGAGTTGAGCACACCTCGGACATCTCCTAGTGTCATCCCTAATACAGGTGTTCCTCCAATCTCTAGGATGACATCGCCCACTGTGAGCCCGCCCCCCGGAGCTGACGTGACAAATGGAAACTCTCCATAGTCTGCTCCTCCGCCAATGGCCACCCCCAAGTCCCCCGAGGATCCTAGCAGGGGGACGAAGCTCTCCTGCACCTTGGAGCGCCAGTGCAGCTTCTTCACCGCCGTCTTAGACATGGCAAATGAGCTGGAGGGAAAAGGGAACAGGTTGGGTGATAGAAAAAGAGGATGATTGGGAGGTGAGGAGAAGGTATGAGACAGGAGAAAAGACAGTGTCAGTTGCATAACTTGAAAGGGTAAGATCCCATGACTTTAGGAAGAAGGCTGGTTTGTAATTTAACCTTATATCAGCTGTCAATGTGTTAAGTCTGCAAATGGAATTGCATTGTTTCATATCTTGATGTGTGAAAATCATGAATAATTCAAGCATGAAGTATCTCACAGTCAAAGGCGTTTCCTCTCAAAGCACAGTAGCATGAAAGTGAGGAATAACATAACATGGAAACCGGATGTTTGTATTATGCAAACACACTACAGCAGTAGAGTATGTGACTTGCTGAGCAACCCCATCCAACCAAAATTAATAGTCATTCTGCATGCTACTGACTGACGTTATCATGTATTCATATAAACACAAAGCAACTGCTACACATTCCTGTATATCTTCAGTCACATGGGAAAATCTTGTTTGTGTTCTAGAAAGGTAGGGGTCATTCAGTGAACTAAAAATACACGTTTTGACAGGCAAACTAAGAATTTACAGCTACAGTGAAACACTGGAGCACTCAAAGTCATTTCTATATCTGCAGTGATGTATTTTGCATTCACAGTAATATGGATTTTTATAGATTTTTCTGGACAATGAATAATTGTCCCCATTGCTCACATATTCCCTTGGACTCTCCTACTGTATCGGCATCTGCTCAATCACAGTGTGCACTAACATGCTTTGCGTACTAATGGCAGCTAGTTACAGTTAAAGTGAATAATACAGTTAAAGTGACGTATGTGCATCCTTCATATGTTTTACTACAGCATGCTACAGTTTCCTAGAGAACAGCATTGTGAGCTGAAGATGCCCACTGGAGCAGTTGACATTGTGAAGACTTGTTTGAGTCGTCTGTGATGTGACAGCTGTGATGTCCAGAGAGAGCGGAGGATGTTCCTCGAGCTTCGGTCTGACATTATCAGAGCAGCACTGTCACCTTGACACACAGGACAACACAGACACACACTGTAGTGTCCCAGAATCAATCAGATAAACACAACATGAGGACTACATGACAGAACGCCGACTTTCTATTAAAGTAGGAAGCTATTAAACCTACTTGGGGAAGCCTATGCTATAATAAACCCATGAAATATTTATCAAAGGTGCCTACGGTAACCTTGACTAAATACAGTATTCCTTGAGGGCACTAATTTACTCATCTACACTTCCATTGTGTTCAGGAGATTAGCAATTAAGTCATCACTTCACCAACACCCAATCCTCTTAACAGGCTGTGCTGCTGTGACCCTGGGCTGGGGGGGGGCGACATGCCAGGGCTACACCAGCTCCAGCCCCAGCAGCCCCGGGCCCCCTTGGGCCCACTTGCCCATCAGGCCTAATGAGACTGGTTTAAACCGTGAGAGAAGGACAGGATATCCCTAATCCGTTCCACTTGACTGGCAAGCAGACTGGCAGATCTGACAGAGATCCTCCTCCTCCATCCTCTCTCCTACGGCTGGGCCAAAGGAGGGGCTGTCTGGTGGACAAACAGTGCAGAGGTAGAGGAGGAGGAGGAGGAAGGTGGGGGTTGGAGAGAGATTTAAAAAATCATGGGCAGAAATAGACTGTAGGAAATAGGGTGAGCGTGAGGTATACAACACACACAACACAACACAGAAAGAGTGTGTGTGTATGTGTGTCTCTCAGAGAGAAACAGAAAAAGAGAGTATGAGAATGGGAGAGGAGAGAAAAAAGGGAATGGAGGAAGGGCAGAGGTCAGATGGAGATCGAGAGGCGCCACACAGCCTGGGGTTGGCAATGGACTCGCTAGTTTGACCTTGCAGGACTTGAGCTCAGGCGACATGAGTCAGAGCTTGGGAATGGTTGAGCCGGTTGCCTCAACGCACAGAACTCAAAAAACATACAACTTGAATTTCATTCTTGGTTCAAAGCCATGAATTGTCACTGTTGTTCAAGCACGTTTGAGTAAACAAGATCAAACAAGCAGCGTTGTTTACGCCGGCATGGTCCGACCTGAAATTATGCTTATCACTTCATCCCTGCCTAACTGTGCCCCCAGTCCCTCTCTCTCCACCCCACTGTGAAACCTTCTGCAGCAACATTGTCGACCTGCTTCCCAAAGCCAGCCATCCACCCACACACAAATCACACTAATACCACAAGCTGTAAGTGTGTCATGAGGAAGGAATAATGCGTGAGAAAATGATAAGCATCAACTTTTTCCATCTTATCATACATAGCGCATTACTATCTGCATCAAGTCTGAATATTCCTATAAGCCGTTGGTCCCTTCATGCTTTAAAGATTTACATCTTCTCAGCAGTTGGCCTGAATGCTTAAAATGCTAAAAATAAAACAACTGATAGGCCTGTGGTATTATCCTATCCTGTTTGGCCTACACAGTCGCATTTTGCACGGCTGTTGTTGCGTTTTGCGTTGCCCTTTCTGTAGTCTACATCCAGCGTGTGGAGGCAGAGTGTGGTGCCCATGTAGCTGTTGTCTTGACCTCCTCTGTCTGGTGGGGGTTTAATGAGCCACAGCCTGTCAGGTCTGCTGAAGCCTTGTCCGGTCCAGACACAAAGCCAGATGCAGCCTCGCTCTCATCCCTCTGTTGGTGTTGATTCTACAAACTGGCCCTGGACACTCGTCTTACTGTATTCATTCAAAACACACAGCGCCGGGTTGCCATCAAGGCTGGGGAGTAATAGACTCCATGTAAGCAGATAACAGTGAACAGGTTATGAATAAACTGGTAACTGAAATGTAAACAGTTTCCCTCAGTTATTAGATTAGGGTTATGATTGAAAAAACAGGTGATTGTTTGTTGGATTACTCACAATCACGTTTGAAGGGAAAAATGAATTTTAGGTGTGAAATGATAGACACAAACACAGATTTACACAACTTGATATTAATGATTAATCATGGTTGGACAGTACATGATGATGAATTGGAATTAACTGTCCATTTAGCTTCATGTTCTACAGATTTCATGGGCAAAGTAGTCCAAAACTAATTGGAAGTAATCTTATTATAGCAGACAGTCGTGTAATTCCATGTAATCCAATGGATTATGTTACTGATTACAATTTTTAGCAAGTAATCAGTAATTTGTAATGAATACCACTGTGAAAGTAACACACACCATAGATGAGCTGTGCTCAGAACAATTTGAGCCTTCATACTGCATGTTTTAATTTCAGAATGGAAATTAACCTATCTGGCAGTAATCTGACAAGTACAGATCTCCTCCAATATCATTCTTTGTTTTGAAGGGATATTCCTTGACAAATCCATTGCATTATCAGGGTAAGATGATGACCTCCTCTCCAGCTCATATTTCAATAAAAAACAACAATACCTCTGACTCCAAATAAACTGCACAGGGGAGGAGACACAATATACCGATTCAAGGATATCTAACCCTATAAAAAGAAGCCACTATTGAAATTGCTGACCTTTAGGTCAGGAAACAGCTGACCAGTACAGATCCTATTTCACTGACTTCCTCCCCACTGGCGATCTGCTGGGCTCTTTGCCTTGTGATCCTGGCCTTCCAGTGTAATTTCAAACCAGAGCAATCTGTCAAGGGCAGAAGATATAGCCTCTTCCCTTGGATGCTACTCTTAGAGATTAATTTTTATTTCCGCACTATATTCCTTTATTCAGAAAGCATAAAACATATGCTCTAGGCTATTAGGACCCAGTACGTATAAACAGCTGCGCCATTCAGGCTTTTTTCTATTTGAAAAATGCCTTTTAGCGCTGAGTGGCATAAACAGTCATGCTTGTATTGTTCTGAGAACATTCATTGTTCTCAGTTAATTAACCAAAATAATTCATTTTTTTCCGCTGCAACAAAGTCAAACAATAACGTAATCTTTATGTTAACAAAAATAAATTGGGATCCTGACTCTGGGACCCATTGTAATAATACCTTACAGTACAACAATGTTTATGGCTAAACTGAGGCCCTACACCAGTAATTCCTCCACACAGTCCTGTGATTAGCCACCATAGAGCAAAAAGTTAAGAGACATTGTTCCATTGGCAGCCCCTAGTCATGGGAGAAATGTCTTCATTACAGGACAAATTACCTAGGCGGTTGTTTCAGGTTGCACCTCCAGGGTGCTCATTTATTCACAACAGAAGTTCCTCACTCAGAGAACACAGATGAGCCTTGCCATGGAGCTCAATAATTCAAAGTCAACTTGAAACAACGTATAAAGGACAGAAGGGAATAGCACTTGACATTGGGTGGAGAGCATCTTCAAAGACCTTCAGGAAAAGGCTGTAAGCAAAACACCTAAATTAAGATAGAGCTTAATTGAATTCCTCGGCTAAGCAGCTCCTGCAAGGCGAACAAAACAACTGGTCTTGACAGATTTATCAGGAAGGGTGAAAATGAGGGAAATCAATTTCAACACACTGAGCCATTTGAGACAGTACTTACTCAACATTAAAAACCATTTTGTCACCCACACAACTGGTAGCTATGGTATTTATATTCCTTGTAGCAGCTCACTATAGCTTCCTATAGTAACCTCCCCTCTATCAATATGAGCCAGGCTTTCATGGTGAAAGCAGTGACTGTCAGGTCTAGTGTTTCTCTCCATGTTCCTGATGTCAATCAGGATGCCGGCCCTCATCCACATCAAAGCCCTCTCTCCGCTGTAGATCCTGCTCTGACATAATCAGCTTTGACTACAACAGACTTTGCCCAACTTCTTTGAAGACTGAAAACTTATTTAAACACAACGAGCAGCTTTTGCAAAGGGACGTTGCTCTAGCCTATCTCTGCTGCTCTAATTCTGAATAAATGTTCATGTTACTAAACACATTTTTTACATTTTACATGTGCAACAGAGTTAGTTAATGTACATGAATGCTTGTACGTGTATTTGCCCCTCTGCTCCCTTTTCTTGGCAGACTGAGCCTTTGATGCCCTGCCTCTTGTCCACATTCTTGTTCCGCTCTAAATGCAGTATATGATAATGTAATAAGCCTGATCAATTAGCATAACTAACATGCTCTATGAATTGATGTAAGCATATTTAGTATTTTGTGCATGTGCAAGTGAAAGTTCAAGGCAGTGAGTCTTTGTCTTTCCTAAGTGTGAATTTCGGTGGATATTGATGGACTGACTGTTTGTTTTGTCAGCTAGAATGTGACCAGCATGGCGAAGGGCCGCATTTGGTTGTCTCCCCACAAGGGCTGCAGTGAATAAACAACTGAAAAGATTTAGGATTCTTTATAAGTCAGCACAAACCAGACCAGCGTGAATAATAATGGTGCCATGAAACATAAATTATTACATAGTAAAGTTATTACTGACCAATTGCATTGTCCCTGCACATCCAAAGAGAAAATAATCATCAATACATTTAATATACAAAGGTTAAGTGTAGGTGGATTGATTTACTGATTGATTCATTCATTCATTCATTGACTGATTGATTGATATTTTGGGTTAAAAACTGTTTAGGAAAAAATGAGCTGCATTAATTAACAGTGGAATCAAATTATTATTTACTACATGTGCATAAATCCAAGATTCCATTTTAAACAATAAGAGGCCAAAATACAAGAAAATGTACTCAATGCATCTCACACAATAAAGTGTCTGTCCAGTTTGAATAAAACATAAGAAACTCATACATTTTGATCAACATTATTCCATTTTCATTTATTCATTATTGGTCAAATCTTTAAAAAACAGGCACATCATTAGATGGGAAAGCATTATGCAACACTTATGTCCAGTGTAGCCTTCGAAGATAGCATACTTTTTCATTTGTAGGTTAAAGTGCATCAAACTTTAAAACATTTTCACCAGCAATCTTCCAGAATAACTAACCCTATTATGTAATGAAGAACTTTGAGAGCCAAACCCGCGGTCCAAGTTGCCCCTCTACTTGCCATTGCAGGACACTCTCTGTGCAAAGTGCAAGACATGGGTGGTTGAAAATAAACCCTTCAGTTGAACCCATCCCACACATTGAACACTAAGCTCATCTCTTCATTTTAACCTGTAGTGAAGCACACTGCTCCTAATCTTACAGCATCCTCCCATGGGTGGTGTTGGAGGTCAGCCAAGTAAAGCATCTTAAATAACCAGTGACCTTAAATTCATTGCAACTAATAGAATAGTTGCCTTGTAGACAGGCAGAAGACGTGGAAGAGTATTCTCCCATAGCACATCTCTTCTTCATCTTATTCAGCATCTTTCGCCTGACCTCCCCCTCTGAACGTTTACACCAAACTGTGCAACCAACATGGGGTGAACTAAAGCTCCCTGATGCTCACTCACTTTCAAATCTAGGGCATGGGAGTGCTCAACACAAAACAGACAGCAGTGGCAGATTTAAAAATAAAAGATTAAATGCTTGTGGGATGAAAAACGCAAAATAACTCCCTCTGTCATACACACAAACACACACATGCACAACCCCATAAGATGAATTCATGAGCAAGCTCACGAATGCAGTGAAAAGTACATTCCCGATCCTCTGCACGGCCATAACAAATCCAAAATCTATTCCAGTGTGTGTCTTTATGAGTGCTGTTCCTGTGTGCTGTCTGCATACAAAGGGACTTTGTGTGAGATTAAAATATCTTTGAGCGTTGGAGCGATACCCAAACACACCTGACAGGATAGCGCTGGCTCATGATGTTCCCTTCGAGGAAACTGTATCTCTAACCTCACATGATGAAGGTCAAGGCAAGGGGCCACATGAGTGAGTCGTGTTGTTTTGCGTACGCTCTGCTCTTCTGAGGAACGCCACTAAAACAACAGGTCCTCTCACTCGGTCTGCCAGGAAGTATTACGCTCCTCGCTGAGATCAGAGATGAGCTCTCATCAGGGAGAGATAGCAGTTTAATTAAACAGAGCCGAGAAGTGTCTCGGCTCCTCAACAAAGATGATGGATAAGGGAGACAGAAATGGAAAACCAGAAAGGAGGGCGACTGGAAGACGACAAGACGCTAAACACAGCCAATGCTCGAAGGAAAATCGGACTAACACAGAAGAATCGAAAAAGAGAAAGGCCAGTGTGAAGGAATGATTGAAATCATAATGGCAAAATGAATTATTCATAAGGAAAGGGGGAGGAGGGAGGGAGTTCAGTTCACTATAATGAGCATTTTTGTGAGGTCACAGTTTGGTAACCCAAGCTGGGCTTCAAGTGTGTGTTTGTGTGTGTGTGTGTGTGTGTGTGTGTGTGAGAGGGAGTGTAAGTAAGAGAGATACTGCTGATTCAGTAGGGATGGGTGAAGGTGACCCTCGGCTGCTCTTGCCGCCTGTCTCACCACCTGATATTGATCCCAGTTGTCCAACTCAGATCTGACTCAAGGATCCCACCCGTTTCACGGCCTTGTTGACATTTCAAAAATCTTGCTGTGTAAATAGTAATTCCACACAATATTATTGATCGGTTATTGATTTGCACTCTCAGTTTGAGTGTACCCGCTTAACAGGGGGCTTATCCAATCCAAACTGAATCTCAACACAGGCAGAGACATGAGCGTCAGTTCCAGCATGGGTATTTTGTTCCATTTAAATTTTTGCATCAGCGCCAGAAAGGGCAGACTACACATGAACTGTTGAGAAAATAACTAAGAATAGAGCGGGCTACAACTGCAGAATCCAAATGCAGTGGCTGGGAGCAAAGGTTTGGACCACAGATGGGAGAATGTGCCTGCGTAGCCCTGCCCTGTCAAGGGTAAACTGCCATACACCCTCACCCCAACACACACACACACACACACACATCCTCCTACTTTGTTTCAACCACACCTTAAAACGGCATCATGAATATGCATGAATGTGAAGGACACAGGAGGTACATAATTAGACAATCAACAACTCCCGGGTGACACGCATTACTACGACAGAGGAGAAATGCACCTCACATCATCTTCCCCTCTCATTAGCAGTTCAAGTGGATTCATGTTAATACGCCGACACGCTTTTCCACTCAGTGCTGGTTCTAACTTGGGTTGCGAGCTGGAATCAAAGGAGGACAAACGGAGAATAAAACCCAAATGCTTTGTTAGTAATTGAGGTGCAAAATAGGTATTGGGCTCACCAGTTATACTACAGAACAAAGACTGTAGGGACAGAGCAGCAGTGTATGAGAGCGTGTGTGGACAGTCTCCAAGCAGCGGTCCCTCCACTACTGCCACATGTCTCTCCTTCTCTTCCACTTAATTAATGATTCATAATAGCAGCATAACCTTGACTGCTGCCCAAACCCAGAGCAACGCACACTATTAAGCCAGGGTCACACATCCATCACTTCAAAACAAGCTCCCCTGTTTGAGCAGGGACACACCCTACACAAACAGGGACAGTGACACACACACACACACACACACACACACACACACACACACACACACACACACACACACACACACAAGGCACTCACACACACGCCTACACATGCACATGCACGCACCTGGCTGTCAACTGCAGAGTGCATTTTGCAAGTCATTTATTATATATCTATTTTTTATTGCAAAAAAAATGGTGCAGGTGCATTGAACATGTGCATCTGTTTACATGCCAGACAGATTCTGAAGCAGGGAAAAAACAAGATTTAAAAAAAAAGTGCAATAAACAACATCAAAGAATTATGAAAAGGCTGCCAACAAAACTTTTGAAAGCTACATGACTTCATACAAATGTCAGGATATTATCAGTTGAATGTTAAAGAAAGGTGCACCTGTCAAATGGCACCCTTATCCTTAGGATCTGCCACCCTCATCACAAGCCCACATTCTTCCCTCTGTCTTACACACACACACAGTCTCTCTCTCCCTCTCTCTCTCTCTCTCTCTCTCACACACACACACACACACACACACACACACACACACACACACACACGCTCACACATCTCTCACCAACACAAGGTTACACACAACACAGTCTCATGTTTCTTATATTTTAGGTAAAAATATACTGACCTGCCTTGGCGCTGACACACACACATTCTTTTCAAGCAGTTGAGCCTTTCAAAGAGGATCCGTTTAAACGCGTCTATATACATTGACCCGACTGTGGTTAAATAATAAGCCTTATACTTGGTAAATACGACTTGTTTATGTGCCGCTATCTGATAAAAAGCAGTTTGAAAAGCAGTGACTAGCGGATAGTGTCAGTAGCCCAGAGAAACTCAGAGGCGATGTGCACGGCAGACGGGATATTTGGACACTAGTGGAGGATGCTGAGAGAGCCGTGATGATCTTGTAGAGAGAGAGAGAGAGAAAAAAAAAAAAACACAGTCGGGCAAATCTGACAGCGGTCGCTCTATAAATTCAGCAGCTGCCGCACTGCTATAGGCTATAGAGCGGGGAGGATGATAAAAACCCGTGGCTAAAATATGTTGTTTTAACTTGGGATGAGTGTAAAGTCTTTGCCTATTCAACTATATCCTGCACATTGAATTTAGCTGTAAAGAATTTCCCCAAATACTCACCTTCATGTCTGCTCTCTCCTCGACAGATTCTTCCTGTGTCTTCGTTAGGCAAATCGGGCAGGTTAATTGTTTACATTTAGTCGATACATATCTTTGGTTCATGCTATTTATCAGGAAAAGGCATCACGTCGCTAATATCGATTTTAACCGGGCAGAGGTGTCATTGAACTGCAGGCGCGGTGCTTTCACGGCGCAGGAGCGCGGTCGCCAGTTGCCGGTTAGATGTTTGGATGTGTTGTCCAGCTCAAAGTGTGGTTAGGCTATTGTTCTGCTTCCCAAAAGGCACTTTTGCAGCAAAGAAACAATGATAAGGCAAATGAGTAGGTTATCATGGGAACTTGCGGGGCATGGAGGGGAGGGAAGGAGAACAGTTAAAAGTACCGCCCCTTATTTTGCTCTGTCTCGCTGTACTTGCATCAGCAGCATCACTTTTTGCTTTGCACAAGTTTTTCATGATAAAATGGATCTAAAGCCAAAATAGCCTAAGTAAAGCATGTAGCCTAACTTATAGATAGTTTTTAAGATCACGCAAGGTGCCAATTTCTCCAATCAAGTCGAGCCTCCTTGGAGTTACTGAATCAAATCTTCGACTCCAAATCTAGCAAGAGAATATAAACTTTCCCACTTTATGACCCCAGTGGGTCATAAAGTGGGATAATATACTAAACATTAAGTATATGCTGTATGAAATAAATGAGAAATAATAATTAAAAAAAAGTAAATACAAAATAGCCTACAAATGAAGAGCTTAGCCATAGGAATTTGAATAAATCAAAGGCTATATGTATTTACAGATTATATACATAGCCTAATATATGCAAAATATTCGTCGTATTCACATCAACAGGTTTAGAGACGGCCATATATGTAGCCTACAGAAAGTGTCTGACCGTGCAGACCTTTTTGTAAAAAGCCTATTCACCTTATCAAATATATTATTATTATATAGCCTATATATATTATTTAAAGACGTACAAAATATTTGCAGAATCTGAAGATTTCGATACGTGCATCACTAGCTGTTCAAAAAACTCCAGATGGGTACACAGCTATTAATGTAGGTCTGTAATCTAATAACCAAAAATTTCATTTTATTAATTCTGTAATCTGTAATTTACACAAACCATAGCCTAATCGAATACACAGGCTCATCAAGTTACTACTGTTTGCAAACGGGATGTAGTTGCGGGCTTTAATACTGATGCATGACGGGAATTGTAGTGAATTGTAAAACGAAACCTAAATGAAGTGGACGACCATAAAACTACAAGTACCAGATTCCTTTGTTCTATTTCTGTCGGTCGCAAACAACCATGGCGTCGCTCGGGGAAGATGTTACTGTATCAAAGTCTGGTGCTGCTGAAGACCAAGGAGAGAGGAAAACTGCTGCAATATCGTTTGGATTTACTAAAACTGTTAGCAAATTCAAATCCGCGAGTGGCGACGCTGCAAGCAAGGGGGATGACCGAGATTACTTGACCGGAATTGATGGGAAAAAACTGCAAAGGTAGGTTACACATGCTAATGCTAGCCAACGCTATTCATACGTTAGCGTACGTTTAATGTCCGCTTTATTGGTGAAATCAGGATCTGATGTTGGCTAATATTAACAAGGCCTATCATTAATAAACAACTTAGGACTTGAAGCAAACCACTTAAACCGGTGGCCTGGCTTGTTAGCTTACTAACTTCTGTCTATCTCCCTTTGCCTGTCGCCGCAGTTCAAAGCCAAGTGAGAAGCCGACAGAGCTCATCATCCCCCTCATCCAGAGGAACCGCTGGTGCAGGCAGGACCGAGCGGCCCGGGGCGAAGGGAGTGAGGGCAAAACACAACAGACAACTCAGGACCAGGACTCTGTGGAGTCTCAGGCTGTCAGAGAACTCATTGAAGGTGTGTATATGTGGGAACTGGGGTGTGTGTGTATGTTTATGGGGAGCATTAATAGATCATGCTTGAGGTCTCCTAATCGTTCTTCCTCGTCTCGTGCCTGCAGACTCCCGGAGGGAGCTTGAGAAGTGGGAGAATGGGTCTCCAACAGAGTACAACATCAGCATCCCCCTGCTGATGCAAAACCAAGTTCCCCAGGGCTTTGAGGATGGAGACCAGATAAAGGTGGACCTGCGGCCCGAATCTGTAAGTATGGACACCAACACTGGGGTCAGAAATACTTATCTCCAATCTATGGCACCCCAAAGCATGTTAGCTTGTCCTTACTCAGTAATGACCTCTGGTTGGACAAAAAAATAAGTCTTGATTTGATTGTTGGGATGAAGCCTCCTCTCTAAAACACTTTAACACTTTAAAACAGCTATTCGTGATGTACATATTCGTATATATTTCTTATTCCTGTGGATAACTGGCCAAACGTAGACGATGTGACTTTGGTATAGAGTTTGATTACACACAGTTACACAGTTGATGTTAACTGCTTTGATCAGGGATATTTGGATAGTAGTTGTTTAGGGTGGGGAGAGCTCCTGGACCCCTAGTTGACTTTGAATTCTTTGAATGGTATCACATATGAGGATCAACAATATAATCTGCTAGAGAAGCACTTCAGAGGGCATGTGAAAATGTCTGACAGTACAAAATGTCTGGTGGACTGACTTGTTTGACTGAGACTGAAACTTGAGTGTGTGAAAGTGCTGACAGTATAATATCTACAGTGACCGTCTAGAACAACACACCTCTATGCATACACACTTGTGCGCATGCACAATGAATTTTCCAGTACAGTACAGCTTGGGTAGCAGACGGTCTTCAGCATCCTCCCCAGAGCCATGCAGACAAACAATGCTATCTCGTCCTGTTTTTCTTTGTCTCAGAGGCCTGGCGACACCTCATCACTGTCATCCCATATCTGCTCTCACTCACTGTAGATGTGACTGGCAGGGCGAGGGGGGGGGGGACTTGCTCACTCTCATTTTAATGCATTCTCCTCTGCTGGAGTGGGCTCCTGGCTTTCCTTAGAGGGGAGCCTTCAAGTCCACTGACCTGACGTGGGCTGCTGTGTCTGCCTGCTGCCTAGTGACTGTTAGTCAGCCAGGCAGAGTCTGACGGCCTGGAGCCAAAGGGTTGAGTAAGACCAGCATCACAAACTGCCTCTGTCTGTCAGTTTGCACAAACATACTGTAGTTTCTGTGTATTGGAACTGGAAGAATACATAAGCATCTCATTTAGCCCCTCTACAGAGTGTGTGTGTCGTTGGATGTCTAATGTGTAAATACTTTTCTCTATGTGTTTGTAAGTCGACAGAGGCAGATTATGAGAGTGTTCCTGTTGAGGCTTATGGCCTGGCTATGCTGAAGGGGATGGGCTGGAAGGCAGGAGAAGGCATCGGACGCACCTTTAAACAGTGAGTAGCAGGCACAGGCCCAGCTGTAGCATTCCCTTCCCCACTTTAACACTCTGATTAACCTACACCACTGTAGTGTTTGAATATGATGAAAAGTAGCATAAACATGAAAAGTAAATTCATGTTTATGCTATGTACATGAAATTGAATGTTAGTGTTGATTTTATTTATGTCTTAAAAGTGAATGTTCTTACTTGATTTTAAAGAGTTATAAGGAGCTGTTTTTTCTGTTTGTTTTTTTTCATTGCACCTGTTACAAAAACTGCAGTAATAACATGAAACAAGAAGCAAAAATAAGATCACTCTTTTATTTGTAATCAGTTAAACCATTTTTAATCCTACTAAAACAAATCTCCGTGGCTTTGTTTTTACGTTCTGCACATGTCTAACGCTCTGTTTATTGATCAAGTGCTGTTGCTCCCTATGCGGCTATTTCAGAGATGTGAAGCCTATCGAGCACCAGCTCCGTCCGAAAGGTTTGGGTCTGGGAGCAGATCGTTCGGCGATAAAGGACCTGGAGCCCACCAGACAGCGACGCCCCCCGAAACCAGGCGAGGAGCGGGGGAAGGAGGAGGAGGCCCTGGTGCTGGGGCCTGGGGGCTGCGTGCTGGTGGAATCTGGGCCACATAAAGACCTGTATGGGAAGGTACCGTTGATGCAATCTGTTTGCATCTATTTATGTACATCTATTGACCCGCTCGATCTATATGATACAACAATTGTCTCCTGAAACTGGTTAAGTATGAGTGTTCTAGCTCCAGTGCAGTCATCTTCAACACAGGCTACTTAGGCATCTGTGTTGTCTGTTTTATTTTTTTGTATTATTTTCTCTCAACAACTCCTCATCACTTTTCGATACATTCTTGTGTTGCAGATAGAAGGGGTTGATCCAGACAATGCTCGAGTTATGGTGAAGCTGGCTATTGGCGGCAAGACTGTGACAATCAGCCAGTATGCTATAAAACTGGTTGATCGCAAGGAGTATGAAAAAAACAGCAAAGACCTCAGTAAGTAATTTTGAACAAAAATTGACAACAGGACAAGTCAGTCCATTTTGGTCTCATTCAGAGGCCTTCAGATCCCTCACTTTCCATTTGAACCAATTTCATTGATGAGTTTTTTTTTTACTTGTGAACCTCAGTTTGTATGGATATTGACAGAGGAACACAACTCACACAACAGTGATATTTTTTTATTTAACAGTGAATGAGCAGAAATACATTGCAGGTTGTTTTGTTTTTTCCTTTAAAATTGTCACAAATAGGATGATAATGTTGAGTTGAATGGCATCAATTCCTGCACATTTGAAAGGTTCCAGATGAAGGTAAAAACATAGGTGGGGTAAAGTTGCCTGCTGTTGTGTGATCATGCACTGTGTTGAACAGGTTTATCCTCTAGTCCAGTGACATTTGAGCCTCCATGTGGAAAGGAACACAAAACAGCCATACAGCCGCAGCTTTTATTTTCAGTAATCTGAAGGTCTATCCCTAGAATAGAAACGCACAAACACTCGCAATCACACACACACACCATACTGGACATTGCAATGTTGGTTTTAAAATTCTGTGTTTAGGTGTTTTGTGACAGATTATTATTAAATGATTGTGTGTGCCACGAGACCGAGCAGACGATGCAATAATGCCTTTTTTCCACCGACCAGGTCGCCTCAGCAAAGCCCATAAAGAGAAGGAAAAGGAGAAAGAGAAGGAGAAAGAACGGGACAAGGAGCGACAGAGACGTGAGGAGAAAGAGAGGAGTAACGGCGATGAGAGGGTGAAACACAAGTCGTCAGAAAGAGATGGAGAGGGAGGAAAAGATGAGAGAAAGAGAAAACACAGAGAATCAAGTCAAGACAGGTACACCTCCACTAAATGAGGATAAAACTACATGATTTTCATATGTATGTCAGATTGTTTATACTGTATATTTTACATTACTTAATCTTAGGCATGATTTTCTTTTTTAACTGTGATGATTTTTCTACAATGCAGTGGTTTGAGACAGGTTTCTCCCTTGGGAGACAATAAAATAATGCTTAACCTTTAAATATAATGATACATATTGTGGGACAGATATTTTAAATGATGCCTGTGTACAAGTAGATGACATAATTGCCACATGGGAATAATGGTTACTACTTTATAATGGTTACTAAATGAATATTCGTTCTATCTCCGTTATTCCTCTCCAGAGAGAAGCCGCCGGTGAAAGAGGCTCGGCGACCACCGGCTGCCCCCTCCTGGCTCCAGAGAGACCTGAAAGTGCGATTTGTAGATAAAGCTTTCAAAGGGGGCAGGTACTACAACTCAAAGGTACTAAACAGGCACTTTGGCAACACGTTATCATCCAAAGCATGTTTCAATCCCGTCAACTGATTTCTTATTCAAGAAGGCAGGTTTATAGAGTATCATCAAGTGGTTTATTTCAGACCAGGAAAAGTTTAGGGAATTTGCTGGGTCACTGCATGGAAAATAAAAAAGTTGACCAGGTTTATTTCTCAGCTTCTTTTACACATGCATTTCCTTAGATGGTGGATGTTGGCTAGTTTTTAAATTCATTATATTTTTCTTAACTGGGAAGGGTGAAAAACATACTGTTAAAAAGTCACAGAAATGCTGCCCAGTCACAGAAAAGTCCTGAGTCCTGAGATTGGCCCCACAAAGATTTAATAATTATGTGATTGTTTGTGGGTTTTGTATCATTGCTCTTAAGGTCAGGTTTTTTTTTTGTTCCAGATGTGCGTGGAGGATGTCCTGACGCCGAGTACCTGTGTGTGTCGAACTGAAGAGGGAAGACTGTTAGATGGTGAGTCAATACCATGTAACTTTAGAGCGCTCTCTCTCCCTAATCAGAATTACACAAGAAATCTCATTGGTCAAAGAAGCGTGCATGTTAATTTCCATAAAGTGTGCCTAGCTGCGCTTTATTGATGGCAACCAGGGAGCTACTTAACCAGCTTTGCACCCATAATCACAGTAAAGAAAAGCCTACTCGGGTATTGTTGCTGTGTTTTTTTTGTGTAAAATTTCCTCATTGACTTAACCCACTGTCTTTTCATTCTTTGGTAGATGTGAAGCAAACAATGCTGGAGACCATTGTGCCAAAGAGTGAATCGGACGCTATCATGGTCGTCCTGGGTGAACACAGGGGACAGGTGAGCAGATAACCCCGACTGTCTCTTCCTATGGGATTATAATGCATGATGCTTACTCTCTGGTTTGAATGTGATAGATAAGCATCGCTTTTATTAATCACTCTGTATTCAATTGTGTCTTCTTAGGTGGGCCGTATTCTCCAGCGCGACAGGAACAGGTGCAAAGCAATGGTACAACTGGACCGGTATGAGGAGAAAGTGTTCACACTAGATTACGACTCTATTTGTCACTATGTAGGAGCAGGAGACCACTGACATTTCTCTATCTCCGATCTCAGTCCGATCTCAATATCGCCTGCCCTTCTCCATCCCATCCCACCCTAAATGTTGTCTTTTTTTGTAATATTCAAAAATTATGGATTTCATAAGATTACAGTGTTTTATGGTATTGCACTTTTGTAATAAAATGGTTAAGAATTTTATTTGTAACAGCGTTATTACAAGATCTACCACCTACAAAAAAAAGTAGTCGCAGCAAGTCACTTTTACAGAAATCTTTACATTTATTAGGAAATGATGCCAACTGTGATGGTCATAGTAACAACAAGGTAAAGTCGACCCTTAAGTGATATATAAAAGCATATTTACAACTGTACTAAATGTTCAACAAAAATATGAACACACTGGCGGTACAAAAGCTCAGCGGTCCATTTCTGAGATGCAGACGTGTACACGCATTTCGCAAAGTAAAGACAATTTTAGGGATTTCAGACTTGAGCAAAAAGGGAGAGATACAGTTGTGTGTGTCCTTGTGTCACTCCTTGGGTGGCTGGTTGGCTGCGTTGGCCCGGAGGACGGCCCCTGGGCTGGGGTACGGCCGCTGCTGGAAGAGAGGCCCTGCTGCTGTGGTGTCTGCACCCGTCTTTGCTTCATTACGCTTGGGCAAGCCGGTGGACCATGTGCCCCTATAAAGAGGAAGAAGTTTGTTCAATACATGGTCTGTCTTTATGTGCTTGAAAGAAAAGATGAAGTTGGGTCATCGTGGCTGTTCATTACCTTGGAGCATCAGAATAAGCACTTGGATCCATGGGGTCCATCTCATCATCTTTTCTCCCTGAAAGGCAGAGACACAGACGATATCAGTTTACGTACAATGCATCATTCAGAGTTTGTTCCTAGTTTGAAAATGATTGCATCGTAGGATATGGATATAAATATTACCTCTTTTGTTCTTGTTGTAGGGGGCGATGTCTTCTCTCCTCGGCTTTCTTCTGTCTCTGTCCCTCCCATCGTCCCTCTCCCGCTCCCTGTCCCGCTCTCTTTCCCGCTCCCTGTCTCTGTCCCGCTCTCTGTCTCTGTCTGGCTTCTCAAACTGCCTCTCGACTCTGTCATCTCCTCCCTCAACTAAAGAATAGAAGAAAAGGCAATAGTTATAAAATAATCCATTTCCAGTATCTAGGAAAACATGAAACAGTCTGTGCCTTCTATGAATACACAGCTGCTATGAACAGTCATGTAATTATAATTGTAATTGTTAATGGGCTCAGTTATGGTGGGTTTATAATGTCTTACCCCTCAATTTCTTGGCAGGTTTTGTTATCACTGTGGTCGGGTCATTCGGCGACAGCCAGGCAACCAAATCTGTCTCCACGTTCCAGTAGTAAGGGAGACCACTGCGGGGAAAAAAGTCTAATTTGAAGCCACAATTCACACAGTAATCTGCAGTGTCCTTAGGTGACACTGATCAGAGACACCAAAATACTGGTGTCTCTGACTGGAGTACTGGAGTGAAAATAAGGGGTTCAAACCAGTAAAGCAAGTTGCCACTCTCCTCTAGCCACTTTCACACAAAAAACAGTAAAAAAAAAAAAACTGTCCTCCCAAATGCACAATATCGGTTCTCAGACCCTTTCACGCTGCCTCTAACTTTTAAAAAGAAAACTTGGTTGAAAGATCAGTTTCAAATTATAAACTTACAAGTGCCACAGAATCCTATTGACTGTTGTGTTCAAAAACGTCGGCTATTAGTTTGCACCTTTTACACAGCGCAGAATGGTGGACCGAAGCTATCTTTATGAATCATGACTGTCCAAAGGCAGCATATTGGTTGTCTTCCCCACTCAGACATGAAATGAAGTGGGCATGGAACTCGCCGTTCAGCCGTTAACATGGGTGCAGCTTTCTTCAATAAGGAAGGATATTTAGGTTTTTGGGGATTGGTGGTTCTGTAGCTCTAGGCTATATTTTAGGTTTAGGTTATGTCACTCTTTATATTAACAGCTGGTCTAAAAATCAAAAAGGGTTGTTTCCAGTACATGAAAATGTTGTATTCATACAGCACCTGTGTCCTGAAAGTTGCAGCCCTTTAGTCTTACTATGGAGCTTTATGACCTTTTCAAATTTTTCATTTTAACCAGCTGTTACAGTGCCACAATGAGGTTGACTGGCGTTAAATAAAGTAAATCGTCTGGACATTAGTGGTATATGGATCTGCCAAGTTTGAAACTCAGTTTGTCTTGTCTGACTGACCTGACCCCCCCCCCCCCCACAAAGAATAAGCGTACCTGAGAAAAACTAAAGAAAGAAGACACTCGGGGGTGTAAACCTCAAGAAACTGTTGATGGTATTCCAATGCATAAACGTTCTTGTTCTGGTATTCTCAAGAGTAACGGTTTATTGTAGAAATCAAGTTAAACAAGACTCATCTGACTGAAAGAGATGTGGAGAGGCGTCACTTACCAAATGGGGTCAAACACTTTATACCAGTTTGGTGGCAAATTCTCTTGTCTGGTGGCCTCATAGTCTACATTGTTGTCATCGTAATCCTCGGCAATAATCTCCTCATCTGCCTCTAGATTAATTTTGCCAAGGGGGAGAAAGTTGTTACATGACACAGTATGAAACATTACAAAAATGTATAAATATATTAAGCCTAAGGTATTCATGTATAATGAATTCTACCTTGTTCTGATGGCTTAACAATCCCTCTCTTGGCCAAGCGGGCGAGCAGTGCTGGAGGCAGAGGCATCCTTCAAGACAAGAGCCAGATGCAACAGTGTTCAAAAATTCACCAGCCACTCTCGGCAGTTACCAAATAAAATGATTTAGAAAAGAATATCCAAACTGTAGTTACTGACCTATCAAAGTGGCTGGTGGTGTAGATACACGTTACCAGCCACAGCAGCGTTTAATTGATTGCTAGTGTTAATCTCCCACTGTGAATGCAAAGTAGGCCTCCAGTTACAGTGCGGGGCTCCAAGAATGACTGATACTACACATGTTAGTGTTCCTCTGAAAAATATCTTTAGGGGGTGGAAAGGTCTCTACATGAGCATTTAGACAGGGTGACTGAATAACTCAACTGAAACCAATAGGGCGGTCCATCCTGTCTATTCAGCAGTATGGGATACACTGATCATTACATGCATCTCACATTCTCCTTTTCATTCCTTGTTGTGCCCCTGTGCTCCTAATCTATCTATCTATCTATCGTAATCATCATACTGGGCTGCTTGTAGCCGCTCATATTTTAGTTGCATTGCTTTTTTATTTTTTTTAAATGGTACATTGTGTTATTTCGGATGATTCTTAAAATACGATACGGCGTTTATTCTCCCTGCACATCTGAAGACTTGCACCGCCAGCTCCATAGCGACCAAGTTACGTCGGACAGCCGCGTGAAAGATTACGGCAACAAACGGACCTGTGTTCACCTGGAATTATTACCAAACTACACAAACTTCGAAATACTGCTATTTTGTAGAAAAAGTGAGTAAAATATTGTTTGTCTTTACCTGTTTTAAGAAAAGTGCCCCCTTTAGCGTTGCGAGGTCTGAGCACAGTGGACGGTACGACTTCCCACAACAGCACACGCCGCGCACAGTGATGACGTCGGTATCTCTTGACGACAACAAACATGGAGGAATATGCCCGTGAGCCTTGGTAAAGTATATTTTAAAAAACATTTGCCTTTCACTGCATTTTGAAAATCTTGGTATCGACCACCGTGTTTCCCCTTTAAAGCCATAAGATATAGTTTGTTTTCATGTGTTATTTTTTATTTTCTGTTTGTTCTTTTAGAGGAAAAGGAACCTGTTCTTAGACTGAACTGAGCAGCTGGTTAGCTGGCTGCCTAGCTTAGTGAAGGGTCAGGGTTAGAGATAAAGCTCCAGTGGTCAATGTCTTGTGTACACAGGGACTGATAATGAAACTAGTGTCAGCTTCAGCAGTATTTCACATGAATACGACAGTATTTTTCAGTGACAGCAGAAAGTATAGTAAGCAAATTTAGCACTATACTGTGCAGAAAACATTCAAACACTAAACTGTTAGGCAGCTCTGTCTGCATACAGTCCTGTGTGGTTCTTTATGTCTGTGTGATTCACCATATGTGGCTTAGGAGCGCTGAAAAGCCACACCTCACATAACAAAACCTAGGTATATCTACTTTTCTCACATTTCCTGCTTTATCCCATCTTTATATTTTCATCCCCTCGTTTCTAAATGCATTCCTCTCCTCCCTGCTCCTATATCCCAGTCCCTGGAGGATAGTGGATGACTGTGGGGGTGCTTTCACCATGGGTGCAATCGGTGGAGGGGTGTTCCAGTCGATCAAGGGCTTTCGTAATGCCCCTGTGGTGAGTTCACAGAGGATTGCTCACTGACTCGCTCTGAGATACTTGACATTCATCAGGTTTTTAAAAGTCAGCATTCAACAATACTTGAATGTCTCTGTGTGCAGGGTGTCCGACACAGACTGAAAGGCAGTGCAAATGCCGTGAGAGTAAGAGCTCCGCAGATTGGGGGTGAGGAGCTCATTACCTTGACTATAGCTGTTGCTTTGTTAATATGATTATGGCACAGCACTTTGTGATGTTAAGAAACATGGTTTATATGATGATAACAATAAAATCAACAGTGATAAACTGAATATTTGAGTCAAGATTATTGATGAAATGATTTATCTGCAATAGTGTTTATTATATTTGGGAAGTGCAAAGGCCCATTATTTCTCAAAATTAGTGGGGATTGTAATTTCTTTGGCTAAAAGTTAAAGTACACATTCTTCAAAGCTGCTAACCCTCACTGGTTTGTTTCTGGTGGTTTTGCAGGTAGCTTTGCTGTGTGGGGCGGGCTCTTCTCCACCATCGACTGTGGTTTGGTCCGTCTGCGAGGGAAAGAGGATCCCTGGAACTCCATAACCAGTGGTGCGCTGACTGGGGCAATCCTGGCAGCACGCAGTAAGAGGAAACCCCTCCAGTGCTGTAGTATAGATCAACCGTAGCCATGCTACTCTTATGGCTTGAGACCACCTGCCTGCTTCGCTGGCCACGTCAGATTAACTGGTGTGATTCTTTGATTCTTGTGTTTCTCTTCAGGTGGGCCTCTAACTATGATGGGCTCCGCCATGATGGGAGGGATTTTGTTGGCTTTGATTGAGGGCTTTGGGATACTCCTAACCAGATACACGGCACAGCAGTTTCAGAACCGTGAGTACAGCTGATTGAGTTTTGCTGATGATATTTAAAGGAAAAATCCACGACAAACACTTTAATACTGTTAAAAAACAGCTATTGGTGATGTACCTTGCATTTCTGGGCCCATTTTGTTGTTTGGTGTATTTTTCTTTTTACCGTGGATAACTGGTCAAACATAGACAACGTGACGTCATGTTGAAATATTGCCAGTGCAGCTACAGTGGGGTCAATAGCAGAAAAATGATCTAAAACATCAACAGTAAACATCAGTCCCTCAGAATCAAAGAGGGCTTCGTCCGAGAGCCACCATTTTACACTGATATTCAACAATAAACAAAACAATAAAGGGAGAAATCCCTTGTAGAAGAGGAAGAAATACCAATTTCTCCACCGACAGTAGCCTCAGTAGACCATAATGCATTGCAGCCACAAGACATGTTGAGTTTTGAGTAAGGGGCACGACTCTCACGTTTTTTCTGCTGGAAAAACTCTCACTCTTGCTGTCACTATGCTATCCACTATCACTATCAGTATTGGACTTTCCACCGACACGTACTGAATGCAAGAAGTTCAAGCACGTTGTTGAAAGGCATTCTGGGAAATGTAGGAAATCACTAACTGAAGTAGATGTAGTCGAGGCAGGTTGAGGGAAAGTGGTTCACCAAAAAAGTAAATTACAACACTTGATCTCAAAATATCTCCTGGAATGCATTGAACATCACACAGCAGTGGTTTCCAGTCAACACATCACATGAAACAAACATTTTATCCTTATTGTTCTCTGTGTTTGCTTTACGTCCTTCGCCCCCTCTTCTCCAGCAAATCCTTTTGCAGAAGACCCCAGTCAGTTACCTCCGAAGGATGGTGGTCAACAGCAGGGGGCGAGGGGGCAGTTCCAGTAGGGGGCAACAAGGACCAAGCCCAGCTGTGAACACAGGAAGTGAGGCCAGAGAGTAGAGGGGACACTCAGACACCGCCCAGGGATCAGGAAGACCGGGAGGTGGAGAGACGGGTCCTTAGTCCCCTCAGTGGTGTCAAGTAGTTGCACTATATGCTTATACCTCAGGGGCAAATTACTGTCAGTTCTAGTTGTTTATAAATGAATGTTTGTATGTGCACCAGTGGTCCGTCTGACAAACCTCATGATATTTGCACCACCAGCTTTTCATGCAACATTTTCTATACCATAAGTCATGAGAATTTTTTAAACCAAAGTAACCCCTATGTTTATGAATTATATTATTGCTGTGACATTTCGGGGACAAATACTATATGCAATGCTGAAATGTATAAATAAGATCCAATTGATCTTGATTGCACAGACAAAAGCTATTAATCAAGCTCCCAAAGTGTTTTTAATTGTACAAATTAACTTAAGAGCAAGTCCATTGTTTTATGTTTGGAAGGTACAAAGGTGTGTGTGAGTGAGAAGTAAATAACATGTCTGTTACATTACAATATCATGTTTGTTCAGAGTGAGGTTTTTCCACTGAGTAATATTCTTATAAGCTATTGCTGAGTCTTGAAATGTGTGTCAGCTGTGACAATCAGTGCAAACCACTGTGTAAGGTTTTTAATCGTGTGTGTTCAGGACGGGTCTAGGCTTAGTGAACCCTCATTCCACTTTTTGTTTCCCTTTTGAGTTTCCCATAATAAGGTATTGCCTCACCTGGCAGCTTTCATAATTTTGAATTTATGTTGAATAGTTGTTATGTGATATAATAGAATATATGAGCACTAATCACATCTTCTCTTAATTATTGATCAACATGGATGTCCAGAGTTTGACTGACATGTATGTTTGTGCTGTCAGCCTGTTACCATGCACCTTTCACTATGTTGATCGCTGGATTATCCATCAAGCAACCAAGCACTTTTTAATTCCATCTCTCTCTTTACTCTTACATTGGTGGCACATGCCATGGCAGAGAGATGGATTAGCAGCATGAGCCTATGTGTTGCTGTTCAAAGTATGTATTCAATGTTGATTTATGTGTTGTCTTGATTTATTTATCATGCAAAACTTGACAAACATAATAAAAGACATCAATTGCTCTTTACAACTTGAATTGCTGTCATGTTTTTCTTACCACACTAGCTTTAGAAAGCTTAACATTATGTAACAGCTATGAGCAGTGATTATAATAACTGATGACGTTGTGAACATTACTTGCACCTGGGCTAAATCCTCTCAGTGCCACCGCCATTTACAATGGGAGCGCGCCCCCTATCGCCTCTGCCATGGCACTGCACCCACCGGCTGCTGTCCAAGGTGCTGAAATAGGATCTAGGTGACACCTACAGTATGTTGCCTTCTTCACCCCGAAACTTTTTCTTAGCATTCTTCACTGTTGTCCTCATCTTGGTAGCCTAACTTTACACTGTTTAACCAAAACCCCACCAAGCCAAGAAAGAGGTTTCTCCCAAGTTTACCTCCACCTTCCCCTTGAAGATTTCCACTGTCATCCTTTTAAACGGCTCAACTAGTGTAATCCTGAGGGCTGACCACCGCGGATATGGGCACGCGTTTATTTTAATATTCTTCGGCGATATGGGCCTGCATAGATGAAGACAGTTGCAGCTTTCATTTACACGCAGAAGAAACTAACAGAATCGCCTTTAATTGGATTTATAGGCTAGAAGACGTAGGTGAGCAGAATGGCCCATTGCCGCTCAGCTGGACCGGCGTGCTGCAGATGGACGAGGAAATGACAAGCTGGTCATTTTTTCCCCTTGGAAAGTTTTTTTTTTTTTGCCAATTTTATATTTGTGATCCATCCCGCATCACAGATCCCCTGAGGAGTTGATGTTGGGTTTTCTGAAGTGACTTCGGGGTGTTCAACTACGGACATGGATGCGGCAAAAAAAGGTAGGGATTCATTACGAAGTGTCTGAAGTTTGGTTTGCATACTGTAGAATAGGAAGAATGTGCCCCATATATCTTCCAGTCGGAGCCACCCATAATAAAAGACATGCACTCACCTGTAAAGTGCTTATACTCTGGGGAATGAATATGTTTATAAACCATACAGAAGGCTGTTTAAGTGTATGGACTGTGTATGGACGATAAACCATTTTTCTGAAACACTATTGGATGAAGATATTCAATGAGGGTGACATCATTGCTCAAACAGTTCCACCTAATAGTAAAGCATGTTTGGTAGCTTACAATAAAAAATAAAGCATATGCCTTTCACAAGAATTAGACAATGTGCAGCTATTGCCATCCCTTTCAAGTTTCCCATGTATTTGTTCTCATCAGCCTATATACTTTGGCTTTTCCGTTGTAATTTTACATGGGCCAAATAATAAAAATACCTGCAGGCTTATGTTGTGTGCAAGGCCTTGCTCAACAGGTGTTAATGGGCCTACTTTGGGATAGTGCTGGGCTAAGTGCCATACTGCTCACAATAAAGAAGTAGGTCACATCTGGTCTTATAATATGAAGCCTGCAGGACAGAATACCTGTCTGTAGCTATAGCCACATGTCAAATGGTTTCCTATTTATGTTGTATCTGTTTGTGTGGGCTGATATTAGCAATGAAATAATGTTTATTTACATAGCATGAGCTGGGGCTGAAACCCATGCAGCCTCCAGGTAGCAGCATTCCCAACTGAGCCACTAGGGCTGATAAGTATTTGTTGTTGTTTGTTTGTTTACCACATAGCCCATTATATTTAGGTTTAACAATATAGGAGAAATATCTATGACCATGACAGACCTACGTCTCTACTGGACTTCCTATCAAGTATCTATTTCAGCCTTACCTGTATTTGTTTACTTGCTCAGAATAAAGCAGTTCAGTCTGTAAATCTTCTAGTGGTCTTGTAATGCCCATATGTGTTTCAGATTTCAAGTGCAGGATGCTGTTAAGTGTTGAAAACACAGAATTGCATAATTACGGCTGTGTACCCTCTGTTTTTCAGCAGATGGCCCCCCTGGGGGCGATGGCGGAAAATCAGACACCCTGGGCTCCACTGGCTCGGCCAGAAAGAGAGGAGGGGGGGCCAAGAAGGCGATGCAGGCGAACAAGTCTGCCCTGCGGGCCCCCCGAGCCCTCTGCTGCCTCACGCTCAGCAACCCCATCCGCATGGCAGCGCTGGCCCTAGTGGAGTGGAAATATCCTTCTCTGCCTTATGAGTCTGTGTGTGTGTGTTGGGGTGGGGCACGTGTTTATTGGTTTGTATATGTTTCTACATACAGATACAGCCATACATGTCATGCGTATGTATAACGTGTGTATGGGAATGTGTTGGGTTGGGCTATGTAGGTGGGTAGGAGTTGTTGTATGGGATGTTGTTGTTTATGTGTGGAAATGCCTTCATGTGGCTTGTCGTACCCTTAACTGCAATCCTGCAGGCCTTTTGATATATTCATTCTTCTTGCCATTTTCGCCAACTGTGTGGCCATGGGAGTTACCAAACCTTACCCAGATGACGACTCCAATGCTACTAATCACAACCTGGTGAGTTATCGACAGGCAAATTTAGCTTCAGAGGGAAGTTATGGTTAAAATGTCTCAAAAAGGGTCTGAGTGTGAGTTAATTTTGAAAGTTGTAAAATAAGACTGAATTTTATAGGTTGAGTTTTGATGATCAAAAGATAGGTAAGGCTCAAACATGAGGTGAAATGATGTGATATCACATGCAGGTAATTAATGGCCTGATAGATAGATAGATAGATAGATAGATAGATAGATAGATTCATACATACATACATACATACTTACATACCTATACAGTATGTATAAATACATACATACATATTTTGATATATAGATACATAGACAGATAGATACCTAGACCAACAGATACATAGATAGACTGACAGACAAATAGGATAAGGGAGAAATGGATGGTTAGTAGAAATATCTTAGAAAGGTTTAAATGGAGAATGTTGAGATAGTCTGGCTGAAGTATGCATGAACTGAAGTGTGACTTATGGCTCAGCCTCTTGCCTTATATGCACGTCCCTGTTTCCCAAGGCTTGATTCACAACAAAACATTCTTATGAGGGAAATACCTTCATACCTTCGCTGCTGTGTCTCCTGACATAGAGCAGTCAGTTGGTATTATGTTGAAGGTAGCAACAATCAGTGAGAAGATGTTCTGTTAAAGGGTAATGGTATTAGAGGGGAAAAGTTGCGGTGCGACCTCAGTTAGGTGACCCTGTCAGGGATAATGATGCTTAAACACCAACCATCTGCTTCGTTTCCCCTCTCTCCATCTCTCTCTCTCTCTCTCTCTCTCTCTCTCTTTCTTTGTCGTCTTTCAGTCACATGATATGATCCAATTTCTGAACGTTAGATATCAATGCTGTCGGATGAATTTCATGTTTTAACTTCAATTGAAGGATTCCTTGCTTTGGGTGTATGAAACCTTTTCAGAGCCAATTAGATAAACTCAATAATCAAGCTAAAAAGAAGGCTGCTTTTCTTAGATCCTGGAAATTTGTCGTTTTGGAGATACAAGGTTTTCACCCAACAACACTGATATAATATCTCCTAAAGCTTCACATTGTTCCATAATTCCATAATTGGTAACAACCTGTACTTAATCTGCAGGGAGTAAAAATGATCAGCAGTTTTAGTTCAAAGAGTGAAATTGTAAGAGCAGCAGGAGACCTTTGTAAATCAGTATGCTGGTGCCCCCCACCCCCTACACACACACACACACACACACACACACACACACACACACCCCAGAGGCTTGGCCTTGCTGTGGGATAGATGGTTAGTGGATCTCTTTATTGGATTGCAGTTGGGAGGTAAAACTGCAGGGTGAACTGTGTCAGTTTACCATATGGTTCCTTCCACTGTAGTTCATTGGGCGTGTAAATGATCTTATTGGTTGTTATATTCCAATACTAATGCAGCTGTTAGTCTTCAGTTAAAGATTTCACATGTCCACCTCCAACAAACTGACTGTCAAAATCAATACCACTTTATGACTTAATATCACTTAATATCATCCATTTTTGGATCGTTTTGTGAATGTTACTGATCTGTATGAACCCCAGTCATCTAACATCACACCACATTGCACCTGGACTATTGTGTCAAGCTGAGGAAACGGCCTAGTGACAGTGGTAGCAGTGATTAGAAGTATTAGGCTGAAGGTCACTGAACAGGGATCCGGTGACAGGCTTAACCATGTTAGGCAGTGGGTCAAGAGGTTAGAAAGCCACTGTGATCAGCAGTGCAGGAGAGAAAGACAGCTGATGCTACTTATTGCTGTGTGTGGTTAGAAACATTCAAAAGTCATCAAAGGCCTTATTTTACATTGACAAGAGCTATGAAAGCTATCTTTTCAATACTACCCTGACATTACATTACTGCAAAATGCCAAGACATTGAAAAGTATTCCTTATTTACTCATTTCAGATGCACTGATTCACTGGCTCAGAAAAGAAAAGACATTGAAATTTTGCCTGACCGTCCCCACCTCTCCTTTTGTTCTCAGGAACAAGTGGAGTACGTCTTCCTCGTCATCTTCACCATCGAGACCTTCACGAAAATCCTGGCGTACGGCTTGGTCATGCACCCCAGCGCCTACATACGCAGCGGATGGAACTTGCTTGATTTCATTATCGTCATTGTCGGGTATATTTGGCTCTTCTAGTGCTCACAAAGTGTTTCATCACCAGTAAGAAGTAAAGTGTAACAGCTGTTGTTTGTGTCTGTGCAGGTTGTTCAGTGTAATAGCGGAGGGGATGACAGACCATAAACCAGGAGAGGCCCATCATGCTGCGGGAAAACCTGGAGGCTTGGATGTCAAAGCCCTTCGAGCATTCAGAGTGTTAAGACCGCTCAGGCTGGTATCTGGTGTACCAAGTGCGTTTATCATGTATTACGCACTTTGTTTGTGTGTGTGTATGTATGCTAGTGTGTGCCACGTGCTACATGCACCACTGAAAATGCACGTTTGCCTCGCCAGGTCTACAAATTGTGTTGAACTCCATCATGAAAGCCATGGTCCCCCTGCTCCACATCGGTATGCTGGTCATGTTCGTCATCATCATCTATGCTATCATCGGCTTGGAGCTCTTCATCGGCAGGATGCACAAGACCTGCTACTACTTTGGCACAGGTCTCCGCTGTCACAAAACAAAACACAACCTGTATTTTAGTCTACACCAGAACAAGTGCACACTACATCCTCTGTACAGTTTAACCTATTTTAACCAAATGCTAGAAATATATGAGTTTTGTTCTAAAATCAGATATCCACAATTTGAAAATAGTAAAACCCACTCTTACAAGCTGATCAATAGCATTAAATAAAAAAAACACAATGCCACTTATTAAAAGATAGTAATTCCTCCTTTGACAAAATGATAATATTTTAACAGACTGGGTCATATATATTTTTGAGGTATTGAATGTTGTGTTGAATGACAATGTTCAGTTAACAACTTTAATTCAATTATTTTGTGCAATAAATTCTTCAGTTGCTGTTTAGATGCAAAAGATGTGACTGTCTGTCTTCTGCTGTTCCCTGCTCTAGAGCTTATGGTGGACGACGACCCCACACCGTGTGCGTTTGCCGGGAACGGGCGTTTTTGTGCCACCAATGGGACCGAGTGTAGGGGCAAGTGGGAGGGGCCCAACGGCGGCATCACGAACTTCGACAATATTTTCTTTGCCATGCTGACTGTTTTCCAGTGTATCACCATGGAGGGCTGGACAGATGTCCTCTACTGGGTACATACACGTGGTCCTGGATGCTCCACAGTTTCCACACTCCAACTCTTGTTGTTTTTCCGCTCCAGTGTGGAAACACCTGACTGAATACTTGTCTGCTCTCTCTCTCTCTATCTCTCTCGCTATCTCTCTCTGCACAGATGAATGATGCCATCGGCTTTGAGATTCCCTGGATTTACTTTGTTTCCCTGGTCATTTTTGGATCATTTTTCATTATCAACCTTGTATTGGGTGTGTTGAGCGGGTAGGTGACACCAAAGTTAAAGATATGCTGTTAGCTGTTGCACTGCAGGCCTCTATTTGCTGTTATTGTGTGTTGACAGACATATAAATTGTTTAAAACTACTCCCTTCTCCCACAGTTTCCTATGTGTTTTATATCTGTGTGTGTGTGTGTGTGTACGTGCACAGAGAGTTCTCCAAGGAAAGAGAGAAGGCCGTGGCACGCGGCGAGCTGCAGAAGGCCCAGGAGAGCAAGCAGATGGAGGAGGACATGATAGGCTACATGGACTGGCTCATAGAGGCCGAGGACGTGGATGAAGAAGGAAACAAGCGTTAGTTTAACACACACACACACACATACACACACACACACACACACACACACACACACACACACACACACGCATACACATACTCAAACCCCCTGGAAACACCTGCAAACACTTACTGTACACCTGCATACTTCCAGTCGTATGTAATCCACTTCTGTATGTGTCCAAAGGTGCTGCAATTGCCAAGAAAAAGATGATGAAGAAGTTTGGCTGGTACAAACACAGTGAGGACGGAGGAGGTATGACGGCTGTCCTTTATCTGTTGAAGTCTCATATATGTAGTTTGATTCTCTCTAACGGCTCGGACTTATCTATGTGTTCCACAGAATCAGACTCTGACGACGACATAGCGTATCTTGATGACGACAGCGGCTTCTGTGCCTCGCTCATGTAAGGCAACAGTAAAATACCAACATTATTTCACTATCACAACACATCAGTGGCATGAAGGTTTTGGAAATGTCATTTCATGAGTTTCTTTTGTTTTCTCGTTTCCTCAGGGCGAAGATGATGGCCAACAGTTTCTGGTAAGATTTTCAAGTGTTACATATACAGTATATGATTGATTTAAGATGGAGAGCATGCACTTTCACAAAGATTAAGTTGTTCACTCATTCAGATGCTCTTTGTCATTCAAAATACTGTTTCTTTTTCTCTTTCTATAGTGATCAGTTGTGCCAGCTGAATCATACATTTAGGAAGAATTGCCGTGTGGCAGTCAAGACCACTAACTTCTACTGGTTGGTGCTTCTACTGGTGTTCCTCAACACGGTGGCCAGCGCCTCAGAGCATTACGGGCAGCCCAAGTGGCTCACAGAAATGCAAGGTCAGGATGCACTCTTCCCTTCATGTTAGCCCTTTCTTTGCTTTTTTTTTTTTGTCTGATACCCATCCAACCTCTCTGTTTGTCCCTCAGAGCGGGCCAATAAGATCCTGCTGCTGCTGTTCACTCTGGAGATGTCGATGAAGATGTACGCCTTCGGGCTGCAGATCTACTTCATGGCGCTGTTCAACCGCTTCGATTGCTTCGTGGTGTGCGGCGGCATCCTGGAGACGCTGCTTGTCGAGATGGAGTTCATCCCGCCCATCGGCATCTCTGTGCTGCGCTGCATCCGACTGCTCAGGATATTCAAGATGACTCGGTAATTGATATCAGAGTTTAAGAAAGGTGACAGGGAGAAAGTTTAGTTCAGTCACACATTTGCAGCTTTCATGATATTGAGATGTTGCGCATCTCATATCAATCGACTGCATAGGAGAGACACTCCACCACTGAATGAGTTTAGCTCCATCTGTAGTTATTTGAATCATTCCCTTTTTGCAGTCATTTCATCCATTTTATGTGCATTTACTGACCGTGTGCCCATGCTTTTTATTGAAATCCCCCACTGACTGTACTTTTCAGGCACTGGGCGGCCTTGTCTGACCTGGTAAACTCACTGCTCAACTCCATGAAAGCTATCTGCTCCCTTCTGCTGCTGCTCTTCCTCTTCCTCATCATCTTCGCCCTGCTGGGCATGCAGTTGTTCGGTGGCAAATTCAACTTTGATGAGACTCAGATGAAGAGGAGTACCTTTGACTCCTTCCCCCAGGCTCTGCTCACCTGCTTCCAGGTCATTTGCACCTCTAACTCACAATGCTACTGTGCTCTCTAATTCAATTCATCAATGATTTTTGTATTGTGTTGTATGCATCATGTTATATCTGCTTCTCTCTCTCTGTCCCTCTCTGTCTGTCTGTCTGTCTGCAGATCCTCACTGGAGAGGACTGGAACGCTGTCATGTATGATGGCATTATGGCCTATGGAGGGCCGGTCTTCCCGAACATGGTGGTGTGCATTTACTTTGTCATCCTCTTTGTCTGCGGTAACTGTATCCTTTCTACTTAGTGAAGGGTCAAAACATTACCAATGCATTTCTTAAGCTGTCGTTCTTACTTTATGAGCCGCACATTAACAGTAAGCCTTCTATCCCACACGGAGCAAAGTTCACTCCTTCATTTTGACATCAGACATCCTGCTCAATGTCTTCTTGGCTATCGCTGTGGACAACTTGGCAGGAGGCGGCGGAAAGAAAAAAGTCGAGTAAGTTTGAGATAAGGAAAGGGGATCGTGAACAACGGTATCAAACAGATTCAGAAGTGACTTATCCTTTTATTTGCTAATGCTCCTACATTGATCAGTGTGGTTAAGTACAGATAAATGTATTGTTTCTTTTACTTAGTTGCCTGACATTTGTTTTTGCAGAGAGAAAAAGGAAGAGGAAGAGGAGTGGGATGAAGATGAGGAGAAAGAGGATGAAGATGCAGGGGTAGAGGATGTTTATTTCTTCGTGCATCGTATTGGACGTTTACAAACGGAAGCATGCAAAAAAGACAACAGCTGATCTTGTGCCTTTTTATCCCCTCTGTCCTTCCTGTGTGTAGAATGAGGAGGATGATTGGCAGGAGAACGAGGAGCTGAGGGCCATTGAGGGGCTGGAGGGTGAGTCTGTTGGACATCACACCCTGCAGGAGAAACACTAGAACACACTGATGAAGACATAAACTGTCTCTCATACCTTTTCTGTATGCTTCTTCTTCTACTGTAGGAGTCGCTCCGCTGAAGCCCGACTTCTCTGGGCCCAAAGAGAAGATTGTCCCGATCCCTGATGGAAGCTCCTTCTTCATCCTTGGGAAGAAAAACTGGTAATCTGAGATTGCACATGTGCCACATAACGTGTATAGTGTATGGTTGGACTTTTCCAATCCCAAAATTTATTCTATAACTTTATTCCATAATTCCCCATTGATTGACAAAAAAGGGGCCATGGAGCGTCACATTAAGACATTACTGCATGTTGAAATACTTTTCTCTGTGATTTCCTTCCCATCCTCAGTTTGCGAGTGGCCTGCCACAACCTCATCCACCACCCCTACTTCACCAACTTCATCCTCATCTTCATCATCCTCAGTAGTATTTCCCTGGCTGCTGAGGACCCAATCAAATCCCACTCATTCAGGAACATTGTAAGGCCGACCACATCAGAACCTCTGCTGCATTTCCTCTTGCAAATAGGCTGTAATATCCAGTCATCCCCTTCAGTCTGTTCACGCTTGCCTGCCATAGAATATGACAGCCTGCTCATACTTCAATAAATAGAAAAATAGAATAGAATTAGAATAGAATAGAGTCTGGACACCGCAAAATATAGCTCCCCGATATTACTTTATTGACGTTTAGGCCCCTGCTCATACTTACCTTCATAATGAACTGAATCCAAAGCTCATCTGAGTTCTGTTATCCTCAGGTGCTCGGCTATGCTGATTATGCATTCACATCAGTGTTCACAGTGGAGATCGTACTAAAGGTAATTATTACAGTGAATGAAACTGATAAAACGGCTGTGACAAATCCATTAATAACTCGAAAGTGCATATAACTGTGAGTGTGAATGTCGCATTTTATCGACAGTTTCCTCAACAGTAAACGTCACTTTTTTCTAACTTGATGTTTCCCCCTGCCTCATGTCTAGATGACAGTCTATGGAGCGTTTCTGCACACCGGCTCCTTCTGTAGGAATGCCTTCAACCTTCTTGACCTGCTTGTTGTCAGCGTGTCGCTCATGTCCTTCTTTCTCCAGTGAGTACTGGTCTAACAGGAGGTTACACAAAGGGCTAGTTCTGACAGAGGAGTAGAGAGGAGTCACTGCTGTGCAGCCGTGTGCTGTGGATGGACAGATTTATCTCTGAAAGGGCAGAGGCTTGTTGGTAGCACTCTCTAGTGTTCAGTCAAAGGAAGTCCTTACTGTAGATTCAAGCTTGCTCCATTTCTCACTCCACTCTGCCTTCTTTTCTCACCCTTTATTATTTCACATTTCTGTCATACGTTTTTTTTTTACTTTTCTCAATTCTTTGCTACTCTCAGCTCAAGTGCGATCTCTGTGGTGAAGATTCTCCGAGTGCTTCGAGTGCTCAGGCCTCTTCGAGCCATCAACAGAGCCAAGGGACTCAAGGTAAACATCACTGTGTTTGTTTGATTGTTTGTTTGTTTGTTTCTCTCTTTCTTGCTCTTCCTTCTGTGCTTTAAATATATATTTACAATATATTTAGTGTATGTAAAGTATAGTATGATGTTAACAACTGGGCTTTGTTGCTTTTATGTTGACAGAATGTTGTGCAGTGTGTGTTTGTGGCAATCCGCACCATCGGCAACATCTTGATTGTCACATCACTCCTTCAGTTCATGTTTGCCTGTATTGGAGTTCAGCTCTTCAAGGTACATGGACAGGCTTTCAAACTTAGAATTTTTTATATCCTGACTGTACTTTTTTCTGACCCATCGATATAAAACAGGGAGTGGTCAACGGCCATTTTTAATGATGGAACTTTTCCCTGTGTTTAATGTTACAGGGAAGATTTTACAGCTGCACAGATGAAGCCAAACACACTCCAGATGAGTGCAAGTACGTTTTTTTTTATTTCTCTCTAAATTATACAGGACTCTACAAACATTGCCCTCGTAAAAATGTGCATGTCTGTTGGATTTTAGGGGAACCTTTGTGGTGTATAAAGACGGGGATATGAACCACCCCATGGTGAGAGAGAGGATCTGGCAAAACAGCGACTTCAACTTCGACAATGTGCTGATGGGCATGCTGGCTTTGTTTACCGTGTCAACATTTGAAGGCTGGCCACAGTGAGTAGCAACTTTACTCTACATTTCTCTTAGGATACTTTGAATTTGTGTGTTTGTGCAGGAAATGTGTCCTTACAGTTGTGTTTGTTAATTTTTTTCTAAAGGCTCCTTTACAAGGCCGTGGATGCCAATGCCATAAACCGGGGCCCCATTTACAACTACCGCGTCGAAATCTCCATCTTCTTCATCATCTACATCATCATCATTGCCTTCTTTATGATGAACATTTTTGTGGGTTTTGTCATCATCACATTTCGGGAGCAAGGAGAGGCCGAATTCAAAAACTGTGAACTGAACAAAAATCAAGTTAGTGCTTTTCCAAAGCCTTGAAATCTACTTTTAGAAACACGCTCAAATGAATCATTATTCATGTTCTTAAAGCTGCTATAAATGTATTTGAGTCTCTCCTCTCTTCTCTTTGCCCTACCCAGCGACAATGTGTGTACTACGCACTGAAAGCTCAGCCTATAAAGATTTACATTCCCAAAAACCCATCACAGCTCAAATTCTGGAAGATCATCAACTCCAGCCAGTTTGAGTACATCATGTTTGTGCTCATTCTGGGCAACACCCTCACTCTGGCCATTCAGGTGTGTTTTTCGCTCGATTCTCTGACATAACATGTAGAAATATCACAAATGTCAGTGTTGTGATGTGAGGTTCTGTGTTGTTTGTTTCTCCCTCAGCATTATGAGCAGTCTAAACAATTCACCTCCGTCATGGACATCCTCAACATGATCTTCACTGTGGTTTTTACGGTAGAGATGGTCATCAAATTACTGGCTCTCCGGGCACATGTGAGGTTTCACTCTTGCAGCTTTGAAAATAACATTCATCGCATCTGTCACCGCTGCCCTTTGACATATTGATCGTTGACTGTGATACTTTGTTTATGTCTGCCTGTGTAGCACTATTTCATCGATCCTTGGAATTCATTTGACGCTTTGATCGTTGTGGGGAGCGTGTTGGATATCGCAGTTTCTGAGTTTAGCGTGAGTTTGTCCACATTTTGGTTTCAATCACAAAAAAATACCTGTAGAATCACAGCATGTTTAGTGTACAGACACATTTCAAATACTTTTATGTAGCAGTGCTTCCTCTACATGCATTTAAGCACTGCTGTGATATTGGAAAAAAATGTGAAATAACCAAACTGAAAATTCATCACCTGGCCTTCATTAAGTCCAATACAAACAAATATAGGAGAATTCTGGTACATTTAGTAGATGTATTAATAAGATCCATTTCTAAACCATAAGATGAACTAGAACTGACACTGGGAATCGGACCAGAAGTGAGTCCAGGTCCCAGAATTAAACATTTCCCCATCCTCACTGCCACATAAACTATAGGGGAAGCACTGCGTAATGTTATTGATTCACTTGTCATTCACTGGAGTGTTTTTTTGACAGATGTGTTAGTTCATTGGTTGTTTTGATGTCTCTCATCCTACATGGTGTCTGTGTTTGTTGTGGAATCCATGCAATATCAATCCAGGGAGGAGGCGGCCATGGTGAGGTGAGACCAATACACAACTATGGCAACTCCACATGTGTCGCTCACTTTTAGGGTTAGGATTTATTCTTGAAGATATTATTCTCACAGTCTTTACCTCACAGTTACACTGACTTTCTCAGTTCAGTTCACTCTCTGATGCTGTCACACTCCTCACAGGCCTTCTATTTACCTGTTTTTCTCTCCACACATTTTCTCTCCAGGGTGGAGGTAAAGGGGAAAGTGGAAAAGTGTCTATCACATTCTTCCGGTTGTTCCGAGTCTTGCGATTGGTCAAACTGCTCAGCAAAGGGGAGGGCATCCGAACCCTCCTCTGGACCTTCATCAAGTCCCTCCAGGTCAGTACAGTGTAGTGCAAATAATTCTCATAACGCTTTAAATAAATAAAGGGTCGACTATGTATTCATGACACACATAAACAACATTATGGTAATTGTGCTCTTGTATTTTACCCACCTAGGCTTTACCTTATGTCGGTCTGCTCATCGCAATGATCTTTTTCATCTACGCTGTGATCGGCATGCAGGTGAGTCTCTCTTGTCAAAGAGATCCAGTATCATTTTATCAAATCAAGTCTTTTAATCAGACTGAGATTCATAATTGGTTACATTTCGCCAGATAAAATAAATGCATGAGGAGTTTCACAGTGAAATGTGCAGAGACATTGACATTGATACACAGATATGAAGTGACACAGATTGTAGAAGAATGAACAGTATACAAACTCCTACTTGTTATCAGTCACACTGATCCTGCAGTTGCAATGTGTAAGAAGTGCGCTGTTCTCCTTGCAGACATTTGGGAAGGTGGCCATAGATGAAAACACACACATCAACAGAAACTGCAACTTCCAGACCTTCTTCATGGCTGTTCTGGTGCTCTTCAGGTGCGTCACTCCAAGCAGAAAGATATAGAAAGAGAAGCTAAACGTCACCACCGTTCACAAAGTTTTTACAACAGCTCGATTTCTCTCCTCCCATGGCTAAATATCTCCGTCTGTCTCTCCCGCTCTACCTGTAGGTGTGCCACAGGAGAGCAGTGGCAGGAGATCATGCTGGCAGCGCTGCCGGGTCGACGCTGCGACCCCGAGGCCGACACCGAGCCTGGGGAGGAGTTCACCTGCGGCAGCAACCTGTCCTACATCTACTTCATCAGCTTCTTCATGCTCTGTGCTTACCTGGTGAGAGAGGCCTAGGAGGATTAAGGATGCCTTCAATTTTAGTGTTTTTTTATCGGTCAATTCAAGAGATCATTTGTAGTAATAGTAAAATACTTTGCCTCCTGTGATTTCATTTGAAGCTACCTCAAATTAAATCAAGGTATAATCAAGTCATGTTTTACAGACTATTAAGTCCAATGGGATCAATGTCAGATGAAAGTAGAGAGCAAAGTATTAGGAGAGAGGATTCACTAACAGCAGAGTAGCAGCAATTTAAAACGCTTTCCCTTTCTTCTTCGCTTTCTTCTCTGCCTCATGGGGTTTGTCTGTGTTATTAGTATTAGTATCAGTGATTCTGGTTTCCATCGTTGCCCACCCCCCCTTTGACAGCCTCTTTATAACAGATGGAAACAGTTCTATCATTTAGATTCAGTTGATCAGAGAGCCTGTGAGTCTGGATGCATGTTGAATGTTAACACCACACTCCCACACCCTGGGATTTATCTAATCTAGCCAGTGAAACTATGCAAAACCCTGATTTAAAAAGGAAAAAAAATGTTTTTGGGAACATTATTGCGACCTCAAGGCTATTTTCAGATATTAAATAGGTTAAATGGAGGTTACTTTAATCCTGGAATCTGTGCGAGAGCAGAACAGAGCCTAATCGGAAGTATAGAAGCTGAGAAGGATGTGGGCAAAAAGGGGAACAGCTGTATGTAGGAGTTGTTAGTTTTTTCAGCTGTTCTGTAGCAGACCTGTGGTGAAAAGGGCAGGGATTGGGAAATGCAGCAAAATGTAGTTACAGATGTGTTACAGATTACTGATTACCTGCTTAACATTGGAATCAGCAGTATAATCCACTGATACAGTAATGTATTCTGACTATTTACAGTCACTTTTAGATTAATTTGCCTCAAAGATCTATAGAATATGAAGTTAAATTTACTTTTTTTTTTAAAATCAAACTCACATACTGTAATTTGAAAAACTTTATAATGTGCAACTATAAATAACCAGTGTTTTGAATTATGTAAAAGGATGTGTAAATTCTGTTTCAGCCTTGAAAATGTTTTGATGATTACAGTTAGTATTTATTTTTTATCAGTTATATCTTCTATTGTATTACAAGCAATTTGTTGCTCACAAACAGTAGTTGTGAAAGATTTATTCCACCCATCTCTCTCCCAAGATCATCAACTTGTTCATTGCTGTCATCATGGACAACTTTGAGTACCTGACAAGAGACTGGACTGTGCTGGGGACTCACCACCTGGATGAGTTCAAGAGAGTTTGGTCGGACTACGACCCTGAGGCCACGTAAGACCTGGTTCCCTCTCACTGTTTCCAAAATATTCTCATTCTCTTATAGCTGGTAGTGAATGTCTGATTTGTGTTTGTCTGCTTGTTGCAGAGGTCGAATAAAGCACATCGATGTCGTCACCATGCTGCGCAGGATTCAGCCCCCTCTTGGTTTTGGAAAACTGTGTCCTCATCGTGTGGCTTGCAAGGTAAGTCACACCCATTTAACGCTGCACACTATGAACAGGTGAGGCAAGTTTTACTTTAGTGGTTGCTTTAACTAAGTGCATCAATCAACTTTAATTTTATATGGTTTCACTTTCTCTTTACTTGTTATGGATCAAGGTTTGTGCATTTTGCAAACTGCTTGAGTTGAATATCCTAAATACAAGATTTTCATTTGGACCAACTGAACTGAAAACATTAAATGCAAAGGAATTCAGTTATTGTTTGGCTCAGAGCGTATACAGAGGATAATCTAGCTAATTAGCAGTTTCCTGGATTAAGGAAAGCTCTTTTTAAACCACCTGATCATTATTCAGTAGACAGGTATTGAATGTGCAGCAACCAACAGATACGTTTTAAGTAAACTTTGTAATTTAAATTATTTCATTTGACGCATTCAGTCTTTCTTCACACATTGTCTTGTTTTACTCAGTGAGCCCTCAACACATTCAACCTGTCAGTTGTATTTAGCTGCTGCCCAGGTCTGGACTGCATCCTTCATGTCCCCCTGCCAATCCAATTAATCCCCCCTTCCCCCTCTCTTTCCCTCCTTCTTCTCTCACTCTATCTCCTCCTCTTGTACTATCAGAGACTGGTTGCTATGAATGTGCCGCTGCATGCCGATGGGACCGTCACCTTCAACGCCACCCTGTTTGCCCTAGTGCGCACCTCACTCAAGATTAAGACAGAGGGTGAGGCCTCTTACACATACACACTCATACACCACTCGCACGCACACACGATTAATTGCATTTGCACAGGACTACCTGGCCCAGAGATATTAGTGTGTTGTTTTCCTCAAAGGATTTGCTGTATGTATCTCTCCCCTCAGGTCCCATTGACCAGCAGAATGAAGAGCTGAAGCTGATCATTAAGAAGCTTTGGAAGCGCACAAAGCCCAAGCTCCTCGATGAAATCATTCCTCCCCCTAGAGGTAAACCAGAGAAATGCTGCCTGGCTGTGAACCATGATGAGGAATTAGTGAAAGGAGAAATCTTTCTAAATAAAGCTTTCACTATCAAAGGCACTCGTTGCTTCTGACACTAACATGCTTGTATCAGAAGAGAATCGATTTTCAAAAATGTGTCTATCAGCATTTAAGACTGATACCAATCTCATCATCCAAGCAACTAGTATATGTTATTGAATTTCATGAAGTTCCACTTCTTTTGTCCAGTTCTTGAATCCTATACGACCTTTTCTCACACTTTTCTTTTCCTTGTCAGGGGATGAGGTGACTTGTGGGAAATTTTATGCCAGCTTCTTGATCCAGGACTATTTTAAAAAGTTCCGCAAGAGAAAGGAGAGGGAGAGGAAATCAAAAAGGAAGGACAAGGCAGCTTCTCTCCAGGTGAACAAAATTTAGGTTACAGTTTTAACTGTGCAAATACTTTGTGGGTGTTCGCTGGACAATTATTAACTCTTTGTGTGTATATGTGTACGCTTACGTGCATGTTTGTGTGCATGCGTTTGTGTGTGTGTGTGTGTGTGTGTGTGTGTTTGTGAACTCAGCAAGGGCTGCGGACGCTGCAGGACCTGGCTCCAGAGATGCGCCTGGCTATGGCCTGTGACATGGAGGAAGAGGAGGCTCTGGATGGAGAGGCGACAGGTGACGAGGCTTTTGAGAGCGAGGCCGGAACCTCGGTGGCGAACACGCCCGCCAGCACCCCGATGCCGCCTATAGAGATGCTGATCGAGCAGGCGACCGCGTTCATCGAGCCCGAGCCCAAGATGCGGAACGGGGGCGTGGTCACGACGCAGGTGATGGGCCTTCCTGAGAACCAGAGACCCGAGTCCCAGCTCTCGGGCGTCAGCAGCGTGGTGACGGAGCAGCCTGTGAGGGCCGAGCCCCTGACCACCAGGTGTGTTTCTGTGTTCACCACATCATGTATAAATTCACACACCACCAGTCAAACCTTTGGACACACCTGATTGTATGTTTTTCATCATCTTAAAGCCATTTTGATCTGAAGGCATATGCTTAAACGCTTGAAATTTGTTTTTTAGACAAATAGTGAAGTTGATGCCTATGTATGAATTTCTTTCCAAAGCCTTTGCCTTTCCATCAAGGCAAAGGGCAGCTACTTTAAAGAATCTAAAATCTGAAGTATAAGATTTGATTTGTTTAACACTTTTTTGGTCACTGCATAATTCTGTTTCTGTTATTTCATAGTTTTGATGTCTTTACTATTATTCTAAAATGTGGAAAACAGTGAAATATTGAAAATTGTGTGTCTACGTCAGTACTGTATGTTTTGACTATTTCAATTATTTTCTAATGTGCCTGTCCTCCCCCCCTCCAACAAACAGGGTGGACTCCATCAGTGAGCTGCCCCCTCCTTCCCCAGACATAACAGGAGGTGGAGGAGAGTTTCTAGGTGAAGAAGCAGTGGCGGCTGCTACAACCGAAACAGCTGATCAAGTGTTTTACAGTGAAGTGGATGCAGCAAGCATAGCATCGGCCGACAGGTAAGGCACAAGCAAGACAGTGAGAGAGAGAGATTCAGTATGCACAGTAGGGAAGGGACGATATGCTTATCTGACAATATGATTCGATATGCGATATCGAGTTCACGATTCAATACGACCACGATACGATGTAATAAATAAAAGTTCAGTGATAACAAAAGTAAGACTGCAAAATTATGTATATTTCTGAGACACAAATGCAATGCCATTCGCTTGCTAGAATGTAAACAACAATTTAAAAATGTCATTACAAGCTGTAAATAATGTAATTTCAATGGAGAGCTTGTGAATAAAATGTAATATTGCAATTCATTTTTCTGCCCCACGATACGTATTGTGACATTTTTATATTGCGATATATTGAATTTAAATATATATTGTCCCTCATCCCTACTAGACGGTAAATATGCATAATTAAAAATGTAAAAAAAAGATGAAATTCTGTGCTGAAATTCTTTGTTTTTAATTTGTAGGTATGTGTATCCAGAGGCTGTCTCTCCTGTGCCGTCTGAGACAGGCTACCATGGACAGAGCCTGGAAAGAGCCAGCAGCATAGGAGAAATGCACTATGGCAATCATGACAGCAGTGGCTTAGTTGACCATGGTTACAATGGCACCAACATGAATGGAGGGAGTGTCACTGCAAGCAGCCCACCATACACTGGAAACATTTATAATGGGAACGGATACAGTGACATGGGCTACAATGGGAACGGTAGCATCATCAGCACCAATGATAATGGGAGCGTGGCCATGAGCATCTTCAATGGAAATGGCAGCACTGTAAGTGGTTACAATGGAAACGGCTACAATGGAAATGACCACAGTGACTCGCGGTTTGTCAGACGACGCCTCCTTCCTTCCATACCCACAGGTGAGAAACATTTTATCCTGTGATTTTTTCCTTTCTGAGCCCTGGAGGACAGGATTAGTATTGTAGGACTAGTTTAGTGATGTAATTTAGTAGCCTACATTACACGTCAGTGATTTAAGAAATGATCTGGACGGCATTATGATTTACTTTATTATTTCCATAAATAACTGAGGGGGGTATCATCATATCATATCATCATAATCACAACCATCAATCCAGAGGGTACTAGAATTTACAGAGAGGACGTGGGAGGTGAAAAACACCAAGTTACTTGCCTGGTAACTATTACTCCTGCGGTGACGCACGCTCTGTAATAATCACAAATAACCTTGATCTGTACGGGATTGAAATCACTCAATCGCTCCGGTAAAAACTACATTACCAGACCTGCTCTAGTAATACTGCTGCCATACGGACAGGGCTGCTGTCATGTATCAAGGCTTGTTTCATAACACCTACCTGCTCATTGTTTTCAGGCCGTAAACCTGCCTTCAACCTCCAGTGTCTGAGGCCACAGAGCAGCGTTGATGAGCTCCCCATCCCAGGCACCTACCATGGGAACTCGTCCCCAAGATCCCGTCTACAGGTAAAACCACACACACACACACACACACACACACACACACGCGTATACAGGGCAGGATTTGAGTTTCTTTTTCTTTTTTTCATTTTCCATCATACGCACAACATACAGTATATAACCATACATACACAATACAACAATGACAATAAAGACAAAATACATGAAAAGAAAAAAAAATCAGCCCTTATGAGCCTTTGAGAAAATAGAGGAAGTTGTTCCATGTCTCTATTGTTTCTTTATCATAATTCTCTAACATTCTAGTTAACATAATTTCATATGAAGTTGTTTTACTCAATAAATCCATCCATTCTGTGAAAAGTTGTAGTATTTTTCCAATATTTAAGGACCAACCTTAGTGTTGATATAATGGCCAAACACAATATTTTAAACTGTATTGATGCCCTTAACTTTGGATTTGTCAACTAAAAGGCGAAGTCTAGGTGTCTTGGGAACAGAGAAACCAAGGCCCTCCAACCACAAGTGTTCCTTATCTTATTTTCTCCTGTCCTCCATCAGAACCAGCACAGCCTGGACTCCCGGCCGAGCAGCGTGTCCTCGATGTCCTCCGTCTCCTGGGCCAACACAACGGCAGCCAGAGGCGCTCCTGTTGCGGGCATGATAGCGCCCGGGGGGCGCAGAGGCAAGCTGATCTACACTCCTATGATGCTGCTGGACGAATCCACCGGCACCAGCCAGCCACTGTGGGGCGAAGGCTCTGCCAGCCTCCCCGTAGGAAGCCGGCCCGGCTGGTACCCCGGCCAGCAGGCCAAAACCTACACCAGCGTGAGGATGCCACCCATCAACCGGGGCTTCATCGAGAGAGGCAGCGCGGACAGTCTGGTCGAGTCGGTGAGTGATCATGGGAGAAAGCTATAGGAAATCTAAGCAGGGATGTCATGACCATGCAGCAACCAACAATCAAGATTTCAATGTGTATAACTTGAATTTATATATGTATTATAAGTGTTTTGTAATCACTTCTACCCAGCAGTTTGGTCCAGCGGTCGAATAGACAGAGAAATCTTTTCTAAAGCGATGTGTAATACTTATTACTAATCTCATTCTCCTAAGTGCACTGTAAAGCCAAGTCCACTTGCTGCCACACTACCCATGTTATTATGATAGAAGAAATAAAGAAATAACTCCACATACCTCGGTGTATTACAGAAATAGATACTCAATGGTGAACAGGGGGATTTCAATTTTGCTAAGTGATTGTGGGATTTTACAGCTGACAAAATCCTCTGTACCTTGAGGCTAATATCAAGTAAACACTCATGCTGTGTGTGTGTGTGAGAGAAAGAGAATGGATGTAAACATAAGACATAAGACATCCTTGCTTTGTTTCTGCCTCATGTCAGATTTTGATATCAGAGGGACTCGGCATCTACGCCAGGGACCCGAAGTTTGTGAACTTTGCCAAGCGGGAGATCGCTGAAGCCTGTCACATGAGCCTGGACGACATGGAGAGCGCCGCCACGGACCTGATCGCCCGAGGCGCCAGTCAGTCAATTAAGCGCTTTGAGGAGGAGCTGGCGGATGAAATGAACTGTGTGATTTCCTACTGAAATCAAGCAAAACTGAGAGAACTGTGTGAGAGAGTAAGGTTTCAAGTTTGAAAAAAGGTGGAATATTTAATGTGGTGTGTGTTTCTACCTGTTTTTTGGGGGAAAAAACTTCTACTAAAAAAGCTTTTGAGAGTGTACCTCCCTCTCAGATCTGTGGTACTGGGTAATTTAATGTGAGAGCCTTCAGGGAGCTGGACCTGTGTAGGAATGATGCAACACAGATGGAGCATCGATTTTACATAGTTCTCATGTTATCCACTATCTGGCAGAAAACATACCACAGAAAACAAGACAAAAAGTTATCTAGAAGGTGATACACTTTTGTTTGTGAATGCCAAAACACACACACACACACACACACACACACTGAGCTTGAGAGCTCAACAAGGTTTCTATGACAAACAGTTTCTCTGGATCAAGTATTTTAGCATTATTATGAAAAAGGACAATTTTTTTTGCATTGTATTCTCATTTTGTACTGTACTTGACTTGTCACTTTATACACCTACTTACATACTTGCAGTTGCAACCATGGCACATAAACTGTGTAAAAATATATTACATTAAAACATTAGTACAATAAAACATTGATACTTTGTCTATTACACAGATGAACTCCAGTTGTAACCATAGATCATAAAAACTGATTTATGAGTGTCATATCAGGAGTATAAGTCCAACAACAAAGCGACATTAGCAGTAGCTATTTTAGAGAAATATTTGAATATACTGAATATTGAATATCCTCTAAGATACAACATGCAAAATCTTGAAAATCATAGCAAAAATTAATAAAAAAAAAAAAAAGACTATTGGATTGTTGTGACTTCTAACCTGTTTGACAGGTAGGTTATCCTATGTGGACAATAAAGGTATCATGTTTTTCTCAAATTTATGTTTTTTTTTATTATTATTGTTCATGTGCAGCAGTATCATTGCAAATAGTGTAGTTCACCTCAGATATGCCTCTAGTGACTTTCTAATGACTTTTTGGTCACAGCAGTGCTTCATTTGATCTTGACGAACAAAAGCATATTAAAAGTGTGAATTACATAAGCAGCCATTAGTGGGCTGGCAGATGGAGAACATCTGGGTTTCAGCTCTTCTATTCAAGATTAACAAATTCTCATAAAATGGTTGTGTGCACAAAATAATCTGATATAACCAGTTTAGGTGTCTGTTGTTTGATGTTAAATTTAAACATCAAATATTCCTCTATACCCCTGTCTAAGGATGTATTGCAGAACCTAAACTCAATTTACTCAACCTTTTGTTTGCAGAATACAGTTTACACATCAGTTTTAATTTTTTATGATGTAAATTCATATTATACATCTTACAAGATAGAATCAAATTGATGTGAGTTATATAAAGATAAGGGGAAAAGCATAATGTTCTGAAAACATAATTGATTCTTGTTTATGTTGGCGGTTGTGTTGCTTCATAATGCTCACCAGCTGCAGGTCGTGTAGTTTACCCACCTTTTTATTTGCCACTACATCACCGCCCCTGTCTACTAATGCGTGAACAGTCTCCATGCGTTCGTTCCCTTATTATAACCCCGGGCAATCTCAGTCGCTCCCTCAGAATAAAGCAACGCTGTGATTGGACGGGCGACTCGGCTCGTCTTTACTCCGCGTCGAATGATTTGTCTGACGTGCAACGCTTCACATGCCCTGGACCAGCCCGTGACGCAGTCCCGCTCTTCCTCCTCGTCGTCTTCCTCCCGTGGGCTGTTCCGGATGAGACGCTGCGCTCCCGCCGCCCCTCTGATCCTCTTATCGGCGAGTAAGCGGCCAAGATGGATGTTGTAAACCAGGTAAGGCTTTGGGGGGGGAAATCATCTATTTTTATATTGTTTTCTTTTGTATCTGATGTTATTGTGATTTTTACCTGCCCATTTTTCCATTGCCGTGCACTTTAATAGGCCTATAGATGTATTTTTTTCTCATAAATCCGCCGACCTTTAGGTTGAAATGCAGGGCTTTCAATGTCTTTGAATTGTAATTTAGATATTTATCTAAACACTGCAATGATCCTATGGCGCTACAGACCGCGGTGTAATTGGGTAATTTTGCACTAGTGCTGCAGTCGATATGATACAGCGGCCCGCTGACAGTCCAAAAAATGTGTTGGTTGTCCAAAGATTGCTGCAGCAATGACATTTCGCTATGGACGGAGAGGATGTAGCCTATTATCCCGAGTGATTCAGCTAATTGATTTAGACTGGCGACATCTCAATTAGCCCGCTGTTGCTAAGATAGCAAACATGAATCTGATTAATTTCCAAGGCCCTCTGTGTTATCGGATAACCGCAGTAGGCCTGACACAGAATAGAGCAATCTAATGAATCTCTGTGGCCACGGACACATCATCTCTCAGATAGCGGTATGGTTTGTGATAAAGCCAACAAGGCTTTACTGGAAATGAAGCGCAGACTATATGAGGAAATCAGTGTCCAAAACAGCATTTTGTCAGTATTGCCGTCGTGCGTCATCTGTTTAATATGGATGTTTGGCAAACAGCAGCTAGAGAATGAACGTCAGGCGACAGGCGCAGGGTAAAAGTAGCCTACAGCCTCGGGCTGAGAGAAAACCATCACTACCGCCTGCTCCTGTGCGGCCATTTATTGATGCACAGAGGGACACACCGCCTTCTTTGCGGTGTCGCATTCACCTGCGCATAGGCTGCTTTCCCCTCTAAAATGAAGAAGCCTGATTGAGGCGAGATTCTCTTCTAATAAAGGCTGCTGTCAAGTGTTCAGCTGGACACAGAGAAAACAGTATGATAAGCAGCTTTGTCTAATTGTAATGCTGTCAGGGGCTCTCTCTCTCTCTCTCTCTCTCTCTCTCTCTCTCTCTCTGTCTCTCTCTCTCTCTCTCTCTCTCTCTCTCTCTCGCACACACACGCAACTAGCCCCAAAGGACGCTAGATGGCGTTGTAACGGCACGTGCAAATCAGCGCCATCTAGCGTCCTACGCGCGCCCATATCACAGCGCGCTCCATGGCGCGTTTTAAGTGAGCATCAGTATTACTGTAGGTGTAGCCTACACCATTTTGTACAAAAATGGCAGCTTTGGCAGAGACAGTTGGATCACCTTGTTCACTGCCTTGCTGAGCTGGATTGGCTGGTAAGTAATAAACACCCTGCAGGTGCCAGCAGTAGGCCAGGCCTGTTGTTAGGCTGTGAGGTAATTAGGTTCAAATCTTTATCATGTTTTTAATCATCTAACTCTTTCTCATCTCACCTCCTGCTGTCCGGTCCACTGAGAGACTGATTTTATGCAGAAGGGGTCAAAATCACTAAAATATGTTAGAAAACTCCAGTGCTGATTGCTGATTTTTGTTTTGACAGTTGGTGGCCCAAGGGCAGTTCACAATAATCAAGCAGCCTTTGGGATTTATAAAGGTTCTACAATGGGTAAGTCCTCTATTTTCCATATTTCTTTGGTAATTGCAAATAATGTCATAATAGTTGTGGGCATAGGCCTAATGTAAGACTATTTTCAATGTTTGAAAAATGTAACCTTACCAACACACCATCTAATATTTTCACAGAAGAAAATATTAGAATGGATAAACTACTTGGCATGGTATGGTTGTTTACAATAAATAATGATGGCGTGTCCTGTGCTGACAGATTTGTGCCCTTCTGTCACACAAAGGTCATAAAGCTGTGCATGAGGCTTTAAAATGGTCGTCTCTCTACACTGTTAGAAAAAAAGGTTCACAGTTGTACCCTTTGTCTCTGGGGCTTTATCTTCTCTGTTTCCTCCAGAAACATGAGCTGCTCCTAAGCAGTAATTACTACATGCTTATGTGAATTAAAATATTTACTGAGGTTAATACTGAGCTGTCCCTTTTATCCTGATGGTGATGATCCTGCCCATCCTCCCACTCACCACCAGCAGGTCTGTGCTGGAGAAACCAGCAGGACGTATTATGTCATTGTTGTAGTAACACTATGTCAGTCCAGTGAGAAATATAATAAGGATTTGGCTGCCTCAAATCCCTCTTAGAGGGCGTAACCCGTGCATAGTGCAATGTATTTTTCCTGTTTGTTGGGTGCATTCCCTTCCATTAGATGACAGGGCCAGAAGACTCCCTATAGTCTCTTTATTTATTGAACCAGCGCAATTTATGAAGAGAACAGAAATCTTAAAATAAATAAATGGATTAATTTCAATGATTTAATTTAATTTAGTCCAAGGATTGGCAAATTTCTATAACATTGATTAGTGGCCCATTATGCATTTTTGTTGTGTGAATATCATTAAACAGGGCCTACTTCACACACACGCACACACACACACACACACACACACACACACACACACACACACGCACACACACCCTGTTTATAGTCAGATAATGCATTGACTGGTATATTTGGTAGATTTATCAATGTTTGCAATTCCATTTATTTAGATACACCCAAGGCAAACCAAGAGCAGATGTAGATGTTGCTCTTTTCTTCTCTAAGTTACTGTGTCTCCAACATGGTTAAAAGCCATACACACACACACACACACACACACGCACACACTACAGATTATTATGCTATACTCAAAACAAATGGCATAGATGGTGCTGCAAAGCATCACAAATATCTCAGTATAATGTGCTGTCGCCCATATGTCCTCCATTAAGAGCATGCTCACACAGAAGGGGCTGAAGGGTTAACAAAATGGTGGCTCTCTATCTCAGTATTTCTCATCCTCAGCATGAAAACACACTTATTGCAACCTAGATGAAAACATATGTGCCAAAGGAACGCAGACGCTGTAATGGGCTATGCAGATAGGCCAGAGAAGAGTCCGAGGCGTGCAGGGAGTTTTAGCACATGGGTGTACTGCATGACTCTGTAGTCCTTCCCTGGAGCTGTGTGAGTGTGCCAGCATCTCATCACTGCCTCCCTGGGTCATAGCGAGCCGACCGGCCAATCAGCAGCCACGCTCAGGAGGCCAGGGCCCATGAATCATCTGTCAGAGAGCCTGCGTGTCTCAACGTCAGACTAGTGGAGGAGCTGCTGGAGCCGCTGCTCCCTCTGGATTAATATGGGCATGCATTACCAGCATCATAGCGTGTTTTTTTTTAGGATGGGGGATCCACCCTTCTCAAGTATTTTTCTAGTTTCTGAGGCAGTGTTCGGTGAAGAGAGGCAGGAAATGAGAGAGAGAAGAAGAGACAGAGAGAGGGATGCTTGTGTATAGTAGAATCAAACCCAATGCCAACCCATTACAACCCTATACATGTATTGTCTGTGACCTGATTCATTGTATATTTAGTAGATATCATGGCAGCATTTTCTTTGCAGCCGGTCGTCTCTCTTTCTCTCTTATGCTTTCATAGAAAAAAAAATGCAAAACAGTAATTGTCAGCGATGCTTGCATTCACATTCTTATATTTGTCCCATGTTGCCTCCTTCTATACTTGAGAAATGCTGATCAGTTTATATCCCCAGTGATTTCTTATTTGATGATTGATATGAATGAAATCCTGTGCTTTTGAATCCCCATATATGCAGACTGTAGGCAATTCTTCCCTGCTCTTAGAGGGAACTGGCTATGGATTGGATCAGTGTAGGCGAGTCCAGTATGTGGGGGTGAGGATGTGTGATTTGGTGATTTTTTTTCCCAAGTTCTCTGAATATGAGCATGAAAATGACACATATTTGTGATAGTTTGTGCGGACCATTTGCTATGTGTTTGTGTGTGTGTGATATTAAAATAGAGTGTCCCTGTATGTGTGACTCATGTAGCTTTGCCCACCTCCCCGCCCTGCTCCCACTCTGGGGAATAGTGCTGACAAAGCCTAGATTTGATGGATGCTGGAAGACATTGAATTCCCAAATAAAGCTGATGTGGAGCTCAACCGGAGCGTCTACAGCACCTAAAAACAGCCCCCTGCTCCCGCCGCTACAAGATGGCACTCTGCTATCTTAAACAAGAATTTCACCTGCATTCAAATTTCTAGTCTGTGACTCACTCCCTGCATGGTTGTTCAGCAAACAAAAAAAAATGTCTGTTTCTCAGATAAGAACATGAAATGAGGGCCTTATTCGCATTGGCGCAGTCCCTAATGTATAACCAAGGCTGTTGGTTTTGTAGTAGCTCAGGGATCTTTTGCTATTCAGCAAAGGCAATCATGGCTCTCTGTGGTTATTACTCAAGTGCCTCTGTGGAAGGCTTGTACAGCTGCTCAGTGCTTCCCTGAGGTTTGAGGCTATTTCAGAAAGTATATGTTTATTTCTTAGTTAATTGTTCCACTGCGTTGCATTTGTGTGTGTGTGTGTGTGTGTGTGTGTGTGTGTGTGTGTTTGCACGTGCGCTGGTATGCATTAGGATTAGACCGACATATTAGTTTGCCAATATATAGTGACTCGATATTGGCTTCTTATTAAATATACCATGTGGCTGCTAAGATGGAGGTTCCTCCCTGAACACAGCTACATAAGGCAGTCTGTAAAACCTGATATTAAATTCTGTTTTCTTTGCACATTTTATTCATTTAATCAATGAATAAATACATAATTATGTTTATTGTATTTTCTTTTTTCATTCTTAAGGTCTGATGTATCCCAGAGTTTCTCCTACCATTGAATGGGTGTGGTGGGTCAGCCTGCCTTAAAGAGCTGCTAACCCACCTGAAAGGATTTAATCAGTCTGGGTTTCAAAGGAGAGTTTTAGTGTCACATGATGGTCTAAATGCTGATTCTGTGGCTTTTCCACCCTGACAAGAATAAAAATCAGGGTGAAACACTGAATACTTGTGATTTTTTGAATATGAATATGGTCACGACACAAATTATTGGCTATTGCCGACATCAGTCGTGTGTATCAGCCTTCAAACCCTCGTATGTTTTGTGTGTGAGAGAGAGGGAGACTGAAAGACAGCCTGAGAAAGACAGTAGAAGGTATAGATCGTTTGTCTGTGTGCAAAAATGTGTGTTTCTCAGCACAGACGAAGCACACGACAGCTACCCAGCATACCAGCAGCAGTAGAAACCAGACTCTGCCTCCTGTGTGTGATGCTGCCAATAGCGTTACCATGGCACCTAACACGCAGTCTGCTGCCATTTCTTTTCTCAGCCTGGCTGGCCCTCTCCCTTCCTCCTCCATCACTCCTCCATCCAGTCATCCATCACCTTAAAGGCCCAGCCCATCATTGTGGTACGGCGCCTCCTGTTGAAGCTCAGTGCTGGTTTTGTTTGGATAGTGATTTATTGATTGATTTTTGTTTTTCACTCTGAATTTTATTGCCTTAGTTTTTGATACAGAGACTGACAGTGTGACTTTTACATGCAATTTGAGGTGGTACAGTTTTTTTTTTGTTTTTTTTTTGCATTTGTAATGTTCATAAACAACAAAATAAGCCTTTAATTTCGGTTATAAACTATGAATGTTCTAAAAAGCTTAATTTCCATTTACAAGTAAAACTCTTCAAGAACATGTGCATATTTACCTTATTTACCATCTGTCATACCCTCTTCATATGATTCAAATGATGTCATTTAAATCATTGTATCATTTCAGTATGATTGAGTTAAGGCAGCGGCTTGGTGGAGAGATCATCAACCAGAGAATCCACTCCCTCTTACAGTGAGTGTTCATCCCTGCCAAACTGTCCCTGAAGAAGACAACAAGGCCCAACATGTATGCTGTCGACCTGCATACTGATCCCACTTGTGAAATGTAATCCTATACGTGTCTCAGAGGGAAACTGTATGCACAGAAATTAATTCTTGACTACACTGAGCGTAATATGGAGACTGGGAGCTGATGGAAATATCTGCAGAAAACATGCAGGACCATGAGGTGGTTATACTAAATAGAATGATGCATGAAATAGATTTTGGTCATTGCAGAATCTAAATTTCTGAAGATGAAAATGTCAATGTGCAAGGTTTTAAGTGCACAGGATTGTGCTGACATTGCAGTAGTGATAGGTTGTGCAAGGGTAATGATAAATTGCAATGCTATTGCTACAGAGTTACATCCTGTTTTTCTGAATTGAATTTAAAGGGAAAATCCTATCTAGATGGGACTCATATTCTGCTGTCTATTCCTGTAGTCTTATACAGTTCAGTTTGGATTTGTGAGCATGAACAAGATTCTCTCAAAGGTTGAAACGAGAGCTAAGACATTATTAAAAGCCGTGTAGCTGCTTCACAGAGTGAATGGACAACCAAGTTAGTGGACAAGGTGGCAGTATCCAAGATGAATTTACAGGGACATTTCCTAGTTCATACATTCAGGCACTACAATGTAACGAAGCTCAAATATTCTGTAAGACAGTCTCAGTGTAGTAGCTCCAAATTTGCCCCTCTTGTTGATAGCAGAATATTGTTTGAACTAAGATCATAGGAATAATGTAGAAAATGTGTCTTGAGGTGGATTTCAGCTCTAAGGCTTCACTGCAGATGGCATATCCTCTCTCTCTTTGCCACCTTTCCTTGAAATTGGTAATATACTGTGCTGTATGTCAGCAGTACCAACCCCCCTCTCACACACTAACACTGCCACTTTCATCACATCTACGCTCATCTGCATTGATTATTAAAACCTGTTAATTGGCGTTTTTCCCAACAACAAGAAGAAGAGAAGGTGTTGGAGCAGTGGATGTTCTGTTTGGTGCAGAGAGAGGACACTAGAAAATCAAATGCCCCTGCGGGAACAGGGATGGATGAGTAAAGCTATTGCCACAATGTCCGCTTTAGGCAGCTACTGTGGGTAAATCCAGCAAAACAGCCCTCGACTCACATTGGCTAACAGATTACTGTAAATAGTTTAGTGTGTTGATGCCTGCAGCAGGTAGACTGTACTACAAGACTAAGTGGTAAGAAGGAAGTGACGTGTGTGTGTGTGTGTGTGTGTGTGTGTGTGTGTGTGTGTGTGTGCATACGAGCTCACGTGTGTGTGTGTGTGTGTGTTGTGACTGGCTTTACAGTAGCTTGTAGTGCTTGTGTTTGGTGACAGATGGTAGAGCACCTCAGTCAGATTAATAGCCGGATTTTCCATCCAATCGGATCTGGCCTGCAGTGTAGGGAGGGTGTGGTAAAAATAGTCTGACTTGACTAATCTGCTGTGTGTGAGAGTGAGTTTATCTCTAGACGTGTTTGTTTGTGCAGAACACTTGACTATAGGTGGGAGCTGAAGAACAATGAACTGTACGCACCTGAAATGATAAACAGGCAGTATCTTCAGGAGCAAAAAAAAAAAGCAGACAAAAAACATCTATTATAACAACAGAAAACAGCATTTGCACAAGCACATATATGTTAAATGCAGTTGTAACCATGGCAACAGGTGCAGCCCCTGCTCTGTAACCTGGCGATAGCGCTGCATTGATTTGCACTCTGTGTGCCTTTGTCAGCAGTTTGCCTTGATTGGTGGAACGTTGGTTTGCTTGAGACGTTGCAGATGGAAAAAAGCGTCTGTGGTTTTCAGTGTGAACTTAGTGCAGTCGCCTGTTTTACACTGGAGCTCTTTGTTTATATAAACATCATTGCACCTAAATAGGAGTTTAGCAGTTGTCCAGCATGTAATCTTTGCTCAGCCAATCACTGAAGAAAGCACGCTTCAGTAATGACACCACTTGATTCATTCTCTATTTTCTCACAATTTGTCAATGGGATGTCAAATGTAACTCGATGTCAGATACAATAAAACAGAAGTACATTTTTGCTTATTGTGTCTTTTTCCTTCCTCTTTCTCCTGCAGATCTTTGCAATCTTCGCCTTCTCAACATGTGGCAGTTACTCCGGCATGTTCAAGATGAGTGTTGAGTGTAAAAACCGGTCGGAGAGTGACCTAGGCATAGAAGTAGAATTTGAATATCCATTCAGGTCAGTATTCTGTCATTACTGTGACGCCACTGTTGTAGCAGAGATGGGCAAAAACACATTCAACTGAAAATACTCATTTAGCACATGTATCAAAATAAAGCACAAAATACAGAATAGTACATATTTGAAACAGTGAGATTTGAACATGTATAAACAAATAAAAAACATCACATATCAAATTTTAAAAGATCACCAGTGAAACCAGGAGGCTAATTAATTTGTCAAGTGTGTTAGCCTCTATTGATGAAATATAATGTTAAACCTTGATTCATCCAGCCTGAACGCCCTGTAATATCAGACATGAGGCTGCAGGGAGAGTCATGTAATTGCCACTAGATAATAGACATCTATAACAGTGCAACCTGTGCTATCTGGCCTTTGTCTCATTGGTTCAGAACTACTAAGCCTTTACTTGTCTTCCTGTGCTGGTCTGACCTGAGGCTTCATGATGTAGGCTGATTGGTATAATTAGATTGTTTTAACAATGAATACTGTAATCACCTTGAGCTACTCAGCACTACAAGGGAGAAATGGTTTGAAATGCCACTTTTCCCATTAAAATGTCTGCTCTGTTAGAAAGTATATCTCTGTTTTTATGTTCCACCACCATTGTACATGGTGTGACATGATGGCGTCTGTCTGTGTGTGTGTAGACACATTCTTGTGAATAATATAACACAAAAACAATACTACTTGATAGAAACTTCATACAAGTCGATGATCTGATTAGATTTCAGAGCAGCCTACTGTAAATTTGCATATAAATGATTTTCTTGAAACTACTATAAACTCCTTAAAGCTTTAAGATACAGAGTTCATATTAATACTGCCGTGTTATGTGAAGACCAGTGTGTTGACATAGAAATATTTGCTAATTAATGCTTAATTAATGACCTCATTAGCATAACTGGTTATGTTTAAAATATCATGGTGATTATGGCGGGACATTAGGCAGCTCAAGTTCCTCTTGTTAAAATACTGTCCTCTGCAGTATCTCGTTACAGATCACATGAATCATTTTTGTCACATTCCAAATCCAAATTACAAAATGCATAAAGGGAAACAATGAATACATATTTCAAATGAATGTAGGGGAAATACCACCTGTCTCTGTGTTGTAGCACTGCTTACTTAACCTTCCTCCCTTGATCAGTGATATCTGTCACAAGCTGTTTCACATTATTTCCACGAGAGCTGTATCACCAATTATTTCTTTTCTCTGCTCCTCCTCCACGTTCGCTCTTCTCTCTCTCTGCTCTTGCTGCCGCTCTCAGGCTCCATCAGGTTTACTTTGATGCCCCCACCTGTAAGGGAGGGAACCCTGAGCGTCTATTCCTGGTCGGGGATTACTCCTCCTCAGCCGAGTTCTTCGTCACCATCGGTGTCTTCTCCTTCCTCTACTCCATGGCAGCCCTCTCTGTATACTGCTTTGTGCTGGAGAAGTACCGTGAAAACAACAAGGGGGCCCAGATTGTGAGTTTGTGCATCCCTCACATTTCAGTTGCATATTGGTTAATGGTTGTATAATTGATACTGAGTGTTTGATGGTAGTAAAGGTGGTGGTGATGATGATTATGTTGCCTTGCTGACCCACAGGACTTTGTTGTGACGGCGGTGTTCACCTTCATGTGGCTGGTGTCTTCATGTGCTTGGGCTAAGGGCTTGTCGGATGTGAAAACAGCCACCGACCCCGACAAAGTCACCACCCTCATCTCCGCCTGCGACGAGCAGGAGAACCGCTGCCGCGAGGTGTACGACCCCAAGATGTCCGGCCTCAACACCTCTGTGGTACGTCCCGGGTGATCCTAACATCGACATCCAATTCTATTCTCATTTTTACCAAACTGTGTGAACAGTTGACATGAAAGCAAGTTACTACAACAACAAACACTGATCTGTTGCCCTTCCGCTCCGCAGGCTTTCGGCTTCATCAACCTGATCCTGTGGGCAGGAAACCTGTGGTTCGTGTTCAAGGAGACCGGCTGGATGGCCGCCTTCGCCGGAACGTACGCCCCGTCTCAGGAGAAGCAGCCCGCCCCTGATTCCTTCGGCCAGGGAGGCTACGGCCAGGAGGGCTACGCTCAGCAGGACCCCTACGCCGGCTCCCAGGGAGGCTACCAGCCCGACTACGGCCAGCAGGGAGGCTACAACGAGGGCGGAGATTACAGCCAGGGCTACGAACAGCAGCCCACCTCCTACTCTAATCAGATGTGAGCCTATCCAGTCAAACCACAGCTACAGGATGGTGAGTGGACTGATGAATCAACAGATCGTGTCCCGCAGCCTAGACCAGGAACTGTGCCAAAATTCAAGCCTATACGGACTGGTTAGAACAGTATGGAATAGATCACATTATATATAATGTGTTTTAGTGCTCGTGATAGTCTTGCATGGCAATTCTATACATTTTAATATACATTCTATTTTTGTAACTTTCTGTCTTGATTATCATAAGCACAACAAGCTTAATCATGTAGAAATATGGCTGTATTTATTAGGGTCAGATCAATATATCAGTTTGCCAGTACATTGGGCTGATATCTGCCTTTATTAAATATCAGATATTGGTCATGTTTTCCACTGCCGATATGATGGAGGTTCCTCCCTGAACACAGCTACATAAAAACAGTCAGTAAAACCTCCAATGGAATTTTATTTTCTTTATTTATTCATTTAATTGTTCAATTATACTTTTGTAGATTAATTCTTCATTTAAAGGCCTAATCTATCCCAGAGTTTGCCTGCCGTTGAATAAGTGCGGCGGAGCGTTTTAGTGTCACATGATGTTCTAAATGCTTTCAAAAGCTTTTCCGCCCTGACAAGAATAAAATCCTGGGAAAAACACTGAATAATTGTAATTCTCTGGCATCAAAATGGTCAAATTTAAATACACTGAATATCGGCACAAAGTAGCTGCTTTCGGCGACATCAGTCTAAAAATATCGGCCTTACAGTATTTATTTATGTATTCAACATGCAATTCATATAAAATGACCTTTGATGGTTGTTTAATATTTTTCCCCTTCCCCTGTCTCTTGTTTCTCTCCCTCTTTTCACAGGGTGACCTTGTGATTTTGGAGTGTGGTTCTTGACCGCCACCTGCATCTCCACACTCCTCTGTTTGTCTGTTTGTGTATCTGTGAGTCGACAGGCGGAGGGGGGGAGGCATGGAGGGTGGAACCCGGTGGGGCCTGGGGAGGGAACACCACAGGGAGTGGGGAGCGGGGTAAAAGGGGAAGTGGGTCCTTGCTGTAACATGCTGTTTATTCTCGTGTTGTATTTAACTGTAGAAGACAACAGAGGATTGTCTGTTTGGTTATACGAGAAAAACTTGAATACAATACCAAAACATTCATTGATGAACAGTTAAGATAAATCTTGTAATGGAAAAGACTTACATTTATGAAAAAATTGTAGTAATATTTAACTTGGGAGAATGTATTTGTCTGTGCTGTGTAAATATCAACATGCTGATATATATTATTATATGTACACAGTTGAATAATTGTGCACTCCATATTAGTTGTTATACAACAAATGTTGAGCACAGAGTTATTCAATTGCATTTACTTTGGTTCTGTTTAGGAGCTCACATAGTTTAGCCCTCTTGTCCTTCAATTCCCTCGTCATAGATTATTCATACCACAATGAATTTTTTGTTTATTCATTTCAGAATATGTGAACATCTTTTTTTTATTTTCTCATCGTACTTTTTTATTTGATTGGCATTACTGACAGAAAGAAGAAGAAAGCAGAAAGGAATTATGACTATGAAAAATGTTGTCGAGGATGAGTGATGTGTAGTAATAGCAGTGAAGAGGCAATAGCAGTGAGTTATGTGAGTATTTATTTTTGTTTGTTTTTATATTTTTTTTTTCCATATCATTGTCAAGATTTTAGCTCTTGTGTTACACAGAAAATGTAAAAACCTGACATATAAAAATCAAAAATGTATAGGGTAATGAAAATTAGTGAGCATGGTAGCATCTGATATTTGCTAATACTATGCCGTTCCCAAAACTGCTGTAGTGTGCTATCGGTGTGAAAATTGTGAATCAGGGAAGTGAACAACTGTTTAGCGGCGTGTTTGTTTATTTGTTTGGATTTATGTGATGGCATCAAACAAATTTTGTCAATGAACCTTGTCCTGTTTTGATCGCCTTTTATGTGGTCCAGGAAGTAGTAAGACAGAGTCATATAGTTTTTTAACCGGCATTTCTATTGCACAGTAATCAACGAAATAGCTACATATTCACGTTAACATGTACTGTAGGTAAAGTGAGAACAAAATATACTACATGGCGCTCCTGTGCTGTTTTGACGACCATGCTCAAGCCATGGTGAACAAGTTATAATCTGAGGCGGTCTGAACAATATGTCTCCACTTATATTTCTCCTGCATCCCCCCATTCCTCCTTTGTCCCTTCTCTCTCCGAAGACAAGCATATTTACTGCATGCATCTTACTCCTTAAACTCCTAAAGCAGCCCCCGAACAAATTCGAGAGGTTGAGGCTAAAAAGCTGCAGGAAAGTGTTACACTATAAAGTAACAGCGTGTTTGATTCATGGTATTGGTTACTGTACAGCACATGCACAGCAGCTCTGCTATATTCTACACAAAGCACAGAGTAAGTACTGCAATAATTATCCCTTTCAAGAAAACTACACTTGTCCTACTGCCAATCCTCTGTTTGGATATATAAGAGACGAAAATGTTTGCCAAATGGTAAGAGACGTGTCTTGATTGGTAGTTTTGCTTCCACAGTGCTCATCGAAACAAATTATTCTCCATCTATATCGGTCTTGGATTCACTCATTTTTTTAAAATCAGGGTTATTTGAATCAGGCAGTGTAGAAGCACCTGGCTTTCTCTCTTCCTCTATGGCCCCTCTCCCCCTTCTCTCTCCCCCCTATTTTTCTCTATCTCTCACTGTAGCTCTTATAAATATGCTGAGATGAAATATACTCTGTTGTTAGTGGTGAATGATGTCTTGTGGTACTCTCTACGCCTTTGGATAGTGCTGTGTTTATTGTGTATGATGTATTCATATTAGTATTTATGATAATGATAAGTCAGAGAAAAAAAAATATCCAAGACTCTCCAGAATTCTACTGTATTCTTATTATATGGAATCCATGTGAAACAAAATGAAATAAACTTGAAATTATTCTGTTGAAGGTTAAACGTGTGTTTCTGCTTATAGGTGTTGGTCTTGGATGCCTGGTTGATGCTTGATTGATACATGTGTCATTTTAAGGAGAGTCAGCATTGGGGTTTTTTTACAGGACTGAGTTGGGTTTACTGAAATTATGTTTCAAAGTATGTTAATACAAGTGAGTATTCTTTATCAGTTACAACAAAGCCATCAGAATGGACGCCCAAAACAGTTGAAGAAAATGACCTAAAAACCACTGTTTTAAATGTGATTTAAATGTGTAATTAAATGTGATCTGAACAAAAAAACGGTACAGCTGTAATAGACTGTGTCCAATTAATTTCGGTACATTTTTGTAGACGATTAGAAAATTCAGGATACACAGCAGACATTCAAATCATTCGTTGTTTTTGCCAAATTATACTATTGTAATACGCAGGTTAGTTTGGTTATGATGAATGTCTGTCTCTGTGGCGTCGCCTAGCGGTCGAGGAGGATATTACCAGAATCCACTAGTGGTCTCTCTCCGCTCATGTTTGCCAAATTTGGTGATTTCTTCCACCAACTGCACATTAACCCACATTGAGACCTTTCTCGCACAGGAATACAGTGTAGTCAGGTGGGGACTAACCGCAAATGAGAATTAGCCCACTCCTGTGTCTTTTTTTGTCACAGTCCTGTTCCTGTATGCGGTGGCAGCTGTAGCACTGTGTGGGCAGGGCGTGCATGGTTGACTAGTGACAAGAAGACTGCGGGCACTGTGGCCAAAGCAAATGTATTAGTGTTATGTATTCAAATTTCTTTCTGTTGATTTAAAATTTCGATTTGCATATATGTGCTGTATCAGAAGTTATGTTCCATGCTACGTAAATCAACCAACACTTCTAACCCATATTCAGCCGCTAGTTATGCTGCCTTCACGTGTTGTCGGAAATACAACCATTACGAGCTGAGATTCAACAAAGAGTTCGGTTAATACCAAGGAGGTTCTATATTTTACAACTGGGGACACTGGGATTTTTTTTTGCCGAGATGTGACATTTAGGAAGCGGAGAAGATGCAACGAGTGTCAACAACTGATGGTGAAATTGATGGATGTTTTAGCCAGTAAAGTAATCCAAGCCTACATGCACATTTCTCCTTTTCCTTGTACCGCTGCTGCACTACTTTTGTCACAAGGTCCAAGGTTTGCTCCGACCAAAAGCACTCGAACGCGTGACAAGTTACACCTATAAGGCGTTTACGAGGAGCACCTGAAGGCAGCATGAGACAAGCCCCGCTCAGTGGTGCCAGTGTCAACGCCACCCTCCCCAACCACACACACACCAACCAAACCCCATGGTCAACCCCTTGAGTAAAGTGAAAGCCAACGCCCCACTGTCAGTTCTTCACTTCTTCCTCCGCGCAGAAAGAGAAGACACATTTTCTTCACAGACTGTGGTTGAAGCGAACCAGGCACTTTCTTTCAGCGGGGAAGTTGATTCATCCGACAAGAAAAACAACAAGCCCCCCCGAGCTGGAGCAACACACAAGCCTGGAACTGTACTTTACGACATATCTAGCCGGTGGCGCTCGAGTCAACAACTTTGTTCATTCAAATACTGCTCGTCGAGTCCAGCAGATAAGGCTAAAATATAATATACAGTCGGAATATTAAGTTAGTCGTGACAGAATGGCTGATACAACTGCGGCTAGCCCCGGGGCCAACTGCCTGGAGAAGCTGAAAGCGTACGTGAAGACCCAAAAAGGGTATATACTCGCTGCAGAAATAGTAAGTTCACTGACTTTGATTTCGATTATCGTGCAACTTTCTACTATGCAACTGTTGAAGGTCTCTCTGGTAGAACGAGGTACAATGACATAAACTGGCGGTGGTATGTTGTGTTGGATAGCCTACTTAAGTCTAATGCCACTAATCAATATTGCATAGATAGTAAAGTGGGTTAATGTAGCCTACATAGTTGCTATCGATTTTTTTCACTATTAGGCTAATGAATCTGAGAGAGGAGAGAGTAAGCCTAGCCTGGTCTGTGTTGTGTTTCCTTGTAATTTCTGTAACAAATATGGTCTATTCTATTCTATTCTATTCTATTCTAGAAAAAGGTTTTTTCTCAGGTCTTAAGTGGCCTGGTCAGGGAATGTGAGCCATGTGGCCTCGGGGTTGGGGGTCAAGGCAAGGGGGTTAACAGCTTCTACCTGTCTCTTGTGCTGGACTGTTTTCTCATTTGGCACCAAAGAGCCAAATGCTGAGCGTTAAAAACGGCAGATGAAAGGTCACATGGGTTAACTTGGCACAGTGACTTTCTGTGAGCCATCTAAAGCCACCTCCTTTTCTCCTTAGGCACTGTAACCTCTGATGTTCATAGGTTGCATACTGTTTGTAAGCATTGGACTAGCAGGAGGACTATAGCCCAGTTATGGGGAAGGGAAAATGCAATGTACATCACATTCCTAATAATATACAGGCTCATAAAGTGACGGTTTTTTTCCACATTAGGTTTTGCACATCTGGCTCTAGTTAACAAGAATATATTAACTTTTCAGGTTGGAAGTAGAAACTTTACAGCAGCATCAGTCTCTTCAATACTAATCATCATCAATCTCTGGTGTTAAGTGTCTGGTTTGAGTGTCCTGCTTCCTGAGGAGCTGTATCCACTTCCTGTCTGTGAAGACCTTTATATTTATCTTTTCTCCGACCACAAGTTTCACATGGTTGGCTTTGTTTGCATTTCACAGCAGTGTGTTCCCCTAACACAGCGGCCATTTTAACCTTAATTTCTTCTATGTCCTGAGGTGAAAGTTTGAATCGGCTTCTTGTCATGCCACTGTAGTTAGGGACGTGTGTAGTGCAGTATTACCACACAACTCACAGCTGCAAAGTACTGAACATCTTACTGTACTACAATATTATTACTTCCCCAGTTTCTAAAACGGAGGAAAGCACTTTGTGCGACAAGTTCTGTTCTTAAGGTGGTTTGTAACTCAGCTGCCACATAAAGCAGGCTCTGAGACTCAGATGTTAGTGGTCAGCGGTCCGCCCACGTTAACAGTATTTTTTTTTTTTTTTCTTCAGAGGTAATGGAAATTCCAGGCTATGTGTGAGGTTTGGTCCCTGGAACAAAGAATGCATGAATGGCTTAGCACACATCTATGCCGTGGCATTCAAGGATAGTTTCACACTTAACTGGATACGCTTGGTAGTTTGTTGTTGTTCCCTCTGTCACTCGCGCCTTTATTGGTGCCTGATGAACGCTATGGGAGTCATGGTGGATGTCTGAAATAGTTTACTAAGTGCAGGAAGAGGACTGAGCAAGCTAAACAGGAAGACGAATCTCATCACTGCCCGTTATGGCTAATCTAACGTTAAATAAGACACTTAACCCAAACAGTCAGGATTTGTTTCATATCGGCTATCAGCTGAGTCTCCTAGCTGACATGCAAAGAGTCTTTTCAGAATACATGTCTAATTTGTTTTTGACTGTATACTACTGTATGCAGTATACAGCAAGTTTTGACCACAAGTTTTGACAGCAAGGTCTCCATGCCTTGACAAATTGCGTTTGCGTTTTTTTTTTCTTAGTGATACTCATTCTACCTGACAGAGGCATGACCAGTCTTGAACATATTTCAGGCAGCAGAGCAACACATGGCGTCATGTCAGTCACACACCCAGGTAGTGCAAACCTCCCTTTGTCATACGGTAATCTTAGGCCAGTAGTGATGATAAACCAGGGTGAGTCATACACCGAGCTGATCTGTTATCCTTCTGTTGCAATTATGAACATAAAGTGGACACATTTCCTTGTGGCTGGAAACCTTTCGTTTTAGATTTTCCTTTTTGTCATTCCTTCATCGAACGGAAGAGTGGAGAATGACAGTTGAGAGAGTGAGAGGAGGACATCCAACAGAGATCATGATTCATAGCACGTCCCTGAATTTTCGGTGCACTTGGGTGCATGGTATATGCTTTAATATGAGTCACAGCGAGGCCCAAAACCACCCAAAACTGTCAGTGACTTCCCTAGCAACCGTTGTTGTTTGGTGTTTCTCTGTACCACGGGCTGGCTCTTGGCGCTCATGTTGCTACTGTCTATAATTAGCCAACCATTCACAACAATTTCTCCCACTCAGTTGGAAAGAGCAGCACATTATGCTGATGTGAATAGACCCTAACTGGGTGTTTAAAGCTGCCCCGTGCAAACAGATCTGCCGCTGTGTCGTAACATAAAGGTGTCAACATCTCAGACCCTTTCTTGTTGTGAGGGACTCTTGTGTAGTGGGTGTTTCTCTGTGCGCCGGCCTCCTCAGTAGCCGCTGCCCTCAGAGCAGCCGGCCCGGGCCAGAATAGAGCCTCTTTGTGCAGGACCTTGGCCTCGGCCGCCCCGCTACTCCACAGAGGCAGCCTGTGCCAGTCTCGAGAACACATGAACTACTGATGCGTCTGGCTGCATGCGCATGTGTGTAGCATAGTTGGGGGCGTGGGGAGGGGGGAGAGTAGTGACAGATGTAGGGCTGGTGTGGACTCGGTTACATCTTGTGTGCTTCATATAGACTGCAGCCAGTTGACCCTTCCCACTGAGTTGTCTATGACCAAAAATATTAAACGTGTGAGACCTGTATTCTTGGATTCACATCGGAATCCGAGTCTAATTTATTTAGCAAATGTTTCCACGTATAAGGGAAATTACCTATTATTAGTGGAAGGAAATACAACCAAACAACTTCAGCGACTAAATGGTGCAATTTACCAGATGTGTTCAGTGTATGTTTTAAAAGACTTGTCCAATTTAATAATAATATGCAATACGTTTATAGATTCATGATTTTCATTGCTAAATTACTGATAGACCTTAGGATTTTAAACCATGGTAGTCGTTTATTACATTCACTCTGGCATATTTTCTTCTATAGAATGATTATATACTCTAGTGTAGATTCTACAATGTAGTAAATTGTCATAAAAGGTCAATACTTTTAGTTAAATTTAGTTTCTTTATTTAAACTAAAATATTAATACTCAAATTGCCTCCCGAGTTTTGTCAGTGTTCTCCTCAAAAGTTTTGTGAAGTGACAGCATTTAAAGTTTCCCCTCTTTCATAACTGTCATATGCCCGTGTTGTTTGAATGCATCTGCCCACACAGTTCGACAGCAACAACAATAGAGGTATTGAAAGGAGGCTGATACTGGTCTTGAGCCGTGGGCTGTGTAAGTTTATGATTTCTGCACTGGCAGCATTTCAGTGGAATGGACTGAGCAGAATGCCCGCTTGCTTTTTCCCTCTTATGGAAAAATGTGTTCTTGATGGAGGAAACACTGTAAATCTAAGATGAAAGCAGCATGTGACAGATAAACTGACTGCCTAGTTTATTTGATAGAGTGCATTATAATCGATCCCTTTTTGTTGTAGCCACATCCAGTTTTAAAAACTGTTTCGCCCTAATTTTATTTATGTGTAGAAAATATTTCCCTGACAAAAAATGGTTGTTGATGTGGATGTTGAATTGTCCAGCGGCTGCAGTAAAGAGACAGTGTTGGTTTTGTTGGAGTGATTTACTGTCTCTCTATCTGTATGGACTTGGCTGTCGAGTGGAGAACAAACAGAGCTCATTTTCTGCTGCCAAACCCTAATTAGCATACTTTGCAGCACAGAGATGGCCAGTCCGCTCTCAGGTGAACTGCAGCTGATCTACACGCCGTTTTGATCAAGGCATTCAAAGTGAACTGCGAAGTCTAACAGAGGGGAGGAATTTAGAGACTGTTTGCTGTAAGCTATAGTTAGATGCCCCCAAAGGATTCTGGGATATTCTCCTCATTCTGGGGATTCCTCTTTTCCCTCAAGGTTGCTTAAAAATGAAGTCGCAGCAAATAAAATCTCACGGTCAGATGATGCTGACCTCAGAATGATTCTTCTCTGTGCTTATCATGTTTTTTTTTTGTCACCCCGCCCTTCCTCCTCTCCTTCCCCTCCACCACTCCCAGCTCATCAGCTTCATCATCATCATCTGCTATGCTGCGTCGTTGTACGGCGGCTACTCTGCAGTGGCGATCTGCGAGATGGTCTTCGCCATGGTCTTCTTCGGCATCTTCATGACGGGGATGGACAAGCAGATCCAAGTGGTCAACTGGGTCTGGAGCGTGAGTGCTGTGCATTGGCTGCCTTACCACGCAGTGTCTTACACACACACACACACACCCACACATGCACACAGTTACACAATACTTACATACACTTTTGCTTCCCTCTTGTATGCAGGATCTTTTCCGCGCCGGCATCGGTGCTGTCCTGTACCTCATCACCTCTCTGATCTGTGTGATCGGAGGAGCCGGGGACGGCGCTCGCATCGCAGGCGGGGTCAGTGAAACCTCATCTCCTCTCCACTCAGAAAAACACTGAAATACTGTTGATATGCAGGTTTTATCGCTTGTTTTGACATCCATTAACCGCTAGCTATGAATTTGTCATGCTATGGTGTTGTGAAAACTCAATTCCAGGAGGTTTTTACAGCCATATGTTCTGCTTAGTATGAGACACACCCACACCCCAGGGAACAGCTCAGCCTATATTGAGTAATATTGTCACCATATTTCAAATCTCCTGCTTCCTTCCTTCTTAGCTGTGTAACATAGACATATGACCAATTTAATAGAGTAGAGTATATTGTACCACAGTGTCAGTATTTTCAAGTATTTGTATCCAAAATGTTTTCACTGACTGATTTTGTGTTGTTTAATGTTTTACTGACAGGAGCAAACCACCAAGTCAAATTCCTTGTACTTGGTCAATAAATCTGATTCAGATTTTTATCCTGATTTCTCTTTCCCCAGGTGTTTGGTTTGATTGCTGGTCTCCTGTTTGCCTATGATACCTACACCATCTTTCTGCAGATCAAGAGTACCAGGCAGCACACAGCAGCTTCCACCGGTGAGAGCAACAACTGATTCTTCACTTTTATTTCCACCACAGTTTGCCCTCCAAAACACACGCTGCATCGCTATGACAACCTTGTGCCTTATCTAGAATGTGTAACAAGATGGTTTTTTATCTCAATGTCTTCACAGACGACAGAGTTTAAACACTCCGAGACACTTGTTCCCCTGTCAAGTACACAGGCAGAAGAACAAAAAAGAAAAGGAAGTTCACGCAGGAGTTAACTGAGAAAAAGAAGAGTGGAGAAGAACGGAAGGTGGACACTAAAATGAACAGGTCACAAATTAACCAATGTCACTGTATGGTGCGAACAGAGGAGAGCTTTCTCTTAGGGCCATGCCGGAGAGGAGGATGCCATAGCCAACAATGCAGCGAGACGTGAATGATAAAGTAAGTGGTAGATCTGTGCCTGCATGTTGGACAGAGTCATGTCTGCTACGTGAGGAATGCCCCTCAAAAACCTGTACTCCAACCTCAATGTACCACTGGTTGCTCAATGTTTAGTCCGATAAAAAGGGAAAGTTGTAAATAATAGACAATGTAAAGCTTTGGTCAATAGGCTTATCATGTTCATTAGTCTAGTACCCGCTTCTACTGTTCTAATGGACTGTCGTAGAAAGTGATGACTGTGTCATACTCATGTCCACCGTTAAGAGGTATGTTGTCTGTATTTGGGTTTTAGAAATAATTAACATATGAATGGGTACGTTAGGAATTGTTTAACATCATAATTGTACTCTTCATGAGTTTATTTTGTATTTTCAGTGAGAGCTGCAAGAGCGTTCAGTTTCTCAACCAGTCAAACATTTGCTTTTCTCTACGAGTCAAACGTCGCTCTTTACAAAGTGTGATATGGTGCCTTGAAATCTGATTTGAATTAACCTTCCCTTAGGGCCCATTCACATCTAGAACGATAACTATAAAGATAACTATAACTATAAAAAGATTTAAATCGTTGTAAGTAAATAGAATGTCTGTGTTCACACTACAACTGTAACTATAAAAACATCCAAAACGACAACTATAACTATATTCTTGGTTCCATCTCAGAGCGATTTTTCTGTAGTGTGAACACTTGAGCAACAGCATATTGTTATAGTTTATAGTTATCTTTATAGTTGTCGCTCAATGGGCCTTTAGTTAAATTTGTTCTTGTAGTTTAGTGATACCTCTGCCTGCAGTCCTACTTATACTTCTTTTATACCCGGAAACTTAAACATTTGAAGTGACCTAATCACTGCCACTGATCAGCAATCTTTTTCCTCTTCTTGTAATCAGAGTTTAGTCTGCACTCTTAGAAACCTTAGACATCCATTAACTACCAAAGACCTGCTCAGTCATTTGTGAAATAATTTGAATTATATTGTCATCCTCCTGTTTTGCCTATCTATTCTGATTCTTACTCAGGTCATGTGTGTTTTTTTTTTTTATTTACGTTTATAACAAATGTTCAAGGTGCAGATTATTTTCTATTGACATTTTATGCAGTCTAAAAGAAAAGTGTCTTTGGTCAGTGCCTATTGGTTGTATGGCCCTTTTTGATGAAGAAGATGAAGAAAAAATTATGCTTGGGAAAGTCACATGGTTGGCATTTTAATATTTTCTGTAATTTTTTCCTCTGCCCTAGATAGTGTTTATTTGTCCAAGTAAAACATGGCCTCAGTATTTTTTTTTCTAACATGCTTTACAAGAGTTTGCGATTTGTAATGTCAAGTTTTGAAGCAACAATGCTTTGGGAAATAAAAGCCATTGTTACTACAAAGAAAATTGGTCCTGGCAGCTTACATTTGCATTGTACACCGATCTTACTACATGATACTTATGTCCAAAAATAACTCTATTTAACAACAATTTGTTTTGATGGCATGGGGAATGATTGTCTACCTAACCCTAGTGATTGACATATTTAACCAGATGTATTAGGTTTTGGATACAAGGTCTTTCGTTCGACTTGTATTAGCTTATCTTCTGTCAGATTGCCACTAGATGGAAGCAGAGTGCTATTCACTATTAGTGACCCTGTCCAGAGGGACTAATAGGTCACCATGGTGCCAGATAGAGTGCCAAACCAGTCTGACAATGTGCATCCTCTCTCCATGCTGGTGGTCTACTTATGATAAGGAGTTTGTGTGTGTGTTTGTACACAAGCCCTACCATATATTTATATGATGCAGCATACATCTGTGATTTCTGATCTCATGTGAACATTTCTATATCCATTATGCATAATATCCCCCTCTCTCGAGATTTCGAGATTACAGTGCGTTTATGAAAATCAGTTGTTACTTCGTTATTATCCTGCCTTTCAATTTCAATACCTATTACTCATGTCATTTAAAAGACCTACAGTGGAATGATAATCCTTTGTTTGGGGTCATACTGTTTTCAAATTAATCCGTGGTGTTGCAGCGCTTGTGTAAACATGACAGCAGTTCTTCCTGCACAAATCAAAAGCTCGAAACTCATGCTATGTTACATTTGCTCAGAATACTCAATATGCACACTTCCACCATTGAAATAGTCAAAATATTAAAAAAAAAAATGTTCCAGGGGTCCAGGAGTGTAAACTGCAGTCGCTGACTCCTCCCATAGCCTAAATGTTTCCCGATGGAACATTTTGCAGCAGAGCAGATGGACAATTTAGAGCTCCGCTTAAGACGCACATGGTGTGGATCCTTAGAGGATCGTTTTTAGAAAAACTGAGCCGAGAAATTGGGAGAAGAAATGGGCCATGGGTACAGTAGTAGGCATCAGCGTAGCCTAGGTGAAGCGTGTCTATAGGCCTAAACTTTGGGACAGTCGGCTGTGCGTAAAGGTCTATGGAGAGGCAAAGTTGGAGCTGCGTCAAGTTAGCCAGATGCAGCTAGGATGATGCCGGGAGTGAGGCGGTATTGCCTTCAAATAAAAGCGCAAGCTCTGTCAGTTTTGATAAATATGACTTAAGAAAATGCAGTTATTATAATATTTTTTTCATTAGGACATTTCCTTAAAGATGTCATTTATTCTGATTTGTATTCTGTATTATTCAAAAGAATGTCAAAAAATGTTCGCCAGTAAGTGTTTTATTTTGAAAGTTGTGACCGGAAATCGTATCTTTCATTCTGGCTGGCTTGTCACTGGCCAAAGTAGCTAAGGCGGAAAGCGTCCGGGACAAGCTAGAAGAACATCATGTAGTTTATCTCGGGATATGTGAATTTAAAGACTCCTGGATCAACTTAGGCTTTTGTCGCCCCCCTTCTCGACCACCTGGAAACTGATCCGTGTTTTCAACATCCAACCGACATCATGTTCCTGCGCGGATCTAAAAAGCGACGGTCCAACCGCTCGGTAAGTGTGTGTTTTGTGCCATAACTTACCTTTCGACATGACTTTCACAAGTCTGTAAGTACATTAACGGGTTATATTACCCCTTTATGACACTACATATAATTTCGGAACAACTTCCACCCTTTGAAGAAATTTGTCTGTTTCATTGTAAAAGCAGACTACCAGGCTGTTCAAGTCAAACACAGACAACAACTCAAGTGCGACCATCATGTCCCACCTTTACCTGGCTTTTGAGACGGTGAATAGTTTTTGAGTGAAAATGGCCTATTTCTTCATTTGCACTTTCTGGTCCATACTACTGTATATGGTTTAAATATCCTCGGTACCAAAAAGTCCTACATTCTTTGTTTCTTGAGTCATTCCGGGCGTCCCGGGTGAGGACCGGACAAACTACGTCATAGAAATTTACCTGAGCAGGTTGGGAAGTGTTAGCTGTAACTTGAACATGCTTCTACTTTTGTCATGTTTTGATAATAACAACAATTAACTCTGTGCTAGGTTATGTTCCCAATTGTATATGGTCAGGTTACTGACTGTACCAACTCCAGCTTGTTTCCAAACCAGGCTCTTTGTGTCACAGTTAGCCATGAAACATCTGGCTCTTCAACAGACCTGGAATATATCCAAGCAGTAACTGTGAATCCCTCTGTAATTACACCAGGCAAAAATTCACATACTAAAGTGCGTCTACACACAGGTCTCAATAGCAGCCCATAGACCATATTCAACTTTTTCTGCACTAAAATCCTACGTTAGTAACTTTGCATGTGAGTTAATATAGGCCTAGTGTTTGCAATACACAGGCTATACAATTTCGCTGTGACATATCCTTTGCCTAAACCCTACTGTATAAGTGCTGTAACAGTAATTAAACACTGAGCATGACTATGTCCATGTATGGTCACTGCTCAAGTGTGCATGAGATTATTTAACACGACTAGGCCAGAAAGTAGCAACACTCTTAATGAAAACCATCAATATTGTTTGCAAGACTTCCTTACATCAGCTTGAAAAAGTGGATTTTGAATCATGTTACATTTCAGAGTCCATAATAATACATTAACTTAAGAATACGATCACTGCTCTGAGACCATTTTGTTGTAGTGAAGTTTGCGTGCAGAGATCCCCATTTCCCAGAGGTTTAATAGTGCAAAGTGTATCATAATCACTAGTGTAATATACACACAGTTCATGTGGTGTTTCTCACAAACTTTGCAAATTACATGGTCCTTAAAATCATGTGTAGATTATTGAGAGTGTGTGTGAGGTGTAGATTAGATAAGAGCTTCATCATCCTTTCCCTACTATTTATTTTTACTACACTTTAATATCACAAGTAAGATCATAATGCGCCATATAGCCTTTGTTCCTCTAATATTTAAAACGCCAAAATTGATGAGTATATCGACCAAAATGTTTGTTTCATCCTGCATTATAAATGAAAGTATAGTGTTGTGAAACTACCAGGATTAGTTGAGTCCACAAACTTTTTGGCCTAGAATGTAGTAGATCGTTCATATACAATGGGGAGGCCAACTTTGGACACCATATGAAGCTCATCATAATTCTTTCATAAAGAGATGCATGTGTCAAGTCAGACCCTTACAGTATTTTTTAAAGAATCTTAAATCTGTGCCTGTAATACAACCTGTTATACAAAATGTCATTGCTAGACAGTTATACTCTAGTCTGGTTCACATTATTTACTGTAAGACCTTTTATCAGATGGAGAGACTGCCAAAATATATTTGGATGCAAGATGCTGGGGTAATTGTTTTCCCAAGGCTTCACAGTCAATTCATATGGACATGTTTTACCTATAATATTCACATGCTTAAATGTAGTAACATCTATGAACAAATCCAATAGCAGAAAACAGAGTTATAGACTGATCAAATCCAGAAATCTTAATGCTCCTATGATACAACATAAGTCACACAAGTTTACAAAAATCTATGCACTTGGTATGAGCTTGTTATGCATTTCTTTTTTGAATCATATAGAAACCTGTACACTGAATCTGGGAAACAGTCTTCGCCAGTGATTTGAAGTGTCTGTACTGTTTCTGTGTGAATATCAGCTCAGGTAATTCTTCTTAGCGTCAGATGCCTTTAGATAGTGTGTTGTTGAATTTCTAGCAATTAAACAATGCTTAACATTTGTAATGAACTCTTCCCTTACATAAAGTCCCTTCACTGACAACATTGTCACAGTGGAGAACATTTCAGTTCACTCGCTGTTTGGTAAAGCTGTCCAGTTGACAAACGCTGTCCTTTGAGTTTACCTAAGGAACAGGAAACAGTGAACCATAAACCATAAGAGAAACAAGACTTGTTGCATCAAAGAGGGAGAATTTGGAGATGCTTGGCCTGCAGGTTGTATGTTTGATCTTGTCCGGTGAGGAGAGATGCATCTACCCAGCATGCCGAGGCAGCAAAGGCCCCTGACCCCTGACCTCTCCTGTTAATGTTTAACCCCTCAAACACCACAACACTGTGGTGTGGAGCAGAGCTCAAATGACTCATTTCCTTCTCTGATTCAAGTTAATGTATGTCATGAACTGTCAGTGTTTAAGTATTGAAAATGATCTTTCCTCAGTAGTAATGAATAAAGAGCTTTACTCAAACCTGGGGAGCACCAGTGTGGTCGTAATGAAAGCTTTTGGCTGTATGAATTATCTATTCTCTCCTGTTAGTGTAAGTAATCCCTGACTGCCAGTGCAGTCGCTTGCTGATGCCAGATAACAAAGCTGGAAAACTGTCAGTTTGTCCATTACCTGGTTACCTTGCTACCTTGGTAGCAAGAAAGAGCTCAAGCAAACCGAGTCAGCGCCACGTGATTAAACCCTACACCCACTTAGTGAAAACTAAAGAGCTGATATGAAAAGTCTGACGCCGTCGTAAGTGTGAGCATGTGAGCTAATGTGAACTTGAATGTAGGCTATTATTTACTTTCCCCACGCTTAGTTTAGAAGAAACTTCCTACCACCACTCCCATCACATCCTTCACTCCCAACACAATAGGCTAACCCCATTGTTGGGCCACAAACTTGATGCATTATCTTTTGTGGAAAGGTGAAAGGAAACACACATGAAACCCGCAAGTCTCTGTGCAGCCTTGACATGTAGGACACTGTCATGATAAGGAAACATTCAAGGAAATGTAAAACTAACCGGCAGGTGCCAATGTTCAAGGCTGAGGAGGATAGTGTGGAGTACCCAGGAATATGACGACAGCTTTTTCAGTTAAACTTTTTTCCATCTCATAATGTCGTTTGCCTTTGTGATCACATGGAGCGAACATCTCCCCTCTGTAATCACTATGCAGTGTTAATTAGAACCAGCTTGACAGGTTTTTTATGCATCTCAGGATCTGTTCACAGATCAGACCGTCTCCATGTCTCCTTTTTTTTCCGAGTGAAATTGGCCTCATTGGAAGGAGTTTGAATTGTCTCACTTTTATTGAATGGTGTGAACATTATTCAGCGTGTTCTCATGAAATACATACTCATTATTTCACTTAAGGGTCACCCACACATAAATTAGTAAGTGGCTTGCTGTCTCTTCCCACTAAATGCTTCAAGTAAATTTGAGCCTTTCTTCAGCATTCCTAATCCTCCTCTTCTCATTACATCGTGATTGTGCCCCTGCCTAACTCTTTCTCTTAATTACTGTCTTTCCTAAACTGAATGAGCATCCATGCTTTGTTGAGATGCATCGTTGCCAAGTCAAGTTAGGGATCATCAGCGGTGTGGCAGAGGATGTTAAGGCTTCACTGTTTGTTTAAACTTGTGTTATGACTGACAGCATTCCCCAAAGAGCAAATAAGTATGTGTGTCAAAGAATGTACAAATTTGCTTGAAGTGATATTTCCCGTTCATGGAACATTTGCACTTTTCAGTATGCACACTCCCAGAGAAGTTCAGGGGCAGCCGACCTCTGACATCAGCTGCCCTGCTATCACTTGTCACCACTGGCATTCAGGATTTTCCCTCTAGCTCTCAATATCAATAACTGGAAACAGGAAAAATTGCCTCTTGAAAAGTATAATCCAGGAAGCAATATGAAATCGTATTAATTGGATCTATTTTCTTTTTGTAGATGTGTTTGTAAATTGATTTTTAGACGCAGCTTTCAAAAAGAAGTAGTGACTACGGGTCCCCAGAGTGACCAGTTTAAGTGGATTGTTTTGTGTCCTGCTACAAAATTTTGTGCACTAAAACACGGACTGTTCTGCTTAACAGAGACTTCACTTTTAAGGTGCATCTGCAGTGCGTGAGTGGATGAAGAAGAGAATGAAAGGCTGAACATATGAATAAAGTGTTGTTTCTTTGTTTTTTTACTGTATGAGTGGACAGTGAGTAACACGCTGTAGGAGTGTAAACTTCTCAGGTCAGCTACGATTTCCAAAAGTGTTCTTATTCTGCAGCTGTCGTTCATTCTCTATAATCTCAGTAAATACATGTAATATTTATCGGATAGTGAATGCTGTGCTCTAGGCGTACAGACCCACACTGGTGTTAAATGTACTGGACTTTTCTCCTCTGTGCCCCCCAGAGTCAGTCACCATGTCAGTCTGACGGCTCAGGAACTCCCACCTAAGGAAATAGCAACTGAAAGGTCCAGTCACCCAGAAATCATTTGTACGCTCCATTTACCCCATCTTGTCACCTTTTATACCTGTGTCTGTTCAGATGAATCAGAGTGGTGATTAATATGGCAGTGGGGCTCAAGTCAAACCCCACTGTAGGTCTGTGTGTTGTCTCGCATGCAAGAGTGTGTGACATTGTGTTAAATGACATTGCAGGTGATAAAACAGCATGTGAATTATATCATAGTGGGGGGATATTCAGGACCAACTTGACTGTTACCACACTGCATATAGACATTGCAAATATCGTTACATCTCCACCCTGGAGCCATTTACAGAAATACTCAAACTAAATTACTGTGGCAAACATTATCTATGGTGCAAGCTTAATATAATCACATAAAGGGAAAACTCATCTTGCTTTTTTTATGCTACATGCTATTTACACAATCCTGTTCAGGTGACTTTGACATTACTGTAGTAGTGTAACATTTTCAGTAATATGAGAAAGAGCAACATTATGATAATTGCTCCTAGTTCACGTATCCATGGTTTCTGAATGCATTAGTAGAGTCCTTTCAGCCTGTAAAATGGTATCAGAGAGATAAGCAAAACAAACTCAATGTTGCCCCTAATAGCAGTAATGCATTGTATTTAATGAACATCTACTAACCAACAAAGTTAAATGACTGTAGGACTTTAACCATTATAACCTCGGGTAAAATTCCAATAAAAACTCCAAATGGGATAACAGGCTCGACATGAATGCTAGATAGTTAGATGCATTTTCCTTATGAGCTGCATGTGGTTGGAAAATAAAGATCAAAACCGCTGAGCAGGTATGCACAGGTACCTGCCTACCATATCGCATGTCTTCAGTTTATTGGTTTGCTTGTTGAAGTTAGTCTGTGTCCATGTATGCGCTTGCAAGTATTAGGCCTATGTATCTTCATGTGCATTTGTTCATGCAAGAGCAAAGATTGTGTCACTGAATGAAAGGGTTTTGACCATGCTATCATTCTTCAAGACCTTGCCAAAACAGCAGGAATCAGACGTTGAGGTAAACAGTTTCTCTCTGCAACAGGAACCTCTTGTTCACTCATGACAGTGGAGTGGAAAAGCAGCCTATAACCTCACAGAATATATCCCACCACAGGAAAAAGACACTGAGATAGGACTACATAGTTAAAAATGCCTTTACCAAGCAAGAAAGATCCAGTGATCGACACAGACACTTATTTTCTCTCAACAACAATCTCTTCTCAGAGTTAGGAGAGGTAGAGTGACGGCATCAGAGGAAAGGAAAGTGGAGACAGAGAGACTGCATGGAGAGGGAAAGGGTGCAGCTCTCATCCTGTGTCTGCTTCCTTCCTCTCATCTCTAAAAAGAGGCCTGTGTCTGCATAGACACACGCACACACACACACACACACACACACACTGTAGGACACAAGTAGAAGTCAGACATGAGGTAGTTGGTTTAGTGCTAAGCCGTTCAGTTGCTATTGGCCAAGTCAGATGCAAAGCTCAGCACTTTTGGCAAAAGGGATTTTTGGGATTTTTTCCCCCCCTCATCATATATCCCATCATTCAGCTTTAAAAAAACACACGCACAATATAACATTCCTCAAACTCAACAGTTGAGTCGGACCGTGAGGCTGAGCTAGGGGACTGGTCTAATACTCGGGGGTTTCTTTGGGGGTTAATTGCGTCAAATGGAGGGGAGCAATTTGGATCTGTCACGTCTGTTGGCATTCAGCAGGTTGTCTAACACACACTGACTGCAGGACTTTGTTTTCATTCATTACTGTGTTGAGTAGTGATGTGAACACTCATCAGGAGCTCTGCAGTGTTTTGGTCTGTGTCCAGAATCCATGTTTTTTTTTTTGAGTTGTAAGCAATCATGCTACAAGTAAGCAAAGAATCACATTTGAATGCAATGCTCAGAAGTGTATGCAAACTAACCAATCACCACCACTGTTGTGATTTTTGCATGATTCACAAGCTGTGTTAAATGCAAAGGCTTGTCTACACAGGAATTATATATTATGCAACCAGACTGTAACGCTGCATATCTCTGCTAGTTCAAACATACCTATGATGTAGGATGGAGGGGGATTTTTATATATTGTGGGGAGATACATAAATTAACTCTACTTGCCATAGAGTAATCTGTTGGAAATATATACAGCGCATACTCCACCCCAAACGCTATGGAACAAATGGCTGTGGGGATCGACTCTAAGCCCATTCTGCTCATGGCTTAAGTGGAATCAACACACAGTTACGATATGATGCTGTTGGAATTTCTCAGGCCATGTATAGTAAATACTGTATGTACCGCCTGTATTTTTTAACCTGATTGTCATGTGCCAAGTAAGGACGACGTTGCGTGGCCAATCGTGTGAGTTGAAGCTACTTTGTGTTGTTTCCAGCAGGAGGAAGAGGACCCAGACAGAGGACAGCCCTGTATGCGCTGTGGAGACCAGTGCCCCGGCTTCCGTGTGCATGGCTGGAGGTATGAACTGCTTGTTACCTTCACAGGAAATGTTTGTCTCGTATGTCCAGCTTCGGTAGGATCACAGTCTCCTGCTGCTTTTTGGATCTCATGTGCAACCGCTGTTATATAGACAACAGTCACTTAGAAGCAATGCCCAATATCAACTTTTTGGCTCATCTGCCAAGGGCTGGTAAACTAAGAAAATGTACTTGCCAAGAATAATTTTTACCAGGCAAATGAATTAATGACATTAGGTTACAATTTTCTTGAAATATGACCTACCCTAAATATGTCAATCCTACCTGTTTTAAGTGCCATTTCATGTACATAGATAGGTACTGTGTGAGTAGAATTGGAGTTGTAATTTAAGAGAGACAAGTTTTACTGGCATTTGGTGCTGGATGGGTGTTAATTTCTGACTCTGCTTAATAAGAATATAAGAATCTAAATTCATAGTTCTGGAGTTAAAAAAACATGTATTTGCACTGTGTGTGTGTATAGCTGCACGTGTCCCAGGAAGGACGGAAACATTACCGCTATTGAAAATCAGATTAACTGTCAGCTGTGTACATGATGAGGACAGATATACACTGACAGACAACAAACACGATGCAGCCAGGACACCACATGATATACACACTACTGATTGTGTAGGAGAAAGGTCATAAAGAATCGAGGCTACAGACGCATTAAGCCCCGACAGCAGTTAGGGCAGCTGCATTTTGTTTTAGTTGACATTATCTTCATGGGAAAACACGAGCACTATAGGGCAAAAGGATTACCAGTAGTCATCCTGTGACTTATATGCCCTAGGCTAGCCATAGTGTTGTGAACTTTTGATCGGGTCAGATTAAGTAGCACACACACACACACACACACATACATATGGATGTAGAGAGCTTGATATTAAGCCTCTTCCTACTGAATGTCACTGTGAAGAATGCCATCATTCATGCTGAAACTGGGGTGATATGGTGCGTTTACTGACCGGTAGGTCTTCGAGGTGAAAAGCATTGTGCGGCTCGATATTACAAATCATTTTCTTCATATATATCTTGATTTTAGACATTTGCACTTCAGCTGTGTGAAATGGCTGAGTGTTCATCTGGAACAAATTCTTATGGAAACAAGGGGAATTCCACTGGGCTCAAGGGTGAGCCTCGGTGTCTCCTATGATGTATGTATTGTGTCTCTGAGTATTTAGAGAGGGTTTTTGGAGCTCTAGAAATCTCTGTAGCAAAATGACTTACAATTCTTGTTAATCCTGATTTTCACTAAAGCACTGAGCCCCTGCCTATTTGCGTCTTTCATCTATTTGGGGAAGGAGCTGTTCAGCGCTGTCAGATGCCCTCCTGAACAACAATTTGTTTTCTCCTCTTGAGTGGGGTTTTGCCCCGCTTTTATTTGAGCCCTCTTCTCTCCCCTCTCCCTCCTTTAGTCCTTTAGTTTATATCCAGCTGGCTGGGTCTCTTGGTTAGTCTTAATCCTGTCCATCACGTTAATAAGATTAGGCCTTACTGCTGTGATAGGGCCCTAACCCTCTCCACCACTCCATACCTCCCTCCTTCTCACTCACTCTCACCCCTTTTATCCATCACACGCCTGCTTTTCCTTTTCAGATGCAATTTTTGCACTTTCTCAAATATTAATGTATAAAATAAAAGACAAAGTGGACATTTTCATGCCATAATACCTGCATTACATTGTTATACCAAAGCGTTGTGCAGCATTTAATTTCCAAACTAATTAATTATCTCTTTCCTTATTTATCACCTATTACAGTGAGCTGCAAATATTCACTATTTCAGAAGAAAAAAGCTTTATCATAACAGATTCTATATGTTATTCATTACATTTTTTTCACCTGACTCAAATAATGTCCACCATTCCAGCCCCTAAGTTAAAGGTTTTACACATAGCTTGATGAAAGAAGAAAGGAGGGAGCAAGCTTTCTGGTTTACGAATGCTGCATACACAAACACAGATGGGCGCTGCAGGGCTGAAGCCAACTGTGGCTTGGTGATTGAGAGAATAAAACAACAGGCACAGGAAATGCATTCTTTACGCAGCCAAAAGACTGTAATTGTATCTTGCCTTATCCAGTTCTGGTTCCTCTATTCAGGTCAAGACAAAAAGCTTAGAAGTTGGGGTGTAATCTAAAACACGTGTGCTGCACTGTACCTCAGACAGTCATACTCCAGCACACTCCGGTGTAAGCCTAGGCTATCTACTCATCCATTTGTTTACAGTATATGTTAATCTGCGTAGCACTAACACTAAGCTGTCGTCTATTTAGGTTTTTAGATGATACTATGGCAGGAGGACAGAGCTGAAACGACTTTTCAGTGAGGTGACAAAGGGAAACATCTTGTTTAAACGTCTGCCGGAGAGTGAGCGACGTGTTGCCGGGGGAGAGTGATTAAATGATTGAGATTTATGGGGGTCAGCGTTTAAGACCCCAGAGTCCACCACAAATCGCATCTTCCTTAATAACCCATTCAGAGTCACACCTTCCCCGCCAGAGAGGAGCAGCCAAGTGACCGTAAGCTCAGCTGCTGATGCTCGCTGAGAGGGAAGTGATCCATCTTCGGCCTGTGGTTTCTCAGACAGAGCTTATAAGCTGAGGTTGGGGGGCAGATGGCTCCTCCGCTGCCCAGCACAGGGAGAATTGAGTTACTTCTGACCCGCAGGTCCCCGCCACGCTTCAAAAGTGTTCGAAATCGCCACCGCTATTAGTCGGGGTGGCCATGCGGCGATTACTCAGTTACTAATTAGTGGCAGAGTGTTATAGGACCAGGTCCATCTGTTTCATAGAACCAGATCTAAGCAGGGCTTCACAATAACCGCTCCAATCAGCTGCAGTTATAGCTCATCACACCAGCAGCACATCTGAACCAGATTATTATCTTACTGCTGTTACACTGGATCCCACAGCAGTGTTAGTGACTGTGCACCGGCTTACTAGCCTATATAAATATATATTATAATATATATAATATCTATGAAAATGGTGGTATAGACCGGCTCTGTGAATGTTAAGTTGTCTTAAAACTGCATGACCCACTATTTATCACCATTAGTGCCAATTGTTGAATCTGATGCTGTGGCAGTTGAGTTGTGTTACTTAGATTTTTTTTGGCAGAAATAACAGAGATGAGAAGACCAGAGAGGCAAAGAAGAGAAAGATAAGTGACTGACAGGCAAGTAGGGTTAACAAGACTCCAAGGACAAAGGGTCTTTTCTAGCAGAAATGTCCTGATTGACATTTATCCCTGAGTGACTGACAAAGTGGTCAGATGAGCTGGTATGAGTTGAGACTTCTGTTGTGCCTCCACTGTGACTAAGAGTCACGCTGTCTGCTTGATATTTCACTAGAGACACTTTGTAGTCATGCATGCCCATCTTGATCACATAATATGCCATGCTGCATGGCATTGCTCATAGGCTCAAAGTCTGCTCCAGTTATTTCTAGGATTAAGAATTGCATCAAAGCAACAAAGGTCCATCTGTTGTGAATCAAGTTACTGCGGTCTGGTCAGAAAAGAATAAGATATAGTGAGTTTACTCTTTGTGATTTTCTCTTGGACTCCGGTGTTTCAGATTGATAACTTCAAAGGCAGTGTGAGTATATTGTAGGACTTACTTGCAATGTGTATTAGAAGTCTGTTGCCTGTGTACACCAGCTTATCTTAAGTCAATTTTGGAATCACATGAGCATGTGTGTACCCTCAAAACGGTGTTTGCATTTTCTGTAGTGCATGGTTGTGTTCAGTGTGATGAAGCCACCTATTGTTTGGTCCCACTCTATCAGCATGGAAGAGGGTGGGAGTCAAGGGGGGGGCATTGAAAAGAGACGCACAGACAGAGAAATTACCACATGAAGAGGAGCTGCCTACAATATCCTGCTCCTACTGACAGCCAGCCAGCAGGCAGGAAGCACTATGTGGCTGTTGGATGCAAACCTTAACAGTTTCAGTGGAACGCCAGTCTGGATGGGACAGTGTCAACAGGACAACATGGACTAATTTGTGAAGATAACAACAGGTAATGAAGCCGCCATATTTTACTGTCTTACAGGATTAGGGGCACTAGAAAATCAAACAGTCATTACGTTGGAAGACATGGGTTGAGTTGAACGTTTTTTGTGTTTAGCAGATTATGTTTGTTCTTGATGTCGTGATGTTTATTCTTGTGGCTCATAGCCTGTGTTTATGTTGTTTATAAAATCTCTATGGGCAAGTGTGAGACTTGATGTTCATGTACAGGTAGTTTTGTTACTTGTTTCAACTGTTTGCTGCCTTAAATACGTTGCCTATGTGGTATTTTCATGCAGGACTCACATTCCACTCTGTGCTACACTTTAACTTGAAAAAGACTGAGTTTGACAGTAGGCTAATATATTAGTGACTGAACTCAGTCCCCTTCTGGGATCCAGGACTGGGGCTAATGGGAGTTTTAATGTATGCCAAAATGTTTGCCAAAATGGCAGCTAAAATCCACACAGCCAAGGGTAATTAAGACTGTGGTACTTCCAGAAGTTAAAATCATCTTATTTAGCTCAGTGGGTGTGAGTGCCATATGTGGGGGGTGTAGTTACAATATTTAGTTCATATTTATCTGTGTACAGCATTACAGCGGCCTTTCAAAAGCCTTCTCAGCATGACAGAGCAGGATCCCTGTTGGGAGGCTGTCCTGCCTCTTAGCATCCTCCATCAGTCTGCTTTACATGGGGGATTATCTGTAGCCAGTATAGTCCCTGTTTACACAAACAAAAAGAAAAATACATCAACAACAACAACAGAGGCAGCAGTCTTGCAGCAACAGAGCTTCAGTCCAGCAAGTTATGATGCAACCAGGAGTTCAGAGGCAGATCATGAATTCCTGTCCAAAACAGCATCTGCTGTGTCTCCTGCTAATGACAGGCATGGCAGGTTGTGGATTCAGTGTAGCACAAAAAAACCTCTCATGTCTTGGCTTTTATTTCTCCAACTAGCACAGCTCTATTATACACAAATATTGTAGGAAACCAGAAATATTTTCCTTTTGTCTGTGTACTTTTGTTTTGACCGTTGCACTCCTTACCAATGGCTGCTTGTAATGTTGCCATTCAGAAATTTAAGATCATAGTCCCCCAAAATGAAATCGGAGGGACTGTGATTTGGACTCCATCCCTTTGTCTATTCGTCTGTCAAATGTGATGTTTCAGACACCACTAGTCTGATCTTGACGGCTGTTTGGGAAATTATGCACTTTGACAAATTTTACTGATTAGTCCAAGGGGCCACTGCAATTCCAAGTCCAATAAAAAAATTTAACAAGCCATGTCTCCTGAAATTTGCCTCCAGGACAGTGTATGCTAGATTTGATTTTCCACCATTTTGAATGTCTTGAAAAAGTTTTCCCTCTAAGTCTTTTTAATTTTTGGACCTGTCAACACCAAACTTGGTACACAGCCTGAGGAGTCATAGCCTAGATACACCAATAATACATCAGTGGCTGTTGACTCAAAAAGTTGGAGAGGGCAGGGCTCGGCATGACAGGGCTTGGTAAATTGCAGTGTAAAAAGTTATGGTTCAAAAATGTAGGGCTATTAAGTTTACTGTACTCAAGACTACGCAACCTACTTTTTAAAGAAAAAAACAGGGAGGATCATCCTCCTTATCTTCTATGGAAAAGCCTCCGCTGAGCTATACAACATATAATATACAGTACACTCTCTACTATATACATTTACACATATACTATTAATGGGGGGGGCATTGCTGCTTGTAGTTGCTGATTTGCTCAAGAGGAGACTATCATCTGTGGGGTCGACATGTTTACTGTTGCCTTGTACTTGTATTGAGTCGCTCTGGATAAGTTTAACACACATTTAATGCACTGTTGGCATGTACACTAATCAGGCTTCAATCCAGCTTCAGCCCTAATGGAAAGATATCAGGAAACAAGCCAGAAAAAAACCAAAAGAGAAACATATGGGTTGATCCTCTCATGAATACTTTCTTGCCCCAAATGCATTCAAAATGGCTCTTTGTCATGTCTTAATTACTATAGGTTGCATGTGAGACTTGGCAGCCTCTGGTGATTATATCCCTGTTAGGAAGGATACTGGTGGAGGATACTGGTGGAGGGTGCTGGTGGAGGCGATGTACATCTGGATAGAAAGGTCTAGTTGTCATTGCATGCTGCTTTGTCATCTGCACCATCGTGCTGTCTCCCCTGCCCACTTACATAGGCATGCGTGCTGTGGCCCCCTCCCCCCTCCACACACACACACACACACACACACACACACAGACATACACATACACATACAAATACACATACACAAACACAGCTGGGGCCGGATTCGCCCAGCATGGCTTATCCTAAGCTGAGTTACTGTGTTTACTATTATTTATATTGGTCCTACCTGCCTGGCAACCATGGCCATATAAGGGGCCGAGCGAGGACAGCATGCAGCAGCACAGCAGCTCAATACAAGCTGTGTGTTCTCTGTGTTCGGTCGCTCTGTCCTGGGATAGAAAAAAGATGTTTGGCACCTCTTGTACCCCATTTCTTGTGTCTGTTTTGTGGTAAACTCGTTGACAATTAACTCACATGCACACACAATTATTTGGAGACTAGTTAGCGACAGGAAGAACACTAGTGCTCACTTAAATTTGAACGATGGAAGGTAATGAGTTAGGTGGAAGACTTTGTATGAGAGGATTGGAAATTGAGTTCATATGGAGTTTATGAGTTTGTGTGTGTGTGTGTGTGTGTGTGTGTGTGTGTGTGGCGTTTTGGCGGTGGGGGTTGGGTTGGGTGTTGAAATAAAGCAGCTTTGTGCCTTATGAACTTGAGCCACAAGTACCAGCTGGCAGGCTGTTATGCAATGACAACAGAGATGCACATACACAGTATATGGTGCATATGGCCACAATGTTGCATCCACACATACATGACACCCCCCCTCCACCCCCACCCCCCGCCTCTCTTTGTGTGGGCCCTTTATTCTGACTCCAGCAGTCCCACACACAGACAGTCAGACCCACTGCCAGATTGAGTGTGGTGAGGAGTCAGAGAGGAGGGGGGGTGGAGGGGGGTAGTATGAGGCAGAGGGAGATTATTTCTCCCATCTTCTCTTCCCTCTCTTAACTGCCGTGGGATTGACAGCCAGGCTTACGTCAGCGACCTCATTTCCTGCTTGGCTGGTGCCGCAGAAAGGTGGTTGGAATGTGCTGGTCCTGATGCAGATTTGGTGAGATGTTTGATACTGGATGGATGCTGGTGTAACGTGGACACAACCTGGTCTAGACAGACGAACCGCAGCAACATCAGTGATGGGAATCGGGCTCAAGTTTACTTCAGCTTTGTGTACGCAGTAACACTCCAGATTTTCAGTTTTGACTTTTCCTCAACATTTTTGAATGTGCTGGAGATAATCCCGTGTATGTTTGTGTTTTTGTGTTAAATCCTCTCCTGGAGCGACACCTGTTGTTGTATTAGTAATTTTTGGCTGCAGGGAGCTGCTGAGTCAAACTCAAGAATGTCTGTGGGCTGGGTACTGACATCATGTCTCCAACGCAAAGTATGTTCATAAATTATATGACTCCTCACTGTGGGAGTGCCTGTATGAGTGCAGTGTAAAAAAAGAGAAGGTGCAGCCTCTACTGCATGTCTGTGTGTCTTCACTTAGGGAGCCATACTGTTTGTGTTTGATTAAGGAACTGGCTTATGGAGAGCTTCTCTTGGGGATGAATTGTGGGGACACACAACTGAATGATCAGCTTACCAGCCTCTTTGCAATAATAATCCTATTTTTAAGATTATTTCTGCATTTCTGCTTTGTTAGGTAGTGCAGGTAGAGAGTGACTGATATACAACAAAAGCCCTGAGCCAGGTTCGAACCACATTGCATAACATTGCGGTATGCACCTTAGTACTTGAAGCACCAGGAGAATCCACCTCTGATATTTTTAGAGTGCCAGTGCATGTCTGACCTCTGATCAGCTTGTATTGTACCTCAGCACAGAAGTATGAAAGTGTGAATCCAAAAAGCTGTCCTTGCCTCCACAGGAAGATCTGTGTGCACTGTAAGTGTGTGCGAGAGGAGCATGCCGTGCGCTCAGTGCCGGGCCAGCTGGAAAAGATGATGACGAAGCTGGTCTCCGACTTCCAGAGACACTCCATCTCTGACGACGACTCGGGCTGCGCCTCCGAGGAGTACGCCTGGGTCCCACCTGGGCTCAAGCCTGAACAGGTCACAACCAGCGCACACACAAGACACAAGACAGATACATTTGTACTACACAAGCATGTACGATGCACACATTCACTGCATGGACATGTCCACACATATACTCAAACACTTTGATACTTGCATATGCATGGGAAAGAAAAATAAGTAATTCAGTGTTTTAGATTTATAGTAACTGAAAAAAGAAAGAGCTCTGTACAACATATGATGTTTTTGTCGTTTTTTCTTTTTGTCTTCTCATACAGGTATACCAGTATTTCAGCTGTATACCAGAGGACAGGGTGCCTTATGTGAACAGTCCAGGAGAGAGAAACCGCATCAAACAGCTGCTCCACCAGCTACCAGCCCATGACAGTGAGGTAACACCACTTTTATTGTAGTTTTTATTGGAGTTTGTTGGAGATTGGAGTGTATTGGAGTTTGATTGTCCCAGACCTGGGGCTTCACTACTGCTGTATTGTTATAGTGTGGTGATATGGCAGCTTTATACACTCCTTGAATCTTGCAAGTTTACTAGACTGTAGTCATCGCATGGCTCAGCATTGTAACCGGACTGCAACAGCTGCAGTTGATCCTTCTTCCTGGCCCTAAGAGGTGAATGTGGTTTATAGATTCTTTCAGCGCCCGTATATCAACAAGAGTGTCTGTGTGTTTTCTTCCAGCCCCAATACTGTAACTCTCTGGATGACGAGGAGAAGAAGGAGCTGCGTCTGTTCAGTCAGCAGAGGAAGAGGGAAAACTTGGGCAGAGGCATCGTCAGACTCTTCCCAGTAACCATGACGGGAGCCATCTGCCAACAGGTAGACTGTGTCTCTGTAATATTCATGTATGCGAGAGCAGGGCTATTAAAAAAAAATCAGAGCCACACAGAATTTGAATTTATTTTTATGAGACAGGAGCGATTTCAGGTGCAAGTAGGTGCAGGTATTGCTCAGGGGCCACAATGCTCACTGGGATGTAATGTTTATAGAGCTGCATAAGCAAACTGCTGAGCGAAACTGACACATTAGAGCTTTTTACCATTAGTAAGAGGATATACCATCGAACTTCCTTCCCACTCCACCCTCATCCGCCCACCTCTGTTTTTCCAGTGCGGCAGGCAGATCAGCGGCGGGGACATAGCGGTGTTTGCCAGTCGGGCCGGGAATGGCAGCTGCTGGCACCCTCAGTGTTTCCAGTGCGCCTCCTGCAGCGAGCTGCTGGTCGATCTGATCTACTTCTACCAGGACGGGCAGATCTACTGCGGCCGGCACCACGCTGAGAGGCTCAAGCCCCGCTGCCAGGCCTGCGATGAGGTGACTGTCTGACCCGCTCACCAAGATCTCACCCTGTGTCTCACCAGCAGCATTAGATCACAGCGGGCCTCTGGGGACACGGTTTAGTAAGAGTCAGAGAGCAGGAAACATATTGATTCCTTTAGTCAGGAGGTAACCTGTGTTTTCTCATCATTAAATGAATCATCAGCCCCTGTCAGCGGCTTTACTACTGCCGTATTTCATAATTTCCCCTGATCTCTGCATATTAGAAGTTTGTAGGGAATAAAGCCAACACTTCCCCCTGCTGTCAGGCTCCACTTGTTTTGAATGGCCTCTCTATGTGTGACTTAAGAGATTAGCTGACGTAGTCCACTAATAGATCTGGCACAACTGACCTAGAAGAGTTCTTTGGACCCAGACGACAGCTAAGCCTGCAACAGGAGGGCGCAGATAGCATCTTTTTTTATATCTTATTAACCCAAATCCTCAGCACTCTCTTTTTTCTATGATCGTAACTTGTTTACTTCTCTAGCCGTGAAATCATTACGGCTGTGCTGAGCGACCGCTCTTTCGCTCTCTCTCGATTCCAGATCATTCTAGCGGACGAGTGTACAGAGGCAGAGGGGAGACACTGGCACATGAAGCACTTCTGTTGTTTTGAGTGCGAGGCGGCACTGGGCGGTCAGCGTTACATCATGAGGGAGAGTCGGCCGTACTGCTGCTCCTGCTATGAGTCCCTCTACGCAGAATACTGTGATACCTGCGGAGAACACATAGGTACTGAATTAAGTTTTAAAAGTCTGTACTTTACTGTGATTTTAGTACAGCTAAGAGGCGTTCTTAAGTAGGATGAGAAGCAGTGGTAACATCATTGTAATAAAGAGTGCAAACGGTCAAAAATACTTTATTTTTGATGAATAATTAAATGTTATTCTTCTGCCAAGCAATATAGTTCTTGACCAGTAGATAAAGCTAAGTCACATGTAAGTAGTGGTATGATTGGTGATTTTTGGTTAGTGCATTAATATTTAAATTAGCTGTTGCAGGTGTGTGTTTATCATTATTTATTTAGAATGGCTTCAAACATAACTCTGAGGAACCACTGAGATACATACATACTGTATATACACATACTGTAATCATAAAAATACACGTCTCTATTATTGTTCGCCCATTTTCAAGTTGTGCAGCTTACACAAATGCTATGTGTAATAATGACATAATTCCCTCTCAGGTATAGACCAGGGCCAGATGACGTACGAGGGCCAACACTGGCACGCCGTGGAGTCGTGTTTCTGCTGCGCCCGCTGTCGACTTCCGCTGCTGGGGCGACCCTTCCTCCCTCGAGGGGGTCTCATCTTCTGCTCCAGGCCCTGTTCGTTGGGCGAGGACCCCGATAACTCAGACTCCTGTGACTCGGCGCTGCAGAGCAGGCCGCCTCAGCACAGACGCTGTGGGACAGCAGAGAAAACCCAGCAGCCACAGCGCGGTTCCCCACAACAGCCACCAGAGGGCGCCAACCCCCCCATAACGCCTGGAAAAGACTGCATTCATACTGCAGTGGAAAACAGAGGTGAATGCGTTGGTGTGGTAGTCAGGTCTTGTGGAGGTCAAGCATTGAGACAAGCTTGACCCAGTGAAAACATGTTTTAGACAGACTTTAAACTATTATTTTCTCTTTATTTCAACACGTGTCTGCTCTGCTTCTCTCAGGTGTCCACTGCACTACTCAAGTTCAAAATGGAGTTCCTTCACCCAGTGGTCATCCTTTCCCCAGAGGCTCCTTCTCGCCCCTTCCCCACATTCATCTAGGAAACGGCTTAGGGCCATCTTGGCCTGATGACCTGCCGCATTACAGTTTACTGCCAGCAGACGTCAAACCTCCAGTTAGTGGTCTTGTGTTCCAGGCAGAGCTAAATGGATATACTGGACACCCGCTAACTAGCATTAACTCCAGAGGAACCTCTACTGCTAAGGACTGTAGGAACTGGGTGGAACAGAGTAGTCAAGTTATGCAAGGTATCAGAAATCACTGAAAGCTCATGTACTACCTAATAGAAAAAAGATTTTGTCAGTATTCTCATACCGTAACACAGACTTCACCTCTATGTGATGCGCATTACCCTTGTTGAAATCTGTCCATGTTTTTGTTAAACAATTAATTTGTTCTAATTTGGGCTTTGTTTAACTATAACATTCCCCCCAACTCTCTATTCTCAGTGTTTCTTCCCCAGAAAAGCTCCGTGTCACAAGTTAACCACCTCGTTCCACCTGAGTCGCCTCCTCTCCCCCCCAGCATCCCGCCGCCGCTGCCCACCAAGTCTCGGGATTTGACGCCCCGGGATTCACCGCCACCAAGTCTCCCCCAGCCAGAGGACGGACCCTCCGACACTCCCACACCCCAGTTCTCTCGCAGTGGGACGGCCAGGGTCAGCTTCAGAGAACCAATCAGCAGCAGCTATTCTGTCGATGAGGATGAGGATGATGACGAAGAGGAGAATGAGGAGGAGCGAGCAGAGGGCGAGGAAAACCAGCCAGATGAGGATGAGATGGAGGGCGGTTTTGGACGCAGGTTACACCTACAGAAAGGCATTCCACCTCAGATGGATCTACTGGGTAAGAAAATGCTTTGGACTTACCTTCTGCTTTTGGAGAATTAAACTTTTCTTTTCTTTCGTCATAATTGTCCCTTCTCTCTCAAACCTGTTCCAAACAGATGGATCCTGTTACCACCAGCGTAGTTTGCGGAGAGGGTGGAGCCGTTGCCGCATCCCCTCAGACTCCACCCTCCACCTGGGCACAGAGAGGCGCTTCCGACGCTCCCGGCCCGACCGTCCCCGGCTGGAAACCCTGGACTGGAGAGGCGAGAAGGAGAGGGACAGGGGCCCCGCCAACGCCCCCTCGCTCACCCTCCAGCCGGGCCAGTACAAACACGAAGACTGTTCCACCTGCTCCTCGTCCTCAGACTCGGAGGAAGAAGGCTTCTTCCTGGGCCAGCCCATACCGCTGCCCCCGCAGCTCCGAAGGCAGCAGCCCGAGGAGGGCAAAGACAGAGAGGGAGAAGGGGAGAGGGAGAGGGAGGTGGAGAAAGAGTGGGGGTTGAGAGGCAGCATAAGGCGGAGGAGGGCCCACAGCCTCGGGGCGAAGGACAAAGATAAAAACTGTGCCATCTCCTAACACCGACAACTCGCAACGTAGAAACACAGCATATTATTTTCTAAATGACTGGGCAAGAGACATTTGTTATGTAAGCAGAGTTTTCTCACTTCTGTTTTCCAGCTGTTCATCAGGTTTAGGAGGCTGACATAGACTTTGTTGAATCCAATACACCTATGCAGACTTTTCCAAAGGTGGACTACAGCCATCGTTCCACAGGAGTGCACCAACAGACTTCTTAGCAAAGGAAAGCAAAAGAAACCTCAGAAAAGTCACTACCAATAAACAAGATGTGACTGTAGAATGATGATAAACACACAATGTATGAATCATGGTTTGAATTTGTCAGTGTAAAAGTGATTCATGATAATGAGGTGTCTTTAAATTTTTTTTACATTCTTGGACTGTTGATGGAATGATTTATGGAGTCCTCAGATTCAAACACTGTAGTGTGTTTAACAGTAACTGTTGTCAACATGCAGTCAGGTGATCACTGAGTTTACATATTCCCACCAGTCACACATGCAAACCTGGCGTGTGTGATCAGGAACTGGCAGCCCAATTGTTTTCAAGCCCATTCCTCCAACATGGTTTGCAAAAGGAACAACAACTGAGTTATATCTTCTTTCTTATTGTATTTCCACCTTTTCTTCTGTGCTCTTATGTGCAATTTTACATGGCTGTGATGTTATGTTACAGTTATGAATACTAGTTGGCCAAATATCATGGGGTGACTGTGTGATGACTAAAACAAACCATGGTAGTTTTATACTGTGTAAATCAAAAGGATATCTATTTGTGTGCGTATTGGAGGGTCACCTATGGTTGTTGTTAGTGTGTGTTGTACAGTCTGCAAAGGAAATAATGCAAAATCTATATGCATTTTTTGAGTCTCTGATCAAAACAAATCTTATTTCTTCAGTTATTTTTATATTCTTGGGTGTAGGTCACTGTTCCTTTTTATTTTGTGGGATAAGACAGTATCAAACTGCATTTCCAGAGATTATGATGGTAGTTTCTGTTCTGATTCTGTAAGACAATTTTATGATAACATTAAATTTGTCTAAATCGTTTTTCTGTTGTGCTTTATTTTCACACTGATTACTAATACCTATTACCTATGCAACAACATTGTAAGATTTAGGATTGTTTTCATGATTTGTATAGTGACAAACACATTGATGTCTATGGTACCAACAAACAGAGAGTGTTTCTCATACAACAACATAAGACTTGGTCACATGACCAGAGAAGTCAGTCTGCTTCCTTGTGTGAGAGTGATTGGACCAACCAGCCAGGAGGGGGAGGGCACAGGAGGAGCACATGAGTTGTCAAACAGGTTTATCTTGTGCACTGCTTAGTGGTTTCACACACATTCACACGCATTCTCTCCAGCAGGATTGTACAGTCCCTCTGCATTGTGGCAGGCCGGGCTACAAGGAGAGGCCCAGAGCTCAGGAGTTCAACAGGGATTTCCTAGGTGAGTTATCTTTGGAAAGTCCAAAATCCTGTCTTTGAGATTGTGCCCAAACAGCTAACAACTAACCAACGCCTTCGTACAAACAGACTTGTCAGGACAAGACTGAGCATAGGCCTTGACTGTGCTTTGTGGGACCTTTTCAGCTGTTTACCTGCCTTGTGTGTTTCTATTTGTCTCTGGCTTCCTGTTTCACTCCATGTTTGTCTGCTCCTCTCCAAAACAGAACATGCAAGGACTTGACTCAGAGAAACACAAAATTGGAGGTTCTATTTTTGTTAGCCTGACCGACCTCTTCACATTCTTCTGCGGTTTGTGATACAGTACTACCTTAATGATGTGCCATAAATCATGGTGCCAAATGCTCTCACTCATTATCGGCGAAGGGAGTTCAGTGAGTTTTATAAGTCGGGGAGATCTGGAGACATCAAGGTTGTGTCACAGAGGTAAGCCGGGCAGAAAGCTGAATAGCTCTATCAGCAGGAGTTTGGCCTGGCTCAGACTGGAATGAGAAATATGTTGAGAATGTGACTGGCAGATGCAGACTATTCAAGCGGCACATTTTAAACACACACACGCTTTCCTCTTAAGGACACGCAGAAGTGTTTTATTATCCAAATTAACATACCTGTGTTTGCCAAGTTCATTATTATGACCTCCACTACAGTCAAAGGCTTACAGGTGTAAACAGAGAGGGATGGTTTATGACTTTGCTGGACCTGTAGAGTGTTGTAGCTCAGGGGGAAGCCCACTACAAAGCCTAGCAACTGGGAGCTTTATTTAAAGATGAGGAAACATTGTTCCCCTAACAGCTGTTGGTGTGTGTGATAGGCTCTGTCTAAGTGTGCCTCCAAACAATAGCTTGTTGACAGCTGTCCTGCTGCAACCCCCCACCCCTCCCTCTCTCTCTCTCTCTCTCACTCTCACTCTCTCTCTCACACACAAACACACACACTTTCTTCTGCCACTCTCACTCTTTTCACAGGCCCCATAGTGACTGAAAATGAAGTGTCAGTTGTATTGTGTGTTTGTCTAAGGAGAGATGGATGGGTGGGAGTAATTGTTCACATTTGTCGGCACTGGCAGCCAATGAACTTATAAGATATATAATGTTTGAAGCTGGTGATTGGCTGCATCCTAAAGTTTCCTTAGTGAAAGGGGGAGGGACTATGGCAGTAGACTTGTTGAGTCTGCAGTGTGCTGTGTTGGAGTGCTAAAAGAGCGTCAGACAAAGAGATGCTTGTCTCTTGAGGTAAATGTTTGTATATGTTCATCTGAATTCTTTGTTTATCTGTCTCTGTTTTACATATGCTCCTGGCAGACGGTTTACTAGTGTTTTACTGATGTCTTTGTTTGCATTGCTGTTTGCTGATGCGGTGTCTCTCTTTTCCCACAGGAAGTCCAAATGTCAAGGCACTAGGGTTCAAGTGAGATGCTGGAGTTATATCTCTTCAAGAGTGAAACGGAGCTGATCATGAGAGCAACTTAGACGGACTGTCTTTACTTCTGTAGAACAAAGTGAGGACATTTATGCCAAGGTGGCCAAAGAAAAAGCTGTAAATAGAAGGTGGACAAGGACGGGCCGACTACTGCCTACTCCCCATCTCTTTAGCATAATGCCTGTGGAGGCTCTCCAGTCCCCGCTGAGGCAACCAGTGAGGACTGCTGGTGCAGCTACACCCCCGCGCCTGCGGCCCAAGGGGCCAGCGGGGCCGGACTTCTACCGGCAATGCCCGACAGCAGCAGGAAGACCAAAGCAAAGTGCAGTGGAGAGGCTGGAAGCAGACAAGGCTAAATATGTCAAGAGTCAGGTTGCCCTCTCCAAGCAGCAGCCAGTTAGAGCTGCTGAAGTGCGGAAGCCTCTGCTAATATCGAGCACAACGCTGCGGCCCACCAGGAAGACCCCGACCCGCCCAGCAACACAGCAGGGGGGCGTCCCGCTCAACCTGGAGCACCTGAGCAACCTGATCAGCGGGGTGAACGATGGGCCTCTCCCCACTACCACAATAAGTCACAATCCTGACTGCGCTACCACTACACATAGCTCTCCCTACCCCAGCCCTGCGGGGGCAGAGCACAAAGCAGAGAGACCCTGTCCTCCCCGTCCTGACTGGTCCAGTCCAGCTAAGGTGAGGTTGCAGGCCTCTGGCCCGGCCAGAGCAGAGAACCTTAGTCCTGCTGGGTCTCCGGCTGCAGTGGCCATACGCAGAGTGGACGTCATGCCCCCGGCCGGGCTGCTGAGGACGCCCTGCAGACTGCAGCAGTACATCCGGCAGCCTCTTCAGCCCGTACCTTTACATTCCCAGTTTCCACTCCGCCCAGCTACTTCCAACCTGCGTCTCTTCCTCCCCAGAACAACACCCGGTCCCTCTCCTCTGAAACCTGTTCTTGCTCCATCTAAACCTGACCCCCTTCCCTCCTCTCCTGTCAGGGCCCACCACCCTGCCCCACCTCCTCCTTCCCTCCCTGTTTTCCCCCCTCCTTCCCCAGCGATTACTCGTTTGTCTTCCTCCAGCTCCAGGAAACGTCCCTCTCTGACCCGTTCCAAATCAGACATGAGTGACCGATACTCCCGAGCCGGGACAGAGCTGGAGCGCTTCTTCAACCTGTGCGGTCTGGACCCTTCGGAGCTGCAGGTGTTGACGGGACGCGGTTCTGACATTGTGTCCATGACCCGTTTCCGTAGTGCCAGCGCTCCGGGGTCTGAGTGCGCAGGTTCTGGCAGAGAGGATGAGGATGAGGAGAATGGTGGTGACGCTGCGGAGCGAGTTCCCTATGGGATCTCTGTCATTGAGAGAAATGCAAGAGTGATCAAATGGTTGTATGGACTCCGTCAGGCCAAGGACAATGCTAGTAACAGCACCAACTTGTAGGATTATGGTAAATGGATGTGTAGTAAACTGGTCTAAAGTAAAAACTACCTAAAAAAAATGATAATTATGACAACATTTCAGAACTCATGGATGATGATTGGAGCCTATGATTAAACTGGTAGTAAATTGAGGTATTTGTTCATTCATAAATTTGGTTTACAGCTTAGTGTTGGACGGAATTTGTTTGACACTTCATTCCTGATTGGTTCCCCCTGATTGGTTGATTACAAAAGTGAAACTTTTGCATTGAAATTTTGATTTTGGTTAATTACAGATCAAGGAGTGATATTGTTACTCTGATAGACTTAAAAGGTTTTCTTTTGTTTTGTTGTTATTATTATTTTGACTTTTCAAAAGGTTTTCCTGTCTCATACTGGGGCTGTTAAGTATATTGTTGTAGTTGTCCTGCTATTGGAATATCATGAATGGTCAACAAATCACTTTCTGTGTCTGTAAATAACAGCATTAAAAATTTAATGACACAAGCATCATGTTAAGCCCTGTGTCATGCTCTGTTCATTTATCTTAGAGAATCACACCAAAAACATTAAAATAAAGATTTCCACTTAGGAGTCCCAACAGAAGTGAATCAGTCCAGGGATCCAATCTGATAGTTCACACCAGTTTTAGTGATGATTTGAAGCAGAATTGCAGGTATGAATGTAGATGAGGAAGTAGCATAAGAAAGTGTGAAACCCATAATCAAAATATCATTTGTAATGTTTTCTCATATCATTAAGATCTAGGAAATTAAATGATCGTGATTTCAAACAGCTATTTTTCATTTTGCCAATGATGCTCTTAAGGAGCTTGTTTTTTCGGCTTCAGCCTGTCCACTGCTCTCTGCTGTGGCCTTGATGCTGCTGTCAGGCTTTGGGTAGAAATCTTTTAAGACAGGGAGCGTGGGATTAACAGACCAAGTTTGAGCGATGGAGGGAAGTTTCATGGCCGCTCCACAAGAGGTCAGGCCAGTCCATATTGATATATATGTGGGTAACTTGTTTCACATCCTCAACTGTATATGTTCACATTCCACGATGTAAAACATTAACTTCTATCTAACCTTCATTTAGTTTTGTTTTTTCAGTTGCTGGGATGGATACAATTTGTATAATTTGACATTTAAAAATACAGTATAGTTTTAAATATAAAACATAATATGGTACTTCACAAATTATGCATTATCAAGGAACAGATAATGGGCTTTGTTGTTCACATCTATATTATATACAATATATATATTCTAATATAGGCTGAAGAGCCACATTCATTCATTCATTCTCAAAAAGGTCGGCTGAAAAGGAGCATCTCGCTTTCAAAGAGAAAGGAGCTGTTCAACCAGATTCCATTGTCAAACAAGCGGGATTTATAAGTGCGCCTGTGTGTGCACAGAGGGAGACCCATTGTTGGCAAAAGCAAGCAGCAGTTTGTTTCTAAACCTAAAGTGGAAGACTGCAGCTGGTTGTAGGATTATTTCCTTGGCATGGATCGTTTGTGCCGTTGTCACTCCTAACATTTAAAAAAGATGAGTTGTCTCAAGTACTTTGCAGATCACCTACAGACATTAAAGAGTCAGTTATTAACTGTTGACTGGCAAGGTGGAGATATATGCAAAGAAAGTCAACATCAGAGGGTAAGTTTTCATATAGGTAAGTTTCAGTTAGATATGATTCTAATTTCAGATCTATCTATGTAGAGACAAATTGTTGCTGTACCGTTTTTGCTTTTTTTTTTTTCAAAATGTGGCAGAAAGTTCTTTGTCTACTAAGTAGTATAATATTTGTTTATAAAATATACTAAGTTTTAGTTCCTACTCTCTCAGAGGGGCCATATTGATGATCCTAGTTTTTGATGATCTTAGTTTTTTTTATGATCCTAGTTGATTGATGATCCTAGTTTTCAAAGTCATCCCTCATGACAAAATTATCATTTTAACTAGTCAGGTTTACAAAAATTTTCCCCCAAAACATAGAAACAACTCCAGCTCTCAGTGGTTGGCAGTCAGTGAATAGAAATATTCCACTCCTGCCTGCTGTCTTTCAACCAAGCGCTCCTGACCGCTCCTCTCTCCGGTCATCACAGGGGTCGGGGGGGATCCCTCTGGCCAGGAAGATGTGCTATGCAGTGGGTGGGGTCCCATATCAGATTACTACAGTTGCCATGGGCGTTTCCCTGCAGATTTTCCTACTGGATGTTGTACAGGTAAAGGTTAAAATTGGCCTGACAAAGATGACCATTGACCTGTCCTGTCCGCTGTACTGACCTCTGTGCAGTTCTGTATTTCCAAATAAAGCATGTCAGTGACTAAATGTATTCTATCAAAAAGCAAGCAGTGATTTACACTTACAAAAACATGTGAAAACCCACGTGACATGTGAATTCAAAGCACATGTGCTTTTTGGACACATGTTCCTTTTCATATGTGAACTTGTGAATTGTTTCTTTGCATGTGAAATGAAATGTTCACATGTGAAACAAATATTGTCGCATGTAACAAAAAAAAAAGTACACTTGCGGAAAAAAACACTTTTCACCTATGAATTGAAATTTCGACATCTGAACATAGAACTGCAACATTTATGGAAGAAAAAATTGTTCACATATGAAAACTAACGTGTCCAAAAAGTACATGTGCTTTGAATTCACATGTGGGTTTTCACATGTGCCTTGTATAAAAAACACTCAACATTATAATCAGAGTTATAAGAGCTGCATTAGCATAGCATAAATACGGGCAAAATGTAACAGAGCTGTTTTTACAGATGGAGGCCTTCTACGTCTCTATGATTCTATTTGTGAGTCGAGCCTGGGATGCTGTGACCGACCCGCTGGTTGGATATCTGGTGAGCCGGAGTCACTGGACACCGATCGGCAAACTCATCCCATGGTCGGTGCAGCCAGATGTTTAACAGACTTCATCTTGAATTTAGCTAAAATTCAGCCTCCAGTACTGAATTCAACCGAGCTTTCAATGTTTATTGCAGGGTGGTTCTTTCCATGCCATTCGCCGTCCTCTCCTATGTGCTGCTGTGGTTCGTGCCGCGAGGCTCGATGTCACAGGCTTTCAGTGTCCCATGGTTCCTTGCAGCAGCGTGCCTGTTCGAGACCCTCATGAGTGTGAGGCTTGCAGTCACATCTTTCCTCTTCCTCCCGTATCTGCCATATTCTCTCTCCCACCCGCAGCCCTCTCTCATATCTATCCAATATCTCCCGCTTCAATCTACTATCGCCCTCGCTGTGTAACATCCTTTCTTCTTCCTCTTAGCATCACCATGGTGACAGAATTTCATACTATTCCCATGTCGGTGTTACTGCTGCCATTTTGCTCTGAGCGGTGTCACCATGGCTACGGTGTTTCATACCACTACTCGTGCTGTCAGTTGGTCTCATGTTTTTCCCTGCCATCCATTAACAGTGTTACAACGTCCCCTACCTCTCGCTGAACATGTTCCTGGGGGGAAACCAGAGAGACAGAGACTCTGCCACAGCCTACAGTAAGAGCAATCTACCCCGCATAGACCTTTCCCAAGTCAGGGAGAACAAAATGTTGAAGAGACTTTGGAAATCATTCATGATCACTGATGACTCTTTCTCTGCTCCATCGCACTTCTTATCCCCTTCTCCCTTCCTCTATCCTCCTCAGGAATGGGTGTGGAGATGCTGGCGATGCTGCTGGCTTCGGTAATTCAGGGTCAGGTTGTGGCTGTGTACAATACAGAGAAGGAGGGGGCCTGTCAGCAACTGGACCAGGCCCATGGAGTACCTCAAAGCACACCTTCACCGCACACTGCGTCACTTCAGGGAACGGTATTACTGCAACCAGCGTAGTTAAAATGCAGCCAAAAACCTGGCCACAAAAAACTGGTCACTCTATCTGAAGGACATAACACTCTCTCTTTCTATAGCAGTCTAGCAGCATTGCTTTGGCATTGAACTCGCATAGTCCCAGGGATATCTTGTTACCCTATAATTTACTGTTCTTAGCTCAACAAAGGCATTGTTGAACCTGTGTGTGTGCGTGTGTGTGTGTGCGTGTGTGTGTTCTCAGGCATGTGTTGTCACTGGAGAGGGTTGAGAAGAAACAGATGACATGTAATGGCATTAGAGTAATCTACTTACAAAAAACAGTAATAATCCATTACAGTTAATTTTAAAAAGTGAAAGAAAAAGGGATTTTGTTAGATTAAACATTTTATAGAAGTTGGCAGTTGGCAACATAATGGTTAATAAGCATGTCAATTTTGATAACAATGCTATTTAAGCAATAGTCTTTCAATAAAATTTGTGCTTAACATATTCTAAAGACTAAATAATTTAGCACTATTAGCACCTGGAGGTATTAAGATTACATTACTGAGTTGTTTCATCTGTATTCTTTGACTGAATACATTTTAAGAGTAATTCTGTCAACCCTGTTCTTACATAGAGAGCTTTGTTAATGTTTACTTGTGTATGTGTGTCTCTGTGCATGTGTGTGTGTAGATAGCATATGCTTAATCTGTGAAGATTTAAGATGTGTATTTCCCCCACCAGCGAAAGGCTTTCCTGACCTCAGCGCTGGTCATGGCTGCGTTGTTTTTCCTCTGCAGCCTGGTTCTCTTCCTGGGGGTGAAGGAGCAGCAGGGTGAGTCTGTCTCTGAGTCGAAACTCAGAGGTGGCACACACACAATGGTCAAAGAGTATAAATAAATAATTATTTGTGTTGGTTTAACTTGCTTGGAGTACCAGCTGGGTGGAATTTATTTTATCAGGATTCAACTTCTGTTTTCAAATTCAGAAAATCAGGTAAGGTGTCAATCACAGAAAAGTACACAAAGTCTACTTTTGCATATTTACCTATGATAGTTACACTTTCTTAATACTCACTTGACAGTCCTTAAACCCCACCCATCTGGTCCTCCACGCAGGTTAAAATAAATACTTAACGCTGAGATTTATTTGATCAAGGTGAAAGTTGAACTATTACCTAAGTTAGAATTTTGTATGTTTTTGGTATTTCACTCCTCTCCCTTATTATCTCAGTTGTGTTTTATTTTCAGCGCCCCCCTGCTCTCATGAGAAAGTGCGAGTGTCCTATCTCACCTCCCTTAAGATGCTGGTATGCCACATTCCTTACCAACGATTGGTCCTTGGCTTTGTGTTCAGTGCACTTGCATTTCAGGTACATTTTGGAGACCAAAGTCATTATAATGGCAAAATGGCTCTCTTGCGTTCCTCTAAAGCTTGGCTTTAATAATCAGAGACAGAACGTTAAAATATTAATCCTAACAACCCTTGTGTTATCATCTTTGCATCTCCGCTTGTTTTTCACATTTTTGGGTTTGTATTTTTCAAATTCATATAGATATTTCATTATCACCATGGATAATACTTTTTTTTGTCCCACATGTGTTTTATCTCAGATGTCCTTGGGTAATTTTGCACTTTTTTGCAGTCATGCAGCTGGGCTTGGAGCCCAGTTCCAGCACCTCCTACTGGTTCTACTGGTAAGATGCTACTGACTGCAGAAATTACACTTAACAAACTTAAAGATTTCACAAAATGCATGATGAAAGGACAAGATACCCTTCAAATGTAAAATGAAAAGGTCTCACTCATTTTACAGGCCGCTGCCTCCATAGCAGTTCCATTTTGGCAAGCAGTCCTTGTAAGAATAGGCAAAAAAGCCACAGTTTTCATCGGACTATCAGTAAGAAAGGAAATCCTTCAACTTGTACAATAATATGAAATGTTAGATTTCATGTGTATTTCTACCCCTTGAATTTTCCTTGTTACCTGTGTGACCTGTTTATGTCTCCCACAGCTCTTCATCCCAGCGGTGATTATAATTGCCTGTGTGCCCAGTAACCTGCCAGTCTTCATGATTATGTGCGTTCTGATGGGCTTCAGCGTGGCGACCATGTTCTTGCTACCCTGGTGAGTCAGTGCTCAGACAGGACACTAAGTCCCCAGTCCTTTCCAGGGCCCCTGTCAAACCTCATCACAATCAGAACCCAATGCAATGAATGCACATGAATCATTCACATCACCTCGACCCGACCCTGACATCCTGTCTGACAAGTGATGAATATTCTAGCAATGATCGATTTTGTTGGCTGGTCAGTAATTCTAAACATCCATGCACACTTGAGATGTTGTTTTACACTGCTGACATCTGACATGGCAGCTTGTGTGTGCTAAAGGTCCATGCTCCCAGATGTGGTGGACGACTTTGCCATGAGAAACCCCTCCTGCAAGGACCTGGAGCCTCTGTTTTTCTCCTGTTATGCCTTCTGCAGTAAGCTAGGGGGAGGCCTGTCTGTCGGAATCTCAACCATGACATTACAGTGAGCCAATCTTCCATCCACTTGCTTTGTTATGTGTGTATATCCGTTGGTGTGTCACATTTTTATTTGCTCTTTCTCTGCAGCTTTGTGGGCTACAGAGCGGGCGCATGTAACCATGGTGACGGCGTGGTGACGGCTCTGATTGTACTGTTTTCACCAGTTCCTATCGCACTACTGTTGGTTGGGATGGTCTTTTTTCACTACTACCCAATCAATGAGAAGCAATGCTTGCAGCTCCTGGGACAACTGACCACAGTGCAGTGAGTCTCCCTTTGGGTGAATTTTAATCTAAAGAGATGGGTGATAAAGTCACCCAAGGGACCTGCCATGTCAACTTTAACTTCTCATTTAGAATCGTCTCCGTCTCACTAAATCTCAGCCCACATTTCAGCAGTCATTTCAAAAAGGAACAAAGCGGTGTTAGATCCACCATCCAGGCATGTTTTGTTTTCCTTAAAAGAGAAAGAAGGGTTAGGATTTTGAGAAGCCTGTCGTATTAATCAGTAATCAAGCTCAGTTTCATGCTAGAGCTTTTGTTTCTGAGGAATTGACACCAGCCTCCTGTTAGCATTTGTTAGCAACATTAGTGCAAGTCAATGGGATATTAAATCATTTTCCTCAAAAACAAATCCAAGCCATTCCATGTACCTGCACTTCAATAGCTGCAGCAATAGTAAGAATAAGTAAGAATCTGTATAATACATAATAGTAGTAACTGTTTGAAAATAACTTTTATGTGATTTTGCATATGCAAGTAATGATCTCATTCTGTTTAGTGATTCATAAGATAAACTTCTGAATGTTCCCCATAAAATAATCTCTTTGCAACACACCTCGCTTATATGCTCCACTGACAATGTTTTGGAAGTGTTTTGGTACTATGACAGTTACGCTAATTTGTTTTTTCTTCATCCAGCCCAGAAGCAACATCTTCAGCAGACCGAGGAGAAAATGCACAACGGCCAACAAATCTGCAGCAGCCACAGTCCAGTACAAAATCAAGTGTGAAATCAAGTCTGAATTCACATCATATCACAGGAACTAGTGCCTTGCACAAATCAAATTCCTCACCATGTTGTTACAATCATAATAACAAGAAAAACTCTGTTCATGCAAATGGACTGTCAAACGAGTCAAAAAGCTCTTCTGGAGAGTACAGCGGCCCTACATCAGTTGCCCGGTCAAATGTAAATCCCCGATGTCATAAGCAAAGACTCGACTCATACCAGCACTCACCAAAAGCTAAATGGATTGGCAGTTCTTCTGAAAATGCTCTTGGGCCTTTCTCCAAGAGGTCAGATGTGAAATCCAAAGTCACGTGGGTGTAGTGATTAATCATTAAGTCACATAGTTGAGTGGTAAGGCATTGTTTGCTTTTCCCTAAAGAAAGGGTTGCGTGGCATAATTTGCATTAACAGTTTAATTGCCAGTGTCTTTTGCCTGTCCCAAAATTACTCCATGGGGATGAATGCAATGTACTGCATGATAAAACTAAATTAGTACTCCACTACCTATAGCATAGGCTATGTGGCTGATGATGTGTGATCTGTTTTTTTGTTGTTGTTATACATGAAAAACATTGTCAAATAAATTTGCGAAAGACTAACATTACACGCAATGTAGCATAATGACTGTGTTCTGTGGTATTTAGATATTATATTAGTTATCTAGACCAAGTCGGGTCGGAAAATCTGCTGCATTCTTTACAGCACAAATGGGGCGAAGCCTGCAAAGCTAGTTCAGGCAGACAACTCGAGCTGCACTGCGGTCATGTGATACACACACTAATACAACGTATTCAAGACACTGCAAGCGCATATCTTGCCATATGTCATCAGAGGGCGCTTTGCCGCTGCATATCCACATGCCTCAAGTGAGAAGGCAATGGTCATTTTCTCTCATAGATAGGAAAGGTAGGTAGGTAGGTAGGTAGGTAGGTAGGTAAGCCTTTGGCCAAGCTGTCCCAGGCTCCCAAACACGGCGGCTGGTGCCCGGCCCACACACTGGAAGTTCACTAGAAGTTTCACTAGATAGTATATTCCTCTTGATGGTCAATGGTACCTAATAGGGAAATGGCCACACGGCGGCTGGTGCCCGGCCCGCACATTGATGGTTCCACATAATGTTAGCATGACCTTGCTTGATCCTAAGATGCATAGCTTGCATCTGGGATATTGGCGAGGCCACATGGTGGGTGCTCCACCGGAAATTACTGGCTGGTGTCTGGCGGTGTATCTGCAGCAGCTTTGGAGGGGAATTTCCCTATTGTTACTCCCTGCTCTCTTAGGCTAGCTAGGTGAACGCTCGCAGGGAGTGACAGGATCAGAGCCTAGAAGCCAAACTAAACTCTGTATATATATTTGCATTCATTCTCAATAATCTGTTTACGTGAGTTGGCAGACTGAAATAAATATTGCTTTACGGCACAAAACAGGAAGCAAACAATACACAACTTTCTAACTGCATAGTTTTAACTTCATGTTAGCACCTCGTCTGAATGCATATTCACTGTTATGAAGGGCTGTTATTGGCTCTTAGCCTTCTTCTGGCTCTTCAAAACAAATGCACACAGTGACACCGGGGATGGGGAGTGGCGGGGACAAGCAGCAACATCGACAGAAAGCAAAGGGTTTATGGGAAATGTGGTCTTAATTTTGAGAAACACTAGCTCTAACAATACCACTGACATGAGATAGAAGCTACCAATCATCTCATCCATGCTCTCCTTTGTTTACAGTAGGCATAACAAATGATTTGACAATGACATGAACATGACTTTATGTTTAAAAATGAAACACTCTCTTTGTGGACACAGAGTTTGGTGATTTAACTACCCAACTGCCACTCATGGGCCAAAGTAGTATGCATGGTAGCTACATGATCACATCACAAATAGGGCCTACAATGTCCAGGTGAAGGGGAAACACCTCACTGGTAGGGGTGTGGTATGGGTGTATGGGCCCAATTGTGCAAAGGGCAAGGTGTCCCAAACTAGACAGTGACTGGGAGTGGTCCTGCTATGTGGTTGAGGTGGAAGTACACACACCTACATTTATCATCATAAAAACAACCAGTCTTAATAAATATTGGCCTGCTTTTGATCATGTACCTTGCCATTTAGAACCATCATTTAAAAATAATCATTGACCAAAGTGGGGCGCTATAGCCTACAGTCATTTACTGAAACCTAAATAACAGGCTACATCTACATTAGGCTGTAGGCTACAATAATACATCAATATAAATCTGACTTGTTTGAGTTGATTTAACTTTTGCACATGTAGGCCTATGCAATTTAGAAATGTATACCTGTTGCCGAGATAATCGACATTTTCACCTTGAGTAATTTGACGCTGAAAACCTAGCCTATATTGTGCCAAAACTAAAGTGGAGCCTACGTCCCACCTGCATCTTTCTAATATCAGTTCAAAACAGTTTTCTGGTTTTATGTGAATGTTTACCGTGCCATAACGTCATATGGTGAAAATGTTGTGGTTGTTGACCGCCTCCTGCACGTAGCCTACGTCGCCGCCCGTCCAATGCTTGCTGGGTAAATTTATATGGTCAAATTAGCAAATTAAAATAAGGGATTTCAGGTGTCACGTTTTTATTTTGTGGTATCTTATCATTATTCATTATCAGAAATAATGCCACAAATTATTGTCGGATTTGGCCGGTTGGTGTAGGCCTATTTATGTATTAATGCCCACCCGCTCGTGCACTGCCCACCCCCACTGCCAGCTTCCGCTCGCATTGTAGGGAGGGCGAGAGAAAGAAGATTGAAGAGCGAAAATGGGAGTAGAAATTGAGACCATAAACCCGGGCGATGGTGGGCATAATCTGTTTCCCCCCCCTTTGGATTCCGGTGTGATGTTGGTGGTGTTCTTTACAGACGTTATGGTTTATTACGATTTAACGTTTTCGCCATATTCTCCATCTTTCAGGGCGAACATTTCCGAAGAAGGGACAGTGCGTCGTTGTGCACTATGTCGGTGAGTGAGGAGGCTAGACTAAGGGCAGAGGCTACTGAACGGGGCTGAATGATTTGTGAAATGTGCCTTTAGCTACTCAGTGCCTGTTACCCATCTGTTGTGCGTAAATCAATTGGTTTCTTGATTTTGGGAACCAAAGGCACGTTAGCTAACTGGGAAAATGTATTTTAGGCCCCCCGAGCCGTAGAAGACGGTTCTCCACTTTACGCTGGGTATGTGCTGTTTTAGCTGGCTAGCCGTAGCGGCTAACATTAAGTGTCCAATTGAACAAATCGCCTGTCTGTGCGGCTCAAGTTGGCTAGCGTTATACGTTATATTGAATCAATCGCTGTAGCGTAGTTCACGTTAACTCGCTGACTAGTTCGCGTTAGCCAAGCGACTCGTTAATTTACACAGTTCCCAGCTAACGTCAATGTAGTACCGTTAGATGGACCGTGTGAGAACGAGCTGTGTGCCGTAGCTGCTGCCAGCCATCTAGCTAACATCACAGCATCGACTGGCTCTATGGTAACTAACGTTAGCAGTTAGCATGTTGCTTGGGGAGAAAAGTGGGATTCAAACACCCAAAGCTACCCTTGGAGTAACGTTAACAAGTCGTCGCTTTTCATTTCAACAGGCTCACTGACAGATGGATTCATTTTTGACTCCTCGAGGGACCGGGGAAAGCCGTTCAAATTCAAGATTGGACACCAGGAGGTTATTCGTGGTTGGGAAGACGGGATATCCCTGGTAAGGAGGGGCTTTTCTCATTTGGAAATGTTTATTCTGTAACTACTAATAATAGCAATAATGGGCTCTATATTTTAGAATACCTTCACTAAAAACAAATAGCATAATTGGTACTGCTAGTACTGCTCAATAATATTAAATAATAGCAGTAATAATAATATATTTCTGCTTTTCATCACCTCTACAGATGAGTGTCGGCCAGCGGGCCAAGCTGACCTGCTCACCAGACTTTGCCTATGGCAGCAAAGGGCACCCAGGGATCATCCCACCCAACGCTACTCTCATCTTCGATGTGGAGCTGCTTTGTCTGGAAGCCTGAAACTTGTGCACTTGTTTAATTCCACTCAAATTTTCAGGGTGAGAGGAACGGCTGTTGAACGAACAGCATGATTTTGCATGTGCGTATTATGATTTTGCATGTTGTGGATACAGTGCAGACAGGGTAACATCTGTATGGCTTTAGGATGGGGTGTTTTGCTACAGATGGATGCTGCATCAAAGATCCTCAGAGCAATTCAATGTAAAGATTCACTGAGACTTGGAGACAATGCACAAGCGATAGGTACATCAAATCCTGTGTATTGATAAATGATCCAGGTCAGTTTGAGTGCTTCATTTATCACCCCAATCCTAAAGTCTGCGGTATCATTTTTCAGCACTTTTGCTTATGTTCAAGTGCTAAACATGTACAGTGTCTTTACATTTATCCTTTGTAATTTACCCGATTATGTTAAGAGCTTAAATGGCATGTGTTTAACAGGCTTTGGTGTCCATGTCCTGTAATCCCCTCATGTCTCTCCTCCTTAGCCACAGAACTAAAATCCCTTTCCCTCCACTACAGGTTGACTCCTATCTCGGGAACATGGAGGAAAATGTTAACAGATGATTCCTGCTCTTGATTCCTGCATAGGACCTATGTCTATAGCTTCACTACTTCACTCTCCTTTCCATTTAGATACAAATTGTGTTCTGTCACTTGCTTTAAAACCTTATCCTTCGTACTATACTTTAGATTCCATACTGTAACAAGTCATAGGCCATACCTTTCCATGTATTTTGTCATATTCTGCTATGTATTTTTTATGGTGATGTTTTTTTATTTGACTTCAAATTTACAAAGTGTATCTGCCATCAGGACCAGGTTTGGATAAGTGTCATCCATGGAAATACTGAATTGATCTCATTCCTGTGGCTCTATGTGGCCTTTCACTAAAGTTGTATTGATTGCAGGTAATGAATTGTCTTGAATAATAAAAAAAAAAAGAATAAATTGTTTGACACAATGACATTTCTATGAATTACCTTTGTGATACATTTTGTTATTGGGCTTAATTAGAAAAAAAAAACATGTATGGGATACATTGCAACAAGGGAAATGCATGATCAAGCACATTATTGCCATAAACACAAGTTGCTGCAAATGCAGGAATTGCTTTGTCTATATTGCAGCATAAATTCTTAATTTATAAGAGTAAGATGACATTTTGTCTTTTACCCAAAGTGTCCAAACCAGAGTAAAGACATAACTTTCCGTCTTGTTGATTGCTTGTACATTTGGGGACTTAAAAAATGGTGAAACTGTTCTTTGCCAAAAGAAAGTGTCTTGTGGAGAAAAAGCTATTGATCTTTGGCAGAAGGTTTTTAAATTTGCATGGTAAGTTCCCCCACAAAGGTTTTGAGGCACATCTTTGGGATTGTAATTGTCTTTATTTCAAGGAGTTGTGTGTAACAAGCTGTGGATGTTCTTAAAGCTCTGTTCCTTACTCTCAACACATTAAAAGAGTGAATTTTACCACAAACTGCTGTTCTTCCTTCCCTCGGGTGTTTGTAGCCTACTGTGCTCAACATTAGTATTCACTTAAAATAGGCTCAGCCTTTATCATTCTCACTGATTTATAAATTAATATGTAGTGGTCTCACTGCACACTCTAATAGAAAAACAGACAAAGGCATCTGTTTATTTTCAAAGAGGAAGGGGAAACGTATCCAGGGTTCTTACATTAAATATTCTACAGTTTCTTGTGCAATTGTAACGCATACAGTTCATAACTGCTTCATTGCTTTTAGACAATGGAAAATCTATTTTGTAAGTAATTGGAATGCAGGCTATGCAATAAAATATACTAACATGGAAAAGGGCAAACTACATGCCAAGCATTTATAAATTTAGAAGTGCATCTCTTAACCTGGAGGAAAAACAATTGTTTTTGAACTGAAGTCAAATGGGGAAAAAAGCAAAAATTTACAACCGACCAATTTTGAATATTGTAATAGTGTGAATTTCAAAGACTGCAATATGTGCTGTTCCAACCACAGATAAATTGCACTGTTAATATGATTTAATTAAATTTGGTATTGCGAGTAACAGCCTGCCTCAGATAGACCTGTCAAATTGGATCGCTACCATTGAAACCTATTGGAAAGATCCCTGAAAGCTAGAACATTGCTCTTTTCTTTGCATAATAAGGCTGACACTGGTAACCATACACACATTTACATCATGTTTTGTTGTTACAATTGAGCCATTTCAATTTATACACAAAAGGGACACTGGTAAGATCAGTATTCACATTTGAGTAATAACAATGCTCAAACCTATGATACATACATTATTAATATAATTAAATTGTAATACAATGCTGTGGAAGCAGCCTACATTGTTTGACGCAAGGATTAACCTTTCATGTGTTAATAGTTTCTTGCGGCTGTGCAAATATTTTTGTTACACTTAACATCAGAAAATAAATCACTGTATCCAAAGACATTTATCTCTTGATATGGTGAAGAAAAGAAACTGCTCACCCAAGTCCTTCATTCATTTAGCTCTGGATCAGGGCCAGATAGATAGAGAACCGTCTTGGAAAGGTGGGCAAATGAAAACATCACGGCAGGAAAGCCTCTGTTTTTTTCATGAAGAACTTACAAGATATTTTAGAAAATGTTCTCCTAATCAAAGCCTGTCCATATATATGATATGCTGTAGATACACATGGCATGAAGTCAGGTACACTATTTTACCCTACTCAAACACTCACCTAAAGAGTTTATTTTTGTTTTTGTTGGCCTGATAGTGCCTTAAAATGTTGATACAAACATGTGTGGCTTTCATCAGTCAATTACTGGCCACAAAATACAAAAATAGTGTCTTTCCTGATTCTCAGCAGCCATTAAGAAAGATTAGTGGGGTAAATGTACCAACAATCTTAAAGCATAATCTGATGTTTTCAAAGGTGTGAAAAAAATGAATGGCTTCCACTTTTTCCCCACCTAGACCCACTGTGCCACATGGAACTGTTTGTGAACAAGGCAGGGAAATACTACTGAAAATAGAGGAATAGAAGATGAGAAGTGAGCACCTGACTTCAGACATGTTTTCTTCTTCTCCCTTTCATTAAATGTAAACTGAATGTAAACTGAATGAACCTAGATGCCCAAATGAGGGCATCTAGGTTCATCTAAATCTGGTGCAAGCTGTTTGATTCTAGCATCAGGATCCTAGCCCCACTGTGGGCATTAGAGGAGAGATTTCAAAATAGAAAGCATTTTCACACAAGATTTTATATACAGTACTAGAGGGCTCATGTATGGGATTGGATTTTGTATCAAAAGGTTCAAGATTCAAAGAAGGCTTTCTAGCCTGGTCAAATGGTGAGAAATTGACTGGGCTAAACCGTCTCTCTGGGCTACATGCAACGGGGCCGCATAGTGAAAACCACTTAAACTGCAGGCAGTGGCAGGACGTCTATCTGAATCATGAAACATTCTCTATTGTACTACTAATCCTTTGTTCCTCTAAGGCAAGGCATGACCACAGAATCACAAGGGCATTATGGTAAATCTAATAATCATAAGAGGGGCATGGTAATAACCGAAATGCAATCAAATCTGAAGTGAAGTCAACATGGCTGTGGCTGCAGAGGTTTGGAGGTGTATTGTTACTGAGGAGGATGTAATGTAAGGAGGAGCAGAAAATCTCAGATCGGCATTGCCCCGTTCATGTTGGTAGGCCCGCGCCCCCTGCCTGTGGCCCGGCGGCGAAGCGAATGCAGGGCCACAGCGCAGCAGCCTCTCAGCAGCGACCCGATGTTATACATGGGCATTACTCCCCGCGGCGCCCCCCGGCACAGCCAGGCCACCGTCGGGACCACCGGCACCGCCAGAGCCAACAGATCCACCAGGAAGTAGCGGCTCCAGTGGCACAGCTGAGGGGAATGCTCATCTTCATTTGCGTCTTCGATTTCCCCATTGTTCCCCTCTTCCATCTCCAGTACTGTAGCCTCCTGCCTCTCTATCAGCTGAGCGAGAGGCTGCGGCTGGCAGGTGTGCGGCCCTGTCGGCACCTTTGACACCTCCTCCGGCTTGTCAGGAGGTAGCGGCTCTATACTGTAGGGACGCTCGAGAGGGGAAGATGGGGGCAAACAGGGCGGAAACACATGTGGCTCCGAGGGGCTGATGTCTGCTGTCGCTAAGGAAATGACGCTCAGCTCTTCGCCGGCGCTTTCCTCTGAGACCCGGGTCATGATGGGGCTGCAGGCCTGGGAGCGGACGTCCGGCTTCTTCTCTGCAGCAGCGGCGGCGGGGGTAGGGATAGGATCAGCGGCAGGGGCGGGAGCCGCTGCCGCTGCTGGGGGGGGCTCCTCCTGAGGTAAATGCAGGAACAAGTGATGATGGGGGAGGTAGGTGTGTCCACTGCACCTGCAGCTGCTACTGAGTGTGTGGCAGGAGTGTGAGATCGGCAACATGGCCCCCCCGGTGCACAGCTTCTCATAGGTCGAGGAGCGAGGCACGGTTGGGGGGCCTCGGATGTGGGCAGGCGGCAGCTGCTCTGAGAGGAGCGCTGCCTCCAGGAGCAGGTGGGTTTGGCCTGCCGGTCGGGATGCTCCGCTTACCTCGGGAGCGTTTAAGTCGCGCTCCAGCTGCAGAGCCAACGCCTCGCTGCTCAGCCGGGTGTAGGTGGTGCTGCGGCTCAGGGTGCTGGCCGGGGAACAGCCACAGGAGCGGGACTTCCCACCGGGCCGAGCTCCCTGCAGTCCTGGGTATGGCTTGTGGTCGTGAGGGTCTTGTTCGCGGGCGCTGAGGTTGGTCCTCACTGTCTCTACCACCTCCTGGAGGTGCTGGATCTCCTTGCGGGCCTCTTTCAGGGCCAGCTGGGCCTCCACACGGTGGCATTCCTCCTCTATCCAGTCCTCCTGCATCCTGTACAACTGGGTCCTCAACTCATCTATCTCACAGTCCCTGATAGAATAAAAAGGATTAAGGAATAGCAGACTTATTTAGGAGAGTTAAATCCTTTTTTATGGAAGGTATAAAGCATGGGAGCTTAGCCCAGAGAAAGCCTAGAAACAGAAAACTTGCAGTTTAGGTCATGTTGTGAGTAGGACCATGAAATTGCAGATCAGACTTGCAAAAATACAGGAGACTGTAGGGCTGTCTCCAACTACAGACAACTAATAGTAAAATACAATTTTACAAACTAATCACATTGCCCATTTATTGACAAATGTATATAATTGCTTGTGCAACATCATTGTCCCCGCAATGAATGCCATCATGAAAGATGGACCCTTTAGATCTAGTGTTAATCAAAGATCAAAGCATATTTGTGACTGTTGTTGTGATGCCAAAGACACCAGGAATGTTTCCAGGAAATAACTCCTACAACATGAAAAGTATTCTGTAAATCACTTGTGAGCGAATTTAGCAATAAGCCCTTGTTATTGTGGGTATCTTGGTGCTGCCAGTGGTGCTTGGCTCATACCTTTTTTATCACCATCATACCCACACAGTAAAGAACATGCTCTTGGATATTTATGCTCTTATATATTGTTACCTGTGCATGTGTATTAATTGAAAAGTTCTCTTCAAAGTAGTATGCATACACAGGAAAAAAAAATGGTAGAAAACCATAATGAGCACTTACTGGCTCCATGGTTACCACAAAAGTTGGCATAGCAACCGGTAAAGCACAGCTAGTTGTGCTTTATGGGAATTATCAGCATGGCTTTGACGAATCAGAAAGCCTGGTGGGAAACTGCCTGACAAAGGTCTCAGCGACTAATTGGTCATGTAATCAACTCAGAGGGGGCAGCCCTAGTAGATTGGTTCACCAAGAAATAATGTAATTTTTTCAATCCTCTGCAACAGCATGTGACAGAAATATAACTGATGTCTCAAGATTCACCTGTGCTGTAGTCTTTCGACATTGTCCCTCAGTCTGGCTCGCAGGTGTCGTATACACACCTCCTTCTGCTGCAGGGGTGTGAGGTACTGGTCCGGGGTGGGAGGCCTGATCCCATGGTTATCAACGCAGGCTGTGTGCTTCGCCTGTCGCCTGAAGTGACACACAGGCGAGGAAAGTACATTTGCATAAAATGTTTCACTTTATCACATTGTGAGAACTCTAATTAAGAGTCCATCAAAGAAGCCGGGGTGAACTGGTGAGTGCCTGTTTAAAAAAGTGGCTGACAGCGATAATAGCATAGCAATAACACCTGGGAGGGCGTTCTCAATAGATTATGGGTATGACAGCCATGCAATATTATATAGTACAAGGCACAGCTGAGTACTAATAATTACAGTAAAGAATGTCCTTAATGGTATTATGGCCAATACAGGTATATTAGAAAGTTTTCTTCACAGTACTTACATAAGATTTAAAGAGTGAAAAGTAGCTTAGCACTAGTTACTTGTTTGCCAGCTGTGAGCGTCTTGGCAAATAATGTAACAAGTGTGAGCATTTTCAATGACATATGGATAAAGACAACACTTCTAATCTTTTAGCAGGATCTCTTACTGAAACAGCAAAGGGTTTGGAGTAGAAAGATGTTGCAAATTATTTGCTTACAGTCTTGGATAACATCATGATTACTGAGTGACGAGATTAATAGTTTGGCCATAAAGTACAACAAACTGTACTGATCATCTCATTTATTATATTGCAACTGAAATGTAGTGATTATTTTTAATAATTTAAAAAGTGTGTGGATGTCTGATAATAAAGTGTGCTTGAGTCATTGTATAGGTCAATCTTCATTATAAATGAAATATTTACGGATTGTGCATATGTGAGAAGATCTGATGAGGATGTAACAAGTTTGAGTATTTTGTAATTGTTTTGAATTGCATAGTGTTACATAGGCTACTTTATTTAGAATTCAGTGCTATTTTCTTAACGTTGTACTTGGAGTTTGTACTATTTTTTAACTCTTTAAGTCTTCAATGATAAGGATTTCATGTATTATTCAGATGTATCAAACATTTGTCTAGGTGAGGAATTGTTATTGTATGCATTGATTATAGTAATTGATTATAGTGTATAGCTACAGTTGATGGTAGTCCATTAAGCTTTAGTGGGACCGAGGCCAGCATATATCATGATATTGCATTATATGAGATAGGCCTACAGTAAGATTTGTACATTGGCAAGGTTGTAGAGAGCGGTTATTTTAATTCATGCATTAATTCATTTTTCTTTTCAGGGTCAGTCACTCACACTCACAATCACACCTATGGGCAGTTTAGTTTCTTCAATCCACCTGACTTGTCTTTGAACTGTGGAAGGAAGGGAGGAAACCCACACCAACCAACAAGGGGAACATGCAATCTTCACAGAGAAAGGGCCGGAAGCTGTGAGGTAGCAGTGCTAACCACTCAGCCAGCTTGTCACCCGGGTCAGTTTAAGTTTTAATTATTTAAAGGCTTAGGTTCTTCACTGAACACAACTTGTCTTATATTGCATGAGATGAGATGAGATGTCCATCATATAAATTGGTTGTATAGGAGTCACCCATGATAATCATTGCTGGTTTTGAGTTGTTGGGTTGAAGTTCGCTAATATACAAGATTAGTACTGGGTAGCAGGTTATAATGCAGTTGTATTACTTAGGTTTAGGCATGGCAATTGAAATTAGCTAAGAACTTGGTTGAAACCCATCTTTGACCTATAAGATTGCTTGGCTGAAACGTCCCATTTCATGACAGACATGTTCTAACTTTTAATATTATTTTGCTCATCTTTATTGCTTTTTTATTCTTTCTAGCCCAATATTTTTTCCTCTGCAAACAACACAGTGCATGATACTTGCTATGAGGGTACATGGGTATGAGGGTTTCCTCGTCCTCTCTTCATCTATACAGAGAGTGATACAACCTCAGTTATCTTATTCACATAGTGTGTAAAAAGGGGTTTATAAGAAGCATCTTACCTGGGTGTACTGGGATATGTGCGGGCCGTGGGGCTGCTCTCAGCTGCCCTGCCCCGGCCAGGATAGGTGTTGGTGTTGGATGTGTCACTGTGGGAATATCGCCCGCTCCCACCACTAGTGCCCACTGAGCGCCTTGCAGGGAGAGATCACGTTACACACAAGTCATTTACAACATTAAGCAAAGGGGGAGAGAAGTCACAATACCACATATGTCCAATCATCTACACTGTCTGAAAGGAGAGGTGGGAGAAGGAGGCAACAGTACCTGCGCTGACCTGCGGAGGGCTTACGACTAGGAGTGAGAGACATTGGTGTGCAGAGGACCGCCTCCCTCTCACTGCTGTCTCTACAGAGGGACACTAGGAGCCCTCAGAGCTGGACTGGATCAAGCAAAACATACATTAATTAATTAATTAATCAGAAGCAAAGCCGGTAAACCATTTAATGTAATCATAAATAATTGATATAAAAACAACACAAAATGAACCCTGAATCAGTGATCTTACAATGTCCGCAGTACATCTACATCACACCATTTAGACATTCAGTAAAGAAATACAGTGAAACAAAGAAAGCACAGAAATAGCTTGTCTTTTCCTTTCAGTATGTGGTAAACTGCGTGTGGTCATTATGTGCTGCTTCATTGGAAGCCAGTGACGAGAGCACTAAAAAAATAGTCTAGCCCCAGCACGGCACATAAAGCCTCCTTTCTCTGCTGACACAAGGAAACAGTGAGTTCACAGTCGGTGCAGCTGCCTCTCTCTGCAGCCAGGCCCTCCCCGTCCTCGGAGCCGCAGATAAACACGATTAACCTACAAATGAACTGGTGTCAAAGGTCCAAAACAAAGATGAGCTGACCTTCGGTGGTGGGCGGGGTCAAGGCGGTCACTGTGGTTATTACCTCTGATTAAAAAAAGAGATATATAAGCCTTTCTGTGGCTGTAGCCAGTAGGCCAGGTGTGGATTCATGTACATGATCTAGGCCAGTGGTTCCAAAAGTGGGGTTTGGGGACCCCCAGGGGTCCTTCAGGGAATTCAAAGAGGACCCCAAATATTTAATTTCACTATTATTTCACTCCCTAGAAGTTTGCACAATGAGAATATGTATAATATAATATGACTAGTTTGCTAAGATTCACCGTCCACCGTGTTGGTATCACCTCACCTACAGTATATACAGTTATATAATTCTGTACCAGGTCACATCTAACAACAAAACTCTTCTCAGATGGGGCTCCATAGGACAAACTCTTAAATATTATTAAATGGGGTTGGTGGATCTATTTAGGAAAGTCCTTAATATGAAAAAAAGTTTGTGAAGCCCTGATCTAGGCCTACAAGGCCTTAGCTGTGTAAATAAATGATGGTAATTGCATATGAAAACTTTATTGTGGTTTCAGATATTTAGCTACAGCATCAGGAGAACTGAAGAAGCCTGAACATGAGAGCCACAGCAGCCTAAATGAAACAGACGCAACGGAGAAGCAGTTCATTTTGTCCTATATTATTCTGGGACAATGAGACAGGCAGTCTCACCGCCCCCTCTTCCCTCTGCGCAACAAGTGGTAAGTACGTTATCGGTGAGAAATACGCAATCATCTTACGTAAGTGTGAGTAGCAGTGTTTACTGGGAGGGCTGGCTCCTAGGTGGATAAAACTGGAGTTAAAGCAGCATTTAGACTTACTATTGTCACAGACCATCAATGCTAAAACGTTTCAAAGCTGAAATGCATTTAAGTTTGTGCGCCAAAGTGCTGTTTATGTAAGACTGAGAGATGCTGCGCTTTGTCCTTGGAACAATATTGAGTCGCAATATTTTCCCCATCTCTCACCTAGACTGAGCCCGTGTTAGATAAGCAGGCAGGTCCAATGTAATGATCAGTACAGCAGCCAAACAGGACAGCTAGTGGGGAAAGTCTCATCTCATCCCTGGATTGTATAGCCAGCCCACTAGAAACATCTCTAAACAGGGCACCTAGCATACCAGCAGGATACTTTCCATATAGGAAAAAGCATCCCGTCCGTGTCTGTCATACCCATTATCAGAAATAGCTGACTAACTAATTTAGTCCCTGCTGTGCCCTACATACCGTTATTCAACAGGGATATTACTCGCTCTGTGCATCCAAAAAAAAAAATCAAACTAGAACATATTTCTAGGAGAAGCCTACGTTTCACTGTACCATTTCGGGAGATGGACGAAGTTGTGCATCGTGCTGAAGATTTGCTCTCCGCCAGACTTGGTGGTTGCTGAACAGTCCCTGGTGGCAGGAGGAAAAAAAGATGCTGCTGATGCTGATGAGAGTCCATTCCTGCAGCCATGTACCCCGGAGATGAAATGAGGCAACTGCGTCTGTCTGCTGCATCGGTGCCTCTTAAAGTGACAGTAGGGGATAGTAACGCTTCATTTGGCATGCCATAAAGTATTGTTTTTTATTAACAGTTTAGCATAGTGGGGAGGAAGCTGTCTGACATTTAATTGTAGCTAAAATACCTCCCACACCACTGAATGACAGCAGGCAGGAGCCGAGGAGTATCCAACCACTGGACTGGGACACATGTAATTTAAATGATAAATGAATATGCAGATATAAATTGATCCACTGAGTATATTGGCATTGGGCCAGTACAAACTGTAGAAGTTAGAGCTGGATATCTAAGTTAGTGTCTACATTCTGGAAATGTATTCAAACCATATCCACCAATGAATTTATTTTAATAAAATCAGCCACAATGATATAAGCCACAATGGATGCTGACATTTGACAGTGTCAGAATAAACAGAAACATTTGAAATGGCTCAAACAATTCACAACATTTTTTAAATATTTTACATAATGAACAACAATAACACCAACAGAGTATTTAAACAGGAATACCACTGAATTCCAGCTTTGTAATGTCATTCCTATGCCCTATATGCATATGGTCTGTATTAGTTACTTATTTACATTACCCCTAATGTGTGATGTCATGCATACAGCTCCACACAGAAAGAACTGAAAGAGATGGGAAATTTGACACCAACTGTACTCATTACTATAATGTCAAACTCATTTGAACATAAAAGATCAGGTAAGCATTGTATGAATTAACAAAATCTGTCCCCCATTCATTGCTGATGTTATAGCTCTATGTTGTATAGTGAGAGGTAATAGATTGTTTTATATTTTTTATTTTACAATATTGATTCAATTCTCCAGGACCATAAGAATAACGTGAATTCTTGAATTGAGTGGTATTTCCCAAAGCTTGGGAACATAAAATATTTGTAAAACATTAAAACTTATAAAAGAGTAAAAATCATATTGATTGATGCCAAGTATTTATTTTACCCAGTGAAACAGAGAACAATGAAATAGTTTTCTTTTTAAAAGGAAGGCATCTCTATTTGGGTTTTTTTTTAGATATCTGTGAGACATTTAGTCAAAGTGAGATTTTTCTATTCTAGTAGTTTTTAACATTCAGCCCAGAAACCTAATTGAGTAAATGTAATTTTACCCTGGGAACCTGGCTTATGAAACATACTTGTACTACTGTCAAGTGGTGGATCCAGTAGAACCAGGACCGCAACCCATTTTGGGACCCAAGCCATGGTTTAAGAAACACTCTTCTATTTTACAAATCATAGAACTTGGGTCCGGGTGTGGCGAGGACGTCTTCATATGGCGCGTTCTGGTGCAGGTCGAGGGCCTGCCGCTTCTTCAGGACCAGGAGACAGAAGAAGGTGGCTGCGGCATGCGAGCGAGTGTTCCTCTCACATAAAGCCTGTAGGCTGAACATGGTGTTGCTGCCGCTCTGGCTCTGTGACTGACACACACACACACACCAGAGAATTTAATTTCCCACTATCACCCCTAATCCTGCCCTAGCCTTCTCGTCTTTAAATCCCTTTAAATAGAGCAGGGACACCACTGTGTGATAAGAACTCCCTTCTTTGTCTCACAGGGAAGCAACATCAGTGTCATTGTAAATATTCAGGTTTCCCAGAGGGGTTATACAGAAGGTGGATTGTTCTGAATTTGGAAGCGAGGTGAAAGGTGTTGGGTGTATCATGATAGCTGAGTATGTATTTGTAGGTCCTTACTTTGAGAGCATTTAGAAGCTTCTGTGCTCGCCTGGTTATCCTCCTCTCTTCAAAGTCCTGGCTGTCCAGCATAGACTGCAGGTGAGGAAAGCATCATATCACAGTCAGTGCCGCACTCCACACAACTGGGCATGTCTCCAAGGCAGCGTGGGAAATTAACACCAGCCACCTGCCAAATGCTGGTAAATTCTGGCTGTGGCTGGAACAGTTGTCTATTTTAGTAACCAACCATCATTTGGTTTCCCTTTTAATCCAAAGATTTATTTGACTTATAAAATACTTGAAAGTGGCAGGTGAATTTTGGAGTCCTCCAAGGTGTGTGTGTGTGTGTGTGTTTACTACAAGCACCTGGGTGTGCATGGAGGTTGACTGAGTCTCCTTCTCCAAGTTAGAGGGATGGACAAACATGGAGTCTTCTGATGGAAGTTCTGGGTGTGAGAACTCCTGACAGAGAGGCAGAGTGTAATAGAAAAACAATATAAGTAAGTGGTAGTGCATCAGCCAAAGCACATGAACAAGAATTACATTTTTTCACTGCATGTTCCCTGTTGGTGCTGGACATGCTTACTGATGCTTACTTGTGTGAGTTCTGAGCAATTCTCAGGTTGGTTGTCGTTCATGTGGTCAAGGGGCGTCGGCTCAGCGTTGAGCCTCGTTTTCTCAGGATCCACCGACGAATCTAAGACACTGAGGTGCTCGGTGGTGAGGGTACTTGTGTCCCTCTGAACTGTACAAGATATAATTCAGACCTTATGTAAAACAAGCACACCAGGAAGAGGGAGAATGCAAGACAACAACAGTAATTCATTGAAAATGATGAGATTATAGTTCATCAATAGAATTTTGTGTTCTCTCTGCGCTCTAATATGCATGTCCCTACCCTCTTCTCCATCCTCACGCATCTCCTCAACTTCCTCACCCACACCACCAGTTTTTATCTGGAAAACACTCTTGGCAAAGACCTGCAAAGGGAAAATGGGTTTTAAGGATAATAGTATTAATTCAATCTAATGCTAACTACTGATTGATTCATGCATTTTGTGATGATATATACCAGCATGCATGCTCTGGATGTGATGCAATCACCACTGTTGGGAGGTTAACAGATTTACTCATCTTTTTACCTCCCTTATCTGTGGAGTTATGACAGTGGAACACAGTTGTCCAAAGAGTTTGTCTGCGCCTCCATTCTCCTTCCACTGCATGAGCTGGCGGGTGGGCGGGGCCATATCCAGAGGGGCAACCAGGTCTGAAAAGTCAGCAAGCTGCTCTCTGATGGCCTCGTTGGTCAGCTCCTTAGTCTGGTCCACAACCAACTTCCGTTTCCTCTTCCATTTCTTCTCCGAGGTTGCTGAGGAGAGGTGGCACAGGATTGACAGGATTAACAGGCTACTTGGCACAGCATGGACAGGAGTTCAATTGTTCTTTGTTTTTAAGGGGTATGGCTCTCCAGCAATATTCAGATTTAAAGGAATGGTGGAGACTTTTGGTTTCAGAGCAAGAGATGCTAACCAATATGAGTCTCCCATTGTAGCTGGATAATTGTTTGCATAATGTACTATTATGAGTTCAAGGAACGCCATTCAAGGGACATGGTTAGATTTACGAGTGACAGCGACTGGCTCAAGGGCGAAGGCCTCCTCCTCATCAGCAAGCAGGGTGGTCTCATTCAACGTAGGGGGCTCCATCTCCATCGGATCTGTTCTGTCAGCATCTGGAAAACACATGGAGTCAAGCTGGAGTTTGAACACAAACGCAAATCATCTTTCTTAATGAGTGTTCTTTGACATAAAACATAACAATGCTGCCCATTGTTGTACCATCAATCTATATAAACAACCACAGGTGAAAACACAGAATTTGGGTACAGATCTGACACTTATTTATCAACTATTATGTAACTGTCCCAATGGAGGCATCTGACACTAATGCCAATGACAGGCAAATAGTGCAAGTATGTAACTGTTCATCATGACAAATTACCATCTTGATGACAATTCATAGTGGAAGTCTCTGGCTTTTCATTTTGTGGCTCCTGTGGGATGAGGTCTGTTGACCCAGCATGATCACTGGAGTTTGTCAGAAAGTCTACAGAGTAATTGAAAACAAAATGATTGGTTACTCTTTGACAAAACAAGTCACAGGCAGCAAAAGAACATTGAAGACATAACAAATAATGATGGCACCTTTCAAATTACCCAAAACAGAGGGAGAATAAAATCCATCACACATCACAGCATCATTAACCAGTTTGTTTTTTCCTTGGCAGCTGTTTTGTAGTTGTGATGGTTGGGGGTAATTATTGCTTTTGGTTCCATGTTTGTCCCTGTTGTGATCCTAGTTTTGGTTGTAGTCCAGAAAGCAGCACTAAAAGCATTACTATTTGAATACTTATGATAAAAGCAATATATCTAAACACTGGGTTTATAGTTTGTCTTTTTTTGAGCGACTCCGAATTTGATTATGCTTTATTATTCTTGTGTATTCTGTAGCAGAGGTGGTAGATTTCTTGCTGTGGTTCTACACCGCTGCTGAATGAGCAGAGGAGATCCTGTCATCAGATTTCATACATGATAACCAACCAGGCCATAATGCTTATATCTTACAAAGTTATTCATTGGGTTTGTTGGGTTTGCTAAACTGATTTCCTCCAAGGTTTTGAACGGGTTCTTTTCGCACTACAGCTGAAAGAAAATGCAAATGAATGACAGCAACATCTTGAGGTCATTCAGGCGACACCAGGAAACCAGCCTGTTGTAGTTGTTCAAAATGATTTGCATGGGTTTATGGCACAATATCCTCACAAAACTGTTGACTGCTGTAAGCTGCATTATAGTTTGATGTGGGATCTGCCTTGTTTGGCAGCAGGCAATGCTCTCTAAGCCCACTATCAACAACAGTGAAGCAAGCCAATGACATAGTTTTTTCCCCTGCTAATGCTTTTCTTTACACTCAACTACACTAAAAACTGACAGCCATAATCAATCTAATACCAAGCAGGTCGAATCCTGTGTCCTCATCCCCAAAAGCGTCTCCTTGGTAAGCGAGGCTCTGAAAGCTCACGTCCAGCAGCCTGCTCTGGCGGCACTGGGACTCATCTCCTATCCATCAGAGCACACAGAGGGAGGGAAAGTTGCATAGTCAATATGAGGCTTCACCTCCACACAAAAGACTAGACTAAGTAGTAAGTAAAAAAAGTAAATAAAGTAGTAAGTAAATAAACACTGTGTGACTATACTAAAGGTCAACCAGTAACAAGGCAAATGACAAAAACTTGAGGGAGGCGCAGTAACAAGAAAACAAATTTGTTCTTACCAAAGTCCACTAAGGTGAGAAAGCCATTTCCAAAATCTTCTTTCATAGTGATTTCCTCTGTTCGACTCTGGTTCAGTGAAAAGTGGTCCACAACATCTATGTTACTGGAGTCCCAGTATAAAGAGAAAAGGGTATGGAAGGGGATAGAAATGCTCATCTATTCAGCTTTAACTCCAAACTATAAAATATCATGTCCCAAAGAAAACTACAGTAAATAAAGAAAACTGGTTGGGATAAGTTGGGGAAAAGGAGACAACATTACTTTGGGTGTGGCAGCTGGGTATCAAAGTCAGTGAAATCCTCAATCAAGGTAATCGCTTTGAGTGTGGCCTCGAGCCCCTCAACAGGCATATCAGTCTGACCTGGTGTGTTGAAACAGGGCGGTTAATAACAGAAGTTAATAATTCATACATTTATTTAGAACCAGAGCAGATAAGAACAGCACCCAAAGTCTAAACTCAGAGGTATTTCTCAGGGGTGTGACACCTAAAAATCCCAAGCTGTGTAAAATAGGCCTGGAGCAGTAACTCACAAGTCAAAAAAACAACCTATCTGTTATGCAATCTCAGCATTTAGAAATACCATTATCTCAGACTCCAGAGAGTTCTGAAAGATGTGTCAAAAGCTTTGTTCTTTTTAAAACGGCAGAAATGTAGGCCAGCGTTCGTCTCAAGCCTGTGGGAACATTAAAGTTGGTCTCTGTGATACTGTATGTGAGGTAAACAATAAAGATATGTAAAATCCTTGCATGGAGTGTCCTCCTTCCCCTAATTGGGAAGTTATTATGTCACCCTCTGGTGGTTGTGCTTAAGGCTCAGTAGGAAAAGCCTTTGCCTCAGTCTCTAGGTAATTTGATCTAAAATCATATCACAGAGTGCATCATATTCAGCATGACAGTGATTCCATTTCCACATAATACAATCATCCTTTATTGCTTGCAATTACCTCAAGTTGCTAAAGGAGTTTAGCTTCTGCAAGGTTTTATAGCAATCAACATTTGTGTATTTATAGCAAATCATATATAGAAAATCAAGGATTTTCTCACCAATTAATGCAACCTGAAGGGCACTAGTTGCACTACTTGTCACTTTCCCTCCCTAGACATACCTATATATACCTGTAACATCTTCAAAACCCACTTTTTGTCAGTTGATCAGGTTACCTGGCCTGAATGCCACTTTGATTTTAACCAGCGCATCATTGCAGTCTGCAAGGAGATACTTCGCTTTTCTAGAGTAAATCCGCACCACTCCCAGGAGTAGATGGCCAGATGTCCGCAAGCCAATTTTCACCTACAGGACACACACACACACACACACACACACACACACACACACACACACACACACACACACACACACACACACACACACACACATCAATACTTACGCTCTTTTTGTAATAGGGAAGATGATACTGAGCTATTTTACCTTTGGGGAAATGATGTCACTGATGGTCCTTTCCAAGTTGCATTCAAACACATGAGCCTTTGTGATTTTCCTTTCCCAATGCGCTGCTAACCAGATTTTGGCTAATGGTCCACGCTTGGATGTAAAAAGTTGCGTGTAGAACATCATGTTGAAATCTTCCAGTCCTTCTCGTTGCCTGCTGGCTCCTGTGTCAAGCACATTACCAATGACTATTTAAGCCTCTTTGCTATGACCGTGGTAGCCTAACGTTAATTCAGGTGGCAACATTAGAGACTGGCAGCTTGGTAGTGAACCAACTGCAAACTGAGCCTTAACTTGGCTGACATCGAGCTAAACAACGTTAGCTAGCTAGCTAGCTGCGTGTACCTACTATGGCTGTATGACTGGTTTTCAAATGTGAACAATTCAACAAGGTGTCTTAACTGCAGTTTTCAATTTCGAAACATACAGGTTAATTTGTCTTAATTAATTATTCACATTTACCTAGCGAACTGTTACATATCACCGGCAACATCCTACCTGAACTTGGCTCTAATTGCCGCGTTTTGACATTAGGAGCGTGACATCAGCACGAGGACAAAACAAAACTGTGCAACATTCTCTCCACGAGCACGGGTCATTTACCAGACTTAAAAAGTACGATTTCACCTAGCTTTTTAAAAACATTTCAACAACAATCGGTCACGTGATTGATTGGCACAGTTGTTTGAGATGCTGTAAGTCTGAAATGCACTAAACTGTGTTTAGAGGGATACAGGCACTAAGCAAAAAACATTAATATAGAAAGAACGCTAATATGTATTTTTAGTCATAGCAATTAAATGTTGATTAATTATATGAGTGGTGATTTTCGGTTTGGATATTTGAATGAACTGTTATGCGTGTGCATTTATCAGGTATTTCTCTCTAATTGAATAGTTTTAAAAACACTATTGAATTGCCACCGATCCAATATGTCTACCTGATCAGCTACAGCAATTGTGTAAATGTCTAAACTGTACAAAACGTTCATGACCTAAATGTGAGTAAGCCATGTCAAAGACAGGCAAGGAAAGTTACAGCGAGGAGAAACAACTTCCTCTTATACCGACAGGGGGCAGTGTGACTCCGTTTGATTTGGAGCAGGTGTTCCTGGGCTTTTAGCCTACTCACAGAGATGTGGCACTTTAATTTTAGAGGGTGGCATATATTTTATATACTCATAAAACCATCTCTTCTGATGGCCGTTGGAATCAAGCCTCCCATTCTCCAGCATGTTCTGTCAATGAAAATCTGACCCACTATGGTAATCTGAAGGAGTGTCTCTCTCTCTCTCTCTCTCTCTCTCTCTCTCTCTCTCTCTCTCTCCCTCCCTCCCTCCCTCACACACACGCATAAGCATAATTGCCCTCGCATCACTTTTGAGGCAGGGATGTCAGGCTGAGAAGTAAACACGCCAGAATAGATTTGTGTTTTGCATTAACTGGGTGCCTGGGGTTGCAGGGAGGCAGTGGAACAGCTGGTGTGGCAAGTCATGGTCTGGATTTCAAACCTATAGCCCACTGCGAAGAGAGGGAGGCTTAAGTGAGACTGGGGGAGTGGAGGAAAAAGAGGGAGAGCGATGAGATGTGATTGGTGAGCGAGAATGGGATTGTAACAAGTGAAAGTGAGACATTTTTAGAATTGGGTAACTGTGCTGAGTAAGCTCTTGCTTCATCTGTGATGGCAAAAACTGTGTACTGGGTGATTTGTTTACAACCATATTTACATATATACAATTTCCATCTGTCTCAAGAAAAAAAAAAGGTTGCACAGTCCAAAATCAAGAATTTCAGTCACAGGAGTCACAGTAATCCAAAATTGGCCGAGGTAAATAAACTGTTTTGGATTTAGTCTATTGGATTACAGAAAGATGTACAGCTATGCCATGTAGTATTATTCAGACACTTTCTCCAAATGCTATGTGCCATATTCTGGATATCTCTTATGCTTCTGCCACTTTCTAATTTTTCCTTTGGCCATATCTCACAGCTGTCCTGTGATGGTTGCCAGTGAAAAGCTTATTTTCTGTTTACACTGGGAGAAAACAAATTACTTTGCAACCAAGTCCATCTTTCATGCATATTTGCTTGAGCTCCCTGCAGGCATGGAAGTTTTTATTTTCATTTCATTCCAGCTCAATTCAGCGCTGATGAAAATAGATCACTGCGGCAGATATATATACATATATAGAGTTTTTTTTTTTGTAAATGTATTTCCAAGATTCCACATCAGATGGGCGCTCTTATGCGCTTTTGGTTGCACATGCAAAGGAGTCTCCCCCGCTCCCAGCAGTAGCTTCGATGTCAGCATGATTCTGGTTAGTGTGCTGATAGTGAATCATCCTATAAGACGCGTCTCAAACAGCAAACAATGAAGGGAAAAATCTGTGCTAAAATGTGAGCAGAAGTACAGTATTACTGTAAAAGGGTCATCTATCAGGTCTCTAATAGGTTGCCTTCCCAGATTAAGCATGCCAATAAGGGATCTACCAAATTACTTAAAAAAATATCTATATATTTTACTTTTTATCACCTGTTAAGACTTCCTTCCTATTTTTTGTATAGGTGCATTTTCCAGTCATTTGTATGTCTGATGAAAGTCTCAGTGCTCAAAATGTAACTTTTTAGATGCCATATAAGATTTTTGATTTTAAAGAGTGTTTTACCTCCCAATGTTCAAACAACAAACAGACAGAATTGCACCAGATTGTCCACCCTCTTGTGCAAATGTGACTTCCATTTTGCTGAATTCATGACCTTTATAACAGGTAATTTTTTACAGATTTCACACTTTCTGTTCTGTTTGAATGATAAACAACAGAAAGTGTGAAATCTGTGAAAAGTGGATCTATATTGGAGTCAGGGAAAACATTACGTTTACATATATGTATTGGTTTTTGTTGGGTTGGTTTTTCAAACACATTTCCAGTATTTAGGAATCCATTCTGTGTTTTGAAACAAGTGGTGAGTTTGTAAATCTTTTAAGCACAACTTCTTATGAAACACTCAAACACTACTTCTGTAATACGTAAGTGGAGATTTGATTCACCCTAGACAGCACCAAGATGCTGCATTACCCAGAGTGTCAACACTATTCTTTGTAGAAAATTGCATTGTCGGTGAATTTGAGCCTGCTGTCCTCTCAAGTAAATGAATAGCCTCCAAAGCAACGCTTCCTCAGGGACATTTGAAATGAGAAAAACCAAGATCACTTTTGTTTCGTACATGCAACACTCCTGTGCCACATTCTGCTATGCCGGTACAATCGTATGATGTCAAGTTGTCTCCCATTGTATTTGCCACTTTCCTAATATTTTACAGTATTTCTGGTCCTGATGCATGTTTGTGATTCCCAAGGACACTGGGATACATTCCACTTTTTTCCCTCAGTAGTTACTTTGTCTCCCAGAATAATCAGTGGGCCACACAGATTGTTGAATGTTTTTAATTCATTAATAAATAGGGTTGCTCAAACATTGGTTTCACTTGCTTTTGATACGGACATAAACTTGATGATGATATCAATAGATACAGTATGCTTTCCTTTATGTGCATACATCAAGTCCCACAGCACGGTAACACAGTCCTAAAAAGGGAAACAGATTAAAACAGAGTGTAGTAGCCTACTGTATTTTTGTTTAGCTTTTAGGGAAAACCTATCACAGGCCTTTTGATATATAGGCGCATGATCGGACGAGGTTGTGGTTATAATTTAAAAAAAATAGAACTTCATTTGGTTCCTCTTGTTTCCTAAACAGGACAGTTGTTTTTGGAAAAATCAGTGAAATGGTCTTACATTACAGGTGTCATTTATGTAGCAAGGAATGTAGTTTCTCCAGAGTGAATCCCTTTCAGTCTTGAACCCACAAGACCTTCACATAATGTATTTTGTCTTATTTGCCTGACCAAATATTAGAATGAGTTATCCTCTCATGAAGTGATATCCTCTTGTTGTATTAGTAAGACTGTATGCAAAAGATGCTGAGGTACTTTAAAATGTCATATAAAGGCCTAATTCTTTCCCAACAAATCACCTTGAAGCCAGCGGATGTCCCTTTGCCTCGTTCTCCCCTCCGTCAGAATCCACTTCATGTACTGTACATTGAAATGTAGCAGGAATTCAACCAGAAGGAAATAAGCTGCAGCCTTGTCAGTAATGTTTGCCAGTCTGAAGTAGAAGTGGGTGGCAAGGCATCGCAAGTATAAATCCCTGCAACGAATCTCCCCAGCAGAAGCAGATTGTGGATTTTGGAGTCCTAGTCATTTCAGAGGGACGGAGTCAGTCAGGAGTGAAGAATTTCAGGAAGCATGCCATGTTAGGTTTTTGGTACTAGCCTTGGCCACTCAGGCAGCAAGAGCCTGTGGGTTTTTCACTGTCATGCTCTTCAGTCTGGGTGACACATATTCATCTTAACTCATGTGCCTCTCATATAATTCAGCCAAGGCTCTTTGTCATTTTGCTGTCATTTCTCTGTCTTTTTGCGCAGCTGTCCATCTTTGTTTGCCTCATGAAAGAAGGAGGTCATAACACTAGAGGAAATCAGCCTGTAGTTTGGCTGGGAGCTGGCTAACTGTCACCTCGCTGTAGGTGGATCCAGTCAAGATGCAGGCAGTCCTTTGGGGTGTGGACGCGTGACACGGCGCTCCATCCTCAGTGCAGTGCAGACACGCCCCGTGGCTTTCCTGCTGTCCATTAGAAAAGCGTGTGGAGCTCATGTCCTTGTTGTTGCGCTGTAAGGTGGATCCGAAAGGTTCCTTCTGGTCTGGCTGTGGACTTCCCCTGCAGATCCTCTGTCGAAACGTGGACGTGTCTCTGTACAGACACTTGCGAAAGTTGGGCTTGCACAGCAGGTAGACCATAGGGTTGTAGATAGTGGAAGACTTGGCGAAGACGGCCGCCAGGGCAAACGCAGGAGGAGGGACCTGGGTGGCGTCGCCGAAGGCAGCCCACATGGCCACAGCAGCATATGGCGTCCAGGCACCCAGGAAACCTATACACACTGCTACCGACAGCTATGGAGAAGTATATTCACACACACACACACACACACACACACACATGCATACAAGGATGCAGACACGCACAACACACAGGCATACATGCAAAAGACTTATTTAGGTCCATATCAATCACAATCAAAATCAAACAAACAGTGTAGGTGCAAATATTTATAGCACCATTCCCTCACACAGATGGCATGTCTGTGCGGCCAAACAACACTACATACGCGTGGGAAGGTTACACAAAGACAAAGGAATTACTCAACAAAGAACTGGATAACCTTTGAATAACTTTACTCTCAACGCAAGACCTTGAGTCACTGATGCTAACACGCTAGAGACACAGTCATATCCTCTGACCTTGACAATGAGAGCATGTGCATTGGCGGTCTTGGTCTGGGGTGACACATGCTGCTGGACGGCCTGGCGTGACCCCCGCACCGTCAGCAGAATGAAGGTGTAGGAGAGGAAGATGATGGTGCAGGGCAGCGCATAGCAAAACACGAAGAGGCAGACAATGTAAGACAAAGCTGAAAGCTTGTGGTTGGGCGCATGCCAATCAATGCAGCAGGCCGTGCCGTACGGTTCGGCACTGTAATGTCCCCACTGAGCCAAGGGGCCCACAGCAAACACAGACGCGTAACACCACACTCCAACCACCAGGAGGCAGGCATGAGACGAGGAGAACTTGTTACCTGATCGGAGAGGAGATAAAAAGAGAATTGAAAGGATATTTAGTCATTTTTCTCGAGTGTCATGCATTAACAAACATCAGATCCATAAGTTTCATTGATGAACCTCTCACCGTGGGTAGGGAAGCAGACTTTAAGGCAGCAGACTAAGGAAAGGGCTGTGAGGTTGGTCAAGCTGCACAGACCAAACAGCACTCCACACATAGCATATACCTGACAGGCAATTTCACCAAACAGCCACCTGTGCAGAGAAAGGGAGACAGTTGAAATGAGACAGAGGCAGTGACTGAATGAAGTCTTCAGTGGCAGAACAACTCATAACTGCAACAAGGTGGAATAGCAGGGCTCGACAGTCAAGATTGAGGGAGAGATGAAATGGGAAAGAAAAGGAAAAAAAGAGGGAGATACAAGATACCTATGTGCGAAAGCTGAGGGTATTGCCAAAGGGAATAAAGAGAGTGTCATCCCAAGGTCGCTGATGGATAGATTGATGATGAAGAACTCAGCTGGCTTCAAGGACGACCGCTTACGATAGGCAACAAGTAGCAGAATGCAATTTCCCAGGAGAGACAACAGACCTGGAAAAGAAGAGTGAGCCGCAATTGTGGACCTGATCTGTCGCACATGCATAGACTCAATGAAGGATCAGAACAGCAAAGACTGGGCCATTGTGGTGGACTTACAGAATATGCTGTAGAGTGAACCCATGAGCAGATCGTGCTCCTTGGAGATGGTGGAGACAAACACAGCAGATGTGTCTGAAGCATTTCCCATCTAGACAGCAAAGAAGAGGCCGAATGGTAAAATGTTGTTGTTAGCAGCAGCACACAGACAAGTTAATTGGGAATTATCTAATCGTTTGAAAGAAGTTACCCAAGCCTGAACTCTGCAGATACTCTTATAGGTTAGGTGAAAATACCCAAAGGGAAACAAATACATTGTATAGCTGAGAGACAATGGAAAAGACGTATTTACTTCCCATCTGGTCTGACTATTTGAAAGAAATAGATGCACTGGAATGAATATTTCTCCAACGTGCATTTTCCAATCCATCTCAAATACTGTCTGTAAACAACACTGGAAAAGTCACATTATTAAAAACAATATACACAACATATCTGCAGCAATCTACCCATTCATTTTGTACACACATTTCTAAGTCGCTGGATAAAGAGCTTACAGAACTGAATAAAGAAACTGCAAGCTGCTGCACAATATTTACAGTTGTATTTGTATGAGCAATCTTCTAGAGCAGATGTAGAAATAGATGAAAAGGTTGTTTTATTTTAATAAAAAAAAAACATAATCCCGTACCAATGATGAAGACAATGCCTGCAAAGTGGAAGTAATATATAAAGCAAAGCAGGATTGACAGAAAGAAGGAGTTAGAAAGACTGTGCCTTTCAGGATTTACAACAGATGCAGTTACACTCCCAAACTCATTTCCGGAAAGTCTGTTTATGTTACAGAGGCCGTGAGTTGCACAGTGCAGATTTACAGAGAGAGAGAGAGAGAGAGGGAGAGAGGGAGAGAGAGAGGGAGAGAGAGAGAGAGAGAGACAGAGGGATATGGGGGCAAGACAATTACGATTAAGATAACATGTGCTCAAATTCTTGCTTCAGACAGAAGATAGCGAAATTACAGTTTTGTCTCCATCTCATACACATGCACACATGACGCATGCACACACTCACAGCCACACACACACAAACACACACAGATTACAGCATGTTTTCGTTAATACTATACATTCTGCCATGATGGACAGCTGCACAAGAGTTTCAGCTCTTTAGGAGAGACACTTCAGGGATAATAAATTAACCTAATGGATTGTTAGTAGAATCTTAATTGTGTCTGTCTAGCATCAGTAGAAGCATAACCGAGACACTCATGCTCCTTGTTATGAGCCAAGGCCCATTAACTGGACAAACAAAATCTTCTTGGCCACCTATCTGCAAACAAGAAGATGCTTGCTATTCAGGACATCGCCGCGCTTGATGTAGAGGAATGAAAAATGGAGAAATGGAAATTGGAAAGGAAAGCAGAGTGCGGGGAAGAATCTGGAGCCGAAATCATCAGAATTGATGCAGAGACAACATTGACTCTCAAGGACTTAAGCAATCATCGAGGATAAAGAATAAGGCTTTATTATTATTATGTGAGTCAACACTCCAGTCAATGACAAACCAAATACATTTCAAATGTTCAGTCTGTCCGGGTGGAGGAGACTCAGTGGGGTGTGAAACATTGTTACAAGGAATTATTTGGGTCACAGCTGAATCACTGGACAAGGCACTCACCAGCATCCTGCAGTCCATCAGCTGATAGGACCACAGTCCAGTCACTGCAAGAGCTACACTGCCATGTCAGCACAACACAGAGTCTAGCTATTAATGAGGCTTATCATGTCCTATCACATGAATTCACTGTATAAACATCACAGTCATTGTCTCCGTCTGTCAGACTTGATGCCATCATTAACTAGCAGCCACGTTTTCAATGTGTGATTACAAGATGAAGCCTAAAGACGGTAGCTCCGTAAGAGAAGCAGGTGGATTGGTTTATAATTACATTTTTTGTGGATGATGATTCTTACCATCATGTCAAATTTAGAGGGTGTTGTTGCTGTCTGAACACTTAGAATACATTTTAACATCTGTACGTTTTAAAGTGCATCTCATAACATATGAAAAGTCTTATTAAAGGCAGAATATGTCATTATTCTCAAATATCTCTTCCCCTTCTCTTCGCCTTGCCCTTGTATTCATTCGTTGTATCGGAACATGTTTACGTAATCAGAAGGCCAAAACCAAGAACACCCTGAGCCATGTGAGTCTGAAAGAGAGAGAGAGAGAGAGAGAGAGAGAGAGAGAGAGAGAGAGAGAGAGAGAGAGAGAGAGACAGAGAGAGAGAGAGAGAGAGAGAGAGGGAGCGAGAGAGAGAGAGAGAGAGAGAGAGAGAGAGAGAGAGAGAGAGAGAGACAGAAAGAGGGAGAAAGAGCTTAACCAGCTGAACTGTGACTTTGGTCAGCTGTGACAGATTGAGCGTTTGGAGAGTGGCTGAGCCGTGACACAACTGCTCTCATGTCTCTGAGCCTGGTTGAACGCCTCTTCTGTTCATCTGTGATTAATTGGACGCCTTTGAGACAGGGACAGACACTGAACTTTGGATGCACTGTAGGAGGTAAAAACCATACACTGCCTGCCGAGTTGCTAATACATGATTTACCCCATTGTTCTGCTTTCTGGGCACACTGGCACTACATCTCTTCCTGCCCTGCCCCATGTTGCCCAGGTCCGCTGTGTCAGCCTCAGCGGAGACATTTTGACTGTTTCATTTACGAAAGCAAAGATCTGAATGTATCTAGCTGTGGCTTACCACTGTTGTCTGTATGACAGGCAATGTATAGGTTTGTGACAAGTTTCCCATCATCAGAATTGATTCAGTGTGAGATTCAAGCCATTCCACTGAAACTAGGTCTGTCACTCATAACCGTTAAAAGCCCGGAGTCAGGGGAGATAGCGGCCAATCGACGGCTGACAGGGCATGTTGGGGGCGTCTGATAGTAATGGCGAAGCACCACATGAATGAGCTTGAGAGCGGTGACAATTATAATGTCAGAGTGTCCGCATGGTTTTCTGAAATTCCCAGCCACTGCCATAGCTGAATCTTTGCTTTATGTTTGTAATCTGAACCTTGAATGTAATGAAATCCCAAGTAAAACTGCTGAGGTTCTTCCTCTGACAAAACAAATGTCATGATGTTTACACACTCAAAACATTATAGGCAACAAAACCTTCCATCTAATGTTACAATGCAAACCAAAGTGACTGAGACTGTTGAAACTTACAGGTTCATAGAAATATTAACTGATGCCTGCGTTTCCTTCAGTCCGCACATTCCTAAAATAAATAACCAATTTCAGCTTAATTTTCTACACTTTCCAGTGCATGATCATGGTGATGTTTTATCTTCACCTGCGTCCTCCCAATATGTTTGTGCCTTGGACACTATGTATTATGAAGTGTTTCCTTCTGACAGTAAAATGTCACATTGCATCTTGTCTCCTTGGCTTTGCTTGGCTTGCCCTGTCCCATTTGTAGGTTTATTCATTGTTACGTTTTTATCTATAAGACAATTCTGGGTCTGCTTCTTCTTATTTGAGCTCGTCGTGTAAATTACTCTCTTGTCATGGAAATTTCTATTGGATTACTGCCTTTTGAGTGCTTATGTAGCCAATTCTAACTTTGCAATAACCTTTTATATGATTTTGAATGTATTTTACATTTTTACTTTGTTGTCTGCGTCATTCTCTTGATGTTGCTTTTTTGGCAAGGTCTGTCTTAGAAAAAGAAAGTCTTTATTTCAATGAAACCTGGTTAAATAAATACAATTAAGGTTAAATAAAAATCAATAAAACTGGAGCAGGTTGTTTCATACACAACCAACCCGTAAGCTGATTCCTGGTGCAGGATTTGTATTTTAGTATTTTAGTAGTCAAAGTCAGATATGTTTATCCCTTTGTGCAAATTATATAGGTAATTTAGTTTGTGGGTTGTTGCCTTGTGCGATGTATAGAGAAAAACCCTGCCATCAACATGTATGTCACATGTAGCATGTTGTGTGTCACATGATGCCCTGAAGGCCTGAGTGAATTGAACTTCATTCGCCCTTGCTGTGTCTAACTGCCTCCTCATCTGAGAGTGACTGACAAGTAAATGCCATCACAGTGCAATATTTTACACAGTGTTTCACCAGCATGGGAAAGACGGGAGTTACATGTAAGCAGGGGAAGATGATTCACAGGTAATATGCTAATGGCCACTTTGTAACTAATGCAACCAGTATACATTTCCACAGAAAGTGTAGATGCTCGGTAGGGCATGAACGTTAACCTGAGAAGCATATTTGTTAAGCATTTTGTTTATCAGCAGGGCTACAGTGACATTTCTTATGCATTGACTCTGCAGACTTGATGATAAAATGCTTAAAATGTATTTAAGATTCCCAGGTTTGCAGTAGTTATATGAACACAGATCAATTACTTCTCTCTGTCACCTGTTGACAGTACAGGTTAGGTGTTTGGGACAGATTTATAAAAGTACAACGCAAATAAAACCTGATCTGGATTCTGTTATGTACAGCAGTGAATTGTTTGGGCCTGCCAAAAGCCCACTCATGTTTTTCTTGCACATTCTCTTTTCACATCTGAATGCTGGCTTTCAGCATATTGGGATCTGAACTTAACTTAATAGATTTGTTGCCATCTTTCAACAAAGCAGCTGGAGAGTTTGAAGTGCATTCATTTACTAAATGGGCCTTGAAATGAAGTGGGGGGTTTAAAAACTATTTGCATAGAAGTAGAATGGCTGAGTGGTTTTGTTTCGTTTTAAGGAGGGTGAGCAGTCCACTCACTCACATTTGTATTTTTATTTAGACAGTGGGATAGTAGTGAGGGAGACAAAAGTAGGGAAGGAGGAAGCTCTTGCAGGATCTGATCCTAGAGCAACATGTGGTTCCAAAGATGGGAGGCTCATTTATCAGACGGTTTAAAAGAAACTTTTATCACAAATGCTCTAATAAAACCAAATATTGCTCCTCTGTCATGTCTTAGAGTCTAATTAAAGAATTTGGACAAATTGGACACATTTTTTTATTCTTTCCAATGTTGAGGTGTTGATATAATAACCTGTCAGTATCTATAATATGGCACAGATGCTCATGTATCACCTGCAGTATGTTAATAGGGCTTGCAAGTGTTGGTCCTTCCCATGTCTCTGAGCCTGTTTCCTCTAAGCCGATGGGAAGGACAGCAGCCGCGAAGAATGCAAAAAAAAAAGAAAAAAAACTGGTACTGCTACTGCTACTGTTGCAATTCATGTCCCCATCACTCCACCACACATGCCTCCCCCACCCCCTTTATGCTACAAACTTATTATTTAACCATAGTATGATTAAGTATGATATACAATGGGAAAGCAAATATTACTGAGTCAATGATGGGAAAATGTCTCATGTCTCGCCTTAGATAGCTGTATTTTTTTTGCATTATTGGCCTTCGACTCTCTGATCTTCAGTTGAAGGTCATTCACTTTGTCCGGTAAAATCTTACTGTATCCAACAAAAACAAAACCTGTTCTTGCACCATAGTCGGTCATTGTCAACAAACATTGATTTTATGTTCCTCTGTTGTGAGGCTAGAGTGAAAACCTACAAACAAGAGAGCGGTCACTCACATATACTTCTATACAAGCTTGCACACCGACAACAGACACAGCAAGCATGCAGGAGAATGATGTGTGGCAAGCAGCCTGAAATCTCACATTTGCAGAAAAGCACCACAGGCTGTCTTGAAAATGGTCAATATAGCAACAGCTACAACTTTGACTCCAAAATACAGAAAAACAGGCATTTCACTGATCTTATCACTAATCCTGCCGGAGATCCCACAAGTTGGCTGTGATGTCTGTGCCTTGATCTAATCAGCGTTGCAGCCTCAGCACAATCCATTCGCACTTACTTCAGATAGAATTTGAACCTTGACTGAACGTCCTTTAGAAAAAACCCCTTTAACACAATCAGACGTTATTTTAGAGGGAGAGTTGTATGCCGGCAGCAACCAGTGCAATTTGAGACAGAGGAGAAGTAAACTGTGTCAGACCACATTGAGATAGAATTTAGAGGCAGGATAAATATTTTTATATCACATGGGCTTCAATATATCATCGTACGTTGCTGAATACAACAAGCAACCCTCCGAAATTTGGAAGATCAGCGAAGTGCGTCACCAGCAGTGATCTTCTGTTTTGTTATTGTCTAATCTCCTTGTATTGCACTGGAAGCAGACAAGACACAGAGAGAGGGAGAAAGAGAGAGAGAGAGCGAGACGGTCCACCGCTGTGCTGCTTACCTTCCAGGGAGGAATGGCGTGTCCTCAGGTAAACTCATGGAGGCCAGGTGGAGAGCAGGACACAGAGGAGATGAGCCTGGGTAGCCAGCGAGAGACAGAGACAGAGGGAGAGAGAGGGAGAGAGACAGAGGGAGAGAGAGACAGAGAGACAGAGAGAGAGAGAGGAGCACCAGACCTGATTCACAGGCTCGCACCGAATGAGTCTGGTTAGGATATCCTCCTCTTCAATGACACACACTCACACACATCCAGCCAGTTGGACACACACACTCACTCTCTCTCTCATACAGCTACAGTCACAGCGTATGCACTCATCATTGTGGAGATGCATTGAGTCCCAGTGGTGGAGAACGAGCAGCCCACAGTGACGCCAGGCCAGCCAGAGAGAGAGACAGAGAGAGAGATCAGCATAATACTGGCAAGCTCTGAGTGTCACTGATGACTCAAAGGACCACCCCTACACCCCCCCCCCCCCCCCCCCTCCTTCTCTATCTATCCTAACCCTCTACTTTCCCTCTATATTTTCCCCTGCTCTTTATCCATCTCAATGCTGCCAACACATCATGTTCTGTTTGTTTCAGAAGTATTCAGCTGTGGGTTTTCCCTAATCATTGTCCACAAGTGCCTCTGAGTGTGTGTGTGTGTGTGTGTGTGTGTGTGTGTGTGTGTGTGTGTGTGTGTGTGTGTGTGTGTGTGTGCAAAACGCTTGACCTACAAACTGGTTATAAGTGATGCCAATCAAAACCCAGAGAACAGAAAACTGGCTGTCAATCAGAAGTCCATTGATGATACATGGAACGGGATGAGACAATCACCAAAGTCAGAGCTGCTTTGATCCAATTTCAAATTTGATACTTCAAAGGAATTTGTCTCTGAATACAGCGTATATTTCTAATAGAATATTAATATGGCAGGATATGCTTGTGAAGCAGTAGCTACAGCTGAAAATGGCCAAAAATTATGATTGCAGTTTTTCATCTTTTGATGAGACATAAGACAGCTTATGACCATCTTTCATCTCTGATTGGACCCAACAGTGTTTAGTGAGGAAACAAAGCTGCAGGGAGCCATTTAACAGCTAATGATTACCTTCAGCAATAGCCTGTTGTTACTGTGCTACTGGCAATTAATTGTTATCAATGTGCATTACAAATCACAAAATATATTATGCATAATTTATTTGAATAAGAGTTCCTAGATGAATATCCTCAGCTTTAAAGAACAATATTGGATTTAAAAATTTTACAATCTAAATCTTCTGAATCACTGATCCCATGATACAGATAAGAGTGGTGGCAAACTGACAGATGCTTTCAACATCCAAAATGAATATGACAGCCACCTTGAAAAAAAAATTCAGCCTCGGTCGTACGGTAAATCCAGCTGCTGTGCTCCACATTCGCACTGAGTCCTGGTGGCGAGCATCTGAACTGCACCTGAAGCACTGTGTCATCCTACTTTTATCACACCCACCCATGCGGTTCGCTCGGAGCAGCGGCGCTCCCAGACTGACAGAGACAGAAAGCTGCTTAGGGGAGCGAGGGCTCGCTCACTGAACTGTACAGAGGCTGCAGGGCTTTCAGAGAGCCATAAAGAGCAGCTCTGTCACATTAATACCGGCATGGGGTCCTGGTCCTTCTCAGGCCACTCACTCTGACACATTTAGATGAACTTAGTGTCAGGCCCAGTGGTGCGCTGCAGTATGATGTCCCTTCAACGACTTACTGGAGATGACATTCAGCAGGAAATGATCAGAATGAAAGGAAATTATGAGGGATCATGTTGAACACGAGTGCGGCTTTGACCAGTCAGCTTTCATTAGATCATACAGACATGCTGAAATGGATGTCAATGAGTCACTTCAGTTTTCTGGATCAGTCAGTTCAAGGTTGATGCGTGGATTGTCTGTGCTACTAATGCACTAACAGTAGAATGGGGTCTGCTTTGACTGAAACAAAGATTGGTAACGCTTTATTTGGATGCTCCAATGTTGATTCTCAACTAACTGTCTATCAGGTGACAAAAAGTAGATGTTCAACAAAAGGTAACTTGCCTATTCACTACATTCCTACAGACTACGTAGAGACCCTAATCCTTTTTTAACCCTAACCCCTAAGGTTAACCATAACCCAGACATTGAATATTTAAAGACTACTTTTACTACTTTTGAGGGTCACCTGAAACTCAATAGACTTTTTAGTGACACACTATATTAAATTGATAGTTACTTGAGTGTCAGCATTGGACTATCCAAATGAAGCGTGACCCGGCCCTCTATCAGGTCAGCAGTGCCAGTGGACTGAGTGCCGAGCCTGTCATTCAACTTCAGAGAGGCTGCCCCGGACCACAAGGCTCGGAGCTGCACAAGTTATCTGCAGCATAATTAATGCGCACTGCTGGAAATTTTGGTCTGTCCTGTCTCTCGCTAATGATTACTTGCGGTAAGTTTGAGTGTGAATCTAGAATAATGAACAACTTTTACAGATGAATGCATATTTTTCCAGTTTTTATATAACAGCTGTCACTTTGATTAGTGAATCCTACATTCTGCCCAAAGACAAAGAAGAATAAGAGAAAGTTAAGATTTGCCTGTGCAACAGATGAACACAAATGGGATGAACACATTTGAAAAATGCTACAATTAATCTAAAGTATAATCAATTACAAATAAAAATCTTATCTAAAACAACTTGTATCCGTCATATGCCATATATCATTGGGGTCAGCAGGGACCTCTGGTGTTAATTAAACCAATTTCAGTTGATCATCTGTTATAACGCAAATTTTCACCATTTATTTTTCCGTTTCATTTACAACACATCCTGTGTGTCAGGGGAGGGTCGGCTGATTGGTTTTGTATTCCTGGTGCTCTTTTTCCACTGAACCCCAGTGCTATTTGTTATAATCAGACAGATTGGTGGACTTAATTATTCAAAATAGTCAAGATTTAATATTTGATATGGCATAACTTCACCTTTTCCTTAAGGGAAAGGAAATATGAGAGCGTCAAGGACAAAATGACCTGCACCAAGCAAATCTTTCTATTACTCTTCATGTCACTCTCCTATCTCATAATTTAGTCATGCAGAATGAGTTACAGATTAAATACAATGCACAGTTGATCCACCAATGATAATTTGAGGACCACTTTTCCTTCACTACAAAATTATGACATTGGGTATATGGAAGAACAAGGAGTAATTTACAATAGCCTTTCATGCCCGTTCACCGTCATGTTGCTTCCTATTGCATCATTAACGTTGTCATTGGCGAGTGTTGGGCTTGAATTGCTGCTCGGTCATGTTTCTGTTTTATGGTGTGACTTAAATTATGATTTTCCAGTCATCCCTGGTGGTGAGAGAGAGAGAGAGAGAGAGAGAGAGAGAGAGACCACATTATCCCCGGCATAGCAGTTTGAGTGAGAGGAGATAGATTTTATGTGCTCAGTGTGTGTTTATTTTGCGTTACAAACAACTCTCAGACTTGATTTATGCCCCTCCCCCCCTTTCACAGAAACCAAGCAGAACAAAGAAAGACGTCAGATCCTTAAGGGGAATGACAAAAATCAGCTGAGACCTGGTCATTAGCAGAATAAATATCAGCTGATTGTTGTTATTTCTGTATTTATAGTGACTTGACTGAGAGTAACCTGTAGTGACAATGGTAATCTATTAAACAGGTTAAACAAAAATCAGTATGACAGACCAATAGATTTTAAATATAGAGGATTGTGGACTTTGAGGGTTTCAGCTGTAACCTTTTGAGGTTAAAAAGCTTTTGGTGTTGGCGGAGGTTTCTTTAAGTGGCGATAACCGTTCTTCGGAGGTAAAAGCACCTTGGGGCTCAGTGGTGTATTAAACATGTCTATTCAAATAAGGTGTATATCTCTCTGGCACTAACCTGAATAAATAAAAGCGAAATGAAATAGCAAATCAGTGCCCTTCTGGTGGGACAGTGTTCAGCTCAGTAAGTAACAAGAAGCAACGGTTCATTTCCTTCTACCAACAATTAAAATACTTTTCATAATCCATCGTCATTCCCTCTCTGTTGTGCATTAGAGTGACTGAGTTTCCAGGAGTTAAGTGAGTTTTCAAAGGAGAACACAGTGGAATTGTACTTTTAATTTATGTAAAACCCAACTGAAAATTGATTGGTGGCACATGCCGGTCTGTTAAGCCTGCTTTCCAGTCACTTCAGGAAGCCGCACCACTAATTAACCAGGTTGATGCTGCCCTGGATTGACATCATTACTGGTCCCTCAGTACACATCTGACAAAGCCAGTAAACCAACATCCTCTCAGTAAGTCAACATCCTCTCTTGCCAGTTCAGAAACTGGAAATTGGCCAGAAGGGCCAGCGGATGTCAGTCCGGAGGGCCACTAACTTAATGGACCTGGCGCCTTTTTTAATGCTTCCAGGGGAACTGGTCCAAGATTCAGGTTTTATCACATAAATGGAGAGCTCTTGAAGCAACAACAACGTTTCTATGGCAGATAAAATGCCTTGTGTCATGTTATTTGGTCGAGACGCATTTCCTTTTGTACAACATACAGCTGTACAGTTGTTGAACAGAAAAGCCCATCAGTAGCCCCTCCAACAAAGAGATTCACAGTTGACCTGGTGTTATTGCAAATACTTCGTCTTCAGATGGTTAAAGTTTTGTGCCCCACACCCTGTTTTATACGCACCAGTGTCAATAATTTTGACGTTAACTTTGATTTTTGTTTAGTTTGAAGAACCCTTTTCTGAGCATTCTTAAGGGAAAAAATAAATAAAACATTTTTCTTACTATATTTTAGAAAGATTCAGAAAGTGAGTGAATGGTAAGGATCTGCTCATTTGAACTTCAAGCTTCATGCTTCAACTTCAGCTTTATGCTTTATTTTGTTGGGTAATCTTTTAAAATACAGGCCATTAATTACGTAGTAATGACTGTAAATAACTAAGTAATATCCAAGTAAAATAGATGTAATAACTATAGGGCATTAGAATGATTGATAATTACTGAATAATATACAAATTTAAAAAAAAGGTGCTTTTACCAGTAATTGTATTAGATATGCTATGTGCAATATTGCAAAAGGTTCTGGAGGTGAAAAATAAACTAGCTGAAAAAAGGCAGAAAGCTTCTGCGCACTGCCTCCATTGATTTATCTTCCACAGAGGGGAAGGACATTCATTACAGAAAGTGACTACACCTGTGCAGAAACAATCTAGCCCAGAACGAGCCTGGGCGGCCTGTAAAGGACATCAGGCAGAAGCCATCATAAATAACAGGAGCATTCAGAACCTATAGAATATATATTATACAAGTTATAGCTGTAAAGCAGCAGCAGGCTATAGGCCCTTTCTGGGGTTTCTGTTGTTATTTGTGTAGAGTTAGGAGAACGTTTGTATAGCTACATATGTGAATATTGTACATTGTCAGTATTGGCATGAAAAAACAGGTGTGGTAATGTTTCTCCTCTCTGGATGTTAAATCTGTCTTGTTCACTTGGTGTGAATTCATCCTCTGATGAAAGCTTAACAATTTTGTCAATAAATGTGAAATTTGCAATGGCGATAGTGCGCAGTAGCTTTCTTCCTTGTTGAAATAGTTTATCCTTCGCATCCAGCACTTTTCTAAATTTTCAAAAAGCTGCTGCAGTGCCACTTATTTAATACAATTACAGGTAAAAGCACCTTTTCTGACTTGTATATTACTCACAGTCATTATAATGCTACAACTAGTTATTACATTTTACTTATTACTTCCAGTCAGGCTACTGCGTAATTAATGATGTGTGGTGTGTAATTCAAAATAATACTCAATGTTTCTCCCTTTGTCTTCCTTTTCTTATATGTTCTACACACTGTTTCTGATGGAATAGTCATTCAACATCCAATTGGTTAATTCAGATTCACCCACATACATCCACACATACATTCATCCACATACTATACATCAGCAGATAAAATAACCTGTGAGGAAACAATAATGATTTTTCTAGGCCACCTGATGCTAGCAAGTACTAGCTAGTGCATCAAAAAGCCAATTTAGCTGTAATTTAGTGAACCAGCGATTAGCCTTTACTACTCTTCATTATTAGCATGAAAAAGTGTTAAGTTATTTAACACTTAAAGTTAAAGTTATTTAAATGTCATTATTACGACCTACTCTGCTATATTATCCAATCTCTGCTATTTTCCAGGACATAGCTAAAAGGCAGATGAAACATTGAAGTTTATGAAAGTAGAAGCTCATAGTACCAAGCTGAAATGTATTTTCGGTGAGATAGAACTTTTCATGTTTTTAAATATTTAATCCCAAAACATTCCTCTTTAAAAAAAACACCACACAACTGTAAAGTAACGTTCAAAGATAAAGAGTATGTAGAGAGCTCAAAGCGGTGCGTGCTCTTTGGGAAATGTCAGCCTGTGACCCTTGTGAACTTTCATGCTCTTAAGCTAAGATGCTGGAGAAACACTCAAATCCACGGTGAAAAAGATCACTTAGATCTATGCAATTTACATAGAAGAGAATGAAGATTGCATAGATCTAAGTGTGCAGAGGATCTTTGTGCACTGCACGCACATGAAATCAGCAAGATCTTCCTTCCATAGACGGTTGGAATTCATTTCCCCCTCTATTATCCATGTTTATCTTCATAATCTACCCTCCACTTTGGGAACTGAGCCAAATCGTCTAAGGCAGTCAACTCTGGCCAAGAATCCATTTTCCTTAAGTGTCATAGGCAAGACATAGGGAAGTGTTCAGATAAGGACAGTGGTATCTTATCCTCGTCACATCGATGGAAGATAGGTTCAAGAAATGGATGCTCCGTTTTTCGATGTGGCAAGATACCTTTATCCCTACCTGAATAGATTGTCTGCAACGCTCCATTTACCATCTGAGACATTCTCGTTGCTACATGCCACATTTCTGAAGCTACTTTCATTTGCCTTAGGACAAATACTAGCTGTGGTGAGCTATATGGGAGGGAATTTGTTCTGATTTGAGGTTTTTTGTGGATATCGAGTTTTCTTTGTAACTCTGTATCAGCAACTTGTTTAACAGAGGAAAGTAGCTTAGGTATTTAGCTATACACTTTATTACTATTTGAAAAATGTCAAATTCTGAGAACAAATCTATAAACTATCTCCATAATAGGTCATTTCAACACCATCCATCTGTAGCTATAAGGTGAAGAGCATAGGCTGGAGCTTATTACTAAAAAGCAGTGGGGTCTAGATATAGGCCACCCTCTCTTGAAGTGCTTCATGTTTGAGCCAACTGTAATCAGCACTGTTTATTCACTGGCCATCACTGTAATGAGGGCAAAAATCCTCCTTAAGCATCTATGGAGGATGTTAAGTAAAGCGATTCTGATTTTGGGCCTCTGCAGCCCATTGTTTACTCCCATCTGACTGTCCTCTATGTCCTTTGTCTTTGTGCCAGGTTTGGCCTTTGTTTACTGGGTGCGTTCCTGGGCCTGTGACCGTCTGCAAGTTGCGCAGGGAGCATAACTCAGAATAGGATATATGAGTGAGCAGCGGACGGGACTCTGAGTCTCAGTAGCCAAACTCACCAGAGACTCTGACTGCCCTTTCTGTCCACCTGTCTGTTTGGAAACAAACAAGATTAATGTGTTGTTGTCTGGGTTAGCGTGAGGTGGGAACCAATAGGAGGGATGGGATGAATACAAAAATAGAGGTAAAAAAAAATCAAAAAATGACAAAGATGTAGTGGAATTATGGAACAAAAGGGCCAAGATGTAACAGAGAGAGAATGGGAGTTCAAACGAAGGCAGGGTGTGGTGAAAGCCCCAGTCTGGTGGGATTCACATTGTGTATGTCCATATAGACTGTTGAGGGTTATGAGAGGTTTTTTTTGCAAGCTTCCTTTTCCAATTTAACCCAAAATACAGTACAAATTTACCTGCACCCCATGATTTAGTTCAGTGGTTCTCAACCTTTTTGGCCTTAAAAGAAAGTGTTGCCTACTCTCGACCCTCCATCACAGCCTGCTATGCAGAGTGGTGAACAGTTCAACCAAAGAATGATTTTCCCTTTTCAGGTCATTTTATCTGATTAATTATCAGGTTCTATCTGCCTTCAGGATAGTTCAGAAATATTGAGCTAAATGGAGATGGGGCATTTTGTTTTAGAAATTACAGACTAAGAATATAACACCACACAGATGTTAATAGGCACTCATAGAATAGGTTTATATGACTAATTCAGTTTTGACGAAATCGCCCTTATAATTAACCTTATTATTCCAAGGTCACATACTGCTTTTCTCACAAGAAAACTCAGAAAAAAAGACATAATAATACATTTGTAGTAGTAGTAGTAGTAGTACATAGTAGAAATATGTTTTTTTTCCTATCCCATAAATCATCTCACGACACCCTCAAAATAATCTCGACCCCCAGGTTGAGAAACATTGATTTAGGTTTTTGTGTCAGGGCATTTTGTTTACATTTACTATAGTTTGTTTGTTTTTTTGGATTTCTGTTTGCATTTCAAGTGTTGTGTCTTTACGAGAGAAGTCGTTTGAAGGTTATAATGTGTGACAGGTTGCCTCTGGAAACAACTGAAGATCTCGCTCTCCCCCTCACTCTCTGTACGTGCTGGAGCGTACCAGATGTGTGTGTCTGTGTGTTTATGTGTGCATGCGCATGCATTTGCATCATTACCTGTGTTTGTGTTTGTCTCTAGAGATCACTCCATCATCCAGACCTTCCTACATACATTTGGCATCTATATTTCCTCTCTGCTCTCCTTTCCTCAGTGGTTTTTGCCTAGTTACTATTCACCGCATGCCTCTGGCCAAAACATTTTCACACAACAGTGGGCTCATCTCCCACATATCTATCATTTTAATGGTTGTTTGTCCGATAGGGAAACAGGGTCTAACAGGGGAGAGCTATTAGCAAGGTCACCTATGGCCCATCATAAGGTCCAATGAAAACTGAGGAAGTAAATTAGTGGCCAAGAGAGAGTGAGAGAGAGAGAGAGAGAGAGAGAGAGAGAGAGAGAGAGGGGGGAAGAAATAGAGAGGAAAAGGCGTGGAGCGCTAGATAGAAGCGCTCCTTGCTTGTCTTTCTGTCTCACCTTGGTGTTGATGCCAATTTGTCAGTCTCCTTTGGCAAACAAGCGCTGTCCCCATGAGCCAGATCTCTGGAAGGGACACCCACATTCATACTTTGCATGTAGATTGCCTCAGCCAAACCAAACTGAAACAACAAATGCTTCTCTGCTGCCCTCTTGTGGTTTCCCACTTTTGTGCATCTCTCACATGGGTCTCGCCTCCAGAGTGAAATGAATGACTAGTTTCTGAAATTCTGCATTGTTAAGGGGTTGTTCAAGAGTCAAAGTTCACTAGAGTTATCAAAATCAGTTTTTATAGATATCTGTTTCCTCCTGAAAAGTCTGTTTACCAAGGAAAAATCAACTATAAAGAAACTTGTTTATTTGAACTCAATAGCACTTGAAATGTTAATAACATTTTATGCAGAATTACAATTAGAAAAGAAATGAATACACAAGAACTGAAATTGTATAAAAACATAGTATCTTGGATACCTCTAGTCTAGACATAGCTTAAAAAAAAAATCAATACAAAAACATGAACATGTAAACATTTTGTGAAACACAACTCAATGTCAGAACTTTTTTTGTGAAACTTTACAGAAAATATACAGTTTGCTGCTATTTTCCTCAGCCACTGGGGCTCTGAATAATGGTCCATTACAACAAGGCTATCACTTACCACTGTCATGGTTTAAATTACAAGATACTGCCTCCAAGTATAATGTTATGTTATGAGTGCAGTGGGAATTAGCTGCCGTTCTTGGTTTTATTTCTTATTTTATAATCAAAGTATAAGCTAACTAAAACCATTCTTATCTCAGTGCGGGTTCTAAACCTTTGTATTTTACAATACAAATAATAAGATGAAGTTTTAGTGGACTTATACCACACCTGCATAGTATGTACCTTTTGTTTGTCTATTCATTTTTTATATCTATTGTCCAACTAAACTGCACTAAATCAAGGTGAAGGTGTCCCCTCGTCTCTGCTCTGGCTCCCGCTCTAGACTCTGCTGTGTGGGCTCCACCTTCGAGGTGCAGTTTCTGAGTCCATCTCTCAGCTCCGACAGCTGTTGAGCGTGGCTGGAGAGGGTCCCATTGAATTGGGACAGTAGCCCATCCGACTGTCTCTCCAGCTCCTCCCTGATTCTCTCCAGGTCCTCCGTCATGTGATTCAGGCCCTTACACCGGTCCTCCACATTTGCAACACGCCCTCCTACCTCGATCACCTTCTTCTGGACCCCCAGCGCTGTGCTCCGGCAGCCCTGCACCTCCCCAGCTAGCCGCCTCTTCATCTCTTGCAGCTCACCCTTAAGTCGGGTCAGTCTGCGCTCCCCGGCCCCAAGCATGGACGCCTGCCGTCCCACCAGCTGGACCACTCCCTTCATCTGCTGGGCTAGACGCGTCTCTCTCTCATGCCAGGTGCTGTTAGCGTAACCCACCTGGTGGACCACCGTCCCCACAGAGTCCTGAAGACCTTTCAGGGTGCGGTTGACAGAGCGGACATTGAACTTGAGGATTGTGAGCTCTCCCTGGATGGAGGAGTCTCCCTCTGCTCCTCCCTGTTGGTCCCTGAGGGCCAGATGGTTCAGGAGGTTCTGCAGTGTGGTGTTGAGGCTGTTCAAACGGTCAACCTGCATGTCCAACATCCCCTTCACATTCTCCTCCTCTGCCAGGTTGACACTTGATGCAGCAGCGTCGCCCTGGATGGAAGAAGGGGTTGAAGGGGAGGAGCAGGAGGAAGAGCAGAGAACCTCTAGGCTGCTCAGGTGCTTCTGCACTCGGTCCACATCCATCTCCAGCCTCCCTCTGAGGGACTCCAGCTCTGTCTCCAGGGTGGGAACAGCGTGGCCCTCCAGCAGGGCGGGGGCAGTGACGTTTCCCAGCTCTTCCACAGCCATCAGCAAACGGCCCTCCAGAGCCTTCAGCTTCCCCTCCAGTCTGTCCTCCAGGCCCGTCTCACTTCTCCGTCCCGTCTCACCACTTTTCATCTTCCCAGTCAGGTTGAGCTTGGCCTCTACATACCCCAGCCGTCCCTCCAGCATGCCCTCTATGTGGTCCTTGTGTCCACCCAGCTCCACCCTCAGGTGCCCCTGGGACTGGTTGAGGCCTGCCACTGACATTTCCAGCAGCTGCACCCTCTCAGCCAGACCATTCGTTCTACCACAGCAGCTGTCTGAATCCTTCAGACCATGGATCTGTGCCTGGAGGTTTCCCAGCTCTGTCCTCAAGCCTGTGGTGCTGCCCTCCATGGCCTGCTCCATCTGCTCCTGCCTTTCACCTTGCTCCCTCTGGCACTGACGACGCACTTCCCCAGCTTTCTCCTCACATCGGCCCTCTGTGCTCTCTACGCGCTTCTCAAACCCACCCAGGATCTCTGCCCTGGCTCCACTCAGCTTGGCATCCGCCAACTTCTCCATAGCCTTCTGGGTGTCTCCCCCCAGAGTGCCAGTGGAGCCTGATCCTACCCCTACCCCACTCGACAGCTTCTTCAATGCTCCATCATGACCCATCACTGTTGCTCTGAGTTCCTGCAGCTCTGCTGTCTTGGCTTGCAGCTCTGCCTTGAGCTCCTCCACCCTCCCGCTCAGTTCCCCCAGGCCTGGAAACACATGTCTACCATCCAGACCCTCGGCCTCGGGGTCTCCGGCAGGGATGTCCCCGAAGCCTACAGTGGAGTGACTGGAGGCCAGCGCCGGAGCAGGAACGGGACCAGGGGCAGCGGAGAGCAGAGCAGAGAGCATCCTGTTGGCGTCTTCTCTCAGTGAGGCTCGTAGTCCGTCCTCCAGTCCATTCACGGTTCCCCTCAGGGTCTCGAGTCCCTGGTTCAGACGTCGCACGTCCTCCTCCATTCGATCCAGACGCTCCTCTGTCTCGCTGTCTACAGCCTGGCCTAAAGAGACAGGGAACAGCTGTTTACACTGGCACAGACAAAGAATACACTTTATCTTCATTTGCACAAAGCTGGTTAGACTTTGAACATTGTTCAAAATGAATTAGTTTGATCAGTAACATTAAAAACTTTCTTTAAAAGAGTCACATTGTCATTACAAATCACTAATGTGATTATAGGACATAACTTAATAATAATAATAAAAAAAACCCAATGATTTTCCCTCTGACCCTAATGCATTTTGAATGGGTTTCATGGGTACTTGCATCATGGAACTTACTCAGTGCCTAAAGGACCATTTCAGCATTTAATTCCAAAACAAACACAATAAACATAATAAAAAGAGGAGACATTTAAATCAAATGTTTTTATATTAGAAATACAGTGATAATAAGTTTTGATCATCAAAATGTCAACTCTTTATGTGGCTATATTTTGTTATTATAAAAATAAGATAAGTATTTGGTCTCACCTTCAGCCTCTTCACCCCCAGAAGGGGGAGCTGTTTCCTCTGGGACGTGTTCCTCAGGCCCATGACTGTGCTCATGTTCCTGCTCATGTTCTTGGTCTTGCTCTTGCTCTTGCTCTTGCTCTTGCTCTTGCTCTTGCTCGTGCTCGTGCTCGTGCTCGTGCTCGTGCTCTGTGTGATGTGGTTCCTGGTGGTCTGGCATTGGCTCTGGCTCAGAGGGATAAGGCTCAAAGGAGGTGTCTGGGTAGGGGGAGGACATCGGGGGCCCAAAGTGACGCATGGGGTAAGAGTGAATACTGGCGGGAGGTCCTTTGGGTTGACTCCATGGGTTGGCTTTCACAACAGCATTAATGGGTGGACCCTTGAACATCGGACCCTTGAACATTGGACCCTTAAACATCGGACCCTTGTACTGTGGGCCCTTGAACTGAGGCCCCTTAAACTGTAGGCCTTTGAATGGTGGGCCCTTGAACGGTGGCATCATTTTCATGGGGTGTTGGTAAGCTGGAGGTCCCTCCATACAGCCGTAGCCAGAGTATCCTGGGCAGCAACGCCACTCCAGCTCTGTGACAGTTTTATGTGCCACCTTGTAGATTGGTTTGTACATCAGACGATACCTGAGGGGGTCAACCAACCATCAGTTAGAAACTGAGATACATTGTTACTTGACAGGCATATTTTTTCACACATATTCCCAGAAGTGGCAGAAATAACCTTTTTCTTTCATGACAAAGCAGGCTATCAGGGCTATATATCAAAATAATATAATGAGATGTGGTTCACTTACAGGAGAGTTGGACATTTCTGACCCCAGGAACACTTGTTGTACTCAGCCTTTACAAAGGGGGCTGTCCCATCCTGCACGGTGAAGGACACTGTCTTTTCAACCACATAGGCACAGTGGTTCCTTCCAGAGAGCAGAAGAAGAGGACAGATTAGAGGTGTGACACAGAGATGTGATTTCTCCCTGGCTTTAAAATACAAAACTCTGCCAAAGCAAAGTAAGATTTTAATTAAGATAGAGAGAGAGATCACTTACTTGTGTCTGCTGGTGGGTTTCTCTGGATCATGGTGTTGACTGGGCCCAGCCTTATAGGGGTTATACTGGAATGGTCTGTAGAACTTGGTTTCGACCAGTGACAAAAAAAGTGTCACGACAACAAAGTGACTCAAAGCCATCACAAAATGCATTGTGGTATATCCACTTGTTAAAATTCCAAAGCTTAGGGAAAGGAAGCTTCAAACGGAGATAAAAGTGATCTCACAGAAGAAAAAATATGCCTCCGTAAAGGGCAAGCTCTCCTTGAAAATAAAATATCCTAAATATTCTAATCCATCCACTTGATGTGAAAATGATTGAAATTCCAGGTCTCTGACAAAACAGGATATCACAAAACAGCAGTACAACCTTTGGGCTGTGAACAAATGCTATAAAGAAGAGTGCCACCCTGTGAATGTTGACCCTGATGCTGGCTTTGGGTGTGGTGGACTCTGTCAGAGTGACAACAGTCCACTGTGAGTTTGGGGGACTACTGACACCACTAATAGGGTCCCACTGGCACCATCTGCATATCTCCTCCCACTCACCCTCCTCAAAGTAACACCAGTGTGACACCGGGGGAGCGGGGAGAGACCTACCTTCGCAGTCAGTGTTATTTCTGTAGTATTTCTGTAGTATTAAACTCTATAGAAATCCCTTCTGTATGATACATCTAGTTTGACAGCGACCTCTACCAATCAGTGCTGAGGCTAAAGCCTGAGCAACTTTCCCATGGTGACATCATTGCAAAATAGAGAGGAAATAATAACTACCTCAAGAGCTTCAAACTGTACACTGTGCCTCGTCCCAAAATAAACTGTCTATTTTCAGTACATTAGTGTAATGGTGGAAATGAAAAAGGGTTTTAATGTTTATTTGATGCAATCCAAGCATGAAGAATTAGGGCTGGAATACATGAGCAACATTTTGAGCTAAGGTGGGTGAGAAATGTTGCCAGCAACATTCACAATCATAGTTGCTGGCTTAACCATAACATATTACATGCTACAACTTTTTCATGTCAGACTGAATAGTAATAATGTTCCTGTGGTTTTAATGTTCCTGTGTGTTTTGGGATGGCTTGGCGGTCTTTCCTTCTCTAGTGCCAAATCCGTTGCACATCTTGGGGTTTTTCACTTCACACACTGACTCAGACTCTCTCCAAACCTAACAGCAAACCTCCAGGAGTGGGAACAAATAAAAACAAATAGCCTGTGTGTTGAAACCCGCACACCCAGGCCTCCGAGTGCCTTGCCCCTCAAACCAACACACCCATTCACAACACAAGTCTTTGTACAGTAGAATTAGCTCACTACAGAGAGCAAGGCTAACCTGGCAGCATCTGATATAACTTAGCCAGGCCGCTTTTCACTAAAAAGCCATTTAAGAAGATATTTATGTCAGCACAATATTGTTCACATGAATTGGATGTATTCAATGTAATCAACTTATCAGCTTCAGCTAGTTTTTGGAGGACAAACTGAACTGTATTGGGAATGAAAGCAAAACCCTTCAAATTAAGCCTGTACTACAACAAAGCTTTTTAAAAGCTTTAAACATTTTTGTAATTGAATAGAGAACCAATCTGGTCCTTTATTGTGTAACCTTGGTGAAAAGAAGGACAGCATCAGAAAGAGTATGCATTTCCCTTACAAGGTAAAACTGTACCTCAACATTATACATTTCACAAAGTTGAGTGTGTGGTTGTGCAGAGAGTTGTCCAAAGGAAAGTGGCCCAGGTCAGAGCAAACAAAGTACCACAATTTCTATTTATCATCGAAGGACGTTTCAACCACAAAAGCCTTTTTTTTGTGGGTCTGTGGTTTTGAGCATCTGAAATGGTTTGGGTGATTTCAGCATTAGTTAGGACCACCGTTTATCCCAGAAATCCTTGAAATTATTTATTGCTTGGCCTGGAGTCTGCTGGAACAGAAGTAACATTGTATCCATTATTTCAGAGGGATCTTTTGATTGGTCCTTGTTAAAAGGCCATTTCCTGTATCCTGTTTGTACCAGGACCCACCTCTTTTACCTGGGAACGCCCTGTGTGTGTGTGTGTGTGTGTGTGTGTGTGTGTGTAGCTGTGTGTTACATATTCCCCCCTCAGCTCCTTAACCCCTTGCTTTGTAAACAAGCTCTCATTGTATCATGTGAAACATACTGCAGAACACACAGAATCGAGGCTCAGGCTTTCTGGTTCTGCCAAACAAGTGCAGCTTTCTTCTGCCGGCCAGCGGCAGCTCCACCCAGACTTTTCCCTGAATGGCATCACAGTGCTTCAGCTGTTTCAGCTTCCACTCACCTGCCCATCGTGACGCTTACATCAGACGTAAGCTGTTCGCGCGCCTCTCATCAGAGCCACATTATGAACAGGGTGAGGCTTCATTCGCCTGGAAAAAAGTGAAGAATCCAATAAACGGGAAAAAAAATTGGGTGGGTTAGCACTATGAAAATGTCTGTGTCTGTATCTGTGTGCACATAAATCAATACACCATATGTGCTTGTATGGAAGTCTATGCACCATAGGTGTGTTTACATTTTTGATTATCCCATTCCCCTTTTCTCCATGTCTGTTTGATTTTAACACCAATGGTCCACATTCTGAGCCTGCTTGTAAATCCTTTTAAGTAGGTTTTATGTTTTCATCAAAGTCAATGTGGGACTACACTGTATGGCACTGGCAGTGCTTGACTGACAGACCTGGTTCAAATTGTATTTGCAAATAATTTTTTAGCATTTTGATTTAGCCTGCTTGGTGTAACAGATGGGTTGAGTTTGCCACACAATATGATACAAGGAGTAACGTTAAGACTTTTTAAATATTTTCCTGATGCAGTAAACTCTATTCATCCAATACTACATGCTTGTTAAAACGGCTATGAATTATTGTCAAGTACTATATAACCCAAGTCTGTTCATCGGCTTTGGCTTATTCCAGAGGTTTCTGAAAATGTTACTTCATCAACAGTTTTGAAAATAACCTTACAGGGAGAAAAATGCACCACAATATGTGTCAACATGCAAAAAGAAAGAACCAAAGTAGCTAATATTTGTCAAATAAATGAAATTGTTGGAGAGTTCAAGGAGAAAATGTTGGAGGGTTAGAAACCACTTTAAGTCTTGTTTGTTTTGCAGCAGTGTGGGTATGTTTTAGAGTGGCCTATATCCGCTGTTGTATGTTCACATCCATGTGAAAGAACAAACAGGAGTAATTGGCTCTTCACAGACCTGAACCTTGTTTCCTTTGCTGGAACACACCTATTTATTTAAGTTTATGAAATGTGCCTTTATGTGCTTTTTAAGATTGTCTCTGTTTCAATTCAATTCAATCTTTTAGGACAATTCTGAGTGAGTGGAAGCTCTTTCTTTGGCACATATGAAAATGAATTCATTTTGAGGCATTAACATCTTGAGAAAACAGTCATTTAGTAAGACAAATGTTGGCATGAGCAAACCTAATTTGGTGGCCACATGTGGAGGCAGAGGTCAGCGGCACACTTCACACTTGGCCAAGAGGTTGAGTGTGTTTGCGCTGGCAGAGCTCATGGCACTGTGCACACATCTGGAGACCGCAACACACACACACACACACACACACACACACTCCACCCCACTTTGCCCTAGAAGGCACATCATTTACATCTGTATGGCATTAGTTTTTAAGTTTTAATACGCTTTATTTTTTTTACTCAAAATCGGTTGTCAAAGTCTCCTATTTTCCTCCATCCTTGATTTTAATAATAATCCTTCATGCTACTGTATTTGAGCTGGATAAATAGGCCAACGTGATTTACTTTTGCTTGTAAGTGTGATAAAACACTGAACAGTGTCCATAGCTACTACCCAAATTCCTGAATACCAACATACAGTATCTGACACTGTTGACAGAGTGAGACTGCCACCTTGTGTTATAGTGTTTGGATGTGGAGGGGAGAACACTGAACGCCCTCAAGTGACACCACAGTTTCTACTTTCTCTCCCCAAATTCTTAATCTCGTTTCTTGAATTAATCAACAGCAGCAAACATTGAATAAACTAGTTACTACTAAATAATAAACTATTAGCGCCACCTCTTGGCCAAAGTGATATAATAGTTAACGTTTGGTCTAAAAGTAGTGTAAGTCTCTGGATCATTCTGAAATGAGCCAAAAAAAAAACAAAAAAAAAACGAGTGTGGTTGGAAAAGAATTCCATAGTTAAACAGTAAAACAAAAGGCAGCCGCTCAGCGTAAACCTCCAAAGTATACTATTAATATTTGAGGCTCTTTGATGTTCTCTCCTGTGGAAACTATTAATTCAAGGGGTCCCTTTCATCTTTTAGTGCTCTAACCAGGCCAAATGTGCCCATGCTTAAAGTTTAAGATGAACCCCAATGCTCAATGTTTTTTTTTTTCTTTCAGAAACAACTGCAGGAACTCCACTCATGCCCACTTCCTGGCAATTAAACTTGAGTCTAGTCCGCTGGGTGTGTGTAATCCCATGTGGTGTTCTGCGACCAATGTTTTGAAAAGTCAGACTCGAGGCAGCAATTGAGGCAGCAACTACCAGTGGTGAATGAGAAGATCACTGGGAGTGATTCAGGCATTGATTGTAAGAGGATGTGGGAGAAGATGTGACAGACTGTTATTTAGTGTGCAGTCACTTCATATAAGCATCAGTCACATGACGTAGCATGAAAACCAGTAGGGAGCTCTTCCTTGGATCCGTTCTGGTCAGCTATGATGCTACAAAACCCAGAGGGACCCAGAGAGCCACACCCTCTAGCCCAAACTGTCTTATTGCTGTTAATGTAAGCAGGGCTGTAGCTAGGAATTATGGGCCCTATGAGGTGACTCTATGGGCCCCCCTCCACTTTCCTCTCATCCCCGCACTGACAGTATTCCATCTATGATAATCTGTGTCTACCCATCCACAACTCAAACACACCTCCACACATTCATTTACTGATCAATTACTGGATACAGCCCTAATTGAGATAGCGCTAATCTTCCGTATTCAAAATCTGTCGAGGTAGGGAGGACAACTTTGTTTCAGTCTGCACAGGAAACACCTAGACACATTTTTATTCCTGCTTGTCCCAGACAACACAACAGTTGCTGTATCATATTTTTCAGAAAGTTTTACTTGTTTGCAATTTTGTCGACTTCAACCAAACCCTGTTTCAAAACCGGTGCAGTGTGAAATAAAAATATAAAATATTTATAATTATACACTTGAGAACCACAAAAGGCATTTCAGGCCAGACTCCTTAGGGACCCTGCCTCAGCTTTCCCCCATTACAGCGCCTCAGACTGCAGGCAGCGGCTATAAACCCACCTAAACTCAGTTTGCCATTCTTTTAAGACTTCTTTTTATGTCTTTATGGCATAAATTGAAATTGAATGTACCTCAGGTGCAGTAGTATCAAACTGATGTAAGTTATATGAAGATAGGATATTATCATAAAAAAACCGAATTAGGCTAGTGCTTTTCTGAATGTATGATTGATTTTTGTTAATATTGGTGGTTTCGCGCCCTATGATGAACACCAACTGAGGTCATAGTTTACCCAACTTTTTTATTTGCAGCTATCAGTTATTGTAAGACAAAATGTGGTTAGTGCTGGGCATAATAAGATCACTCCATGGGTCGCTGTGAAATCCGCTGTGATGTCCTGCAGCTCCTCCGGCCAAGCTCCACAAAGAGGGTCCATCACAGAGATGGCCTACTGCCCACCGGCACGCACAGAGCGCCCATTCTTTAAGAAAGGCAAAGGGGGAATTCCTTATGGTGAATGTTGCAGTGGGGAGAAGGCTTTTCATCCGGCATTTTTCAAAGTCTCCACTGGCTGCGGTAATTACAGGGCCCGGGGCTGCACTTTGAGCTCACTACGCTCATGCAGGCTCTTGAGAAAAAGCCGCGCATCTGATTCTCACGACACAAGATAAACCACACACACACACACACACACACACACCCACACACACACACACACACACACACACACACACACACACACACACACACACACAGGTCCGCACCAGGAGAACCAGTCAGCCAGCAGCTTGAGGACATTCCTGCTGCCTTTACACAACTTCAGCCTGTACTAGACTCCAGCAGGATGAGGTGAGCTGGTTTAGGCATTTCATCACCAGGCCTACAGAGGACATGGAGCGTCATTCCGCCTGCTAGACCTCGCCGAGCAGCTGTGGCAGAGCAGTGCAAAGTTTGTCGGTAAACAGAGCAGAGCGCGGCGCAGACAGGAGAGGTGAGCGCGGGACTTGCAGCCTGTCGGTCGGTTTACCGGAGACGATGGGAGACTTTTACTAGACCCACCGCGGGACGAGGACACACGGTGCGCCATGGCCGTGGACGGTAGGCAAATTACCGAGGGTTTAAATGGCATGCGATGTGCTTACAGTAGATACAAATCAAATCAAAACTTAGCTACAGCTACGCATGGGTTAGTTTAACTTTAGGCTACTTGCGAGACCGGTTTGCCAGGTTTGTGAGCGGTTGCACCTGGTTGAGTAAAAACTGCAGCGAAAAAGAACTGTAGTGATCCTGTAGTAGCCTAAATATTAGAATGATACTATCAAAACTTTAAAATATACTACAGGCAAAAATTACCACCGAAAATCCTATAGTAGCCTAAAACATTAGGAGGTTAAAAAAATACCATACAGTACGATTAGGTCACTTTAAACTCACTGTTAAGTAGCACACTATAAGCGCCTATAGGAAGATAATAGATAATAGCGAATGTAGGGAACAAGGGGAGGACGCAGGATGATCTATTGATGGACAGTGGCTTGGTGCTGAAACGGACAGCGCCCTCGTCACCAGTATCACTGACCACTGATCACTGGTGTGTGACGGTCAGTTTTGGCAGCTGAGGGTTTTTCTCATCTTGAGACTCATCAATCTCTAATCATTCCACCTATTTTCCCACATCTACCTTTAATCACATATTGTAGATTCAACCAAGGTTATGTCTGGTAGTTAGTGACGACTCTTCCTCTCTCATATTTTACTTAGACAAAGATTAAGGATTAATAATCCTTATTTAATCTGGCAAAGAGCACAGTCTTGTTTACAGCAGCAGCCTGGAGGAGTAATTACAGTGTAAAGGAGGTTTCATACATACACAGATACATAGCCTACATTGTTGCATATGAGGCTTTTTGCATATGGGGGCTTTGTTAACAGTTCAGTTTTTGGCAGTATTGGCTTGTCATGAAGTTACATTTTAAAGAAACAAAAACATAGCTAATGTTTACAACACACAGAACAGAGAACACATGAAGAGTTGTATCCATCATAACATGCTCTGCAGTCTCCTGGTTTGTCTGGATGGTTGCAGGATAGCTTCAGTTTCTCAGTTGGGGGTCTGGAACAGGCAACGTTGAGTGACACAAAGGAGGGGCAGGAAGCTCGAAAACCAAAAGACACTCTTTCATCTCCTCAAATCCGCATCCTCTTGACAGTCTCTCTCGTTCTGTCCTTGTTTCAATCAAACTCTCCGAGTCAATTTAAGGTATTCAAATGAACATCATACACACGCGCGCAGCTGCTCACATCGCTTCAAACACGCTAAGAAAATCCTTCCAATCTGGCACATGAATCAGTAATGACCCGTGGCTTTCTGCCAGGTTCTGTAACTGTGTGTTTACTGTAGTTCCACACTTTCTTTCATTACTGGATGTTAGGAAGCCACCTGCTGTTGAGTGGGTTTGGATGTCTGCCTACAGGCTGCCTCATAATGATGAGAAAGTGGCTCGTCTCTCAGCTGTGACATTCACCTATGAGATCTGCACCAAGTAATAGTAGTGCTAGAGTGTAAACTCCCTGGAATTAGCTAGGAGCTAGTCTGGGTTGAAAAGCCTTTGAACGTTGCCTCATGCCTGCTCAGTTTAGAGACCCGCCGGTGGAAAACACCTGATAATGAGATCATCACTAAACAACAGGGTTACAGGGTGTTTTACACCTCGCTGGCACGCATACATGAAGCACTGGCTTTTTATTTCAAGTTACTGTTAGTGAGGAGTTTGTCAGAACGTGTCCTGTGCTGTTTTTACATTGCCAGTGGTTATAGTCAGCTCTGACTGTCAAATCAAAATGCCTTCCCCCTTTTATCTACTCCAGCCGCATCCAGTTTCAGTTTCTGCAGGCCAGCTGTGGAGTACCGGGCTCTGCCTGAGGACTTCAAGCACCAGCTGAGTCGGCGGACAGGTGGGAACCTAACCTGGCATGATGGGCGTGGACAGAAAACAGCAGGAGGCAGAGCGGTGAAGCTGCTCCAGCAGCCTGGCACAGAGGCCCTGCAGGTACAGCTACACTAGATCAGCTGCATGTCGAACACTGCACCATTGTTCTTGGACTGATGTTGCAGGATGCTCCCAGGGTTTTTGTTATTCTCCTGGATCAAGCACAGCGTCGCCCTGCCTCATTAAGCATGATTCTGCTTAATTAAGCAAAATGTACTGGACAAAATGCAAAAAAACTATAATATTGTTCAAACGGATGAATCAGCAATAGCCATTCTGTTTGTGCCCTTAGTTGGATCTATATAACTATGGCAGGACGGTGACAATTACTTAATATTTAGCTGATAATCATCATTGTGATTCACAGGAACAGTAATAGTTGCATTATATGTGGTAAGAGATCATTTAAGCCTTTTACTAATCCACTGAATAGAAACACGAGTAATTTGCTGCACATTGCATTATCTTTGTCTACTTTGCTTAAGAAAGGCAAGGGAATCATGATTAACACATTGACCCCATTTCTAGTGTTCAAGGGATTAACTGTCAATCCTTCTGTGGCTTTATATGTAATGCAGATACTGACAAAACAAAAAAGAGGTTAATTTATCTTATGCCTGCTTAAAAAAATAATTTAAAAACTGTCTTAATCTTTTCTCTGTTGTCGTATCGACTTGAGACTGCATGCAGAGGCTTTTCACTGGCGCTCAGCAACTCTTCTCTCAGATTTCTGCACAACAACTTCTGGAAGAAATTTCATCGTGTGGGAAATGCAGGCCGGTCAACATCCATTGTTGCAAATGGGCACTTTGTTAGCAGAGAATGGAAGACGCTCTCTCCCCAGCGGGTTGGTGGGCTCTAACAGCCTTTTAGCATGGCTTTAAATAGCACAGGTCCTCCAACACTCTGTGTACGCTGCAGCAGCATCAGGTCTGCTGGCTGAGGACTGAAAGGCATTTAGTCTGATACCTAATGGTTGATGTTATGCGGACTGTGATTGCTCTCGCAGGGTTATATGGGGCTGTGCAAATCCTTTTTACAGATCTCTTTATGTGAGACGTCGCCACATTCACAACCAGTGGCCGTTCTGTTCCAGTTTAAATTGAATTTTGCCATTGATATTGGTCCCATTAATATTATCTGATATAGTGCATTGTCTGCTCACACAGCCTGTGCTGTCAAGAGAGACAATCCATTTGCGCTGTAAACTGGCTTCTTTTAAAGCCCTCGGTTGCAACTCGCAGTGCCCGTGCCTTTGTCTTTACCCCGTGAAAGACTCTTTAAAAGGGGGTTGTAAGCTAAAGCTAAAGCTGTGGACATAGAACTGGGTTGGGCTGATAACAGAGTTTTGTAGAACGCATTGTTTGTTTGCTTCAATCCTCTTGGACGCATATAATGTAGTGGTTAGTGTGTTTTTTTTTTCGTCTATGCTGTCTTGAGGAAAAATAAACTTGATCAGTGTTATATTTTTGGAGGATGTCCCCATGCTGTGTACAGTATTTTTTATTTTTTCCACAATTCCCACAGCATTCAGTCAGGTCTATTAACTGAGACCAAATTGTGGTTTTCCACATATTGTACACTTAACTGCCATGCCTCCGCAGATTCCTCACTAACATACTTCACTTCCAACAGAGGTTTGTAAGAGAGATCCTGAGAAAAGACACAAAGCCAGTAAACAACCACTATAGTGTCTCTTTATCATCTGCCTACCATCATCTTTCATGCTTTCACCACTGTATAATGAGAAGACCACAACAAATTCTGTTGGTTATTGTTATGAAAATGCAATGGGAGAGCATTTTGTTTTCCAGCGTGTGATCACAGTGGCTAATGTGAGCATGGTGAAATAAAACAACATCAAACAAATCAGATTATCACTAGAAAAGCAACACATGTACATCTGGGGAAAGCACTGCATATTGAAAGCCCTTGCCTGTTTGATGCTTTCCTAAAACACTGTCTTATTGATGTTTTGAGAAAATGTTCCCTCTGTAACAAACAGTGTTAGAAAGCATTGCATTTAAAAGAGACTCATTCATTTACCAACACACAGAGTGGGAAGTGCCAATCTCTTGTGCCATAATCTAGAGTGAGCGTCCATATAGAAGCCCAATTCAGATGTCAAAATGATGACATACTAACCCACCAGTGGAGTCAACAGGCAGCACCATTCACTAGCCACCTAATTTAAATGTTACAGGAGTGTGTGAATGAAAAAATATGTTATTTTAATTTAAATTATTTTATTATATTATATAATTTTATTTATAGTATTGTATTATATTAAAATGCATAATGTTACAAAATGAGTTAGCAAAAAGTCAACAGTTATACTTTAACAAGTTACACTTTTGCCCCACTGACACTTACATGTAGATCGAGTTTTCTTTGAGGCACCAGAGAAAATCTGAGTTAAAAAGGAGAGACCGCTGAATTCATTGAATTTTTAAAACTGAATGAATGATCAAAGGCCTGACTTTAGTCCTCCACAGTTGTGCATCCTGTACATCTATAAGATTAAAGAGTTGGATCTCATGATCAAAATGGCCTACACGCTCCTCGGCCTGTTCTGTTGCTGTTTTCGGAGCTGCTATATGTTCACTGATCTGCCAGGCAACTTAAAAATTCACATCTACACAGAGTTTGATCTGCGTGCGCACACGGTCATGACCATCCCCATCGCTTTAATGAGTTTAAAAGACGTTCTTGCTCTTATAGAAGTCAGTTCTTGTCCGTTCCTGATGTGTGTGTGTGTGTGTGTGTGTGTCTCTCTCTCTCTGCCTGCCTGTCTGTGTCTGTATGTGTCCAGCATAAGAAGCTTAGCACTTCCATAGCAGACCATAGTTTGACCAAGCAGCAGTGGTTGCAGATCACACACTGCGCAAAGAGAAGCCACTTCTGTGTGTTCATGGCAACACACATGCCCCGTGTGTGCATCATGGTTTATGAGATGCTTCCCTGCAGACGCACACCTCTGGGTGTCAGATCGGATCACTTAATGGATGTGGGATGTTCACCCCCGCAGTGGCAGCCAAGGTCAAATATAGGGGCAGACAGGAGATAATGGTGTGGGTGGAATGAACATTAAATTGGAAGTATAAAGGGACAAGAAGCAGAAGTCAGATTTAATACATGTCTGTCTTCTCTTTGGCTTTCTCTCAGTCTTTTATCTGTATTTGTCTGTGTGTTTTCCTGGCTGCAGTATCGCTCCAGCGACAACTATGGGATATACCACACAAGCCCGACCCAGCCCAGCCTGATCCGCCCTGTGGTGCTCTGGTCACAGCAAGATGTCTGTAGATGGCTGAAGAAACACTGTCCGCACAACTACCTAACCTACGTAGAAGCTTTCTCGCACCACGCCATCACAGGTGACTAGGGCTGCAACTAACGATTATTTTCATTGTCTGTCATTTCATTAATCTGTCCATTATTTTCTCAATTAATCGATTAATTGTTTGGTCTATAAAATGTCAGAAAATGGTGAAAAATGTCGATCAGTGTTTCCCAAAGCCCAAGATGACGTCCTCAAATGTCTTGTTGTGTCCACAACCCAAAGATATTCAGTTTACTGTCATAGAGGGGTAAAGAAACCAGAAAATATTCACATTTAAGAAGCTGGAATCAGAGAATTTTGACTTATTTTTCTTAAGAAATTACTCAAACCGACTAATCGATTATCAAAATAGTTGGCGATTAATTTAATAGTTGACAACTAATCGTTTAATCGATTAATCGTTGCAGCTTTACAGGTGACACTGCAAAGATAATCTAGACTAAACTCAAACTGTTTGGATATATATTTGGTATAGGGAAAACAGGCCTGTTTTCACTCTTTGCTTTCACCTGTCACCTGCCAGGCCGTGCGCTGCTGCGTCTCAATGGGGAGAAGCTGGAGAGGATGGGATTAGTGCAAGAGACTCTTCGGCAGGAGCTGCTGCAACAGGTGCTGCAGCTTCAGGTGCAGGAGGAGGGACGCAACCTGCAGCTGCTCAGCAGGGGTGAGGGTGTGTGTGTGTGTGTGTATGTGTGTGTTTTATGTATTTTCCAGGTGTCTAGATAAGACTCACTCCATTCTCAAACCCTTGCTGCCTTTAAATGTTATGAAAAATCTCTAATATAATAAAAATATATCTTTTTCTCTTTTATAGGTTCATTTGGAAACATATCGTAGCCACTTTTTGCTCTGGTGGATGCTGTGTGGAATCACTGGATATTTGCTTTGTATCTGGTTACGCAGAAAAACTGAAATGTGAATCAAGTCTGTGGGATAAACGCATCCGACGAGGTCAAAGAATTATTATCCATATTCCATTATATGAAATATATTGGAAAGTGGAAGTTGGCAGCTCTTCATTCCCCATCGACACGAGGAACAGACATAATCTTTATGGACTGACTGTATGGCCTGTGGCGAAAAGACATTATGATAATCTGTTTGGTCGATCTAATCTATGATGTATTATTATAAACTATCTCTCTGTCTCTATCACTCTGTCTCTGCCTCCTTTTTTTATTACAGGCAGAAAAAAATAAACTATGAATATAAACACCCTAAATATCATTTATTTTTACCAGTAATATGCTAATAATTTAAACGTCAGCGATGTGTGCATGAATCATTATTATTATTATGAAGCCCTCGAAAAAAACGGCAGCTGGGGACACGTGATAAACTACATTACCCATAATCCCGCAGCGGGGTTAAGAAGCAATCCATCCATGGCTTTAACCAGCCGGTACCGACTCCGAGGTCGCAGGATCCCCATGGAAACGGAGTGCGGGAAAAAAATGTCATCCCGCTCGGACAGGTACTACATTACAATATGAGTGTTTCGGTCTGTGTTTGAACCCTTAACTGTGTCGAGATGAACTCTGTGATTCTTGTTTTATTGGGCTACAGTTACAGCATCCTGATCCTGTAACGTAACCACACCGTGACTCCCCCCCCCCCCCTCCTCCCCCAGAGCGCAGATATGTGACAGTGTTTTGTCTCTCTAGGTGATAACAGTTAAACCGAAATCCCCGACTGTTAGCATGCGTTGGTTTTACTGTAGTCACGGGCTGCAGAACGGTGTATGTGGGTTCATTGGATGCCTCGAAACGCGAAGCTCTCAAGAAGTAGGTGAGCTGCTGACACAGTCGTGCGTCACAGGCGCCCTAATGAGAAACCTCTATAATATCCCTATGATATTCCTATGATATTCCTATAATATTCCTATGGGGACTTGTAGTGCGTCTGTGGTACTCAATAATGAGTTTACAGTGTGCTCACCGCGTTTGATGGTATTTTTACCTCCTATGTCATCGCTATAATATTCCTATAGGGTCTTATAATCCTGCTGTGATATTTGTATAGTAGTCTTCTAAAATGCATTAAAGGATAGTGCTAGTGTAAGGATGCAAATGTCAGTTTAGAGGCTATAGGCTACTATAATAAACACCTGTGTTTTTCACCACTGTGTGCTTTAAATACAATATATCTCCCCAGCATGCAGTTGCAGACAGGATATCATTTCTATAATCTGACTGCCCAACAGTCTGGTTATCCCTCTGGTTATGCAATGTTCCTCTGTCTGCTGTGGCTCTCTGTTTATCTGAGCATTGAACAAAGAGGCAGGATCAGCAGAAGACGTCCGACCCGTCCCCTTTGCTTACAGGTGTCTCTATTAATACCAGCCAAACAGCTCTGTGCCATCAGTGTTAACAGTGATCCTCTTAGCCTCTGTCACCTACACACACAAAGAGGTGGACAGAGAGAAAGCAAGGCATATGGAGAGAGAGAGAGAGAGAGAGAGAGGTGGAAAGAGTGTAGAAGTCAGGAAGCACAGAGACACCAGAATTTCAGATGCTCTTTTGGCTTTAGTCTCCATTGACGCAGGTGTTTCAATGAATAAAAGCAGACTAGAAACGATTGAGCTGTAACCAGGCCTGACCTACAAGTGTCACACATTTGCTGCCTCAGTCAACGTTACTTGCTGTTGTTGTGGGAGCGTTACCACTGTGATAGGCAAGCTGGAGGGCAGCAGGTCGTTTTCTGAGGCAGATATGACTCTGCTTGACTGCACCGGAGCCAGAATCTCTGGCTGCTGGTCCCTCAGGTCCGACCGCAGGTAAGTCCTTGGCTCAACGACTGTAGTTTTTGTTTGTGCTATTGTATTTATTTCTATTCTGGCAGTCTGTTTAGATTTTCCTGAATGCCGCTGCTGCCACTGCCAGCAATAAAAGGTTTACTGACAGAGGTATTGATGCTAAATTGATGCTTCCATACACCATGAATGCTGTATGAACAGTCAGAGCTATAAATAGTCTTTCAGGCTCTGAACAGGGGTTGTTGTGAGGTCAGGGGAAGTGCAGGATCTAGGTTAGTTTGCTGGGGGTTTTGGTGGGGCTTCAGTGGCTGTGGTGTGTGGAGCCCGCATGCTTTTAGTTGGAGTTTGGTCTCAGAGGGTTGCCTGTGGTGTGTCATTAATGAATATGCAATCGAAATTGCATTGGTTGAATATGCAAAACATTCATTAGTCATTTCTCTCATTTATGCTGTGTTTTGCGTGCATATAGTGCAGTTCTGCATCACATAAGAAGCTAACAGACTTACTAATTTGATTTCTAATTACTGCTAGTGGGAATGCAGCAGTCCCTAAATGTGCCCTCAGAGGGTGTGACGTAAAACCTAAGGTGACTTTTATGCTCCAATCCAGCTTTATAGTAAACAGGGGTGTGAGATCCTAATCCTAATCGCAGTGATGTGCCAGGGACTGGGTTTCCCAAAAGTGTCGTGCTGTAGAGTTGGAGTTGAGCTTTTCAAAATTAATTGTAGGTCTGTTTTATTTAACAGCAAACAGAGTGACAGTAGAGATGAAGAGGATGACATAATAGGAGCTGGATTTGACCTCACAACGCAGCAAGTGAACAGTTAGGCGTAGCACTCCGCTGTTCAACGGAGAAACTCGGGGCAAAGATGATTTTAGCACTTTGTGAAACTGGGCCAAGATGTATACAACTGTTTTATCTGTGGCTCTACAGGTTTTGGTATCCATGAAATTGCTCTATATCTTGCTATACTGCTGCTTACTATGCAGACTTCACTCCCTCAGGCAGAAACTTGTCAAAATAAACACATTTCTTTCCTTGTTTATTGATACACACATCTTCATCTACACGTTTTAATTGTGTTTTATTGATTTGTGTGAAAGAGGGCAGTTAATTGCTATTGACAGGAACGTCTGGACAAAGCCTTGCTTAAACCAAAGACTGATGGAAACACACTGTCTCACTGCTCGCTACGTTCATGCTGTAACCTGCCTGCTTGCTGTGTTGCAGTGGGAGTGGGGAGGACTCGTTGGACCGGCTCCTGCCCCCCGTCGGGGCCCCGCGCAGGAAGAGCACTACCTCCAGTAAAACAGAGCCTCCCCTGCTCCGCACAGGCACGCGCACCATATACACCGCTGGCCGGCCGCCCTGGTACGACGAGCACGGAGCGCAGTCGAAGGAGGCTTTTGTCATCGGTATGTCAGAGAGTCATGGATGATATTACTCCAGAGGCTTTGTCTGTGTTGTCAGACTATATTTACTGCCTTCGTGTCAAGTTTTGTGGCTTTGTGCTGCAGAACCTGTCCTTTTGTCCTGTGCTGTCTTACTTTACCCATAAACACTTTACTTTAAGTGCGTACCTCTAGACAGAATTAGACACACTCTAAAAAACACACAGAATGAAGCATTGAGATGTGGTTTGGGTCTGCAGGGCTGTGTGGGGGCAGCGCCTCAGGGAAGACCACCGTGGCCAACAAGATCATTGAGGCTCTGGATGTGCCGTGGGTTGTGCTGCTGTCTATGGATTCTTTCTACAAGGTGAGACATACATGCATTTCACAGTTATTTTTGCTAATAAAAGAATGATAAGAGTGTGTGTGACTATTATCTCATTTGAACGATTATTTTATTTTGTTATCAATTATCTGTGGGTTCATTGTAAGAAGAAATATTAAGTAAATCTGGTGAAATGTGTCATTAATCTTAAAGTCATTTCATCATGACATCTCAAAAACATCTCTCTCATTTTTACACCAGAGTTTCAACTATTACCAGGCTTCTGCATTAGGAAGGAGAACTGTTAAGTAGCATTAATGTCCACTTTTAAATTCTCTGATCTGAATGAGCCTACCCAGAATCCCTCAGTGTTAACGGCACTAATCACATGGACTGTCCCTCTTGCTTGAAGAGGTAATCCCTGCCTAACTTCCACCCTGCTTTTTATAGAAATGCAGGGAACAAGTGGAATATAGAATCGACACACACACGTAAAGACTATAAACAAATCCATATAATTGGGCGCCTATATGTATTTAAGAGGGATATGTGGAAAGATAAATTCCAGTTACCATTTGTAAATTCGCCAATATAGCAATCTTCTTAAACTGACTGTTTGTGAGGGAATGGAGGGAAATTAGAGAACATTATTATTATTATTGACCTTGGAGTTATTATTTTAGCCTCAACAGATACTGCTGCTTTTGTTCTGACAACATAACATGCATTATCGACCGCATACTGTATGGACCTGCGTTTGGCCCCCGGTGTGTTGCAGGTGCTGTCTCCTGAGGAGCAGACCTTGGCAGCAAGTAACGACTACAACTTCGATCACCCGGGGGCGTTTGATTTTGAGCTGCTGGTTGCCACCGTGCGCAAGCTGAAGCAGGGCAAGAGTGTGAAGATCCCAGTGTACGACTTCACCACACACAGACGGCAGAAAGACTGGGTGAGTTGTGTTTCACCACAGCAAGCTCAATGTTGATTTTCTCCATTTTAATTGGCTACGTGGTTAAAGATTAAAGCTGCACCATGTAGTTTTGGAAAGAAAAAAAAATGACCCATATAAAAATCATTTGCAAATGTTTGTAACTTATTTCCCGTCACATCGCAAATTAAAAAAAGTGAATCAGCAGTAAACACAAAAGATGCTTTTTTGTATTGTAAATATGGTGGAAAGTAGGACAGCCATAATGAGACAGCTGCTTTGTATCCACATATTCAGTTTTTCTCTGCGACACTTTATTTTTCCCAATACTGAAAATATATCATCAACTTATTTTACTTTTCAGATGTTCAATTGCTTCCCAAAGTGACATTCTGCAGCTTTAAACTTGTAAGGGCTTAGCTGCTGCAAATACGTGACTGTTCATGAAACAGCTACTGCAGCGCTTTCTGCTTTGAAGACTGTCTTGGCTTTCCCTCTTCTTTATGCAGAAAAATGTGTACGGTGCCAGTGTAATCATATTTGAAGGAATTATGTCTTTTGCGGACAAAGAGCTTCTTCAGGTAAGGCTGTACGGTAGCTTTTAATTATAGTCGCCTTTTCACATTTTTGAAAAAATCCTTTACTGTTAGATGTGAATGAAAAGAAAGAAGTTATCATGTCCAGGTAGTGTTGTTTGATCAGCTGCTTTGGTTGAGTTAATATTGAACCAGCCGTGGGTGTTTGTTCTTGCTGCCTGCAGCTCCTGGATATGAAGATCTTTGTGGACACAGACTCGGACATTCGGCTGGTCCGGCGGCTCCGCAGGGACATCACAGAGCGTGGACGGGACATCGAGGGGGTCATCAAGCAGTACAACAAGTTTGTGAAGCCGGCCTTCGAGCAATACATCGAGCCAACCATGAGGCTGGCTGACATTGTTGTGCCGAGAGGTGAGAGAGCAGCATTTCCTATCAAAGACGATCTGAATGCTGAGATGGTTTTGTCATATTGTTCACCGTGTCACCAGGAAAATACCAGAAACACTCATGTCACTCCATGCCTCTCTCTCTAAGGTGGTGGCAATATGGTGGCCATCGATCTGATAGTCCAGCACGTTCACAGCCAGCTGGAGGAGGTGAGTGACAGCAGCACCGATGGTTCATTAGAAGATGGCGCCACCATGTGGCAGGAAGCGATAACACACAGACAGAGAGACAGACCCACAGATTTCAGATTTCAGACATACAGAGCCATTTATTTTAAATTGTTTGTTGGATAAAATGTTCCAAACATCAGTCAGAGCTTCTCAATCAGCTACTCTCAGCTCTATCCCACTTAGGAATAACTGAGTTAAAATATTTTTTCTCACTATCTGCCTTTCCTCCCTCATTTCGTTGTCTTTCTCTCTCGCCCCTCTCCCTATGCAGCGTGAGCTCAGTGTCAGGTACGCTAATATGTTCATCACCTTTCCTTTCTCCCCTTTTCTCCCCAAGCCCAGCGTTGGTCCGCTTGTTGTGATTGGAGCTTTTGTATCAGCGCTGTGTACGTTATCCTGTTACAGCTTCACACATTGCGCTCTGGTCTGTCTTTCTGCTAAAAGGACAGAACCAGGGAGTCAACTGCTTCCTTTCTTCTACAATGTAGCAGAGTAAAGTATCAGAACTAGGACAACTTAGCTGAATCAAACCTTTTGATCCCCCTCCCTGGTCCCAGGGCGGTGCTGGCCTCGGCCCAGCAGACACAGCCGCTGCCCCAGACACTCAGTGTGCTGGAGAGTACGCCGCAGGTCAGAGGCTTGCACACCATCATAAGGTAGATACCACTGGCCTGAGCTTGCATACCGCTTTGTGTCCTATTTACAGAGCAAGCAGTATCAGTATCTTCCCTTTTCTCCAATGCAGGAATAAGGAAACCAGTCGAGATGAGTTCATCTTCTACTCAAAGAGATTAATGCGGCTTCTCATAGAGCATGCACTAACCTTCCTGCCATCTCAAGTGGGTAGACTTTGCACTAAAACTCCTCAGTGAATATCAAGGTGTATTTTGTTGTAATAATAAAATAAGTAACTCTGGTGTCCTGCAACAGCCCTGCACAGTCCAGACTCCTCAAGGCCAGGAGTACGAAGGCCGCAGTTACAATGGGAAAGGGGTGAGTGGTATTTCTGTTTTACGAGGTCTCGGCACTTTGCGCTCCAGTGTGTCCTTGAGGCCGCTGTCATCACGCGTCTCTCCACAGATCACCGGCGTGTCGATCCTGCGGGCGGGGGAGACCATGGAGCCGGCGCTGAGGGCGGTGTGCAAGGATGTTCGCATCGGCAAGATCCTGATCCAGACCAACCTCGACTCAGGGGAACCGGAGGTAGATATAATGAGAGGGTCGTGTTTACCTTTACTACCAACTGGCTTTGTCATTACAGTCTTTTAGGTCTTTATTTGTGATACAATTACTGGAGATAATGTGGTGTAGTGTCTTGAGAGTCACATGAAAAACAATAAAAATGTTTTGATTCTTTTTTTTTTTTTTTTTTTTTTCCTGTTTTATTCTTCCACATGGTGCGTGTCTCCTTGGTAACTAGATTTGCCTCTTCCTGCTTTTGTAACTATGGTAACCTGTCTCCTCCTCTCTGGCCTCTCCAGCTGCATTACCTGCGTCTGCCCAAAGACATCAGTGAAGATCATGTCATCCTAATGGACAGCACAGTCTCTACCGGCGCTGCTGCCATGATGGCAGTACGGGTCTTATTGGTGGGTGGAGATTAGCATCCTTGTTCTTCAGTAAGACAATGGCAGGGACACCGCCCCTCTTGGTCAGTCGCCTGTTTTTAATGATCTTCATCTGTGTGAATCAACTCAGTGCTCAGTGACTGGAAGTCTTTTTTTTCCTGGTGAGGTTAGATTAGCATTGTCACTGCGAAGGAATTCTGAAGGAAGGGAGTATAAAATGATTTCATCCCTCTCTTTCTATTCACTTACTAATTGTGCTTCTGATAAGGATAAAGCAAACACTGATGGTTTTTGCTGTGCAGGATCACGAGGTGCAGGAGGATAAGATCATGCTGGTGTCGCTGTTGATGGCAGAGCTCGGGGTGCACTCTGTGGCCTACGCCTTCCCCCAGGTCAAAATCATCACCACAGCCGTGGACAAGAGTCTGGATGACTTTTTACATGTAATTCCTGGTATCGGTAAGTCCTCACATGCACACACTGGCTCTTTCTGTCACTGCACTGTAAAATCAGAATGCTTGTGATGCTAATTACTCTCTGCTTTTGTCCAAAGTGGAACTTATACGCCCCTCAACTTATAAGAGCTCGTCCAAGTTGAATGACTGCTGATGGATACATTCTAAACTAAAAAAGTACAACTTTATGGGTTCTTTGGCTCGTGGCTGTAGGATCCTTGTGCAATTTATAACTTTCTTTTGTGTGCATGGTTTTGGATGCATGGTTTGTGGTTTATGCATGAGATAGAAAAGTGTGCATCATTTGTGCAGAAGATAAAAGGAAACATCTATGTTTCAAGTTGACATTTTTCAGGTTATATCCCAGAAGCATTTACTAACTAAACTACACACAATGCTTTTATCATGTTTGTCATGTTTTTATGAACACATCAAACAGCATATTTTGTTACAAGGCTAGTCTCTGAAATTACATAATTATACATTGCAAAAATATATAATATATTAATTGCTAAAATAAAGCAGAAGATGAATGTAGGTCAAATAGACAAATGTATTACCTTTCACTTAATTAATGAGTGTTTCCGACCATGGATCTATCACAAAAGAAGAATGTTAAAATTTTAGAAAATGCTACCCCTCATTTCCAAATCCTCAGATGAAAAACAGAAAGGAAAAACCATCCAACCTTTGGAAACCGTTAGTTTTAGTGTGTAGTCACATCGCATTTTTGGAATATATTCTTCATTCCTGTGACCCAGTTATACACTGTAGCTGTAACTGAGTATACTGTTGTGTGTTTTCTACGGTTCCAGGGGACTTTGGAGACCGATACTTCGGGACGGACGGATCTGACAATTGGAGTGATGAGGAGGAGCAGGAGCAGCCATCATGCTGACACACACAGACCAGTGAGGCTGTGTGGAAAACCTACTTGAAAATCACTGTTATTGTGCATTCTCCTCTTCAGGCGTAGATCGGCAAAAATGTTAAATTCATTTGTATGTACTGTATTTAAAATTTTGTACTCTTATGCTACAGATGACAGTCTCCATTGAGCCGTACGCATGAGGGATATTTTGTTCTATTTATACAACAGAGTGATTCTTGGACTGCTCATCCAGATGTTTTTATATTCAGAGGTTCATGGAGCTGAAACAGTGCCATTACCTTTGAGTTACAATAAGGCAATAACAGTATTATAAATGATATTATCCAGAGTATGTATTGAGATAAATGCACTCATACTTTACGCTGCTCTAATAACACATTCTTTTATATGTGTGTTGTGTATACTTCTCATCTCAGGTAGAGTAGTTATCAGAAATTTTATATTAAACGTATATCATAAAGGGAATATGTTGTCATTCTCAAGAGAATCTGAATCTTATACAGTAGATTTACACATCTACACTGTAAAATAGTAGTAGTAGTCATATTATACAAATTGCAGATTTAACTTTCCATAACTCCTCACTGCCTCTTAACTGGTTACTTGGACCGGAAAATGACATGTATTGATTATGTGTCTGGACCGATCGGTAAGATCTGAATCAGATAGCAGTATGAGGTCATGGGTGTTCACACACACTTAGTAGGGAATATTTCTTACACTCTTCTGCTCTGTTTAACAATCCCAGGGTTCAGATGCAGGCCGGCTGGCTTCCCTTGTGATGCCTGTTAAGGCCCAAAGGGGTCAGTGTAGCTCACATTTAGCTTCTCTCAGTGTGATTTACAGTATGTCCATTTGCTAAATTAGTGTCTCTTTACAGTAGAGAAAACCCCTCTAAGGAATGCATAAGCACTCACACGAGTCACTTCCGTCACAAAGAGAAATGTATTGAAAAATCACATCTTCATGGTTAAGTGGCAGTTTCACAATAACTGAAATAGCTCTGTGGTTCATGATGCAGCTGCCTGATATGAATACAGTGTGTTAACATTTAGTTCTAAACACATCAGTTAGTGATAACAAAGAAAGTGTTTTTGGGTGAGCAGATGAGGAATAATATTGTAACCTCAAGCCTCCCAGTTTGCCGTCCCTATTATGTTCATGCTGTTTATTCCAAACACTTGAACAAGCCTGCGGCCTCTTATCTACCCCTCATCCCTGTTAGGAGATATTGGTTGGTAACAATATTATTCCCCAATCAGTTTGTGACCTTGTGTGCCATGCACAGTGCTAATCTTTTTTTTTCTAATTTCTAATTTGCCTTTTTGTACCTTCAATGAATTTGAGCCTCTCATTCACATATCTATTCACTCATTCATGCTCTACTCTATGCAGTACGATTAACGCATCACATAAGCTGTGAATGTAGCATCGTGTTCACACCTATATTACACTTGGCACCCAGGCTGACAGCTGTGTTTTGGGGTGATCTCTCTTTTTATGCGATAGCCCCTCACAGAGTGGGTGACAGTGTGATCATGGATGTCATGCGATGCATGCTGTATTCTCCAAGACAGCAAAAGACTTGCTTGCCCATGTGACTACTGCCTCAAGGTTAACCTGTTACTATGGAGACAAGTCCACCAATGAAAATTCAGCAGACGGTTGCGATGTTGACTGCAAGCTTTTTGTTTTAAGGGGTGACCTATTTTTTTTTCCACAGCTACTCAGACGCAGACCCCACTACTCTCACACATATGTACATGCACACACAGACATTCACACAGATAAAAAAAACATGGATAGGCTACTCAGACACACATACACACCCCATGTGAAATGAGGTTGTGAGGTTGTACACAAAAGAACTGAGGGGATATTAAAAAAAAAAAACACCACACCTTAATATATAAAATATTTTTTAAATTCACAACAAGAAAAATTATACATTTTAAAAAATATATATTTTCTTAATTTATACCTAGAATAGGAATAAGTAGGTCTATGATATTTTTAGGCTTTATGAACAGATAATGTCATTTGCGCTTTGTGATTTTTTTTTTCTTTCTTTGATAGCATTCATGACCTTTGTCTTGAATTGACTGAAGACATGAATCTACAGGCAGCTTTTGGGATCAGAAGAAAAGGTTTAAATTAAAGGACATCTGATCGCTCTTTGATCCTTTTGTGCTAGATGGCACAGCTAACTCTCCAGAAATGGTCTTGGTTGCTGTTGAGCATTAAGGCCTGTGTTTAGGAGAAGGCAGTCATCAGGATTACACAGCAAATTTCAGGCTAAACTCTGCTTTGTTTCAATTTTGGGCTTTAATAACTCAGACTATGAGATAAAACATATTTTTTTAAAGTGCCACTTTATTACAAAAGTATAAACTTGACTGACATTTTCATGAATAGTAATCTTGATATAAAACATTACAATCTTTTGCACTTAGCACTTAATTACACGCTTTGAGTACAAGACCCTGTAGTCTGAATAGCAAACACACAACATTAGCTGCCACATTTAACTTAGCTGGGCTTTCCAAGAACACACCGTAGCTTCATGGCTTCAAAAAGAACAAACAGAACACACTGAAATTTACATCGTAGCTGTTTTGCAGTTGTGTCACTAGATAAGTCATTCCAAAACACAATTAAACATAATAGTAAAAGATAGATTTCTTGACACCGATGATATATTTATTATTCTTTCTCTTTTGTAATGTACATACACATTGCATCAACATACAGTATAATCACATTGTTTGCTGGGGATATTTGGTCAAATGAAATCATCTTTATTGTCCAGGATTAGATGTAATTTTGTGTGTTATCCTTAGGCGATGCTCTCCTTAGCAATTACTTCGCTTCACATTTTTGTCATTTCGGCAACGTTGCTATATTTTAACACTGATAACAGAGAGAGAGGAGAGAGTGTTCATCGATGGAGTGACCATGAGACGTAAAGGTTTGCTAATACACATCAGTTCTACTAGCTTTGCAAGCTGCACTAGGGTGAAACCCAAGCAGATTCAGTATGACCACGAGGCAGAGACTATGGTGATGAATGGTCCACAGATATGAGTGAGGACTGAGCAGAGGGGGAGTTGAGTGGACTGTCTCCATCTATACGACTCAAGCAGTTCTCTTAGTCTTGTTTCAACTGTACTGCACATGTTGGAGGTGCGGGAGGAGAGAAAACTAACACTCCTCGCTGCAGCACAGAGCCCCAATGAGCCAAAGACATCCTTAATCTAGTCGACATTGTGCTCTAGAGAGAAATAAAGCAACACACTAAAAAAGTAACTAAACAACCAACAACAATAGAAAAAAAATAAACCATTCATATAGGTACCACATGACAGTGCTTGATTTTTTGTTTGTTTTTGATTTTTTAGCATGCAACTTGTAGCAGGCAAAGTGCAGAAACAGGATCAATAAAGTAAAACACTTCATTTACAGACGGCAGTGGAGACAGTTTTCAGTCCATGTAATATGAAACAAAACATGAAAGAGGGAAATATCTGGTCTATTTTTAAATGTGAAAATGGTCAAAATTAGTTGAAGCTTTTAGGAGGAATGCAAAAGGTGTGCAATTTTGTTATAATACTCTCATAATTGATACTCTTGGTCCCTGAGCTTTCAAGTATTTTGATTAGTAATTCATTCCTTTATATCATTTAAATTCCCTCCTGAATCACATCTTGACCAACTACAGGGAAGGCCTGTCCGTGACAGACTAAGTGCTACCAAAGGATTTCACACAATGCCCGTTCCCCAGATAGGGGTCCCGCTAGGACCAGATAAAACTATACTATTTTTACCCGCTAGAATTGAGGAAGAATTTAGGCTTTTCACTTAAATTGTGCTTTGCACATGTATCAGTAAAATAGAAGTGCTACTGTTACCTACAGATTTCTCTGCAATGGTCTTGTGCTCATTTATCATTCACTACCTTTGGATTCCTTATAAGGTATATAGATTGGACTTTGTATTCAGCCCAGGTCATAACAGATCAACATTATTGCCCTAAGGCCTCTGCAGCCTCTGAAAGGCATGATGTCATGACTTGAATGTAAACAGTATGTGTGAGTGAGCATGAGAGGGGCTCAGCCGTCACTCCTTGTGGCGTTAGCTTAGCTCCTTGTGTTGGAAGGATAGGGGTCACAGTGCAGCCGCAGCCTTAAAGCCCTGTTACATACATCTCCATGCCGTCATTGAAAGTGAAGATGGTGGTGGTGCTGGAGGTGGCGGAGCCCTGCTTCAGGTCGCCAATGCTCTCGTACAGGTTCTCCCCAGGCAGCAGCAGGGCTTTGGCAGGCAGGTGCTGTAACTTGGGGGTTTGCTGCGTCGGTGGCGGCGGAGGGGGCTGCTGCTGCTGCAAGGGCTGCTGGGGTTTCTTCCTCCTCGGCCGCAGGGTGGCACAGGTATTGGGAGGCCTCTCTCGCTTCCAACCGCCTCCACCTTCCATATTCTCATAGGCCGGGTCGCACTCCTCGGTCCCGATGGACTCGTAGCAGTGGTCGTCAAGGGGCCCTCCGACTGCTTTGCCCTCCTGAGGGGCCCAGGTCTGGGGTTTGACCACTACACTAAAACCCCCGTCCCGATCTCGGTCCCGGTCACCGCGCCCCAAGGTCCGGAAGCCAGGATTGGCTGGGGGAGACCCCGGCACAGCTCTCTTCTTCTTTCCTGGTTTACACACCTTAGAGTACATCTCAGCCACCTGCGATCAAACAAAACCATTACTGAGCATGAAGATAGCAAAGACACAGATATAGACTTGCATGTACAGACTTCAGCATCCTTGCTCACCGCAGCAGCAGAGGGTTGTATATTCTCTACTGTGTGAGCGGTCAGCGGGCCGAGGGCTTTATTTTGGAGCATGATGACGTCATCATCCTCTGGAGGCTTCCAGATGTACTGCTCCCCATTGCCCATAAACACCGCTTCCTGTCAACAAATCAACAAATCACGTTTGAGGAGGAGCTGGTCATTATTCTATGTGTTAACTCACATACATACTGCATGCATGGCACACCAGAGCCAACAGGCAGGGCGACATATTCATACACACTAGACTGCCAAATGACACAGTATTTGTGCATAAATGAAAACTGCAGTTTCAAAATAGACCTTATGAGGCTCATAGAACACAAATGAACCAATTTCAAGATGCAAAAATATTGTACTACAAAGCTTGGATTATAACTGCAGTGGATGGATGTTATACAATATTGCATAGATTTTCCCTGGAAGGTGGAGCTTGTAATGTGAGGAACCATGTGCTTATATGCTGGATGGGTCTATTTCAATGAGTTGCGTCATCCACATGAGAACGATCTGGGGTGAACAGCACTGCGAGCAGACTGCATACACATGTAAGCATGTGAACTGTGCATGTACTGAACTCAGGTCAGAGCGACTGCTGTGACCTCACTGACCTCACACAGGGCAGCAAATGGGATCCCACTGTCACCTAGCAGGGAGCGCAAAGCCTTACATCCACCGCTAATGCAGGCTGTCGGCCTACACTCCCGCTGCTGTGACCATATGGAGCTGGTGACACTGGTGAGAGCAGAAATCCCCCCCACTGTCACCACCAACTCCTTTGAACAAACAAACACCACTCAGTGCCCTGATTTCAAAGAAATGCCCAAAGAAGTGCTAACATGTCACAAAATCAGCGCCATGCATGCTGTAGCTCAGTGCACACTAAAGAAAAACTGCAACATCTGCACTAATAGACCTGTGCAGATCTTCATTTGTGACACAAATGCTCCTCTAATTATCTCCAGATCCTGCTCCCTGTACCTTGACTACAATATGCATGTTATAATGTCATAGTGAAGCTGATCAAGATCATCCTATAGAATGAGGAGATTACAATGCAGCCAGCCGCCCACAACCTCTGTCTGAAGAGCAGAGCAGAGAGCCTGACACCCAGAGCAGTGATCTCAGGGGTGCAGACCCTTCAGGGCAGCAGTTTCATTCAAACTGACCTCTGCCTCCAGTCCCCAGAATACCTGGAACATCAAGTACGCCTTCACAGCTGATAGGCCAAACCCTCCAGCCACATTCAGGCACCATGTGCCTTCAAAGAAGATACCAACACCTCCAGGGCTTGCCACTGATGGCAATGTACTGGACAACTATTTATCATGAACTTTATTCATATCTATCTGATTTCACCCACTGCTCCACTCAGACTTGGTCCCTCTGGAGAACCAACAGCAAAGATCCTGCTTCGCTGGACACTCCAGGTAGTGATATTGATTTCCTCTCTCTCTCCAACTGTTACTTCCTCACTTTTCTCAACCCACAAAATGCTGTTCACCACTGAGCCTTTGTCCTGGATGGCAGCAAATACAAGCTCAGCAACATCAGATATATGTGAGGAAGGCTCACCTCTTTTCCACGAAGGACCTGTCCTACGAGTTACACATAATTTACACATAGCATAAAGAAACACTAAGATAATTTCTCCTAATCTGCTTGACTGAGATTTATTGGCATCAAATCCTGGTATTGCATGTCTTTGTATGTGATAAGTGTTGACGCTCTAATATACATATACCTCAAAATAATGTCAAAATTCAAATAATGAATGAACTTGATAATAAAATTGGCAATATACAGTACCTCTGGTAATTGTGCCATCAAGAAGAGTTAAGATATCTCAGTAAATGAGATCATAGTTTATATTTTTATACTTTCTTGCATGGTGTCATTCTAATGCTAGCACTCTACTGTCCATAAATACTAGCTAACGCTTAAATAGAGTTCTAGTGTTCACTTCCACTGCACGATATGCAAAACGTTGGGTAGCAACTCTCAAATGCCATGCAGTACTCATATCCATACTTGCCATTGTTACCGAGATGCTAACTACCTTGTAGTTTATGAGCAGACTGTGTGCACACATGCAAACAAGAGCATACGTGCACACACACAAACACACGCACAGAACTGCAGTTAGGGAACCAAGATTTTTCTGAAACATGACTAAATTGCTTTATAAGCAGTTTTAAACCCCTTACTAGAAACACCAGATCAAAACTGAATTCCTGTGTATCAACAAATTTTGCTCTACCAACCTTTGGGAAGGAGGGGAGGTTGAAGGACTCCACGTTTCTGCGGGGCAACTTTGTGCTGTGAGGGTGTGGCGGGGGAGGGGCGGGATGTGACGGCGGGGCGTGGCGTGGAGGCGGGGCCGGTGGCTCCCCCATGTCCGTGCCGCTGTCCCTCTTTTGGGGGGCCTTGTCGGCCTTCCTCAACTTCCTGACGCAGGCGTACTCGGCCGTCTCCTGAGGATGCGGGGGAGACATGACCTGGGCCTCGGGCTCAGGAAGCCCTCCTTCCACCCCGTCCCCGTCTGGGTCTGGGGGCGCCGGGGTGTTAGCGGGAACGGCTGGAGGGGCCGGAGTGTCCGTCTGCCCGGCCCTGCCCACCATGGCATAGAGGGCGTCGTCAGTGCGGGTGGTGGAGGAGCGCCGGCCCACCTCAGAGTACGTGTGCTCCCCATCCTCTCCAGTGCCAGAGGGAATCTGGGGAAGCTGCCTGCCTTGAGAACGAAGGTCAGAGTTAGACCGGCGGCTGGGCAGCAGCAGAAGGTCCATGCTGGCTGGACGCTTCTTTTTAGATGCCTCTGCAGGGCACATACAGCCTGCTATTACGGTCTATACAGCCAACTTAGGTGAAATCCACCATGAAACAGAATTCACATATGTTATTCCTGTGATACTGCCCAATAAACATTTGTGCACATGAAGAAATCTCTCCCTAGAAAGCAGAGAACCAAGGAGCCAATCTGGGATGTCAATCTGGAGCTGACAGTCAATTGGGTACTGACAGTGTGGGAACATGCATCCAAATTAGCTTTTTTTTTCATTGTAGTGGAAGCATGACAAGTATAAAGCAGGACATATGCTTATATTTCTTTAAAATCACCCAGGGTGCTGTCACAGTGCCACATACTCAGTTCCCAATTCATTGCCAGTGATGGAGCTCCAGGATTTGTCTTGGCTCTCTTATTTCTGTCTTTGGGAGAGAGTCGCATGTTGTTCATAAATCACGACTGAACAGTCCAGTGGAATAGGAACAGCTTGTAAATGTAATGTAAATTCTGTTTTAGGGTAAATTTCCCTTCTAATATCTCCTCAAACCGTATTATATAAAGACTATGTGATTAATTTAGGGGTAGATAGCAACAAGGACAGGGTGTGATGACACCTTAGTTATGGAGTACAGTTCTACACAAATGTTGAATATTTACTTAAATGTACATTATCTGTGGGTTGTACTGCTGTTTTTGTGGACTCTAGGAGGAATAGCTGTTACCTTGGTAATAACTAATGGGGATCCGAATAAAAATCAGCAAAAACAATATACAGTATGTTACAGTAAATATGGAAAAGTCTTTATATTTCCTGGTCATGGCATCGATTTACTGGTAAATTTATTAACTGACTTTCCATTTGCCATTACATGCAGAGCTCTATGTATATAGCACAAACGTCAGGATTTGTATATGAAGGATGCACTCACTTTTGCCATTGCAGTTCATCTTGTTCATCTCAGTGTCCGATTTACTGATGGACCGCAGCTTGGACTGCCTGAGTATACCCTGACAGCACACACACACACACACGGCCAGTTAAACACTAATTAACACTGAAGAGGTGTCCTCTGAATAAAACCCTGTTCCCTCCTGAATTCAGTTGCTTGAGCTACTGCTGCAACACAAACACAGCATCGTGCAAGGAGGAGTGTGTTGCCTGATGCCTACCATGTCCATAAGACGGTGTTTTCCGCCCTCGCCGGAGACATTGTGTGTCTTCCCCTTCCTATGGTGAACACAATGACTATGTTATACAGGTTAACACTGATTATAGTGATGCATTTCTGCGTGTGTTTGTGTGTGTGTATGTGTTTGTTTGTGTGTGTGTGTGCGTGTTTGTGTGTGTGTGCAGCATTTGAATCTGAGTCATTGTCTGTTCACGTGTGTTTGAGTCATCATGACTATGTGCGTATGCGTGTGAGCGTACATGTTGAGAGTATGCGTGTGTGTGAGAGAAAGGGAGAGTACATGCGTATAAGCATGTGTGCATATGCATGTGTACAAATGTGCATCCTCCATCCATGCATGCTTGCATATGTGTGTACATGTGTGTGTACATGTGTGTGTGTGTGTGTGTGCGTGCGCGTCTGCTCTCACCTCTGGCAGCCCACACAGAGCACCACAATGAGGATTGTAACAACGAAGGCTGAGGCAGCAGCGATAGCACCCAGCAGCAGGACCTTGCCGTAGGGAGGAGCCGTGAAGTTCAGCCCGTCCTGCATGGAGGCCATGTGGGAGCGCTGGCGCTCGCTTGCTCTCACACACTCACACTCACACCCTTACACACATGCACGCAGGGAAGCGCCACAGTCTCGCTGGGATCTGCAGTGAGAGGAAACACAGAGCGGTGCTTAATTACAAAATTATCTAACCTTTACGAAACATTAACTAGATTAACTAGCCTCAGAGGCAGAGGCAAAATATACACGGTGAGAAGGGCGAGGGAAAGTAGCAGTTCTACTTCACATTAAGAAAAGTAAATTGAATGAATTCCTGTCCATCACAGAAACAATCTGGAGGTGAACAGACCTGCTCACACACAGAGTTACAGATATGTACATAGAATAATGATGAATTTACAACAATCAAGCAATTATACAATGAATTGAAACACATCAATACTGTTCAGATTCAGTACAGCATTCCACATCTGAACCCCAGAAAGGAAAACACACACATGTTCATGAGAAAATAGTGCTGATGTATTTGTCAGATAGCTACTATTATTCAAATCGGTAAATATGATTTGCCCAATGTTTAAACCATTCCTGCAAAACAGCATAAATATTTAGAGGGAAGAATGAGTCACAGCAAACCTGAATATGCCAGCAGACAGAGTAACCTGAAACACTGGAGGAGGCAACGATCATTATTCTGAAGCCAGAAAGAACATACGGAAACATCTTCCTTTGATTTCTTGTCTACCTCTCGCTGCTTGCCAGAGAATTTCACGTTTGGCAGTGTAATATGTTTCAAATGAACAGTAAAAGCACAGAGTTCTCACAAAAAGACCAAACAAACAAGCCCATTGTAATCTCTGTCAAATCACGCCATCTGTCCACAGTAAGAATGTGTTTGGCTTCCTGCTATTTCTTGCATCGTGTCTTGTCCAGCAGCAAAACATGAATGAATGGCAGAATCCAGCAACCAGACCTGGACTTGAACTGAAATTCTGGGCAGATAATGATTCAATACCAGTTTATTTCTGGTGTTATAGTGGCACTTTTAAAATGTCTTTCAACTATTTGTTCAATTTCTAACCACAGACTTTCTCCCAAACCACAAGCTCCACAATGGATCTTGTTCCACTGAGATAAAGTCATCGCTGTAGGTTTGTGTACCTGCATCATGAACAGATGACACTCTGAATAATGTACTTTAGAAATACAGTATGGGATTCAACATACAAACTGTGCTTTCCCTCCAGCCCAAACAAACTCTTCCCAAATCCCAGTGCCTTAACACCTGATGTCACTCCTGTCTTGTCTCTGGAAGTTAGCCGAACTCCTGGCTCCCTCAAGGCTGCTTGTGTGTTTTAAGAGTAACCATCTCACTATTGGACTTCTCTGAGGCCAATATGTCAAGTTGGGACATTCTGCCATGGGTGGCATTATATCACATTAGCATATTGTGCTGAGCCAAAATGGATGAAGCAGCTCAAATAAATTAGCGTCAGTATTGCAGTGTGGCGATCTGCGAGGCACAGTTTTACATTGGGATTCTTATGGGAGAAGATGTTCTTTTTAATCCAAAACAATGCGGAGCCACGTCACCTTTTGTTTTCTTTGCAAGTACAGGACGCCCTGCCTGGAGATTGGAGAACAAACATAAACTGTGCTGATCCGTGAATTCAAATTAACCGCACATTGATTAATATTAATATGATCTATTAATGAGTCATATTTTGCAACAGTGGATATCCCACTCATGCATACTTTCTCTTAATATAAATCTGCATGTTTTGAAAAAGTGATAGTGGCAGGGAACATCTATCTAAACTACTTAGTGTACTCTAAGAACAGAAAGCAAACATGTCAAGGACTTGTCAGATTGCGACCTGTTCTGAACATAACTGACTCATCAAGCAGTGCATCGCTTTAACTAGAATACTTCCTGAATCATCTGGGGATATTACACTGGATATAAAAAAAAAACACATGCATCTATGAGGTGATATTCATTTACTTCACAGTTGTGACAATGTCAGTATAATTATATCGGCGCTGATTTGACAATAGGGCAGAGGAGGGGAGATGGAGAGGGTAATGAGCGAGAAGAAAGGGGAAAGGTGTAGGTGTGGAGGAAAAGAAAGGAGAGAGAGAGAGGGAGGGAGGGAGGGGGGGGGGGGGGACATGCGTGGGAGTCATGTGGCAGGTGTTTGAAGAAGCTGAAAGCTGATGATGAGAAGAGGCTGTCACATTTCCCAACCAGGTTTCCTTCTTCCTTCCTTCCTTCCCTCCCTCCCCGTCTCAGTCCGTCCACACCTCCCCACCCATTCTTCTCTCTCTGTATCCCCCTGCCTCCCCCTGCGGTGTTCAGCCAGAGTGACGCCTCAGCACTGCAGTGTAATCTCTGGCCCTAGAGCTGCCTTGTCTGAGCCAACCAATTGGACGTAGCGCTCAGAGCAGAGCAAGAAATGGCCCTCCACCAGCAGCTTTTCTGCTAAACAAAAGCCCTTCTCCCGAGCCACAGAGAATCCCTCTGCCTGTGGCACTCTGTGGTACGCTTGTTAGAAATTACCAGCGCTCCCTCTCATACCTGCCCGGTCCAGATTTGCCAGGTGTTGCCCTGACCATGTATCACGGACCAGCGGGCTAGTTACACTGAGATGGGGTGCCATGTAGTGTAGCGGTGAAGAAACTGGAACATCATCCATCATTCCCATCTGAACTGATTTTTTTTTTCCTCCATGCTGCTTCAAATGTAGGACTTCAGTAATTAAAACATGACAGATCTCCCTTTGCTCCTTGGTATTTTTTTCTGTATTTGTATCAGTGTGAGAAGGGAACACAGGGGGCACATCATGTAGTACAGATGAGTGGATGAAAGATTGGCTCATAAGTGCCTCAGTGAATGAATGAATGAATGAATGAATGATAGTAGCAACATATATCACCTGTTGACTTGCATCTAATTAATTAAAGGTCTAGGAGCATCTAAAGGAAGAGTGAAACACGCTGAGTGATTCATTCTTCCAATGATATTGATTTCCTCATCAGATCACATTTCGAAGACAAAATCTAACAAACATTTAAATTATTTTCTCTTCTTTTCAACAAGCTTATACCGACATAGCAACTCTTTCAAATGATAAAAAAAGAGTATGCACCTAAAGGGGCCATAGTGTCACAATGAATTATAGTGCATTGTTTATGAAAGCTAGTAGGAAAAAATGTAGGTCTACCGATCAATATCAATGGGTTATATTTTCTAGGAATATCCGCTGCATTTACATGTGTGTTCATTATTAATATTGGAGCTCCTTTCAACATGCACAGCCAGTGAGCAGTGGCCTCACTGCCAATCTGCTCAGGTTTTGATAAACCACCTGGGAGTTCATGTGGAGCAAAACCTCACCCTCTGTGTGACACAAATAACAGCAGCGAGTGTGTGAGTGTGTGTGTGTGTGTGTGTGAAAGAGAGAGAGAGAGAGAGAGAGAGAGAGGGAGAGAGAGGGAGAGAGAGAGAGAGAGAGAGAGAGAGGGGAGACTGTTATTGTGTGAGAATGTGAATTAGGTCAAATGTTTGCTTGCAACAACGATTAACCATGCCCCTGTGAGGAAGAAAGCTGAAGCCCGTGTGCAAGAGGCTCTGCCTTTATCCATGCAATGGTGTCTCCAACATAAACATTAGTGTCTATTGCAAATAAAAAGGAACAAAACTGATGGTGTTTCCTTCATTTCTACTGGCCAGATCCTTTCTGACAAACTAAAGGACCTTGAAAGGCTGTTGAACAACAAGGGCTGCAGCTAACAGTGATGCTGGAAAAAATGAATTCACTTCCTCTCTTGACACTGTAGGCCTATTCTGTCTCCCCCAAATTATCTTCTTCCATAGCCTATATGGGCCTGTGTGCGTGTGTGTGTGTGTGTGTGTGTGTGTGTGTGTGTGTGTGTGTGTGTGTGTGTGTGTGTGTGTGTGTGTGTGTGTGTGTGCGCGCGCGCGCGCCTCATGATGGCACCCACTCAGTAGGCATCAGTCACACAAAGGTTGCTGGTTCGGCCGCTGGCCGCCCGGCTCGCCGCGCCTTTGGGCTCTCACGTCTCGTCGAGAGACCTGACAGCTGAAACTGCAGTGGTGCGGGTGACAACAGGTTAGAATAGAAACAAAGACAGGAGACTCAATGATACCGGCTGACTGGCAGAGCAAACCAGGGTGTGAACGGAGAAAAAAAACACGCCTGTGGAATTTGGAAATGCCCAGGTAGCTGTAGTCACTAAACACTCCCATGGTCGCAGAAAATGAAAGATTCAGCCTGATGCAGTGTGCTGTTATCTGGGTTTTGTTTCATTTAGCTTGTAGCACCAGATTTCTGAGAGATTTTTTTATTTATTTTCTTCTCTCCTAATAATGCCCCTGATCATCAAAGCATTTCCGATTCGTTTCCAGATCAAAGTGGGGATGTAAAGCGCCGTGTTGTGTCCCTGAGGTCAGCTGGCAACTTACACGACAAAGCCAGTTCCCCACACCCCCTATTTATGAGAGAGGAGGGGGCAGCGAATGTTAATGGCAGGTCTGTCGTTAATTATCATTATGCTTCACAGTCGACCGGGATACTAAACGCCAAAAAACGCACGATTGGAGGGTTTCTGCCCATTCCTCTCATCAAATCATGATGAAGTTCTCTGATGAATCGGTTAATTGGACGTCAAATCACAAAAGGCAATGCAGTAACATTGAGGTGGGTGCACACGTGTCTGTGTGTTAAATGTATGACCACTGGAAATGAAGAAAAGACTGTGCGAACACAAAGAAAAACGGGTAATGCAATAACCCCGGGTGAATAAAGGGTAGCCTACACCAATAGCCTCCCGTCTAAAGCTTATCAAGCTACATCTATATTACAGGCACATATGGATGATTCTCCCCCCCCCCCCCCAGCCTGTCAAATAGCCACGGGCAGAGAGCATTGCGCTATAGATTCCCCGTACTCACTCAGCTCACAGATTTCGGGAGGCGCAGCATCTTGCCCTGGTCGCTTCCTTTAATTTCTGCTTCCACTCGGACCAGGCGCTCTCCGCAAGCATAATCAATCAAAGACGATAACTTGGCTTTCTCGGGCTCCTTGGGATTCAGAAAACAGGAATGCAGCATATTGCATGTGGCATCCTTTGACGCCCGCCGACCCCCAGAGCGCCCTACGCGCGCTCCTCCGTTCCCCCCAGCCAAAAGGGAGAGTATAGGAAGTGTAACTATTTGACGCTGCTGCCGTATCTCCGGTATTATCTCCGATTGTCAGGTTCCCCTCCACAGTTCCTCAAGCCCCCTCCATCTCTACTCGCATCCCCTCGGCTCGGCTATACGGTGCTTCCATGTGACACAGGCAGAGCTGGAGACCCCCCAATTACGAATTTGTCTTTTGATTCTAGCGTCATCCCTCGGAAGGACCGAGAAGTGCTACAGCCTATGAATGGAGTGGCTCGAATAACATTTAGGCTACACGGAGATTTCTCAGTTCCTCTCAGTCCCCGCCATCCTCGCTGATGTGTAAAAGATGCAAACGCTGTGGTTAATTTCAGAGGCATGACAAGGGCTATTTATAATCTTTGGTGCAATTTGGATAGAAATTACAGCACGCAGGAAATGCAGCCAAGACGCAGAACGTGACAGTATAGGGCCATTTTCAGGTAGCAGGTAGGCTAAATCAGTCCTTCAGCAGCAGAACACATCCAAATGTGAAATACATCCTGTAATTCTGCAATGAGATCACGCATACCTAATTCTGGTTAGTAATTCTGATCAGATCGATACAAATAGGCCTAACCAAGGGATCATACACTCCAATAATGCATCACTTAAAGTCAGTCAGTGAGGTCTAACTTCACTATATGCAGATCGATTTTTTACAGACATACAAGCTCTCTAGGTTCACTGCTTTCAGTTTTGGAAAAAAAAAGAAAATCCAGGGCACCAACTGGGACAAAACTGGGCTGAAAGATAGTCCATGATCTGCACTTTCAGCACTGAGCAACCACAACCTGAATGTGAGTACAGTACGGACCTCAGAATCAAAATTACCTTTATTCACCAAATATATGTACAAGCAATTGACTTTGTGTAGTTGGTGCAGATTTATGTCAGCAAAATAAGTGACACAGCTCCAACTGTGCATATAGTAAGAAGAGAAAGTATGCCTACATTAAGATGCATATGTTTATTATGCTTTATATATTCAGCAGCAACCTTTACACTGCGGGGCAAGCTTGGCACTTAATGTTCCAGGATCTGTGCCTTGTCTCCTTCATGCAAAAACGGTTTATCCATGAACTTAACACCACCCACTTGTACCATTCAAAATGTCAGGCCTAAAAATTGAGAACTCTGGTGTTTACTTAAAAATAACAGTGAAAAAAATTGAACGCCACATTTTTTCTAGCCTGCAGTTAACTAGCCACCAATAGTTAATTTATGAGTCTATGGAAAAGTCACTATGCAATGCACAATTGTGGATATAGAATTTGTAAATGACAGAACACAAATATACATTTTCTGGCCATAAAGTGAAATTTATAAAGTCTGTAAAATGACCAAAGTTTGTAAAAAGAAAAAAAAAGTCACTTCAAGTGTATGAACATATATACATATATATATATATATATATATATATATATATATATATATATATATATATATATATATATATATATATATATATATATGTATATATAATATTCAAAATATAAATATTCACAAACTCAGTCCCTGACCCCCTGAGGGGGATGGGCAAGCAGATCAACCAGGTACAAGTGAACTGTTGAAATGGTTGTTGTTGGTTGTTTTGTTTGTTTCTCTTAAGATGTGTTGTCCTGTAACTGCTGATGTTGTGTTAGGGCCAAATTTGTTGTTTGCCTGAGAGATACTGAACCCTTCAAGAAGAAGAAGTCAAATGATCAAGCAAAACTAGAAATATTGTCTGGTAGTGTTGAGGGGAGCCTCTGAGGAGCTCTTTGAATAGGAGAATCTTTGTGAGTTAATGGTGAAATATCATGGAGTGAAAGAAGCTTCACAGCTCTACCAAGAAAATCAGCAACCAATAGGAATTTAAGAATATTAAAATATGACCCCTCAAGAGATGTCTGTCTTTCTCCTCCCACTTTAACTGCATGAAAGTTATACATAAAGCAGCTGAATTTGGAGATAGTAATGATACTGTAAATCACATGTTTGTGACAAGTTCTGTCTTTACAAACTAGTTTAAGCCCAAATGTTGTATGAAGGCAGGCCAGCAGTGACTTATAGATGGGCATAGCCTGTTCTCACCTCGCTGCCCTCATACACCTTTAAGGCCTTTACCTCTACCTCCACTACCACCTACTGGTGTCTTTAAAGCATTGTAGAGGGCCAACCACCTATCAGGGTGTAGGAGATGGTGTAGGAGATGGTGTGGCTGTATGAGGGGCGATTAATGCCACAGAGAAGGAAACGGAGGAGGAGAAGCAGAAGACGCATTATCAACAATGTCATCACTCTTTAGAATGGATTTAACAGGACAGTTTGACTTGTGATGCAGCACCGTGTCTCGTAAGTGGCATCAGTTAGCATGGTGGAAGGTAAGAGTCCAGAAGATTTTCCTTATGTCTGAGATTATGTTGCAGGCTGTATTGATCAGTGTGTCGACAACTGTCAGAGAAACATGAAGTTGCTAACAAACATCACTGTTGCTATCAAGTAATTAAGTTGTTCCTTCCCGTATTCCTCTTTTTCAATATCAACACAATTTGACCATTTTAATTCATATCCTATTCCACAATCTTGTGCATTTGTGACATATTAACTCTCTTCAATTTGCTGTCTTCTGATTGCAGATGCTTTTTTTCCCAGCTATCTTAAACATCAACAGTAATCGTCAGGTTTTGGTGTCCGTCCCTCAGAATCAACGAACGAGGGTTTCTTTCAGACTCATCATTTTGCACCGGCATTCAGCAATTATAAAGGAAGAAATCTATCGCAGAAGAGGCAGAGAGACCAATTTCTCCACTGACAGTAGCCTCGCTAGACCAGAAGGGGGTCTCCAACCATGTGCTATGGAGGCCTGAGAGTCCGCAGATTTTCATTCCAACCAAAGACTACACCAAGTCACTGATTAACACAACTAGAGAGGGGGAACTAATCAGTGAAATTGCCTACTGTAGTGTTTGGTTGGAAAGAACACCTGCATACCCTCAGCCCTCCATGGCACAAGTTTGACGTTTGTAGACCACTGCCATAATGCAATGCAGCTAGTGACATCTTGTGTTTTGAGAAGGGGCACAACTCACTTTTTGTTGACCACAAAAACTCTCTTACTCCCCACAGCTGAATGTAACAAGTTCACTCCTTTTCTCTGGGGTTGTCTAAAGTCATGGTGGGAAATGTAGGAAATCACTAACTGAAGTAGAAGTACACAAGGCAGGTTGAGGGAAAGTAAATAAAACATTTATTAATTAATATAAATAAATAAATTAGAACACTTCAAAAAATAAGGAATGCTTTGAACATAACAGATTGATCAATCAATCATTGATCATCATTGATAATAGCGTGTAGCTATAGTATCTGAGGGTGGATTTTTCCTTTAAGGTTTCTCCTCCTCCTGCTCCTTTGTGGCATTAATCGCCCCTCACACGCTACAGCCTCGGCTACCCTCCCCCTCCTCCGTAGTAACACAGGCATACGTGTTTTTCCTCTTAATTCATGTGGTAAAGTGCGCGGTGCGTCCCAACACGTTTGGCAATGGAACTAAGCTTCGCAGGTTTCGCTGTAGTGTTTTAAATCCATTCACCTTGCTGTTGTGATTCACATCATCGGACGCAGTTGGACAAGAGAGAAAAAGATGGGGTGCTGCTCGGGACGCTGCATGCTGATCTTCCTATGCGCTCTGCAGTTGGTGAGATGATGTTTTCTCCCTCATGATGCTCCGACATAAACACATCCGCTCACACCTCACCTCGACCCTTTTCCTACACAGCATATTCGATAATTTGTTACAAATTGATACAATTGCAGACCACTTGAGACCACTTTTGATTTTGTTTTTTTTGTTTAAAGGCTATCTTTTGTAATGAATTATATACATGAAATTACTTGTTTACTTACAAAGAAAGTTCCTTCATTATTTCTTCTTCCGTCATTATTTCTAATTCTCACATTTTTATTTGTGAGAATATCTTTTAGAGATGAACGTAAAATCTTGAAACTTTAATGAAAACCCCAACATTTTAATGATTACCAAAACCGATTTTAAAATGCACTTACTAATAGATGTTTTGAGGTTACATTTGATTGTCTTCCATTCACACTATCATTCTTATTTAAGAAATCTACATAGACTGCAAAAAAATATGTAGTTAAAGCATGTTTATATTAAAACTACTATGGTTAGAGGTGCACATGAAAGGGAGTGACCCCCCATCCCCACCCCACTACAACCACCACAATGAAGGGCTGCACCACTTTGTCCTCTCTCTCTCTTTCCCACCCTGCCCCCCCCTTTGACTGATTGGGGTGTGCGACCTCAGAGGACAGCACTCATAACACTAAAGCCCAGGTCTGCCTTTTTCTCCAGCATGCTTTATCCCCCATGGCTCAGTTGCCTTGACAACTCCTATGAAAAAAATAGAGCAACGCTTTGTGGGATACACTGGAAGGAGATCGCCCTATAACAAGCCAGGACAACATGTGTCTACCTGGCACAGACTCAGTTAACAAAGTGAATGTCATGTCATCCATAATTTATCTGAGGCATTTGTGCCAGGGTTTCTCTAGGGCCTAAACTCTTCTTCTTCTCCTGTTTACGACTCCAGATAACCGCACTGGAGAGGCAGGTCTTCGACTTCCTCGGCTACCAGTGGGCACCAATCATGATCAACTTCCTCCAGATCATCATGGTTATCCTCGGGCTCTTTGGTACCATCCAGTACAGGCCACGCTACGTTATTTTGGTGAGGGAAATGTTTCATTCATTTCAAGCAGGATGACAGTTTGTGTTAAAACTTAATATCAGCACCGAATGCTGACTGTCACCTTGTAAACTTGTGTGTTCACTTAGAGTTTGGATGTTTGTAAGAAGAGAGAAGCACTGTGAAAACAACAAGTGTTCCATTATGATCACATCCAAGAAGAATATTATATTTCGTCTATAAATGTATATTGAATCCTGAATTTAGTTTCACTATATGCTCCTTTTTAGTCGTCATTCATTATGAGGCTGTATTTTTGGTTCCTCAGTACCTGGTCTGGACGTTGTTGTGGGTTGGCTGGAATGTCTTTGTTAGCTGTCTCTACTTGGACCTGGGAGGACTTTCAAAGGTAGGTGTAATGGTCACATATGTGTCTGATAATTAGAGACCCACACAGCTACAGCTGCTAACTACTATGTTCACCTCTGTCCATGTCACAAGCTCCTCTCAGAACCCGCCTATAGAATAGCTGACATATGATACAACTGCTACTTTATGTTTCTGTTTGATACATATTTTCACAAAGAAAAAAAAATATTTTGTCATGAAGTGACAGTCTAATTAGCTGTTTATGTCCCATCTCTGTATTTGCTAAGCATAAAATTTGGCATTGAGTGATCTATTATGCCCAAATTGATGATGATTATCATGATGATGATGATGATGATGATGATTATCATTATTATTATTTTTATATGATTAGTCTGGTAGTAGTAGTAGCAGTAGTATCAGTAGTAGTAGCAGTAATATAGCAGCAGTAGTAGTAGTAATATTGCAATAGTAGCAGTAGTAGTAGTAGTAGTATAGCAGTAGCAATAGTAGTAGTAATATAGCAGTAGTAGTAGTAGTAGTACTAGTAGTAGTAGTATAGCAGTAGCAGTAGTAGTAGTAATATAGCAGTAGTAGCAGTAGTAGTAGTAGTAGTAGTAGTAGTAGTAGTAGTAGTAGTAGTATAGCAGTAGCAGTAGTAGTAGTAGTAGTATTAGTAGTATAGCAGTAGCAGTAGTAGTAGTAATATAGCAGTAGTAGCAGTAGTAGTAGTAGTAGTAGTAGTAATATAGCAGTAGTTAGTAGTGGTATAGTCAGTGGGCTGAGGCACATGTACCCTGTTTATGCTACATTAACATAGGACATGTGCCACGCTACCTTTATTGTATGTCATCTTTCTCTCTACTGCATACAGTCTAATAAAGCAGAAGTGTCTTAAATAATCTTAAGCTGAACGGTTGCCTTCACCAGTGAGCTGTTGTGTGCCTGCAGGACAGTGACATCCTCTGCCTGGGCGTGTCGTCACATCGCTCCTGGTGGAAGGACAACGGGCCGGGGTGTGAAAGCAGGAGCCTCCCCTCCACTGGGTGGCAGAGCCAGGAAAACCCCGAGCTGATCACTGTGCTGAGCTGCTGGCTAGAATACCAATATATAGAAGTCCTGCACTGCATCGTACAGCTGCTGGTATCAGTGAGTACACTCTCAACACACAGCTGCCCAGCAGATATTCTCAATAACAAATTAATTCTTTCATGCAGTCGCTTTCAAGAAAATGTTTCCAAAGTATGCGTTTTAATGAATAATTGACTTTAAAAATTAAAAAGAAAAAAAGAAGAAACATTTCAGTGAATGTGATGCACAGTGCAACTTTGTGTTTTGATTTCTGCAGCTCTTGGGATTTGTTTATGCCTGCTACGTAGTCAGTACTTACTCAGATGAGGAAGACAGCTGTAAGTATATTTCTTTACAACTATATTAACACACAGTTACTCACATCAAAAGAATGAATATATATATATATATATATATATATATATATATATATATATATATATATTCTAATCCTAAATATACTCTATGTTATATATCTATATATATAACATAGAGTATATTTAGGATTTTTTACATTATGTTTTATCTGTTTTGTAATTATTTGCACAATCCATTCATCATGATGTGTTAATATCTGCATGGCATGAGACGGTATGCTTATGCATTACTTCTGTATCCCATTGAAATGCTTTATAAAAAAGTTGCCCCTATATTAATAGTATGTCTGTAGCCTTTCATTTTCCCTTTACACCATTTGTATGCCCTGTACCATCTGTTTTTATGTATTTTTTTGTTTTTTTTCCCCACTTATTTCAGTTAATTTCATCGGTGAATTTCATCACCCATCCAAACCCTCTCAGTTGCTCTTCTAGTGTAAAGACTTGGTGGGTAGGTACACTGGCATGATCGCCTTTCCCTCTTGCTTCACCCCATTCTCTCTATGGCAAGTTTGCTCAAAATGTCTATGCAATGTATTATAATTGATTTCTATATTTTTTTCTAGATTATAAGTAATTAGCCACAAAAATAGAGTGGCTGAGAAAGACGGAGAAGGAACAGGGCGGCGGAAGCAGATGAAACACCTCAGAAGACTGTGTTCATGTCATTGTTTTTTAATGAGAACAGAAAGATTTTTAGCCTGTGTTGTCAATGAAACACATTTTAAGCCCTCCGACATCTATTACACAAGCCGAACCTCACTGTGCTGTACATACTGTCATAAGTCACTAGGTGTCCTTTCCTCAAGGAGGGAATTTATATCACTGATATGATTAATCCTCATTACATATTCTATATCACTGTATAAAAAGTGTACTTAGTATTTTTTCAGCCCTCAGGTTAATCTAATCTACCTGTGTGTGTGTGTGTGTGAGTGAGTGAGAGAGTGATTGAGTGAGTGAGAGAGCTAGATATAGCTAGAAATTAACTTTTTAGCACTCAGAAGTAAAGCTATCTGAAAGAAAAATGAGAGTTGAAATTGTCAGTAAGGAAAGCTTTCTTTCTGATGTCTTGTAAAATGTTTAAATTATTCATGTCTGTTGTTAGGTGACCATTCACAGTTGTGTATGATGTAATTCGGTGAAATAAAATGACTACAATACAGCCCGACCATAGTGTGTTGCTAAACATTTCATTAGCCTAGATGTTTATGAGAAAGACTAGAAAAGAGCTTATTGCTTCATCTGTGTAGCCGAAACTTTCTGCTCCGGTTGGATCCCTGACATTGATGAAGCAGCAAAATATTGTTTTGCTGATTCTGATGCATTGTTGTTTGTTTTTTATTGAGAAAACAAAAATACAAAAAACACAAGTATGCTGTAATAGTCTACATAGAGCGTATTAGGTGTGCATAATGTAATTAGAAGAAAACCTATTAGGAAAAACAAGATATTTGTTTCACAGTTTCTGACTGGATAGGATAGTAATTTTGTTCTGTTCAATAGCTTAATTAAATATTAATAGTAGGGTTTTTATTCGTGAACGCCCACCTGTGTATGATTAGAAATATATGTCTTTTGCTCGTGGATGTTTTGCTGCTAGGTAGCCGTGAACGCGTTCCTCCGTCTACGTCACTTACGTAATTTCCGTCCACTAGACCCCGGATGAAGCTGCCATTGGGTGAACAGGGCCACCAAAGCTGGAATTTAAGTTAGCGGTGAGGGGGTTGCAGCGGACTGAAACCCCACTGGATTAATGCTGACAGGGGACCGCTCAGTGCCACCAGGGCTTCACCTCAGCTGGATCCGAGCGACGACCAGGGAAAGTGTCAGAACCGAGCAGTGAGACTGGACCAGACTGGGACTGGCGAGCTAGCCGACTGCTGCTGCTAACTGTTTAACTGTTAGCAAACTAACGCGTAGCAAGGAGAGAGATTCGCTAGCTAGCAGCTCCAGCACCCGAAGCAAACGTAGTTTTGGTGGCAACACGTCTTGTCGAGGCTTCAGTCTGATATAACACCTGGTTGATGAATGATGTCTGCCACAAGTATTGACCCTCAGGTAAGCAGCGAGAAGAAACGTGCAACTTCGGTCCCGTATTTTCCCAGGGAAGCGGGTGTTCATCCCAAACTGAAAACGATGCGATGCCACCACTGCCAGGCTAGCAAGCCAGCTAGCGAGTTAGCGAACTCCGTGGATAGGTTAGCTAGGAAGCTGCTTACAGTTGGCAACCGAGGCCTGGACCACAGCATTCACTGGTTATTTGACTGTGGATAGCCTGGCAGACGTTGGCATGACACACAGTCCAGCGTCGTTAGCTTTTCATGTGTCGGTTTGCCAACGTTAAGTCTCTAACATTAACATTATTCGTTTTTAAAGAGGAGTTGGTTGAAATCGACAAGTCGCTTCAAAATGTCAATATGTAGAATAATACGCGATGCTTTGATTGACATGCATAGCCCATGCAAATTATCTTTTTTCTCTCCTTTCATATGCATTCCTCCTTTCATGTTTACTTCAATATGACTACCAAGACATCGAAAGGACAAGATGCTAGTAAAGGTAAGAGAAACAGGTTGTCAGTTTTTGATCCATTCAGCATGCATATCCCATGGTGTTCATGTACTTTCCAATATTGGGTCAAAATCTGTTTAGTACATATGTAATATTACTTCTTACATTTTATTTTTTTCTATCTACAGTCAGGTCACTCGTCGTTTATTAACACAGAAATTCCAACAATTATGTACATAAAATGCAGTATATTTTTGCATCACCACATATTGAGGGCTTGGAGCCAGAAGGGCATAACTGGCATTTTGGGCGAAAATGAGATCTATATATCAAGTAAAAGCTCTTGAGGAGATCTATTTAGTAGTTCAAGTATCTCTTTATTTGTTAATTTATGAGATGACAGTATCATTATCAAAATATATTTACAACAGCTGATCAAAGTTAAGTCCACTTTTTTGTTTTCTCTCTCCTGTAAAGTCTTCCAAAAACCTACTTCTGCCCCTCTGGCTCCAAGCCCTCAATATTTTGTTTCACATGCTTGTTCGATTAACTGAGGTATGGAAGTCTGAGATTCAGATAGAGGAGGCTCTAATGTAACATTAATCATGCTAGGGGCACATCAGCTCATAGGCATGTGTCCGTCCATCAGTTCAAAACACAATGCACACCTCAAAAGGTTAAGGAGCCCTTCTGAAGGTTATGTTTATTCAGCAGACCATCATTCCCTGTGAATGACAGAATAATTTTAGTGTTTTTTAATAATATAAAAGAAACACATAGCACTCCTGTTGTTTTTTTTGTTGTTTTTTCATTTTCCTGTTATTATTGCTTCAGTCCACCTGTGATTGAATGGAGAGCACACTGCACAGTTACTGAAATATGATTCATAAGATTCATAAAGATGCAGTCAGTTCTTACAACACAAGTGCAGAATTGTGGTTGCTTATTTCTGAAGGGTACATCCTAGTGTTCTGCATGCAACAATGTAAACTGCATAGTCATGGAGTTGATACAATGAGCAATCTGTCATGATGTTATTGCAGCCTGTAGAATGCAGATACATTAGGGTTACTGAATTGTGTCGATAAGTTGTTCTTTTCTTGTGTGCAGCTTTGATAACGATTTGACCTTGTTACAGCCTTTCCAGTTTCAGTGCAGAATGGTTCCCTCCACCAGAAGGATACAGTGCATGACAACGACTTCGAGCCCTATCTCACTGGCCAGTCCAATCAGGTGGGAAATAGCTCTGTGGTGCCTTTGTAATGCTAAAAAATGTTTTGATTTAAATTCAGCTCTATTGTACTCGGTCTTTTTGATGTAACAGGTGAACTCTGTTGTTTTTGTTTATTTTTTTATTTTCAGAATAACAGCTATCAATCCATGACAGACCCTTACCTGTCCAGCTACTATGCCCCCTCCATTGGATTTCCCTACCCTCTCAGTGAGGCTCCTTGGTCTACAGGAGGCGACCCACCAATTCCCTACCTTACACCCTATGCCCCCCTCAGCAACGGAGACCATCACTTTATGCACGACACAGTATTTGGGCAGCCGGGTGGGCTCGGCAGCAGCATCTATCCTCATAGGTTTAACTTTTTCCCCGAGAACCCCGCCTTCTCAGCCTGGGGAACCAGTGGGTCTCAGGGCCAGCAGACTCAGAGCTCAGCCTATGGGGGAAGCTACAGCTACCCGCCCAGCTCTCTAGGAGGCACGCTGGTCCCTGATGGCCAGACGGGTTTCCACAGCGACACCCTGAGCAAGGCTCCAGGTATGAACAGCCTAGAGCAGGGCATGCTGGGCCTAAAAATAGGTGGGGATGTGACAGGAAGTGGCTCGGGCGTGAAGAGTGTAGGCTCTGTGATTGGTGGCAGCGGCAATGTAGCTGCAGCTGTTGCCACGGGCAACGGCGGCACACCAATCGGAATGCCCCCTCCAAAACCTACATCGTGGGCTGCTATTGCCAGTAAACCTGCCAAGATGCAGCAACTAAAGACCAAGACCAAGCCTGGCATGCCCATGGCTGGAGGAGCGCTGCCTCCGCCGCCTATTAAACACAGCATGGACATTGACACATGGGATAACAAGGGGACTATCACCAAAGTGGCCCCTCCTTTGCCCCCCCACCACCAACACCAACACCAACACCAGCACCAGCCGCAGCAGCTTCACTCTCACGCTCACCTTCCCCACAGTCTCCCCCCTCCCCCCCAGCAGTCTCTTCAGTCCGCCCAGTCCCTTGTGCAGCAGATGACCATGCAGGGTCCTCCTCCTCCCCAGTCATACCAGAACCACAACTCTGCCCCGCCGCCCCAGACCCGCTGGGTCGCCCCGCGCAACCGCAACCCGGGCTACGGAGGTGGAAGCATGGACAGCAGCGGCTCCTCCAATGGCGGGGGTGTTGGAAACGGAGGCGGAGGTGGCGGGGGTGTCCCTCCAGGGTCAGGGCCAGGACTGGAGTCCCACCCCGTGCTGGAGAAGCTGCGGGCTGCCCACAGCTACAACCCCAAGGAGTTCGACTGGAACCTGAAGAACGGCCGCGTGTTCATCATCAAGAGCTACTCTGAGGACGACATCCACCGCTCCATCAAGTATTCCATCTGGTGTAGCACGGAGCACGGCAACAAGCGTCTGGACTCGGCCTTCAGAGCTATGAACTCTAAAGGTCCCGTCTACTTGCTGTTCAGCGTCAACGGCAGCGGCCATTTCTGCGGCGTGGCGGAGATGCGCTCGCCTGTGGACTACGGCACCAGCGCTGGCGTTTGGGCACAGGACAAGTGGAAGGGCAAGTTTGACGTGAACTGGTTGTTTGTTAAGGACGTGCCTAATAGCCAGCTGCGCCACATCCGTCTGGAGAACAATGACAACAAGCCAGTGACCAACTCGCGTGACACTCAGGAGGTTCCTCTGGAAAAGGCAAAGCAGGTGCTCAAGATTATCGCCACCTACAAACACACCACCTCCATCTTTGATGACTTCTCCCACTACGAGAAGAAGCAGGAGGAGGAGGAGGTGGTGAGAAAGGTAATTATTGCTTTGAGACTAAACACATGATCATAAAAGAATTGAACTTTATTAAAAGAATAAGGGATTTTTGTAAGTTGTTGTTCAGTCTCTTTACAGTTTGTTTTTACAAAGTTTGATTGTCTTTGAATTTAAATGTTTGTGGTTTTGCTCATGGAAGATTTAGATATTGTTATATCAGAAGTGATTAGATTTGTATCTATTTCACAACATTATAATAAGGTTTTGCATGTCATTTGTCCAACAGAGCTATGAGCCTGCTCCAATACAAAGCCGATCCCGACTTGATCAGGTAAAGAATGTTATCTTCATTATTTCTTTCTGAGTCTTTCTCTTTCATAATTGAATTTAAAGTCATGTATCTGTAGAGGCCTTCTGTATTCCTCAGAGGACATATTATTCTAGTAGATGTCTGTAATGTTACATTGATTGATCAGTAATCTAATTTCTAATTTCCCTCCATTTTATCCCCCCTCATTTCAGGATCGTCAGAATCGAAGTAAACAGTAGAAGACTGCTTCTTAAAGCTTGATCAACGGTTGTGCTTGGATGGACATAATGAAATTTAGATTTAAAAAGAAGACAAGAGGACATAAAGAAATTGAAAACTAATATTTTTTTCTATTTAATTTTGGTGACTTTGGCCCATGTGAAACTTTGAGCCACCTTGCTCCTGGTTCCCAGTCTTCAAGATGTGCGTGCAGGGATGAAGCCAGTTCCACCAATCAGATCGCTTCAATAATGTTTTTCTTTTTTTTCTGTATTTTTTAGCCTTATAAATCTTTATTGCTACCCCAAAACTTGCATTCTTAACTAATTATAAGTAATAAATATCTGCACGTCTCTTTTGAAAATCTCTTGACAACATGCTGCTGATATTCAGTGACTGTTCACCTTGTGGTTTGTGTGTTGGAGAAATGTTAAGTGCTTGTATTGGTTATTCTTAAGAGTGAACAACACTTTATTGACAAATGTCTGCTATCTGTATGTGGCCAGTTGTATTTTCTATTATCAGAAGAAATAACTTCTATAATGCCCTTTTTATCCATGTAAGGGTCGTCTTATAACTTGGTGGAGGAATGTCTACGCTGAAAGTTTCTGTATGCATAGAAATAATCATGTGAAAGATTGTGACGTTAGAAAGCATAAATGTTAGACAATTATTTTGAATAATTTATCACTTGGCTTAACACTGATTTGGAAAATAACATTAAGTTGGAGGGACATGTGGAGCCTTAACATTTCTTTCCAGCGATAGTCTAAATGAAATTCGATATTTACAGTACCTCAAGTTTTTTCAGCGAGAGATTCAGGGAAAAGATGTGTAGAGATCACGCGCTCTTAAAGGTGGTCCCTCTCTTTCTTATTTATGGGATGGAAATGCAAACATACTGTTTGAGTTCAGGTTCTTATCTTAACAAAACGTTTGCTTTATGTTGTCTGTTTTCCTTGTTGGTTTTAATCATACAGTAGCTTTTATTTTCCTCTGTTCCCTGCCATTCCAACAGGGGTCTCTGTTTATGAAATTCTGGGGACAATGTAGCATGTACTGCTTTTAAAATCAAGCCAGGCCTGTCACTCTGTTTTTGTTCCTTGTCCTTTCTTAACATAATTAAAATGTTGATATTTTCATTGCTATAACCCTTCCACGTCATCCTCAGAAAATTTAAGCTTTAATGTACTGGCAATGCTAACTGAGAACGCCTCAAATGTTTAACCTTAGCATTATTGTTACTGATTTATTGTCAAGTGTATGAAAAACCCAGAGAATAGTCTATATGGTATATGTATGTGACTTTTCTTTTTGGAATTGCTTGCTGTACTGTGTGTGTGTCCGTATGCGAGAGTGAAAGACAAAAGAGAGGGAGTATGATTATTCGAGCAATCAGAGTTATATAATGGTATTGGAATATAGAAAATTTAAGAAAAAAAGTTTTAAGTCACCCCTGAATTAAATATACATTGTATCAAAGGTCACTATCACATTCTTAGATTTGATCATGGTCATTATTAAAGGTATACTTATCTGTTGTTTGCGTTTTTTTATTACTTGGCTACAACATTGTGTGTATGATTACCTCTGTCTTATTATCTTTTGTCACTGATGGTGGTGCTGCACTTCTTACACAGGATCTCTGCTTTAGATTCCTTTGTGAAATCTGTTTATCCTGGTTTTCCTGGTCACATGGTAACAGTTTCTTTTTTCCTTTAAAGCGTAATTTTCCAGGAATCTTTAAATTTAGGCACCCAGCTTGCACCATACTGTCATTTAACATACAATAATATCCGTGTTGTAAAGAATATCCTGAATCAAAAGAGTGAAATTAGCTATAGGCCTACAGTTGTACTGCCCATCCACTCTGGACACATCGTAGGCTACTGAACACTCCCAACAAATCCCATTAAAGAATCAATGTCTGGAGAAAGTGACATTTTGGAAATCTACAATGAGTAGGAAGGCTTTGTGAGAAAAAATAATGTAAACTGTGAGAGACCAAGGGGGCAAACCTTTCAACTTCATTGCATTAAGGGATGGAGATGCCACTAACACCTAGATATGTAAGATTAATCTCAAATGGGTTATTAATAAATACATAATTTATCTAATAGCCTAGATTATTGTAGTTTGTATGGACGACCTGCATATACTTAGAGGTGACTTCTGTTCCACAAGTGTAGTACTAGTAGTAACTAGTAGTAGTAATAATGATGATAGGCTAATAATACAATTTTGATCAAAAAGTGGTCGTGAGCTGTAAAAAACAAAATACCCAGAAGAAAAGAAGCAGTCTTTGTTCCTTAGAGCACAGGCAGTTATTTCAGCATGGTCTTCTTACTGCAGCTTTTTAAATCATTTCATCTTTATGAATGATGCAGGACGTGGAGAGCGTGATTCCTCTCTTGGCATTCACCGCGTGCCTTAATTGTATGGCTAATAAATCAAGGTCCGCCGTGAACACGAGGAGTGGCAATCCTGTTCCTTACTGGGGAAAGTTGTAGCTTATGAGCATTGCCCATCACAGGATGATGATCGCAAACACACACACAAAAAAACTCCAAATCACACTGCAATAGGCCTGGGCGCGAACGTAATGCTGGGCTATTTAAGATGTCACTGAAATGTGACTTGTTTACCATACATTAAACCCTAAACACACATAGTACATTTTTAAATAAGACTGTGCCCAATTTCCCACTACTTCATTGCCCAGAATAGCTCATTTGATGCAACTGTGTAGAATAGGACGCAGGCAAGAAGGAGCTCAGTCCGCCGCATCAGACAATGCGTTTGTCCTTGTCCTTATTGGTAATTGCATGCAATTGAAGCTCCTCTTGTGCGCTAGAAATAACGCCATAATTAATTGTCCACTTTCTCCAATCCCGCTCCAACTCGTGCAACTGCAAGCCTTCATTCCGAAGCACAGCATCTGATGATCTTCAAGTCTACAGCTGCCACTCCTCAGCTGAAAGATCCCCTTTCCTTACATCTTAAGCAGATGCATCCATGTAGGTTAAACAGGCCAAACAATACACTTCACCGTGCTGTCATCGGTGTCTTTCCAGCCGTACGGGAAGCCAGGCGGGCCTACTGCTGTCCTGTTAAGGCTTTGTGCCCGGAGAGACAAAGAGACGCTTCATCAGTCCAGCAGGACCTTCAGGTTTAACTGCAGCTACGCTTTTTATGTATTCTGTCATCGCCATTACACCTAATAGGCTATTCCTCTCTCTCTTCATATTAAACATTTCTCTACAGCAATAGCCTACCCATCCAGATTTGCGTCTGGCATTTATACCCCGTCCTCATAGGCTGAAGGAATAACGTCATGACGTGGATCCATTATTCGCCATCACACCCCCTCCTCCCCCTTCCCCCCATTTGACAACCGGGTTTTTCCAATTAGATTGTTATAATGTTATAACGTAGGTAGCATACTGGATCTGCTGCTGGCTACACAGCTCTCTTAATAGTCTCTCTTAAAGTAGGCTATTGTGGGCTCGTGCGCTGGCCATGGTGCTGATGCTGGACCTGCGGCAGCTCGATCTTTTTTGACAGATGAACATCAAGCCTGGGGGGTTTCGCTCTGCAGGTTATGTTTGTAAAACAGTTCTCAGCTCTGATTGGTTGAGTCACGTTGCAGACCGTTGTAAAATACCTAATAAAACACATACCTGTGACCACATCATAACTCACATCAAAGTCACTCATACCGCTGCACGTGTTTAGCTACTTATCGAGAACTCACCTCAAGAAATCACAGGTACTCTCTGCACCCTCCAACCCGTCAAAAACAGACTATCCGCAGGCTAATTCATTATCCCAGAAGGTTTTGTGCCAGTGGCCTTTTGAAACGGATGGTACTCAACCAGTTAATTTATTTTTACTTAGGCCTCTTATTATTATTATTATTTTTACTAAACACACACACACACACAAGAAAAATATCTCATGCCGTTCAAACTTTCACATCCCATATATCATCCGGATTTATGTTATTACCTTCCGTTACAGTCACAGAACATTTGTCTTCTGAAAACACGGATGGCAGTCAACAGGGAAAAGAAAGAAAAGAAGAAGCTGTTCTACATTTAAAACATCTCTAGGCTACAACTGCTCTGTGTGGTTTCTGAGCTTGACCTCTGACCTTGATAGAACTCTGGAACCTTGTTGAACAGTTTGAACATTCTGCTGAGACTAATTATTACATTACGTCATTATCTATTGATAGCACTTATACTTTTAAACTAACATAGGCTTTGGTAGGCTAGAGCCTGCCCATTTAAATTCATTGTATTTATAAGTCGTGCTCTGTTCCAACATAGGATATACTCCGCCTCTCAGGCTGATCTAAACCATTAGGTCATCTAGCTAGTTCAATTTAATTTTAAAGTAACCAACCTAACTCGCCTGTGGGGAGGGATGTCATTGTGTCGCCCTCTGGTGTTTGGGTGCAAAGTGCAGGGAGACAGCCTTGGCTTCTCCATAGGGCATTTTATGTAAAAGTATATTACAGAGTTTATTAAATTATACGTGATGGGGATTGCATTCTCATGTAAAATTAGTATCGTGTGTCTGTTTATGAGATATGTTGACATATGATTAATCTAGATCTCAGCAAATTCAAATTTTAAATGACCCAGCTGTTGAGAGAATCAAATTTGACTTTGATTGCATTTACTTGGTTAACTGGGCTCTCAATTGCTTTTAATGGCAATATACTCAAAATGAGAATGTCATGTTTTACCTAAGCACAGTTTTAACATTTGGATGTTGCATTTCAAGAGATCAAACAGCTAGATTCAATATTTTAAACAGTTTAAACAGAAGCAAATGCACACATTTTCTTTCGGAAATCTAATCTTGAAATATTAAACAAGCTTTGTCATAAATCATTTTAATATATCACGAACACTGATACATATAAAAAAAAGTCATCAAAGTTTGATAATTTATCAGATATCGTAAACAAAAAGATTTAAAATACTAATTGAAATACTCTGCAAAAAGTATTCAGAGAAATAAATAACAATAATAAATATGTTACTTTTTACCATGTCCCAGTTTACCCCCGATGACTTTAGTTAAGAATTCACCTAAAATATGAAAATAAACTCTGCATTTTGCTTTGGTAATCAGCAGCTTAAAATTTGCACTCCTGCTTTATAAAATTGTTCATTTCTGATTTAAATCTATAAAAAATTTCTTAATTCCTGTGTGGAACCCAAACACTTTATACATTAAACATTTAAACAGTAATCAACTTTTGTACATTACAGTTTACTTTACATTTTACTCATTCCGCAGACACATTTATCCAGAACAACTTACAGCAAGTCGAACAGTAGAATAAAAACATTCCTGACCCTGAATATTCAAGTATTTTCAATATATCTTCAACAAAAGTGCAACATTTCATTTTTTTTTCTTTTTCTTTTGTTTTTTCAGAGCAAGATCAGCTGCAGAGGAGAAAGGTAGGAAAGAGAGGAAGGCAGGTGAAGTGAGGCAGCTTCAGTTCTGTATGAGTAACTGTTCACAAGTCTATTTCCTCAACAAAGTCTATTTCCACATTATTTCACATAATTGATAAAAGAACGTGGCATTATTCTGCTTTCTTGTGTTTGGATAGGAATCGTCAGACTTGACAGTTTCATTCTCTCATCAAAACAATGACATGGAAAACCTGTTTTTTTTACAAGATACTGTTCCAAACTGCATATTATTCCTGATAAACACAACCTTGTATTCTGTGTTTTTCACCATAAGTCATGGTCTTCTTCAGCCAAAAATATCAACCAATACTGACTGAAATAGACTGACTATGGAAAGAGATTTAAGTACAAAATTGTAAAAAAAAAAAAAAAAAAAAAAAACTATAAATAAGTCTGACATATGTTTTGCCCTAAGTCAAGGTCTTTTTAGGACACAACAATATAAAAGTAGAAACATTTTTGAGGTCCAGTTTCACAAACCAGCCAGATGCAGACTGATGCTTGCTTCAAACAGTCCGGGTCAAATCAGAGTGACTCGGCTGTAGTCTTCCAGGTCGACACGACGGGCATCTCCAAAGACCAGGAAGAATCCAAGGCCTGTGACATTTATTAAGGTGAGGAGGGAGAAAACTGTGGCCCACGACAAGGTGACCTCAATCAGATAGCCAGAGACAGAGACCAGCACCAGTCCTGTAAAACACACCAAGGACATTAGTCATTTGAGATAAGAGTCTCTGTAATAACAATGCACTACAGTTTGTTTTTGCTGCCTCCCTAAAACGTTTTTTTAGAAAATCAATAAACATCTCTGATACATACCCGAGAAAGCACCACACATGTTCATAAAACCTGTTGCAAAAAAAGACATAGTGATGATTAAATATCTGTCAACACAAGTGACTAATTGATAAAGAACCATGATAGTAGCACAATTTGGTGAAATTTAAATTTAATGAAATAATGTTAACAAAAGAAGCTGATAGACTCACCATAGAGCGCTCCAGCACAGGATGGGGCGAGATCCTGTACATTCATAGCCACACCGCTGAAACATTTACACAAAGGATGTTCAAGTTAGCTATTGAAACTCATTACATATACCCCAAAAAAGTTATTTAAAAAGTTAAGTACTAAATCTACTTCACATTGAGCAACACTATCGAAAAAGAAGAACGGGTCTAAAGCAGAGGAGGCAAAGGAGGAAAGTCATAGCAAGACTGGATTTTTGGCAGACACAACAGTACTCAGGAGTTGACACAGTTTCAGCAGGATTGGGCACATTGCACACTTCTTACTGACACACCTGCTGGTGAAAGTGGTGAGACTCATTGCAGCAGAAACAAAGGCCAGAGCGGAGGAGAATGTGACGGGTCGACACAGGAGCAGGATAAACGTACTCGACACACCCATGGCGACGAACTGACAAGGGAGAGAGAGAGGCAGACAATCAAATATTGATATAGTTTAGAATATCAGCGAAGCTCTTTCTGTAGGCAGACACTGATAGCCTATAATGCAACAGTGATCCAACATATTTGTGCTAGGAGGGTTTTGGCCTGTGATTACATGTTTGAAACCGGCTGAAAAAAACATTCCAGTATGAACATGTGATCACCCAATCAAGACAACGCTGTCACTGCAGATTTTCACCACTTGGCCCAAACAATGAATATGGCACTCTGGCGGGATACGTAGTTTATACAACAGTTCTCCACACTTACCTGCATTATCTTTCTTACAGATGCGACACCATATCCTGGAGAAAGAAAACATAGATGTTAACATGTAGCTAAACTGCTACTTAAGCATTATTGCGTCAATAACTGATGTCAGAACAGACACCAAAATAAAAGCTCAATGACACAATACCTTGGTTGATGAGGAAATCTGAAACATATCCTCCACTGAGTGCAGATGGGATTGCAACTAACCATGGAACCACGTTATACACCCATCCCTGAAAGGAGAGACAGGTTGACCAAATACAGCATGGAGGGAAATTATGTTGCAGTGTGTGTGTTTGCATGTGGTATTTAAATGATGTAGATGACACAAAGGATAGATTGACAAAATGGGAAATAGATATAGAGGTACAGTACATCATGTTTTTCGGCTAATTAATAAGAAGATGGTTGAAAAAAATGAATACCATGGCGTGCGGAAATGTATCTTCGAAGAATGATGGCAGCCATGACAGTAATGTGTATGAACTGCTGGACAAACACATGTGAGCGAACACCATGGCACTTCGAGGAAAGATGGCAGAGGGAGAGAGAGAGAAAGAGAAAGAGGGTTAGGTGGATAGACTCACACAAACATGCACTGGTATACAGTGAAAGCTTAGAAGACATGAGCAGTACCAGACAGGCGGCCTCTTCAGAAGACTCAGCCAGCGTATCTGTGACAAACTCCAGTGTGGACCACTACTGGATAGCATCTGCTTCGGGATAACCTGACCTGTACCACACAGTGCACATTACATCATATTGAATATATCCCATAAGAGATACTGTAACAGATATCATATAGCGGCGTAGTTCGGAGGCTAGGGGTGTGTCGCTGTGTGTTGTTTTTGACAGCAGGGGCCCGTTTAACCCTCTCCATACTCTGCTCAAGCAAATTCGGACAGCAAAGTGACAAATGACAGTCATGCACATTACAGGTTCCAGCAGGGATAACTGAGTGACTGCATGCAGGTACCTTTCAGTAAAAGCTGCCACACAGTTAAGGCCCAGAGTGCAGACAAGAAGCCAGTGCAGTAGAAGACGCTCTCCCAGCCGTACCACTCCAACATCAGGGACCCCAGCCCACCCACCAACAGGGTTCTGAAAGAGCACAATAAAAGTGTCACCAAAGACAGTGTGAGAGTGTACGTGTGTGTGTGTGTGTGTGTGTGTGTGTATGTGTATGTGTGTGTACGACATACCCAAGATAGCAACCGCTGTGCATGGTGCTCATCAAAAAGCCTCTCTCCCCTTCCACTACACGCTGTGAGCAAAGGCTTGCCAAAGAAGGATAGTGAACACCTAGAAGAGATGAGACGCTCTAAAACCGAATTCATGTTATTCCTATGCGCTCGGCCAGTTCAATCGATATCCGTGAACATGAATAAACTCTCTCAGAGAACGGTGTAAAGGAGCGTCTGGCAGCTGTAAGCATTCGCCTTTAACAGAAATGTAGCAGCAGGAGAGCAGAAGCACAAGTTAATCACTCTGTTGTTAAACGTGCAAGATGACAACAGGAGGAGGGAAAAATGGAGATCAGGGAAAACCTGTTTCACCTTTTTGCACTGCATCATTCAGCATGGTATTCTACTGTATTACAATGTGAAGCTCACATTAAAGCGTCCCCTAGTGCTGTGATTGCTTTATATTTATGTCTTCATATGATTCTAGCATGTAATTACATGAACAAACACTCTAGTAGATTTTCTCTTCTGACAATAAATGGGAGGCTAAGTGTGGATTCAGAATGTTTGATTAAAGCACACAGACAGACTTCATGACAAAGCCGTGCTCACACTTCTGAACCAGAAAGTGTATTCAATCATAACCTCTCAGTCATCCTGACTACTGACATGTTGGATCTAGCTTGGGCAGGTGTATCCATGTATGCAAATGTTGACTAAATGTCCCACGATGGGGCTAATGTGAAGTCTGTTTTATGGTGGATTTTCAGGAACATCCAGTAGTAATGCTTTATATGTGAATAGAATGATTGGTGTATTTCCACTATAGCATTTTTCAAAAATACAAAAATAGATCAACTTATATGCACTTTATACTTGCACTAGAGCACTGATCTCCCTTATTTCAGTAGTTAAGTCAATACTGTTAACAGGTGCAGTACTCACCCTGCAACAGCCCCATTAAGAATCTAAGCATAGTCATGAGAGCGAGGGGGTGACCGCCCAGCGGGGCCAGGAGAGGTGTAGCGGCGGTGATTGCAGCCCAGGAGGCCGTGGAGAGGAACAGGATCCGCTCTCCTCCCACTCTGACACAATAAGAAACATTTATATTATATATATATAACTAAATCCTGATCATTTACTTCCCTTATGCTAAAACTCTTAACTGTATCTGTGTTCAGCAATGCATTTTGAAAATTGGGTTACAGTAAATATGCTATGAAAGTAAGGCCATGTGAAGTCATGCTGCCATGTTCAACCAACTGAATTGCTTACTTGTCACTGGCATGTCCTCCCAGGATCTGTGTGAAGCAGTAACCCCAGTAGAATCCACCCAGGACCAGCCCCGACTCCGTCTTACTCCAATGAAATGTGTTTGCCATTGAGACAGCGCAGATTGGCATGGCCATCCTGGCACAGTAGAGGAGGCAAGTGCCCAAAAACAGCATCAAGGTCCATATTCGCGCCTGTGGTCTGCGGTTACAAGAGAGCAGGAGTTTTTACTTCATGTTGTGAGTCAGAATTTGGGCCTCTGGTTCATACTATCAGCTATAAACACAGGCTAGTGTATGTTTGAGTCAACAAAACTGGTTCACATTCTATTCATTTTAAGAAATCAGATATCTAGACTGTGAGAATATGCATTTGAAGGCAAGAATTGACCACAGCTCTTTACAATTTTAAAAATGACATAAAAATACCATTAATCTCAGATCTAGGTGAACACCTTGGAATAAGCTTACTAGAAGTAGCCATCACAAAAAAAAAACAAGCATATAGGCTTTCAAATTGTAGTATGGCATAGTTAGTCTCCTTGGCAAACTCACCTGGTCCACAGATTTTGACCTTCTGCCTCCTGTCCAGTAGCATAATTTGGTATGAAAACCTTTGGATCGAGCAACAAACCATCAAACGCATTTCTACAGTCTTGTGATACGTGCTTGTCAGCCATGAAGTGCACGATGGTCTTGCCTCTGTTTCTCTGTGTGACTCTCCCATCGAGTCAGATGCCTTAGCTATGAATAGGATGATTGCTGGATATCCTCCGGCGAGTCAGACAGGTAGAACTTGTTGGGGCAACATTCAACAAGAACACCTCGTCGAGATTTGCTGGTGTTTTAAATGGTCTTTCAGCCTACTACTGGGTATATACACGTGTCATGCTGAGCTTAAAAGCCCAAATCGCATACATGCACACTCACACACACTTAAAAATAACATGAAAGTTTATATGGTTCACAAAAGTTTTATTTCAATAATTGCAAATTTGATCTTAAAAACTTTCAATAATAAAAGGGATGTGAGCTCTCTGGGTCTCAATATTCATAGCCAATATCTACAAAGACAATAGAACCTTAAAGGAAATGGAGGATGGACAACTAGCAGCAAGTTTTCAAAAAATAAAAAATAAAAAAATAAACCCAAACAAAATAAACAAGCAAAAAATATAATACACTTACATGCAGCAAAGTGAAAATACTAACACTAGTCGTATGGCAAAATGGGCTCTGTGATCCTTTACATAATGCCCATTCAGATTCAGATTTCCAAAGCTTTTGATCATTGTTATCAATTGAAAGAAAACCTGAACAAAAGAACGAGTCCCAGTCTGAATGGATTTTAACATAAGGGTAGCTCTGTTATATAATTTCAAGACTAGAGAGAAGTGATACTTCTCGATTTCAACCATCAGTACCTGTTTCACCCTCCCAAACACGCACAAAGTGAAATGATAAAATTACAAGGCAGACCATCACCTATCTTTCAAAGACAGAGGGGAATGTAAAGACAGATTGTAAAAGTACAATCACATTTTCAGGTGTGTACAAAGCAAGTGGTTGATTCTATTGCAAATCCCCAAATATTACACTAAATAAAATTTCCAATCTAAAAATAGTATTAGATTAATAAATTGTATATTTCCATTTAATCAAAAATAATCACATTTGAATTACTGAGTAAGAGATTTAGGTTTCAAACTAATTTCAGATTTGAAACAAATGACACCCACAGTCCTGTAGGGTCCATCTAAATCTGAACATATCTTCTACTAATTGAAAAAAGAGGAATCGTATGTTTTCTGATCCAGATTTTGAACCATTACATTTATATTCCCCTCCATCCTGACACATTCTACAGTATTAGTAGTGTTCATTTATAGCATCGACTCTCATTCTGACAAAATAATGGCTTGGTGGGGAACAAAAATGGTCACAATAAATAATAATAATACTGGCTCAGGCCTCAGAAAGACAAAATATAAACCAGCAATTGAATTTGTTGTCTCCGAGACGTATCTATAAATTCAGGATCGATGTTTAAACTACATCATTGCTGTCACTTTGCAAAAACAGCAATTTACAGTTTGCACGATGAATTAAGTCTTCCCTCTCATGAATGCAACAGGAAAAAACAATGTATCATTTGTTTATACATATATATGTTACCTGGTTATCACACAGTCACTGACTGATCATAAATTAAGGGGATGTGGAAAGTGGTTGTTCTTGTCTTTGCTATTTTCACTTGGGGTCCTCAATGGTGCCCTTGCTAAGGTCAGTCATTTTAGGATATTTAACCTTCTTCTGGTCCAGCTCATTCTGCGCCCACAAGAGTAACTTCAGTAGTTTTGCAAGCTTGGGCGTCGACTCCCTGTTTTCATAGTCCAGCACGGCCTGGTTCACCTCACTCCACACCTGTATATCAAGATGTGTGTTGCAGTTAAAATGACATGAATTAATTTCTCACGCAGTCGTTTATTGCTTGCATTCACTGTGTTCTAAATGCATACAAGCAGTCACACACACCACAGACTTCTGTCACTGCAGTCATGAACTCAGATAATAAACAGCTTACCTTTTGCCGCTGCATCATGTTGAGCAGATCTCCAAAAGGCGACTCCTCTGGGTTGTCGAAGGCCAGCAGGGCTAGCGTTCTCTCCATCTCTGTCAGACACTCCCGACTCTCCTCCCCCTGCTCTGCCAACTGTGTCTGGGCAAACTCCAGTGCTGACTCAGTCTCCCTTAGCCTGATTAACTCAATCAAGTGTTGCTGCTGCAAGAGGGAAATGAAGCACATGTAATGAAATGGTCAAGTTGCAGGTTCGTCAATTGATTTAGGATGAACATCACAATGTTTTATTACTTGATCCATTATTTTTTCAGGCAAGCTGACAAACATAATTCTACAAAACTAGCACTAACTAGTTTCCAGGAGTGCATACTCAAAGTCAGTGATGTCTATTTAAGGCTCTGCGCAAACTTACCTGCAGATGGAAATACAAGTATCGATTGGTGTCAAGCAGCTCTGGGTGTAGGCTGTTGATGAGAGCAATTGCTTCCTGTATCTGCCCCTTCAGGATCATCTCTCTGATCTTTATCCTTTCATCCAGAGAGTCCAGATCCACACTTGGCTCAATCCCAGACTCCATCCGGAATTTCTCTGCAGCCTCCTTAAACCCCTCTTGAAACAAGGTAAACAGAAACAAGCAGAGACAAAGAAATGAAGGATAATTCTCCATTCTGAATGATTTCTTTTACACTGTACAACAATTCTGTATCCAAAGTAAGTAGCCTATCTTACAGCCACTATACTCATTACTCCATTCTAGGGCCTGATGGCTCACCTGTCACCAGGTAATTCATAATGAGTCGATTCATGTCCGCCCTCTGAATATGAACATTGTTTAGTTTGTCCATCCACTCGTCTTTCGTGATGTCTTCTGGCTTTTCGGCATAACTCATCATTGGGATCCTGTAAAGTGGAAATTTCATTTGAAATGAAACGAAACGTGAGCAAGACTGACACAGCTTGGTCACAATTTGTACCTACACGTACAAGCGTATAAAGATATTAGGGGGAAAAAACGCAGACAAAGATAATCCACGCTAATGACAAAAATGCCCAATTAATAAAAAAAAAAAACCCAGATACGATATTTCTGCGCTGAAATATGGTTACAAAGCTAACGGAGCTAGGAAATTATTCTGGAATTCACTGTGCGTTCCAAAACAAACTCAATTTCGGCTAAAGCTCTAGCTAGTTAGCTGGCTGTGTGTGTCTACACAACTCACCGTGCAAACCCACAGTCCGACGATTTTCCTTTCTTACAGGCGTGATGAGACAAACAAACAGTAATGCGCCGTTTGTTTAGTGCTTTAAGAGGAAAAAAAACTGCAAATTGCAGGAAGACAATCAAGCTTTTTGCGGTCTAGCTAGCTAACCTAGCTAATGTGGTAATCTCGCGATACACGAACGTCAGTTTTCCGAGCTCCTTGATTGGTGAGGGCAGTGACGTCATGGTTGCCAAGGAACAGTTGGATCTGTCAAATGGATGGTGAATGGTCAAATCTAAACTAAAGTACCTTGCAACAGAGCCAGGCTGAAATCACTGTAAATCCCCCATAGGGCTAATACTACACCTACTTCTAGGTAGGCTAGTTCAAACTAGGATAGACTGAACTATGACTGTGAGACTATAATAATCCCAGAAATCAGATTCACAGAATGGCTTCTGTAACATCTCCCATCATCCCACAAGGATGAAAATGGGCCTAATGGAAAAAGAGAACTCTATAATACACTTTATATTAGGCCTACTCCTAGCATAGCTCAACATGCAACCTTGTGCTTCTTAAATTGAGATCCAGGCCAAAGCCTCAAGACTTCAAGAGACTCAGGGAAAGTGGCAACAAATGATTTTCCTTTTTTCTTTTCTTTTCTTTTTTTTTTTTTTTACTTTTGAGAGAAGCTGAATATGGACATTTACCCTGATAACATCTTAAAATGTAAAAGTAAAGCTGTTGCTAGCACACCTAATCCCAGGACCTACTTTCTGTTCAAAAACCAATAGTGGTCCCTATGTGGACCATTAGAGAAAGAAATATGTTATTGTGGTTTTGCACAACCACCTAGCCTATTTGTTTATTGTGTTCCATTTGTTTTCACATGCATACATATTGCTCTACATGCATGTATAATGTGCAGCAATGTGTGAGGTGCATTTCTTTGCATAGTTTACATCCAATTATTATTTTGAGAGTCAGGCAAGCTCTAATCACTCCTAACATAATGCTTCTTAATTCCTATCACCTCCATCCACAGGTGCAGCATTACTGATGGACTGACACGTGCCAAGAGGTCGATGTCCCCAGCAATAAGACAAGAGTGGTCTCTTGATACTTTGTACAATATAATAGTGATCTTAGCTATGCCTTGACCATCTCAGTAACCAGGTATGATGCTGAATGAGTTTGATGTAAGGCTCTGGAACACATCTGAAATTGTGTTTGTTTTCTACCAGCACAGGAAAGCTCATGTTTCTATTTTGTTACAGATGCCATTCATGCTAGCAAAAACTGCTTCCTCAAGAAATAAGTCCCTTCCCAGACTCAAACCCACAGGTTCTCTGCATGATAGACAGATACAGAATACAGATAATCCAGGGAACTACAGAGTTTTAACCCAGGAAGTATGCTGCAGCTGTTTATTGATCCTGTGTAATTAGCCATGTTTTGGATTTACAGTGACACTATTTCACTAGCCCATCTATTGAATTCTCTCACTGCACTGTAAACACGAAACATGGCCTATTACACAGGGTTCAGACCTCAGGCCTCCGACTGGGCTCAAGGCCCCCTGACAAGATGTAACACTTAGTCCCCCACCCTGATGTAATTGTATCTGCTTTAGGGCCCCCCTTTTGCTTGGGGACCCCTGAATATACTCCCCTCCCCCCAACCAGTGTAGTGCAGTTTTTGATGGGAAACCTGAATCTTTAGGGCCCTAATGCAGAATCCATGTGCCATGTGCAGTTGTTGTCTGTATTCAGAGCCGAATAGAGTAGCCCTATACTAATAAAAAGGACACATGTACTGAATGAATGGGCCCCCAACGGCATATGACAACCTGGCTGTTGAGTTGATGTGGTGTGATTGTCTAAAACAAAATCATGTATTAAAATAATTACAATTTTTTTTTTGTGATCCCGTTGCTTTCTTGATCCTGTGCTGTGCTTTACAATGCATAGACTACATGGCTTCGCATTTACTCCCAGTCATCCCAGTCTAGTTGAGTACGCGCACGTCAGGTCGACATGGGGTGGGGGGGTGTAGGAAAGGGGGGAGGGGGGCGGAGCCAACGTACTGCTGCAGCTGTCCATGGTTGTGTGCTGGGAACCTAACAGAGAGGGGCTGGGTACGTGCGAGATGCAGCCATAGTCACACCACACTATCTGAAATTATTACCCGCCGGGATATTTCTTTTTGCAACGTATCAAAGCCGACTGAAAGGTGAGCCTTCTCATGCATTTCGATTATTTTTTTTTTCCTCGAGATACTGCCCCTTGCCCTTGAAAATTACTGCTGACGATCCGGTCCGGTCTTGCATCAAGAGCAGGCCAGGAATCAAACCAACATGGATGCTGTGCGCTATAGCTGTGCTGCTGATGATGCTCGCACAGAGATTATGCTCCAAGCATCGCTTTCTCAGAGTCTTAATCCTTCATATAGACAGTTTTCACGGGGTCGCGATTTTGAGCAAATGGGTATTTTAAACCCTTTGTCAGAGCAGAGTGGGTTATGTTTAAAACGGTTGAAATACACGGGGATTCAAATAGCCTATCGGTAATTCATCTGTGTCAAGATGACATCCTTTTGGAAGCAGTTGTATTCTTGGAAATGGCTTTACCTTTTTACCACTAGTGCGTCATTTCGATAAATCTTGCTCTCTTGCAGCATGCCTGGCTGTATAGATGTCAATTAATGATTCACTTGCAGCAGCAGAGACATTCAGTGATCCTGGCGACATTTCAGTCAGTGGGCTTTATACAGTCATATAGGATTGTAACTGGACACTCCTTACATTATCACGCAGTGACACTAAAAAAACATGAAAAATGAAATCCAGGCAGGGGAATTTAATGGATCAAGCATTTTGCCTTTATGGTTCTTTGGCTTCTTGTCCCTATTCCACACAGACCTGGCTGTTTCCACATAGCCTATAAGACAATTGTATCTTTGGAAACAGGCAGCATTTGGCCAGTTGTTGCTTGTCAGGAGCATCCTGTCACGCAGACCTCTGCTATCAGCACTTGACATATTTGTGTTGATCTGAGGTCAAACTGATTCACAGTTTAGTTTGAGGCTTGACGTATTTTTGGACAGATGTAGCCAACATCATGCATGAAAAATCTTAACACATGGTCCCACAGGATTATTGATGAAGTATAACATGCTAGTAGTTACAGTCAGACCACATTTACTGCATTTACCTTCCTTTTTCTGTGCTCAGACTGTGGACGTGAGGCATAATGGCTGAGCAGCAGAGGCAGCGCTCTCTGTCCACCGCTGGTGAATCTCTCTACCATGTGTTGGGAGTGGACAAGGTGGCCACACCTGATGATATTAAGAGATCTTACAGGTGAGGCGTCTCACGGCCACACAGCCAAACTCCCATCATCGCCGCAGCACGGCGACCACACATTGTGACCTTTTATGTCGGATTGTCATGTTCGTACCTTTTCACACAGGAAACTGGCGTTGAAGTTCCACCCTGACAAGAACCCTGACAATCCAGAGGCGGCAGACAAGTTCAAGGAGATAAACAACGCCCATGCTATTCTGAATGATCCCACGAAGCGTAACATCTACGACAAATATGGCTCTCTGGGACTGTATGTGGCTGAGCAGTTCGGAGAGGAGAACGTGAACACATACTTCGTCCTGTCAAGCTGGTGGGCAAAGGTAAGACTGGAGGAAGAGGCCTGGATCAGTTCTCCTTTGCTCTAGCCATTTCTATTTTTTGACCATGCTCTTTTTTCTAAACCTTTACTCACATATTCTCTGCCTCTTAATCTTTTTGTTTCTTACCCCGGCTCCCCCCCCACCCCCCTCCCCACTGCAGGCACTGTTTGTATTCTGCGGCCTGGCCACTGGCTGCTACTTCTGCTGTTGCCTGTGCTGCTGCTGTAACTGCTGCTGTGGAAAGTGTAAACCACGGCCTCCAGAGGGCCAGGAACAGGAGTTTTATGTGTCCCCCGAGGACCTGGAGGCCCAGCTGCAATCCGATGAGAGAGGTGAGACCGAACGGACCGCTAACTCATTTTGTCATCTCTTGTGTTCCTGCTCCCGTTTTGGCATCGGTTGACAATTGCTGGCAGGTGGAAGTTCATCACAAACACTGAAAATGTTGTTCCTGTTTGTCAAACAGAGGCTGGCGGTGACCCTATCGTGCTGCAACCATCAGCAACAGAGACAACCCAGTTAACATCGGACGGTCACCATTCCACTTACCACACTGACACCGGCTTCAACTAACCCCCCCGTCCCCCTCTGTCCCGGCCTGCGGTCCTGCCTGCTTCCCTGCTCCACCTTAATGAGATGAAAGAGAGGGGCAATCCATGTTTCCACTTCAGAAAGAGAGCCGCGTAGAGGAGAGGGACAAGTGAGCATGGCCCACGAAAAGGAACTAATGAAGACACGCCCCTTACACCCTCCCTGATTGGTCCGCTACTCCTTTCCCCCAATACAAGAAGAAAAGAGAAAGAAAAAGATTGTTTCCCTTTCGTTTCTTCTTTTGTATTTCTTGGCCTTTAACCACAAGATTCGCCTACCCCACTGTCCCTTTCCCATATTTTGCATCATGGTGTAGCATGCACTGTTTAAAAAGAAACACTGTCTCCAGTTTTCTTTTATCTTTTGCGACATTTTTACTTTGAGAGATTCATAATGTTGGTGCATATGTATGTGCAATATGTTCATATGAGTGTAGTTCACTGGGGGGTAAAGTTTACTTGATGTTTTATGCTAAACAAATAAGAGAGGCCTGGCTCAGGGAGGTGCTGGATAGAGAGATGTGTTTATGTTGTCTTTGGTGGTTTGTGCCATCAGTAAACCTTCAAGAACAGAGTTGTCATACACTAGTACACTTTCCACGTCTGATTTGCTGTCAACAGTGTATTAGTTGAAAATGCCTCTTCCTTTACTCATGCCATTGTCAGACTTGTTGCCTTTGGCACTGTGTTTGTCTCCACTCCCCTGAGTGTTATGATTGTGAATCATGAAGTTAAGGCACAGAGCTTTATTTGCAGACAGTTTATCATAAATAGCTGCTGACATAGTAGTTTTACCTTAGTACCTTAGTCCTGCAGTACTGAACTGGTTATCATGACGACTATCAAGATAACTCTTTGGTCTCTGGTTTAGAATTGCTTGAGTTATTAATCTAATGTGGGATGTTTCATCACAGGGGGATTGGTTAGAGTTTCAGTGAAGATGAATGAAGATTTGTTTGCTTATTTTCAGTGAGACATAAGCAAATTTCTTTCATTCTGTGATTTAACTTAATTCTCCACATTGGATTTAGAAATTTAAAGCATAAGCTCGTAAATAGAATCTCAAATGTATTGCATTGATTACTAACATTTAAATGATGTTTTCATCACTGACAGAGGTTGAATTCTTCATTTCTCCTAGTCTGATAAAGCATCTAAAGGAATATTTAACCTAGATGCTGCTGTATCTTAAGTTCACACCAATGGCAAAACTAATTCAATTCAGAGGCATCACAACTCAGTAGAGATTGAAGGACATTCATTGCGTCTCTTACTATTGCAGTTAATTTTCTTTATGTAGGCATTGATCTTGTGCTGTTGTACTAGTACTTTCTCTTAATTTGTGAAACACTGTTGCTGAAGCCAAGGACCATAGCCCAGGTAATCCAGCCAGCTCCGATCACAGCTGCTGGTAGATAGGAACAACACATCTCTATCACTGGCAACTCTGGTTCAGAAGGTGACATGTTTTTAAATCTGAGCTGTCTTGAATATATTAAGTAGTAAATGTGATGTGGAAAAAAACATGTTTCACTCTTCATAGTTACTTTGAGAGTGAAAGCTGCCTACAGAATACCCATAAGGAATCGTTCTCAGCAGCGAAGACAAATATTATTATCATCATCTTGTTTTTATCCTCATGTGTTTTGAACTGAAGTCTGATGACTTTGACATTTTGTCCAATGCTGTGATTGTTTATCATTGTTGAATTTTAAGAATCCATGTAGAGGCAGAAGCTCACAAGGCATATCATCTGTGAGCGAGCGCTACAGGCAGCTCTGAATAAAATGACTCTAGATTTTTCATACCACTGAATATGCATATATTGCCACACATTTGCAAATTGCCATAATCCATGACCACCTTTGCCACTTTGTCAGTTTCATAACTGCTAATAATGTGTTTCAATGGTTTACAATCGGTGAGCTCCTATTGCCCACCCTCAGCTATTAATGGTATGGGTGTTGACCTCTGTGGCCCTTTTACGATGTTTCCTGTAACCCTTGATGAAACATAGATGTACCTGTCATGGCTTTTTCATTGAGATACTGGAAAATGCTACTGTAAATGTTCTAAGTTGAATGCAATGTGTGTTCAGAAAAAAACTATAATGGATCAATGATCAGGAAATGGCTCGATAAACATGTCTTGAGACAACATAGTATATAGTGTAACTATAGTGAAATGGTTATATGATGCATTTTTGGAATTTTATTTATTTCATATTTAGTCATGTTTCAAATGATGATTGGCTATAATTTTCAATGGTATGGTGTTGTAATGTGACCATTAAATTTTGCAAGGAATGGTTTAATGGTTAAGGTCGCTTGTACATACACTTGGCCCATATAACGTATAAATCTTGACGTTTATGTTGTAGCATGGTAATTGTGTGTCTGAAAGAAAACAAGTGGATCATTGATCTGATTTGCTGTTGTTGAATAAATGTTCCTGAACATTTTGGCTTGTGTCCTTGGGAGATTGTGTAATGTTTCAATGCCTGCTGCATTATATTCAACAGAAATGAGGCAGGGGATGATAATAATAATAATAACACAGGATTAGTTGTAACACCCTCAATTTCTATAGCTGGAGAAAGCTTGCACCTGGTAATTCATCATCTATATGAGCATGAATCCAGATGTCAGCAACAACACAGGTGTAACACATGAAAATTATTTTTTAAGCACATGTTTTTAACGATTTCATATTTTAGTGTGCACTTGCTTTATCTGAAATAATAACACATCATACTATAGTAGATTAAATGCCAGTCTTTCAAGGTTAATTTCAAACAATCAGCAGTTACTGCAGATGGTGTCAGAGATAGTTTTGATATATGTTTCATTCAGTTCTTGCACAGGAAAACAGCACCTGAATTTACAATGATGTACAATGATGCGTTTGCATACAAACATATACAAAATATGCTAAATGACATATGTGGTAGATTAGAATTTATTTTATGGATGGGTGTGAAAATTACTCTCTTATAGCTTTCTTACACACAGTATTATGTCAGCATATGCTTCTGCACATAAGAATATAACCCATACAGTGTAGGTCTGCTGATGAGGGATGTTAAACGCATTCACATTAGCATATTATATATAATTCATATAAACATAAAATTATGAATTACCTTGTGTGGGTTACATTTTGCACTTTTTCCTTGATATTACATTTGTCACGACTATCATGATTATTACACTGTATCTTGCACATATTGTATTTTGACATAAGAGAGGTTGAAATTATTGTATTTTGTAGCAGAATGTTATAGGCACTCTGTGCTAACTTTAGAAGTCTTAAACTAAAATAATCTGAGTAATGAACAAAAAAGTGGTTACACACATTTAACATTAAAACCTCATCTTGAAATCTGTAATTTTGCACCTATGTAAGGAAGTACAAAATGTCTTGGTTTACTGTTGTATTGTTTACCTCATTGTAACATGATGTCAGTGTAGATGGTTGAAGCATTTCCTGGAAAAAGCTAAAAGTTGCCAACCTGTGAACTTGTGCTCATTCTTAGGTAAGTGTGACTTGCTTCTATTCTGTAGTGTGGTGGCAAATTTTGCCAGCAGATGGAGACAAGTCTTGCATCTCATCAACTTACTGTGGAATGCTAATGATGGATGTTAAATTACACATAGAAATTACATATTACAGAAAATTTTAAATGAGTTTGGTGTCAGTCCACATACCACTGCATTAAAGGTTATTCCAATTATCATTTTTATCAAATTATAATTTAACTTCCTCATGGTTAAATTCTGCTCCAAACTCCCCCAAACATTTTTTGTTTGTGTGTTTGTGTTGTGTCATTGTGCTATTGTGGTTATTGTCATTTCTGTTTCCAATAAATTCTAAATAATAATAAAAAAAAATGTTATTCAAATCATCTGATTATACAAAATCATAATCATCATTATTATCATCATCATCATTTTTGTTTCTGAGTTAGGGGGAATAGGTCTAAAGGGTTGTGCAGTTCTGTTTCTAGCAGCTTCAAACTATTTCCAAAATTAGGTAGACTTAATAATTTATTTTTCAAACTTTGAAAAAGTTATTCACATCTTTTTTTATTATTATTATTATTATTATTATTATTATTATTTGTATTGATTTCACTTTACTTTTTTCTCAATTGTAAACCCAACTCTCATCTAACTAGCTCAGAAAGCTGTAACAAGGCTATCAGGGTTAGAGTTAAAGGAGAGATTATATAACTCCCATTACAAGTGCCTTACATTGGCTTCCAGTTGAATTGCTTGACCCTAACTTACATCACTGAGATCTTAACTCCATATGAATGGTTAGTCTTGGACATATTAAAGACCAAAATTGATAAGCTATTTGCCATTAGGGCCTCCTGAAATTGGCATATTTTGTCTGTTGCTTTGTAAAAGTTCAAAACCTCACATATACTCTTTAAACTATTTAACACATTAACTAATGTATTTATTTATTTATTTTACAAATACTATTGTAGAAATTTTATGATGATGTAGTTATCTACAGGGGGGTTCTGTATTTTAATATGAATTTTGAGTTGATGTGTTTGCATAAATAGAGCCAGTAGTGTCCTTCCTAGTTCCTAGTTTTTGCTTGCTGACTGAATATTAGGCTACTGAAATTGAACTCATCCTAATATCTATGTATTATTGTTTAGTGTTTTTGCTTGCTCTCGGAGTAGGCCTGCCCTGCTTTAAAGCGTTTTTAAGTAAAGTGTGATAAAAAATAAATGCTGATGGTAATTATTGTTGTTGTTGGAGGTGGCGATGGTAGTGGTGTTTTGACGTTTTTGGTATTCTTGCTGTTGATAGCGTTGTTGTTGTTGTTGTTGTTGTTGTAGCTAAGTGGTGGTTGCTTTGGCGTTATCATCAGCATCAGCATCAGCATCATCACCATCACCATCACACCACCAGATGTGTTTGTCTGTGTGTGTAAACGTCACTAACAAGCTTGATCCTGAGTGTGTGTGCCTCCTGTGTTGGTATGTGAGCTGATCAGGGATTGGATGGACACAGCAGGTAGCAACTTAGCCGCTAGCTTGTAAAAACACTCCGAGGTGAAAATGGCAAGAATGAACCGGCAAGGTAAGGACATCATCTGTGTGACGAGCTGGTACTAATATAATATTGTAGTTAAAATAGTACTGTTGACTTGCACAGGTTATTCGTTAGTTTTAGTTGCAGCTAACGACTAGACGTGTGTTTATAATCACTTATGCTGCTCTTGCCGCTGGCTAGCGTTAGCTCTGTGTGCAACAGGTCACGTTAGCCAACTAGCTAGCCGGTCAGGATGGAGAGTTCAGCACTAAGGACAGCGCTGTTGTTTTCATTATTGCCTCCCGAAGTGCTTTTAACTTCTAGGTTATAATACACTAACTATTGGTGCTACTACTGCCTCTGCTAGGGGTTAAACCAGTTCTCACAGGACTACAATTACTGTTAGTCAACAATATGTGCTTCTGAAATACTCCGAATTCCAATACTGCCTCAAGTAGTCTTCCTGTTTAATCGGTTCTACATGCCACGCACATATTGCAAATTACCACTTGTTGACGACTGAAATGAAGATCAATGTATTGTTGTTGTTTTGTCCCCCCTTTGCCTGTTTGAAAGGTTTTGCTGGGACCTCATCAATGAACTCCTCTACGGGAGCAACAAGAAACGGAGGCTCACCCTCAGATCTAACAGAGGAGGATTTAGATGATCTAAAGATTGAGCTCACAAAGGTAGTGTCGCTTTTGTATTTTATAAAATAATATTGCAACACGGGAATATGATTAATATATACAGTATATGAGTAAAATGTGTAATTCGCTGCTGCCTAGGTGGAGGATGAAATTCAGACTTTGCGGCAGGTGCTTTTGGCCAAAGAAAAGTATGCAATGGACATCAAGAGACAGCTGGGTATGAGTCCGCTCAGTAACATCAAACAGAACCTGGCCAAAGGCTGGCAAGAAGTCCAAACCTCAGCCCCGTAAGTGCATCACAGCTTTAGGTTTAGACCAGCAGCTCACTTGCCATATGACATGACACTGTCTTTTGTTGCAATCAAAACACTAGTAAGCTCCTCCATGATCTGTTGACGTTGGAAGGAGAAAAAACTCCTGGGATCTCCACAGCCTCACATGGCAGTCTTGGTTTAAGACCCCCCGCCTTTCCTCTGGCAGAACATTTGCCGCACATTGTCTCAGTGTAATAGGGTTACATAACCATGAAAGGCACACTCATGACTGTCATGGTCTCTCTCTTAAGTCGAGGTGATAATCTGCCAACCTGTGCACGTTTTTCTGTTGTTTTTAGATATCTCACAGCCTCTGCAACTTTGGAAGACATCAGCCAGTCCAATGCGTAAGTGTTGGCCATCATGTTTACATCATGTCCTGAAAACTATATATATAGCATTAAATGAGGCAGGGGTTTCCCCAGATCTTGTGCCATGCTCACATGTTAAAGAGGGAGCTCTTCTAAGGAACAAGTGATGGGATTTTCCAGGTCAAATAGGATCAGTGCCCTGTTAATAGCCTAATAGCCTGACTGAGCGCAAGGAGCAGCAGTATTAACAGGCAGCGGCAGGACTAGCCTGCTGCAATTGCTGGAAACTGGGCATGGGAGCCACTGTTCTTCTGTAGCCAGATGGATAATAGCTACTGACGTGTGTGTGTGTGTGTGTACGTGTGTATGTGTGTCTCTTAAGTGTGTTGACTGTTTCATCTCAGTCGAGTGTTGTGTGTCAACTTCTGTCTTTGTGTTCTCTGTATGTGTCCTAAGGGTACTTAGGGTCATAGCTGTGATGGGAGCTTAGTGATTTCCCTCCGTTCAGGTTCTGAACCCAACATGAAGCACAGACGAGGCTGTACTGATGTCACTGTTGATAACTCAGAATGAGTTAGGGCCAGTAGCGTTTAACATCCCCTCCTGATAAAAGAAGTAAACCCAGTCTGATGTGATTATGCCACAACAGCGTTTCTTCCCTCTGTATTCTAATCTGTGTTTTCTGCCTGGCTGGCTGTAGCTATAAGAGGACCCAGGAGAGTCTGTCTCATGCAGGCCAGGTGACTTCTGCCGCGCTGTCCGGTATGGGCATGACCATCACCAGGAGACTGGCAGACATGAGGTACCGGCTAATACCGTCCCTACTGATTTTCACAAAGAAAAAACAAAAGAAATGGTTTATAATATTCCTGTGGTTTGAGTAATGATTCAACCCTTGCAGAATATCCCAAAAGAAATGCTGCTTTATACGTTGAATTACTGAGTTTTGAGATAGCAAATTTTGTTCTTTGTGATACACTTTTATAAGTATAATGTTAACGATTATAGAGACTTTGTGGAAAAACACCAAACTCCACATATGTGGCATGAAAGCAGAGTGAGGAAGAATAGAGGACAGGCTACCATCAAGGTCCCTGGCTGGAGTAACAAGGAAATGATCTTTTTGGCAAATTCACCCAGACAGATGGACAGGCAGGAGACCAAGAGAAAGGCAGGAGGAATGGACAAGGCAAGGGATAAAAAGATGCTTTGAAATGATAATTGGTAATTAGGGTTGCTAATTACCAATGACAAAAGTAACTTAAAAACAATAGATAAGAAAGGAAAACAGTAGAAAACAGTGTCTTGGCTTTCAGAATAAAAGATACATTCCAGAACATTATGGATCACTTTTACTCCTGATTATGTTTCTGTTCCTCTGAAAGAATTTCAAAAGTTTTCATTTTTGTTCTGTGAACCATTTCCCACCCGAGTCTGTATCTAATATCTCAAAACCAAAACATTATAGCGAGTAAGTTTTGGAGTCGGTATCAGAATTACAATCACTTTATTCACCAAATACAAACTGTAAAGTAGTTGTCTTAGTGACACTGGTGCATTGTAACGTGACTACATGGTACAGGACAACAGGACCTACTGTATATATAAAATTATATCATGTCCATTCAAGTAGCAGGGCCATATTTGAATTTATGATGACTTAAGAAAGTTTTAAGACGCGTATTTTCCATCTGTAAGTCAAACTGTTTAAGAACATAATGTAAATAAAAATAAAATTTAGTGCTTCAGAACAAGAGATGTTATATGAATTTGGTAGTGCTGTAGCTTCACATTCGCCCCCCTGACCCTTCACCGCAGGACACCTTTTTTCAAGTTTGAAGGTCTCCTGTCTTGTGTTCCTATTTAGCCAGTAAACAGTCATAATCCAATCACACCAGTGCATCTGAAGTTGAGCAACAATAGCTGCTTAGTCTGTTGTTCTCAGCCGTGTGGAAACAGACGCTGCTGTGACGTTATCTGTGTCTGTCTTTATCTTAATGCTGCAAACTCAACAGAGCTCTGCCACTCCCAAGCCCACCACGGTAAGACAAAGATAAGTGGTAACACTAAGTAGTCTCACTGCAATACAACTAAATAGTCTGAGCTGTGTGTTTAATGTGTTCCAGTAAGTTGTTTTTTGTGTGTCGTGACCACAGCTTGAGTAAAGTATAGGTTTATAAGAGTTAACTTAGAGTAAAGTTTATAAGTAGAATATAGTGAGTCAGTTTGAAACACAGAATGAACAGGAAACCGAGGTAGCTTTAGTTCGCCTTTAATATGGAGAGATTCATAAAATATTTGAGCAATTTAAAGGACTGAAGCAAAGTTAGCTTTTAATGCTGCTGCTGATTCTGTATGATGTTGTTTTTGTGATCTCCTACTCACTCCCCCCTTCTTATCTCTCTCCTCTCTCTCTGCTGTGCCTTCCTGAACCTCTTGACACACCCATCAGCCCTTTAAGCCACACCATAAGCGTGCCGGCTATGAGGTAAAAATGCCAAGCATGTGTGGCTCTGACATGATTGAGATTCCCCCTTGCACTGTTTACTTAAATCTGTCAGTAGTTCACTTAGGTGTGTCTGTGTGTGATTCACCTAGAAATGGCATTTGAGTCCTGAAGTTTTAAAGGAAAAATAGATAATCACCCTCCCATTGCTATGTGTGAAAGTACATTGGGTGCACTTGAAATAAAGTTTTCTTGTGTCATTTTACTTTTAAAGTTACCGGGCGCTGCGCTAAAATACATTATGATTTGTCTTCACATTTCCCTGTAGACATTCCTCTACATTCAAGTCTTTTGAGGAAATGGTTGGCAACGTGAAGGTGAGTTTGTCAGAAGAGTACATACTGCTCACTGTGTTCTTATTGTATAAATATAGGAATATTGATTACTTGCATCCTGTCTACATCCCACAGGAGAAGGTGACTGGTACTCGGGCAAATGATGGAAACACCTCCGGGTTTGAAAGAAGGTCCTTGCGCCAGAGCTCATGAGACGGACCACAGTGAATTTTTCTCCCATAACTTGTAATGTCCCTTTACTCCTCTGACCCAGTGAACTCTGCCACTGTCACTTATGACTGCTGTATTAACATGACTAATAGGACCCATTAAGTTTGTTAGTTAATTTAAACTTAAATTTCCAAATAGTCTTTGATATTCCTGCATGTTGTTTAAGTGGGATTTAAGAGTTTCCTTATTTTGAAATGTAAGTGCAGTAAAACCCTTCAGTCTTTTAAATAAGTTCAGTTACTCAGAATATGCATTAATTGACGTCAACTGTGACAGTTTTTATCCTCATTTTTCAAGGGCGGAGAATTTCACTAATATAAAGTATTTTTGTACTTTAAGATTTTTCAATTAAAGTCAATTGGATGGTGTGTGTGTCTTTTTTGTCACTTCTTTGAGGGCTGTAATTTACTTACGTGGTTGTTGTCAATTCCCTTTTCATACAGTCAGTTCTGTAAGAATAGTTTTATAAAACCCTTTAATGGGAAAACATTAAGACATTATACTTTTCGCAGACAAACGTTTGAGCATGACTGCTGAACACTGCCGTTGAAAGTACCAAATTACAGATTCAATTTACTATCGGAATTACTAATGGTCCGGCCTTCAAAAAATCCCAGCAAAAAGAAATAAAAACAGTTTGTGCCGCAATTGAAAAAGATGAGTTCCCTGACCGGGAATCGAACCCGGGCCGCGGCGGTGAGAGCGCCGAATCCTAACCACTAGACCACCAGGGACAGACATAAAACGCTGTGTCAGGTTTCATATATGACAATATAAAGCCAACCATGTTTGTATGATAAAAAAATAAAATAAAAACACAACTTTTTTATTAAGGATAGTCCCAGAACTCATTTCTCACAGGCTGAGTCACGATCGGAGCTATTGTAAAATACCTGACAACACACACACCTGTGACTTTAGCGGCTTTTCTGTCTGTGTTTTCATACTGGTTAATGGTGTTTCTTTTGGAAATCAAAAAAAGAAAATGTATAGAGAGAGAGACGTGCGCGCGCGCGTGAATTGGAGCCAAGCTGTAAAAGCTTCAGTTTCAGGTTAACAGCAGCTAGCCTACGAGCGAAACTGTTAGCTACTGAGTGTCTAACTGGGGGTTAAGTTTAAGATAAGCTTCTCAAAAGCCCCCGGCTCGTGTCACCGAGTTCCCGTTGACAGAACAGAACAGATATAACAGCGGCACGTTCTGTGTCCTCGAGCTGTCCCCGCCCCGCCCCGTGTCACACCAGCGTCCAGCGCATATAAAGCTACTAGTTCGCCCTCTTCGAGTCAGAACGGGATTGTGAACACCAAGGTGGAGTGACCGTGACGGGTCCCAACAGAGAGTTTACACACAAATGGGCCATAATAATAATTAGCACTTTCTCAACTTCAAGCCTTGCCATCCGCACCTTAACCGCCTTCGGTGCTACCAGCGTCATCCTAGCCTAAACTAAAAGGTAAGTCTAAGTAACAAGGGAACAAATCATCAGTGTGTTTTTCTGTTGCCTATTCTAAAAGGCCTTTGTCCAGTCATTGTTTTTGTGCAAGCTATATATGATATATTACTATTGGAATGGGTAAAAGTTGCAGTTTATCTTATACCTGACAGCCTCAAAAGTTATATAGTGTGGGAATACAACAGTATGGGCATTAGTTATACAGTGTCTTTCCACTCAGCTTTCTTTCATCAGCCTTCATCAGATAATATAAAGGTACATTTTGCATAATAGTGTGCTGGACTGTTTTGTAGGTAGAGGTAAATATTCTCTGGATTGGCTGCTTACCTATAATGCTTATGATATGTCATTTCTGTTTTTTTCTGCAAGGCCACTGCACATGAACATACACACACGTACAGACACACACATTCTTAGTTTTTTAAAGGTGGAATTTACTTCTGGCCATTTTATAAATGGTCAGATTGCTCATCTGTTTACCCCTCAGCGGTTCTATCTAGTCTATGTAGTGCAGACAAGTATTAGCCTGTTTCTTGAAATCCCCAAAGCCATCTGTGCTTGCCTGATGTCAAGCAACAACAGGTTCCCAGGCTCCAGCCCTTCAGATATTGTGCTTTCCAAGCCTTTTAGTTTTATGAGCCTGAAGTAAAGCATTTTTATATATATTTAGTCAATTCTCACAAAAAGAAATATAGTTATGATGTATTGTTCTTTTTTTGGCACATAAATCTGGATAAAGTGTTCTATAATGGCCTAGCTGAACACAGCAGGACCTTGGATGTCCCCTAGCCGTGACATTGAATGGCAATTTTTGCCAACAAATAGTGATCATGCAGCCAACTCATGCACTAGACTGTTGGTGCTCTGATGGACTTGTGGACACAAACTCACTCACACACACACACACACCCGATAGACACTCCAGCTATTTGAGTCAGGGGAAACCAGATTCCCAGTGCCAGCTGCCTCTGCTTATTCAGTCTGGAGTAAAGGCTGGTGGACTGGAATGGAGCTCAAAGGGCATGAATACATGGAGCTAGCCTTCCTTGAAATGAGTCCAGAGTGACACATTTTCTGTGAATGCTATCATGGCAGTCCAGATGTTTTTCTCTCAGAAACAAGTCCTCTGTCTCCATGAGGCCAGGCAGGATATCTTTACTGGGCTTGCAATGCTTTGGACAACATTGGTTTTAGGAGATTAAAAAATCCAGGCTTATAAAGTTATTTTACCATGAAACAAACAAACTTCACAACAAAAATCAAGATGTCAGACAAAAACCCAACTTAATTAAATGATAGGATCTAAATCTCAACAGAACAGCATGGTGAAAAACAGCAGAACAACATACATAAAATATAAGGGATACAGAAATAAAAAGCAGTAAGTTAAATCGTAAGGGAAATCATAGTGAAACCTTAGCAACATCCATTTTCTTCACATTGTTTTCACCTTCATAATACATCTGCCACCTATTTTTTTCTTCTTTCTTTCCTCAAGGTTACCATTTCCCATCTTTGAGCGGTTTTCCACCTAAGGTCGGGAGAAAATGGCAGCAATTCCATCAAGTGGCTCCCTCATCGCCACCCATGATTACTACAGAAGTGAGTGCGATGTGGCCTATATGCATTAATATTTATTTATTTATTATTTATTCATTTCATTGTACGGTGAAAATGCCAGGTGTTTGTTTTTCTCTCTGCATCTCCACCCAATCCATTTGTTTTTCCTGTGGAGTTTTCCTTGAGTTTTGCACTAAAATGAAATATAATCTTTGTTGCAGGGCGCCTTGGGTCGACCTCCAGCAACAGCTCCTGTGGCAGTGCTGAGTACACAGGAGAGGTCATTCCACACCACCCAGGTATGAACAGGACTAGTAAACAAGGATTTATTTTGAAACAGTTTATTGTTACATCTCCCTGCGCCTCACTGAGCTCCTGTCTGACGTTCAATTTGTTCTCTGCAGGACTTCCTCGACAGGACTCGGGCCACTGGTGGGCTTCATTTTTCTTTGCAAAACAGAACCAGCCTGGCATGCAGAATGGATCCGAGTCTCAAAAGTGAGTCTCTCTATATATGTGAACATAATCAAACTAAAACAAATCAGGTGCATTTATAGGCTCTCACATACTCCATGTAAACTGTTCCTTGGTTCTCTTGAATCACTAACTCTAACGTTCCTCTCTGCTGCAGGACTGGAACCTACACAGTGACCAATGGTCAGGTGACCTGCATCGCCAGGGAAATGGCTCTGAACAGACAACTGAGCGAAAGTAGTGACAATGTAAAGTTTGAGGCGTCGACCCCTCCACCAACTTCCTCCTAGACTCCATTCCCTCCACCGCTTCCCCCACCATGCATTCGCCGCCCCACGCCCCCCCCCCACCCGCACCAGGCCATCCATGACATAGTCCATCACTGGAGATGGAGATGGTGGTGGCTTGTTTTTATACCTGTAGTCACTGGAGGCTGCTTTTCCTCTGTGTCTATATATAGTGTCTTTTTATCATGACCAAAACAAAAAAAACTCATGTGTAAAATGTTTTTTTCATTTTTTTCCTTTTTGTGACATGATGCTTTTTGCTGTTAAATAAAATGCTTTCAGCTAGTACTTGTGTGTTGCGTTGATTGTACTTTATTGATTCCCCACAACTATTAACTATTTTCATAGATGGGTTGCTAAGACAAATACACATATACAAACATATAGTGTATGCATTATATACAATATGACGTCTATTCATGTCATTCACACAGTGAGCATAACAACTGTTTTATAACTGTGAGAGAACCAGTGTAGCCTACTTGCCAAACTGACCTAAGCTGTTTAGCTTTGATATGATTAGCAGCTGTTAATTCAGTGGCTAATACAGCTTACGTAACGCATCACCTGTGCTGGAATATGGGTCAAACACTTCTGGAAAACAGCAGACTGTCACAGCAGGCTGTCATAGAAATCAGGGAAAGGCTATGTAAATTATTTGATTTTCGTAGAACAAATTTGCTGACGCCCAGTTACATGTTGCTTTGGCTGGCTATTTTTTCCAGTTCTCGAAACAGTAGCCAAATTCACATTTTCTTTTTTTAGGTGAAATGCTAGAGATACTCTGGCCCTATCTTGGTGCATAAAACATGATGAAATGTTTCTGAGAGGAGATCAGTTACTGCAAGGAAAGACATCTGGTCAGAGAGTTTCCAATACATACTTCTATAACAACAGCACAACATAAAAATAAAGTGGTCACTGGCTGCTATCAACTTTTACTGGAGTCACTACCAAGGACATATTTTAAATGCCTCATGACGCTGTTGTGAGAGATTCAGTCTGTTCATATGAATGCTACAATGAGGGAGCAGATTTTACAAGCTTTTTTTTGCTCCCTTGCAATCTTTGCATTTGCATTAGACTGTAAACACAACATGCTGTGTGTGCATGCACAATTTATTTCTGGACTATACCCTGCGCTGACAGAAATAAACCTGGAGAAGAATCAACTATCTGAATTCACTCAATATTATGTAGCAGGTGCAAGTTGCCAATACCAGAGTCATATTTCTGAGAAGAACCAATATCTCTTGTGAAGATTTCCAGTACTATTAACAATGCATAATTTTACTGGACCTCCAAATGTTCTAATTATTGTGATTGCACTGCTGAAGGGTTACTAAAGACTCTGTTGGACTTTGCTTTGAAATAATATCTGGGCAACATTTTGTAATCGGCACACTGACTCTAAGAATAGACTGAGCAAAGCCTGGATACAGTTCAGTCAAGCTGTTAGATAATCTTCCTGTTCAAATATGTAAGTTAAACAGTTCCAGTATGTGTAACATATAGGTCAAAGCATAAATGACATTGTGGCCAAAGACTGGATTCATGTTTTCAGAGCTTGTGGCAACTCTGCCCATTCAACAGATGTGTGACCCTTCTCCCAGTCTCTATCCCCCTCCAAAGCTACACTATTCCTGGCAAAGCATCAGACCCACTTGGGTCTAAAAATGTCCTGCGACGCCCAGTCCCTTCACAGACACGGGAATCTCCCATCCTGCAGGTCCTGCGGAGCATGTGCCTTTTTTATCACCTCCGAGAATATTCCAGGTTCCTCTGGGCAAAGTTTACAGGACACAGTGAAGGACAAATTACTGATTTAAAAACAAGATAGTGACAGTGACTGTGAAGGTACTAAATAGTCAGTGAAAAACAATGTTGTGATGATAGATCTTACAACAATAATGCTGGACAGTCCTGAAGCTTGAATTCAATAATTGCACTGCAAGTTTGTTTGCGCACATTACTGCAATCTCATATTTGTATGTTTGATTAATAAACTGCTATATTCCAGAAAGTAGCAGCAAGTTGGAAAGTGACAAATAGAATATTCAGCTTAAAGAAAGGCAATAGATTAACTGCAACTGAAAGTGGCGTTCTATTGATGGAGAATTGTTTGATTAATAAAATAAGTTGCAGTTTTAAGTTTTATTCTTAAAAAATGTGGGTGAAATAAGGGTGGTAGTGTTATGGAGGATCGGTGGTTAAATTGTGAACTTGGCCTTATGTGAGATAAACTGAACTTGAACGATCTATTTCTCTGTGAAACCTTATGAAAGTGGATTCTTGGGGCATAGTCTTTCTTCAGTCAACCCCTGAACCGTTATAATTGCCCAGTTGGTTCCTTGTGTGGAAAATGGTGGCAGAGTCACTTAAGGCACTGCTATACATCAGTCAGCTCAGAGATAAAAGGGGAATGTGGGGCAAAGGCAGCCGTGTCTGAGCCTCCTCTGGCCCGTGCCAGGACTCTGGTTTCAGGTCTCAGTGCTGCCCAGGAAGCATGCGACCTCCCCACTTTCACAAGACAGACAAGTCACTGCTGCATGGATACGGGTGACAAATAGGGGGAACGCTACATAGCATAACCCTATAGGCTCGTATTAGTCAGTCTTTCCAGGTAACGGGGCAGGAGGTTCAGCAGTCTGTTGGCAAGGGTTCATGTGTTGTCCTGTTACTGGTCTATATTTGATCAGCAGCATGAGCAAAGAACGTGAGAGCGTGTTCGAGTCCACGTGTCGCTCAGGACCCTTTAGTGTCAACACAAAGCATTACTCATCGTCTCTATAATGTTAGTTTAGCTACAGGCCACAGTTGTTTATACTGCTTCTTGTCTGGGTACTGCTATTTATGGTGGCAACCGGATCTGAGGTTTTGGGTATTCAAAAATATCTGGTAAAAAGATTTTAAATGAATTTGATCTGACAACTGGCTACAGCCTTGAACCTCTACTGGTCAGGCTATTACACAAACTGTAGTTCCTGTTCAAGTGTTGCAATGACTCTAGTCAATGTGCTCACCTGTGTGACCTTGTTTCTGTTACACTCTGGAGCATGAGGGATACGGCAAGTTGAAACTTCTATTAAAAAGCAATGCATACCATGGCTAACTGCATGTGGAAAATACAGAAGGTGGAGAATATTATTATAAACTAAAATATAGCAAATGAATATTGTGCCCAGAGATGGTCGAATGGTCGAATCCCACCAGAGCTTTCTCTCCTCTGTCTCCCTCTCCTTTCTACTACTTTCCCGCCCTCTAAATAAAAAAAAAAATACAAAAGGTGAGTGGATTGTCTAGTGTACTTATTCAAAAAAAATTGCTTTCTTCTGAATATTATTCTGAGCATGAATGGAACTGTTGCTGAAATTGCCTATAGCTGGGAAAACTGTAGATAAGTGAGAAGAAAAACAAGGCCACTGCCGATGTTTCATTACTTTCTGGGAACGCTGACTTTGTTCTAGTTAAACGCTGCGTTCATTTTCACATGAGAATCTGTTTGGGAAACCACCTGTGAGTATTGACAGACATGTTTGAGCCAAGCCAAACTATGTGGCACTACCGTAAACTCTAAAAAAATAAGAATAATATAAGGCAGTGGCCGCATGCATCAGAACCACACAGGCTTATGGGGATCAAGGTTTGTGTAATCTCAGTCAATAAAAACACTTTATCTGTAATGTGGCAAACATGGACTAATAGGAGTATTAAAAGGGGATGTAGAAAGAAGGAAATAATAGAAGTTATGCAATCATTCTCAGACAATAATTTGACCTATTTTGTCATTTTAAGAATGGTCTTGTCAATGATTTTTTTTACTTTTCATAGGAGCTTTCTAATTTTTAGCCATTTGTTTTTTCCTCTGACAGTAACATTGGCAGCAACATGTTTACTGAATTAGTCAAATTAATAACTTAAATGTCATTTTGTGTGTGTGTGTGTGTGTGTGTGTGTGTGTGTACTATTTGTTGTATGTATGTCTATAATTTTACTGCAGGTGTTATGGCAGTTTTGCAGCAGTCTGTGATGACCTGCTGCTCCCTGGTGGCATGCAGTCTCGGTTCGCTCTCCTACTGCTCTCCTTGTCTCTGCTGCTCTCTTGTGGACGAAGGCCTTTACTCATGAAATAGTAAACCCACTTCTTTGTTTCCTACTGATCTGAGACACAGATGGAATAAGAGAGAATAAGACAATATGTGAGGGGAAAAAAAGAAAACCACAAGCCATGTTTCAGTTTGATAGCTCATCGCACTATTTTATTCAATTACTGACATCTCAGGAGAAGAGGAGAGCCTTGCAACTCTGCCGTTGGTAAACCACTGTTTTTTTTACCATAGCGTTGATGCAACACTGAAAAAGCGCTATTTCCAAACAAACACAGGTCCCTCATTAGTGATATGTAAGAGGCAGAGAGAATCCCACCTGGACAGTTTTGCATGAAACATACAAATGAAACAGGTTCAGCCTTTTCTTTTGTCTTTTAGTTGTTTCACATATAATAATAAATATTCATACCTATAAACACTCCAAAAATCAAAATATTAAGTCACAGGTACTGGAAAAAGCTCCACTTTTAAATCACAATGATAAATGTACAAAACAATAGACATCTCATATAAATGTTATGGTTTTCGGTAGAGACTTAACTCTCATTTCAGAAGAGATCAATGGATAAAAACTAAACTTGGAGATTCAGTATTTCCTGAGGTTTATGGGTTCCCCTTAGAAGGCCAGGAGAGGGGAATGGCTTTTATGTTACAGAGGAGATATTACAACAGGTCAAAGTGTACCGTCCAGGCTGCCAGTCAGGTTAAGGACAAGGAGTTTTTCCTGACAACACGGCCGGGATAATAAAAGATTCTGAGCACGTACAGCATTATAATAAATGCACCTATATGCTCCAGTAACTTGCATCCTACCTTCTTATTCTAGACCACAATGTTGTATCCTAAAATAGTTGATTAAAGTCATCATGCTCCTTAATAAATCTTTGACGGTCCACTTTGAGATGTTGTGACGCTCCCTCTTACTCAAGATTTCCTTGTCAGATGCTCGAAGCCACCGCAATACCCAGCCAAGCAGCCGGTTATCAAGGCCCAGTCTGACCATGTGACCAAAAGTCAAAGTGGTCACAGCTGCATTTGATGCAATGAAACGACAAAAGGAAAATATCTAGGCAAATGTACACAGATTTGGGGCGTAGGTGAGAAAAAAATAGCCTGAACAAAACGCAAAAAAAAAAAAAGTATTCTGAAAAACTGTACATGTAAACATCACACTTTCACTGAGTCCAAAACCAGAGGGGAAAAATACAAAGCTTCACACTGGTATACAGTACAACCCCTTGCACAGAGCTACAGTCTCTTATCAGTGCAGGAGAGGCAACAAATAAAATAATATAAATAACAATAGAAGTAATACAGAGCACCACCAAATGATAAGTTAAAACAGGCAAGGGTTAAAACCACTTTGATTTTTTTAAACAGTGCTGTACCCACAGAAAAAAGGTTTAAAACATGTCTTTTATCACTCTTTGTACAGCTATACAGTACATATATCTGACCACTTTAGCAATCCACAAGCTACCAGGGCATTTTTAATCAAACATCAATACATTACATTGTCCAGTCAATACAAAGAGAAAATCCATTGGCCATTAGAAAAAAACATGTCTACAAGTGGTTGTCTTCGATCACAGTAACTCCAGCACACACCTAAAATGTTGCTCAGCGTAGACTTAAGACAGTATACAAATCTGCAAGCAAATGTCTGGGGTGACAGTTGAACATGGTGCTAGACCAACCTAGCATCACTGAGTAAGACATGAAGTGTAGGGGACGGCGTCCGTGTGACTGCTATGGCTACTGTAACAGATAGTAAACAAGGAGCAGGTGGAGGAGACAAGGAAGACATGTATAGAGACCCAGGTCCCACGTACATCTATCGACTTCTATTAGTCTATTAGAAACAAGATGGGCCATCCAAACCCATGTGTTCGAAAGATTGAGCTCCAATGGGATTTCTGAATAGCGACTGTTCGCCATTTTTTATATTCATCCATAAAAAGGAAGCCGATATGCTTCTGATTTTGAGTAGTGTCAAATTTGAAAATGTAAGGAGTGCTTACACAGAGAAATTGTCCAGTGTAGTATCAGTTCAAGGTGTTTGAACTGAAACAGATATCCCAAATGAGGTAAAGACACACCTATATCACTGTATTGTGTTACCTTAATCCTGAGCTATAAAGTGCTTCCAAACTTGCAATAGATAATAGATTTTACATTTGGAATGTAATGTCGTCCAATCATGGCATGGTAGTAATATGTAAAATGATCATTTAGCACATGTAAATCCAACTCTGGACTGGCCTGCAAGTGAGACAATCTCTGCAAATTTATGAATGAAACTGCATTAGTGCTAATACACTGATCATGCCTGATAAATAACTGATAATTTGATAGATTTGTGATAAATACAGAAATATATCTCTCTAAATTTTGAGCGCTCTGACAAATCGATAAGGTGCGAGCCAAGGTGACTGCTTGAAGAATCATTGTCGTTGTTTGGAATGTTTCAGCCTACTGAATAAATTCTTCACAGAGTTAATGTTGTACAAAAAAAGCTCTGAAAGGGCCACTCCACTTAACACAGTCAACAGAAATTAATAACATACTCTTAATGTCAACACTAACATCAACAAAGAGTATAAAAAAAAAATCACAACATCACCACATATACACACACACGCACACACACACATACACAACTGCTTTTGTGCTGAGTGACTCACCATTAAAAGTGTCTGTTGTGAGACTGTGCTCTCGATCTGGCTGGGTACGCTGTGTGCCCTCAGATCACACACACACACACACACACCACAGCAGAGGGTTGTGAGAGAGAGTAAACTGTGATGCGATTACATCTTTTCTAAGATTGTCTTTTGCTTCTTTTTAAACAGTGTGTTTTAAACCGTGATGTCAAGGAGGAATGTGGAGATGGGAAAGAGAGGAAACAGTTGAGGTCAGCGAGGATGATGATATGGACGGAGGAGTCTCTTTGTCTGGGGCGGGCAGGCAGCCCGCATGCCCACGCTGCATCCAGTAAAGCCATATGGACGCTACGGTCTCAACTACAACCGCACCCCTGTGTTCACCTGACTGTCAGTGATGGATACGTGTCAACTTAAAACTCTCACGGAACAATTCGTGCACAAAATGACCCAAATCACTTCAAAGTAAAAAAAAAAAAAAAAAAGACGTGCAACATTAAGTCTCATTTTTCCGCCAGGTCCCTTTTCCTTAATCACTCTTGAATGACTGGTCCCAATACATGAAAGTGCCTCAGTTATGAGGTTAGCGATAAAGATCAGTGTTCACAACAAATAACAACATTGAAATTGGCTACAATGCTGCATGGGATATCATTTCTTTTTACAACATGACAGTTATACCAGGAGGGGAAAGTGGTAAAGTACGCCTCCTTCTTTGCCATAAACTCTAACAAGAGTCTTCAGCCATTATCAGTCAAAGAGGACATTGGATTGACAAAGTCGTATTTCCAGTAAGCACACCATTACTGATTATCTTCAATATTGCACCTTTTTCCACTTTTCCAGTAGCACTGGTTATAACCAAGAGCCTAAACAATATATTCATCTCCTTTTTCCCTGACAGGTGTCTGTGACCTCAATTTGCATACCCAGGCTTCTTAAAAGCCTCTTCTAGAGTTCCTTCATTTTGAATAATGAGAAATTGCCTATGATAAAAATATTCATAATGAACTAACTGAAAATAAAGTCGTGTTGGGTAATGAGTCTTTGTCTCTTAGTAACCACACACTTAAGAATCTGGAAACGGCTCCGACAGAAGAGGACAGAGGTATCGCTTTGATGAATCCACTCTAATTCTATGGTGAAAACCAGAGGGACCAAGTATGTCAAAATCACAGGTCAAAAATGTCAAACATTTTCGTTTTTTTTTTCTTCTCCTGTCTCTGCGTTTTTTTGCACATATGTATGTCAACACATCCTACAGTAGCTGTTGAGGTTAGCAGGTCAGTGGCAGGCAGCCACATCTTTAGCAGCGATTCATGTATGGAGCTTTTGAAAGCAATGTACCAAATTTTCCATGGAAAGAAGTGAATTTGGAGAGAGATTTAGGGTTATCATTTAGAAATAGATCTGCTCAGATGACCCAGTCAAATCATGCCACTGTACGGTATATTTTACATTTGTGTAAAAAATAAAAACTAACTCACTGCCATGTAACAAAAACTTTGCGTTTCAGGCACGCAGCTTCATGTTAGAACCCAAACATCTGCACAGAAGAGCCGATGTAAAGGTACGGTGACAGCTAATTTAAGATTAACACCTCTGGTACTAGTTTGTCCTTCTGTCTATAAATGCACTGTCATTTTTTTTTTTCACACATAGATCGTAGCTTAAGACCTGAGAGGAATGGAGGTTGAAGTGGTGAAATGAGCTGGAGAGGGTGAATGGCTAAGGATAACGGGGCACTAAGGTCAAAGTGAACCAAATGCATAAAGTAAATAAACATATTTCAGCCTGTGATATGTTCTGCTCCTTTTCAAATACGTAATCATGTGCGAATAAGTAAAGGTACCATACCTACAGGACCAATTGTGCGCTGCAGTTTCACTCTTGTACATTTGTGTCTTTGTATGGGTTTCAGAGTCTGCCCGAATACGTGTGACAGCGAGCGATGCAGACGGGACAGGCTGGGAGAGGGTCTTGGCACGGTTTTGGCCCAGTTCAGCCTGGCCGGGACTCAGTTCTGCTGCAGGATCAGGTTTTCCAGCTCGTCTGCCGAGCGGAGCAGGAAGGCCGCAGACTCCCGGTATCCGGCGATGAGCTGCCTCACTGCGGTGACCTCCGGGGGGCTGAGTTGAGCCGATGCCCCGCCCCCGCCGCCGCCCTGACCGTGACTGTTGGCGCTGGAGGAGGAGGAGTTAGGGGCCACAGACTTCATACTCAGGTCTGTGGGACCTGTGGACAGAAAGAGGACGGTTTTAAGGAAAGCATACAAAACAGGACGTACAGTAGGGAAAATGAAATAGGGGCAGGAAGCATCCTCACCCTGAGAAATTCCTATTGTTGAGGAAGAAATGGAAAAGTACCTATACTAAGCAACATTCCTACATGGTCACTTAACCTTTGACCCATATTTACACCGTAAGTGCCTAAAACACAAGAACACTGAATCTGCTTCACCTTTATAAGAACCTTTATCGAATTAAAACTAGAATGTGCAAATGCCCAAATCTCATAGATACCATTAACAAAATAATAACTAATCTTCTAGAGGAAGGTGCTCACCTCTTATTACTCCTTAAAGTGCTGGAACTATAATTATCATTGGTTGTTCAGTCTTGTTCATATGACTTTATTCTTTTTGACCAACAGCTTTATTATTCTATCTGTATTAACATAATCATGAATATTCAACACTATACAACTCTGTGTAATCATTCAGATTTTGAGTTCCTTGGCTCCCACCCTGCAGATTGAATAAACTTGTCAAACTGCCACTCTCTCGTTGGAGTTTTCTTCCACACTATGTACTGACTGTGTAATGACTAACTGCCCGGCATCACCATGTGTTTTTCCAGGCCGTGCTATTTGGTGCAGAATGAATTAAATTTCTAAGCTGGAATGATAAAAGCTAATCACCATTGGTTTGTGCAGCACCAGTGCTCTGCTGGTTGCTGCTGACTGTCCCATAGCCCCTTAAGTTGTAGTTGAGGCCTCCATTGGTGTAGAGCTGGTCTTGGGCATATGCTGCACTGGCTATTGAGAAGCCTGAAGGGGCCACAGACGCAGGGTCCCTCGAGCTGGGCTTGTCAGCAGAGGCAGGCTCGTCCTGCAAGAAATGAAATGTTTTCAGTTTTGGCAGAAAATTGTAAATCTAAGTTGTAAAGTTTGGCACAGCGTTATTGACGCATAGCCCTCCTAGCACATTCCCAATCCCTGCTGAGCAGATTCACAAGCGTTCTCCTGCCAAGACATTTACCGCCGCTTGGTAGACATCGAGCCGCATCCTCTTGGCAGCATTTCGAGTTTCGCTCTCACAGGCAGCAGCGAGGATGTTCTCAGCCATGGCGGAGGTGAGGTGAGGAGGTGTTGGTCGTATCTGGCAACATGGGTCAGAGAGATTTTTGCACATTAAGAATATATAATGCTGGATTATTTTTCCTATCTCTCTGTGTCCCATTTACTCCTTAGAGCAACAATCTCCCACTAAGCAAGAGGGAGTTGGGGAAATCAGTGGTTGAGCTTTATGAGTGGGTTGATATGGTGCAGTTGTATAGAGAACATTACAGCTCGGGCCCTCGTACCTCAAAACCGCCCTTCTTCATGCGGCGGCAGGATTTGAGGTAGGTGCGGATGCGCTTGCGGGAGCGCTCCTGGAACTCTGGGAACTGGCGGCTGCAGGACTCGATGATGGCCTGGATCTTCTCCTTGGGCTGCTTGGAGATGGGCACCATGCGGTCCAGATTCTCATCCACGAACAGACGCACAAACATCTGACAGAGACAGAGATGGGGGGAGGGGAGAGAGGAGGAGGGGATATAGAGCAGAAAAATGGAGTGGGGGTGCGGGGTGGAGAGAGAGGGGTGTAGAGAGGGGGAAACAAAAGAGGAAAGCGCAGGCAGGGGATGGGGGAGCGTTGGAGGTAGAGGGAAAGTGGAAGGAGAGAGGATAAAGAGGGAGGGGGAGGTTATGGGAACAGGAGCGATGAACATTTTATTGTTGCTGATATGCAGAACAATATTTCTGGTGTCTATATTCACTTGCATTTGCATTTTTGGAACCACTGTCTAATATTAATTTACATTAGAATCAGAGCCGCAGTGATACACATTTTACCCCAAATACTATGCTGAATACTTGCCGATATTGAGTACGGATATGAGAACTGTTCTTGTCCTTAATATTTGCATTGTTGTTACTTTATTCTATAAGATTATAAAAAAATCTTTCTACATAATGTTACATTACAGAGAATTTATTAATGTTATCCCAGTCTAAATGCATAATTTAGCACCATAGCTGGCCGATACCCAATACCAGTACTGGTGCAACATTAATAAGAATAGTACCTGTGATTCTTAATCTACTATGTTCTCTCTATAAGAATTTAATTCTACTGCAGCTTCCAAAAAAGCATGGCTGGATAGGACTCTTACATTGAAGGCTTTGAGTCTCTCGGGGTCCATGCCCTCCGCATCATTGATCTTGTCACTGTCATCATGGTCATCATGATCGTCGTCGTCGTCGTCGATGATCTGCGCCCGACCAGAGGTCAAGTCCTCTGCACTCATGCTCAGTTCAGTTTTCACAGAGTCATAGCTTCCTGAGCTGTACTGAGGGGACTGCAGACACACAGATACACAAAAACACTGTTAATATGGATTATACTAGACAAACAAGGTGCTTTTCTAACAAGAAAGACAAAGTTCGTACCACATGAGATAGATCAAGAACCATGTGTTTGAGCTAACAGTCCCAAACATGTCTCCGCTCTTACCTTGTTGGTGTACTCTGTTTTGACGGGGTACTTCCTGTTGGGGTCGGCGGGGTACGAGGCGAGGGGCGAGTTCCCCACAGGCAGCAGTCTGTCACTCAGGTTGACTGGCTGCTGGTCCTCTGAGGAGGAGGAGGAGGAGGTGGTGCTGAAGTCCAGGGGAGCGCTCACCCCGTTCTCTGTCACCTCCCCGTAAGGGGCCCCGCCATCTGGGGGGTTCCCACCCACAGCCAGCACCTCCGGGGAGGTCAGGGCCGGCAGCCCGTTGGCACTGCCGCTCTCTGAGGAGTCATCATCTGGTGGAGAGGAACAGATATACTGATGAATGGAGCGGTTGTTTGTCATCAAAGGAATTCAACATGAATGTGGCTTTGTTTGCTCAAATATTGCACTATTTTTGTCTTCAGTAACAACAGTGTGGGTGTGTATTAGGGGGGGGTCTTCCTGCTTAATGTTGTGCTGTCTGAATTTGTTAAGGAAGTGGGTATTGGGGTCAACTGTCAAAATAAATATAAGTTAGGGGAACGGGGGGTATCTTATGAGTTTTAACAGCGAGGAGGGAAAGAGGCAAGCAGGAGGGACAGGCGGGGGAGGGGGAGCCTTCATTCCCTGGTCTGCAAAGTACAACATTATAGTCTGTGATGATTTCACTGTGATGGGTCCTGTGTGTCATGTGCACACCCATTTTCACTGGAACAGCGAAAGTCTCCCTTTCCATTTTTTTTTTGCCTTTTCTATTGTGGTGCCTAATCTGTGAAGGTTAATATCGGTCTTTGTCCTACTTCTGTAAGCCCTCTACCCTGAGAGAGTGGGTGGTCACGGGGGTGCAGAATGGATTGGGACTGGGGTGCTATACCACCCCCTATAAGAGTGGATTTATTTGGATTAGTCCACTAAGAACGAGACAAGCTGTTGCCTGTGTACCAATCTGTGCCCTTTCTATGCAATGAAACAGTATGCTTTCCAATCTCAGAGGAAACAATTCACGGAAATCCAAAACTAGAAAACAAAATAAATTAAAAATCACATAAATAACATCTAGTGCTGACAAGAGGGCCCAATTACTCAAGTTAACACAAGAAGGCTATGCACATAAGTCTACATAAAGCACTGCCAGATGTAAAAGAGTCTTACCGTCCTCCTCTTTAACGGTGGCTGGTGGGCTGCTGACCCGCTCTCCATTGGGCGGACTGGGCTCAGGCACTGGGGGCTGCTCAGCTGCGACCCACGTGGGCTCAGCGGTATCCATGTCCTCACTGCTCACCGAACTGTCATCCTGAGGGGAGACAGGGGGAGAGAGAGGAACTGTGAGCAGGAAGGGAGACAGAAAAAGTAGGATGTATTGCCCCGTGGACCAGACTACTGAAAGAAAACTGAATGGGCAGAGAGAGAACCTCACACTCATAGCAGCAACTTACAGCTTTCCCATTCAACACACGATTGAAGTGAAAAAGCCTTCTTCATAAAGTACGGTGTGATTTATTCACATTGTGAGACAGAGAGAGGGAGAGAGAGAGAAGGAGTTTCTTCATGCCTTGTCTGTTCTACATCCTCAGCTTACTGTTAATGGAGGTTTTCTTGATTTGACCCTTGACTCCACATTGTGGAAGTATGACAGCAGAATGAAGAGGAAAAGGAGCAGCCTCCCTCTTAAATAATACGTGTCTTGGAGCACTGCTATTTTTAACTCATCTACGTAGAGACCCCAAAGATGCTCATTGTAGCGTAACATAAACATGAGTGAACCACGGGGGTAAGGATTAGCTTGGAGAGAGAGGGGAGAGCACAGGCACACAAACACAAAAACACACTATTCAACGGCTGTCCTGAGCTTTGGCTTCAAACTGTACAAACGCTATCATCTGCTAACAAGTGCGACGCCTCTTTCGGGCCAACGCTGCAACCCATGCCAGTTTACTTCGTGCCAATTTGGATGGCGACTTCTCTTAAGCTTGTCTGGTTTACTATAGACTATAGACAATATGGAGTTGTAGCATGCATGGCGCCATGAGTCCAAGGGGCAAACTCCTGTGTAATGGGAACAGAGCAGAATTACACCTCGGCATCTCGTTCCCCCACAAGAGCACACAAATAGGCCTATACTCATGGGAATATGCATCTCTGTGTAAGGGTTTTGAGGAGGACCAAAACGCTCAGTGACGGCTCTATTAGGTACCAAGTGAGCCATGTAGTAATAGAGAGAGGGGGAGAGAGAGAGAGAGAGAGAGAGAGAGAGAGAAAGAGAGGGGAAGAGAAAGTCTCTAATTACACTGTTTATAAGATAAGTAGTTGGATATGTGGCATCATTTATTTTTTGCTTAAGGAAAATAAATAATTGACAATGTAGGGGGATCTACTGTTAAAACGGAGGTTAGTTTATCACACTACACAGAGTTCACAGAGGATAAAGTCCATCCATTAGTTTAGTACCCATTGGTATTCTCAAAATGTTTGGGAAAGTAGTTTAACTGCATCCAAACTACAACACAGAACATAACAGTAAGGACTGTTAGGTAAAGAGCAAATTTGGGGAATAATACATTACTATAAAAAGCTATCTCTGAAACTTCAGATTTGATTTCATCCACTTTTTAAAAAAGAAACGTGGGTCAAATTTGTTCCTTTACTGCATGCAAGTATGATTTTATTGTAACTGAATCACCATATTTCTGTACAATACTAATTGATCTAACACTGATAATTGTAGTTCTAATGGGAGTAACTTTAGCAGATGAGTGGATTTTAGAGCAATTAAACTGTCATCACTGATGGAGAGTACTGCAGACCTGTTACACATTATAAATCCACTTGGGATCAGTTCTTGTGAACACAGAAATAGGTGAAAGGTGAAACAAGCCCTTGACTAAAACAGACTAAAATCCAACTAAATCATAAACAATGTCTCAGGTAGGAACTTCTCTCCCAAGCAGTTTAGCAGACCCAGAGATATGAAACAGTCAAAAACGACACTAAAATTAATGTTTATGAATTATGAAATGATTTGCCTGTTCATCCTGAGTCTGAATATAGAGGCTGCTAACAGTCTGTCCATATGTTAATTTTACTCACCCGCGAATCATGGCATGAATCATTGTTCCGGATAATCCTAATTATTCATGGGGTCTACATTATTATCTCGAAGCACCGCTCCCTTTACTTCAGTATTAGTCGTTTCTGCCGGTATTTTGATCCATCAGTCGCTGTCAGAGCCACAAACGGGCGGAGCCTCGCTGCGACGTCACTCTACAGAACAGCAGCTAAACCCCATTTCACACTGGTGCACTCTCCCAGTAGGGGGCCGCACTGGATGTTTAATGTTAAATTTAAAGTTTAGAGGAAAGATGACCTGTTCTGCCCCACAAAATAATACTCCCTAGGTCTATATGCTTTGCCCAAAAAGAAAAGACCACATAGAGCTCAAAGAATAGGCATACAGTCAATACAAATGCAATTGTTGTAAATAAGGAAGTCTTAATAATGCACGATTTTGTAGTTAAGCCATTCCCTCCATCCCCACGCTTTCACAAATACTATAGTAGCCTATGTACCAGACGGGCTCTCCTTACCCTTTCAGTGGCAGTCATACACTGTAGTTTCATTTGTTTCAGGTAGGTGGCAGTAAGGGGCATGTTGTAATCAATGAGGTCCGGGACCAATGAGGTTGGTCTATCATTTTCTGCAAAAAGCAAAAATACAACAATAACAATACACACCTAAAAGCCTAAAACATAAAACACAATAAGCATTGATATCTTAAAATAATCATTATAGAAGCAAGCAGGCCAAGCAGAATCAAGGTAAACCTGTAGAATATCAATAGACAGTGAATAATGTCTATGTCATCTAAAGATAATATTGTTGCAATATGCTGCAAATGATCAAAATGCATCCTTGACAACCAGCAGTCTTTCAATCACACCTGAAATCAAACAATGTGGGTGAGAATTGACTGCATTCCCCACATCGGCCACTAGAGGAACTCTATGATCATTTTAGTCCATTTCTACAATCACTGGTCTTGAGTCTTTGTTACATCATGTTGATGATGGATATATATTATTTATTGCTATTATTTATGAGGTTTCAATTTAAAAAAAAAAACTCTTCAAAGCACATGCACCTGCAGATGATTGTGTGTGGCAGAGAAGAACTTGGGTCCGTCATTCAGATGTGTGTGGTTGTCATACAGTGTCAGACACACATTGAACACCTCTGTCTTAGATTAGACTGCTGTTGTGTGGTGGCTTAAAAATATCTCAGTGAATATTATGATGAAATTATTTCAGCGAATCATACAGTGACTAATGTAATGATCATCTACTGGTTGGATAGTGAGCTTATAACAGTGTGTATGGTACTGTACTGTATAACAGTATCAGTATGTACTGTAACGTTGTAATTAACCCTTTTCTCTGGTGATAGCATGTCTAAAGATCTGAGCGTATTTGCAACGGCATTTCAGTTAATGATGTCTCCAGAATGAATGAAGCAAGCGTAGGTCAGATGTGGGCTGTTACCTTTGAACTCTGCAGTGCTGGGGTTGATGTGCATCCTCTTCTGACACTCTCCGCAGCTCATTAGGAACCGTGTCACCGCCTCTCTGGGCAGGAAGGCGTAGGTCTCTGCTATCTGTGCCGGGGGAGGGAGCAGAGGCGACCGGGTCATGGCAGGAGGCACGGCATAACCGGCACATATGTACTTACAGGCAGACTCAGCTGCGGCTGAATTCAAACTGCGTGCAGGTGTTTCTCTTCTTATTCTGTGGTATTTTTGTACCGTGCACGTGTGGAAGTTTGGGGTCAGTGATTATGTGTTATCTCAGAGCAGGAATCCTCCCTCTAGACGCTCTCTCACGTCTGCCGATGGCCCGACTCCAGCTCCTGCCCTCTACATATTCCTACCTTGACACCGTAAAACACAACTGGTGTTCATCCTATCCTGTCTCCTTTCTCCTCCTCCTCTCCCAGGTGCAGCTGACTCATATCTATTCTTCTCTCTCATGCTCTAGCTCCCTTCTCTGTTTATCTCCGGCCTCGTGCCTACCCGCCCCCCCCCGGCGTTTCCCTGTTAAACGCGACCTTCACGTGACCATGGAGAGGCAGCAGGGGTGCCCACCCCTCCCCACCGCCCCCACCCATCCCCTACGCCCCCACCCCCCATGACCCCTTGAGGCAGCAGAGAGGGAAAGGCCACCCAGAGGAGTGTGCACCTCCCAGAAGGCCACACTGACAGTTCCATATTATGCCCTGCCCCAGTGGTGCTGCCTCCTCAAAAGGGTACACTGTATGAGACGTGACAGGACCTCTCTACAGGGCAGGGGCACAGGGAGGAATCCGCTCTCTGGCTGTTCTAGTCCCAAGGGGGGGAGGAGGGGAACCCGAGTCCTGCTACCCCCCCCTCCCAAACCCTGCCCCGCAACGCAGACGCACCCCTACAGCCGCAGACAAAGCCCCTCGTTTTGTCCTGTGCCACTTGGCGAGGGCGCCGCACCCGAGACCACACCTCAGGTTGTCGGGTAAACTCACAGCTCGCCTTTGTTCCAGAGGCTTCCATCATGTGACACAAGAACATCCACTGCTCTTGTGCTTTATGCACCATATATAGTTTGTTTTTGTCTTTTTTTGTCTCATGGTAAGGGTGGTTGATTGTTACCTTGGTAACTACTGATGCTGAGAACAAGACATAATGTTTGTCTAAGCTAAGTAGAATATTGTGTTTCTGAGAAAAAGCAAAGTACTTGGTGGTCTGTGGGTGTACAACGTGCCAATGGTATAGATATGCAGAGTGAGGAAAACAAAAATGGAAAAACCCCAATCGTTCGCTTGTAGAGTCCCTTCCAAACCGCACATTTCATCTCAGAACAAAAATGTTTCAAAACATTTGTTTGTCTGTCATGATGCTAGCCATGTTGACTGTTAAATATTTTTCTGTCTCTACTCCCAATATACTGTATAATAGTAAGAAGTAGTAACTTTGTCATGCAGACAAGCATAAAGAGATACTGATATCATTGCTAGCAAGTTATCTGCACCCTGCAAGTACACCTGGATGGCCCGTGTGTGTGTGTGTGTGTGTGTGTGTGTGTGTCTACAGGTAGGATGAGCTGTTTTGTTGGACGTGTTCTCACCGCTTTGTAGGTCTTCTTTTGGCCTGCATGTTTGGGTGCTCTGCCGGGGTCAGCACCCATCTCCACATGCATGGCATAGATGATGTCAAAGAAGTCTTCGACCACTGCTACACGCTTCAAGGAGGAGTTGTCTTGGGCCGAACCCCCATCTGAACACTGCAACACAGAGAGGCTGTAGTTTAGTTTAGCGTCCTGCCTCGGGCTGACAGAGCGGATGTCATGTGTGCATCATCTACAGTGAACGATCTCTGAAATACATTGCTGCAAATGGAGCCGTGTGATTGGGGCAGCAAAGATCTTTCAGGCTTATATGAGTCATAGGTCATGTGTCCGTAGACAGTCAACAAACACACTGTACAAGGTATTCTCACTGAAAACTGAAACAGCCTTGTTTTGCCCAGCTCTACTCCAGCAGTCTATCTTTAACTGTGAGTTTGAAATTCCTCACTGCTGTCTCAGGTGGAGACGTCTCGGCCCCGGTTGGGTCGGCAACCATCGGGCGCCTCAGCTCTGCAATGTTTAAAAATAACACCGCCGCTACTGTATAAGACCAACGCTCCCTCCTGCAGCCACCTCTAGCAGCCATCCTGCTTCCCGTACCGCTGACCCTGTCGCCATAGAAACTGCCACCGATCTCTCTCGGGCAGGTGTGCGGGGCAGAGGGTCATGTGACACACCATAGAAGTGGGATCGCCAGGACAACGGCCCCCATCCACAGCACCACATGGGGCTTTCTTTCTTTCACTCGCTGCTCTCCACCTCTACCTCTCTCTCTCTCTCTGAATAACTCTAATTTACCCCACAAGTTTTCTTTCATTCCCTCACTTGCCTCTTGATAATCAAAAGCCAATGCTTTGCTGCTTGTAACCTCCTAGATGTAAGCCACAATCATATTTCTGCAAGTAGTACTATTTCAGACATGTAGTGCCCCAACAATGTGAAATGGAACTTTTTTTTTTTGCTTTTAATTTAGTTTCTCATGTATAATATGGGTGCACTTCTGAAACACTGATGTGAGACAAGCTCTGACATTTTCTGGAGAATGGGTTCTAGGTGGGGAGTGATCTTTTCTTGTTTGAGTGAGAGGAAGGTCCAGAGTTCAAAAAGTTGTCCCCTGGCATTGAGGAATCACACTCCCCCCCCCCCCCCCTTGACATTTCTGTGCTGTTCCTGGGATCTGACATTTCATTTTCTCTTCCTCCCCCAACTGCGCCCCTCTCCTGCTTCCATGTCTTCATCCCCTACCTCCGTCCCGTTCTTTCTTCCCCCTCTCCTTGCTCCTGCTCTCCCAAGTGCGAGGTAATGATCGTTGCCATGGCAACTAAAACCAGCTCACAGAGCGGGTTTGTTTTAATCCGGCCCTCTCTCTCTCTAGCCACTCTCCCTGTCAGCATGGGCTAAATGTAATGATAATAAATGAAATAATAGCGATCCTCCACCTCATCATCACCGCTGTAATCTATCGCGCTAGAGGTATCATCATTCCCTGGTGACATCACCGCTGTCGCTTGGGACAATAGTGTCAGGTCCATTCACGCTGGATTTAGATAATCTCATACAACTGTAGGGTGTGCAGTGCACCCACACCACTGCATCCTCCACTGAATTCTGCCTAGCCCAACAAAATATCCACCATACCTACGGGATATTCTGTGTTCAGTGCATTCTCTGCTTGCAGTCCAGAAATCCAGCCTAAAAAGGGACACATATGTTGCAATCCACCAGTGTTGGACCTGGTAGAAAGCTGTCATGCATTTGAGTCTAAGACCAACATTTGTGATGCTCCTGCGTTGCCTCTCCTCCTCAAGAAAGACTATGCCTTCAAGTGAATCATGTTTGCAGCCAAGACTGCATTTCTTTCCTGCCAGGAATTAGCCACCACGTCAATCCTGCTACCCATTTACCTAAAGGCCTTGGATCGCCCGGCACGGTTGTAGATTGCCAGATAGGCTGCCAAACGCAACTCAACAGGGAGTTAAACATTCACCTCTGAACACAACGTGCTCTGGGTGTGTGTGTATTTGTGTGTTTAAATACGGTCCGTGTTTACCGGGCGTAGCACCGAGCTTGTAGCCGAAGCATCTCCGAGGAGAACAGCTGTTGAATGGCTCTGTAGATATTTGGTCTCATCAGCAGCACACCATTTTTTTTAAAGAGGGAAGGAGAAATGTCAGCATCCCTAATCACCAACAACACGTAAAAAAAAAAAAAAAAAAAAAACCACCACAAAAACTCTCTCTCTCCCTCTCCCTCTCCCTCTCTCTCTCTCTCCCTTCCTCCTTCTCTCCATCTTTCTAATCCCGCAGGACTTTGCTCTCCCCAGCCACTGTACACCAGCCCCCATCCCCTCCGCGCTCTCCCTGTCCCGCTCCAAACCGCTCTGTTGCTAGGAGACTGGAGGGGTTGAGTCGGCTGCCCCCACCCCCCCTGGCAGTCACACACACTCTAGCAGAGAGTTGCTGAGGGGAGAGGGGAGCAGTCCTGCACACAGGCAGGTCAGGAAGGGGGGGGGAGGGGGGGGGGGGAGCAGCTGGGTCACAAAGACAGGCCAGCAAAGATAGAGGAGATGCATCACACAAGGACATATATTAACTCTCCTGGTGTATCGGTAAAGAGCATTTACAAAAAAACAACAATCTCAAAACCATCTAATTAGCACTGTGCGTTACAGGCCCTTTAACTTCCAAAGTCAAGCCAAGATGCAATGAATCCATGTTTTGGGTTTTGTAAGGTGGCTGCACAGTAAATAGCTTCAGTGTTTGATTGTGGTAGTAGTGGTGTGTGCTGGGTTATTCTGTGAGGCGATGTGTGTGTGTGTGTGTGCGTGTGTGTGTGTGTGTGTGTGTGCATCCAGCAAGGAGGGCAGGGTGGGAGTAAAGATGGCTGTGTCAACACTACTCATGACTCAGATTATCTCACTGCAGATGTGACAACAGGTCATCTTTTAAAGCCCCATCAGCCCCCAGTAAATATATCAACTGGCTAATGGACATGTAAATGGAAGAATCTTTGTATCTTCTGTGTGTGTGTGTGTGTGTGTGTGTGTGTGTGTGTGTGTGTGTGTGTTGAAGGGTTCATTACAGGGACTATGTGGAAGGCAAAGGCTCATATGGGAGGAATTGGGATGAGAGAGAATATTACCTCCATAGTGGCCCCTATGTTGAATACCCATCCCCTTCCATCCCTTCATCCCTCCCTCTTTTCTTTTCACCGTCATCCTCTCCTCTCTGGCTCAATTCATAAAGCCCTGTCATTAAATCCACATTAGGTGCACCGTGCTCTACCCCTCTGTCCCATATTCATGCCTGTGTGTGTGTGTGTGTGTGTGTGTGCGTGCGTGTGTGTGTGTTTCTCTCTCTCTCCCGCTCCCATGATGATCATTATGTGATAGAGTGTGTGACATCCCCAATATCCCATAGCGCCGGTGACACAGACAGTCCCGCTGGTCCGGAGACCGGCACTGTTGATGTTCCAGTCACTGACTCAAAATGGTATGCAAATGACACACACACACACATCATAACATCACAGAGTCCGTCTCACCGTTTTCATGCTATTACCATACTGTCCCAGTTTGTTAAATGCTGGCCTTGCAAAGGTATTAAAAATGACAGTAGCGGCGTGGCAGGAAGATTACCGCTGTCTTAAAGACGTGCGTGTTTGTGCGTGTGTGTGTGTGTGAGTGTGTGTTGTGTGTGAGTGTGTGTGTGTGTGTGCGTGTGTCTGGAGCAGAACTCAGACTATCTCCCACACAGGGGGGAGGCCCCCAGGCCAGTTAAAAATGGTGTTAATTTCTCCTCCTATGGGAAAGCAAAGAACTGTCTCTCCATGGCAACAGAGAGGGTGCTGAAGGGAGGAAACACGGAGCGTGCGATCAGCGACCCCCTCTTTGTACGAACACACATACACACAAACTACCACGTACATGCAGGAGATATTTCGTCACCCGTTCTCATTAACTCATATTGGAGCATGGTCGTCCGCTGACATACTAATGTCACAAATTAGCAAATAAACAAATATTAACACGAACTGTCTCTTCCTTTGTACATCTCGGGTTCCGCCTCATTCAACAAAGAAGTGTTCCATAATCTTAGAGTGTGTGTGCATGTGGACATACCTGTGTGTGCGTGTGTGTATGTGTCCTGTGTGTGAGTGTGTGTGAGCAAACATGACTCATCTACACTTTAAACACTACAAAAATGATGAAAACAAGTCAATCCCCGAGATAAAGGAGTAGCTAAATTCTGCCAAGTCCATCAGTAGCACTCTGATGACTAATGAGAGGAGAACAAGTAGGTGAGGGTTGTTTAGGGTTTTGAATTTGCTGTTTGAACCCGTGAGTATGAGCCCATGTGCTGCCCCTAATAAACATTACCAGAGAGGGACAAACAAAAAGGCCGGATCAAGCGCTAGAAATGTGCTATGCAAAACTAGCATTAATGCAAATGCTGCAGAATAATAGGGGCACTATTCTTTTGACTCTATGCCCCTTTCACAAAAGGAGCGCTCTCAGGGGAAATGTGGACTAATTAATCAGATAATAATGATGATGTTCCTCTTCCCTTTTGATGGTGAGGCGCAAAACATTTAGGGCCCATTTTCCAACACAAAGATTAAGAATAGTGCTCAACTCTTGATTTCTATACCAAGGAGGAGTTTTGGTTGAGCAGGATTCAGAGTCCAGGACTGGGCACAGTCTGTATTTTGTACAGTAGTATTATTATTAAATCCTCTGTATTCAACACGCATTAATGAGAACCTAGTCTTCCTCAGCCAGTCCTGTTTTTTTTGTCCTGTCCTGTGACTGGGATTTCTTTGTTTTTCAGATAGATGGTTAGTAATGGGTTTAGACAAGTCACATAGGTATGTTTCAATTTAAAGCTTTCCAGAAGCTGATGTTTACGGGATTCATCCTTTGTGACTGCCTATCCTGCAAGTACGGTTCTATAAGTATTTTAAACATCATGTGAGTCACGTTTAGTGTTGGTGAACCGCTACATGTATATGTGTGTGTTTGTGTGTGAGAGTATGTCCACCAAAACCTGGTTGTGAGAGATGAACAGAGATATTTACAGGTTCCAGTTGGCATGGCAACAAAAACCAACAGCTCTCATTCTTTAAAAAATGTTCAGTGCCATGCTCAGATCAGCCAGAGGAAAATGCACAAAGCGTTTAAGCCTTTCTTTTGAAATAGAGTGCACTGTGACACCCTTCGTCTTCGGAGAGGCATGAGCATGTAGCGTTCAATTCTGCGGCGCATCTCGGTGTCTGTTTCTGGTTCCATTCCCCTCCTCCTCTGTAGCGTCCTCTAATCAGGACATAATGAGAGCTAAACGAGGTTGCATCTCCACACTGAGGGCTGCTGGATTCTCTGAGCACTGGGAAAGGGCTGTGAGTCGTTCAGAAAGAGGGCGAGACAAGAGAGACTGGAGGCTGCAGATGGACAGAAAAGGGAGAGAGAAATTCCATATAATATTCCAGCCGCCTGAGAACAAACAGCCACACTGAGTCTGTGCAACGCCGTTCAATGCCACTGTGCTCGGCCTTTCTGTCCCGCCAAACACTGAAGCTGCCTTGTATGCTTCACTAACGCAGAGAAGAGACCTCCTCTGTCTGCCCATCAACCACCATCCTTCCCTGCCCCCACCCAACCTCCCGTCATTTACCCCCATGCCTGCCCCCATACAGAAACTTGGCACACCCCGGGAGCAGCTGCAGCGGGGCTTCCAATGCACACGCTCAAGAGACACGCCCCCGGCCCTGCAGCCGTAGGAAGGGGCAACGGCTATTATGTGTGTGTGTCGGGGGGGGGGGGTGTATGTATGTGTGTGTGTGTGTGTGTGTGTGCGTGTCACTTTTCCACTCGTCCAGGATAGCCTATTTATAAAGCCTGCGAACGCACGATAAATCAAAAAGCGTTCATTCTAATACACACTCAGTCACATCCATATAAATTGGTCGATATGTTACTTCTGACTCATCATTAGAAGCAGCTTGTGTTGGCTGTTGTTTTGTTTGTTGTTCAAATTTCCCAAGTGGAGCTGAGTCAGGGGGAGGCTTCCCCCTGCCTTATGATATTACCAACAAAGCCTGTGCACTCCTCTCAAATGCATGGTACACTTTTCAGCCATACAGTGCCTTTCTCAGCCTTGTGTAGTCCAAATATGGTTTTTACTAACCCTAACCCCCAGAGAATCATTTCAGCTCAGCCATTTTTAGATGGGCCTTTCACAGAAATCTGTGACAAAAAACTGTGGCCCAAAGAATGTTAGATTGATAAATATATTGGAAAATAGGCCATTCAAGAATTAATAATAACGTGCCAAGAAATGACTGGAGAGAGACACAGACAAAAGCTAAACAACAGCAAATTTCAGGCACCATCTGCACCTGCCCAGAGACAAATCGCACCTGTCCGCTTGCCCTGACTGAAACATAATATTGCATGGAGATTAGAGGAGATTTGTGACTGGCAATTGGCCTAAATCTAAATTGTGCACTCACACAGGTAAAACACCTGTGGAAGGATCAATGCTATTCAATCAAATAATGAAATAATTCACACCTCTAATCTGTGCCCATATCATCCTAGTTTGTTAACATATTTGTGTTTTTTGCTCTGTGCGGTCCTGAGAGACTCTGTCCCAACAGGATGGGTGGGGGTTGATTATTCCCTCAAGGCGGTTATTTAAAATGGTGGTTGCCTCCTTGCTGGCACAGTAGGCCCAAACACCATACAGAGATATGGGAGCGCGTTCACACAAATGCGCCCACGCGCGTACGTACACACACACACACACACACACGCACGCACACACACACACACACACACACACACACACACACACACACACTCAGATTGGCTAAACACCCAAACCAATATCCTCGGATGGATATCCTGGCCGGGCACTGTGACAATTTATCAAACATCTACATGTCTCGGCAATCCATCCTTTCAACACCATTAAACAAAAAGAAGAATGTATGGCACACCCCTTAAATAGGGTGCAGTTGATAATTAGGCCTATACGAATGTAAATTTGGGCTAATCATGGTGTGTAGACCTAACTTCCATTCTACTACAGAAACATCATAACCCGGCAGCAGTGTGATATAGAAGTGAAGTCTCGGCACTAATTGTGAGCGCACGTCGCTATCAGCCCCGAACAGACCCTTTTGTTTCCGCCACAGCCCCTCATGTGGTCACCAAATTACGCACAGCGGCTCCCCTCCATCAAACAAAGAAATTAATTTTGAAAATGTGCGTCTTGTAGAGACACCCTTAAGTAGGCTAATGGAGTTTTTCATGTAAGACTCCTAGTCGGTAGCCTACATAATAAAATGCAGCGGCAGCAGAGTATCCTGGGCTACACAGGTGTTGCCAGAGCAACGAGTGCCTGTGAACCGATCCGCATCCTGCCCAGGACAATGAAAAGTGGGATGCAAACACTGCCACATTACGATATATTCTCAATTAGCCTGATCTTGGGACAATTACGTGCACAATATTTATCCTTACAAAAGAAGGCAATAAATCCATCCAGAGCATGAACATATAGATAATTTTGCATGGCTGAGTTGGGACAACGAGGACGCGCGTCCTATGATAAATCAATGACAATCAAACATGCTGAGCGCCACAGTGAAAAGGTGGATCTGACATCTTGTAAGTTGGCTTTCCGAAAATAGCGTGTGGTCCCTGAAGGGGCACACCAAAGTACCCTGACACAGCCGACCCGTGGGCATGCCGCTGGCATCCTCGCGCGCACACACACACCATACTACACCGTACCGGGCTACAGCAGGCGGTTCAAACAAAATGTTGTCAATGGACAATTATCTCATGCTTTGCGCTCGGCAGCATGCCACTGACAGGACTTCAACCTCATTGGCGAGATGGCTATGCATGATAGCCTACCTTTTACAATTGCGATTGCCTGGAGGCACCGGCGTTGCTATGGCAGCAAGCGATGAGAGTAGGGCTGTTCTGGTTGGGATTTGGACAAAGTGAAGCTTTGTCGGTAAAGGTGAAAGCAAGCGCGGACGGATAAACATTGATAAGTTGTAATTTTATTCATGTGACAGGTGCATGTGCGAAGCCTGAAATAATGGCAACTTAATAGGCGGCAACGGGACATCTCGTGCGCGTGTGCAAACGCACGCTCTTTCTCTCCCTCTATCTTTCTCCCTCTATCTCTCTCTCTCTCTCTCTCTCTCTCTCTCACATACACACACACACACACACACACTCACACACACACACACACACACACACACACACACACACTTTACCGTTGACTTGACCGGGACATATAGAACGGGTTTCCCTGATGCTCCTTTCTTGTTGTGCTCTCCCAAAATGTTGTTGCCGACCTGAAATCCTTTAGACTTCACCCAAAATTTGAATTTGGCGTTGATGTGGCTGTTGTCGACATAAACGCCATCCGACTCGTCGTTCTGCAACAGTGTCTGCATGATTTTGTTATATTTTCGCCGGGTGACGGTCTTTGTTTTCCCGGAGTCTCCATAAGTCCGGAGACACCAGTCCTGAAATTCACTGAACATCTCCGCCTCCAACACGACCGGACTCCGGCTCCTTTTGGGCGCATCCATGCACGCCTTTTTCGTTGCCATTGCTCTCTCTCTCTCTCTCTCTCCCTCTCTCTCTCTCTCTCTCTCTCTCTCTCTCTCACTCTCTCTCTCTCTCCCTCACTCTCTCTGTCTGATCCCGTTCAAATAGACCAGGCTAATAAAAAGCAGACTTCAATACGGGGGGTTGATTTTCTCCTCTGCTCCCCCCTGTCCCGCGTCGAGGAGGCTTTGCTTAAGGTTTTGGGATCCTATACCTCCCTTTGGTCCTAGCAGGAAAAAGGCTCATGAAAGTGACCCGGACAGCCGCACACCTGTTTGCAGAGGAGCTGTGCTGTCCCGAACCGCAGCGGTGAAAAATGTCACTTCCTCACATCATCCGCCGAGGAGCAGAGAGGGGGCTGTCCTATGCTGAGCGGGTATCTCCCACCTGTGCGTAAAACGCTCTTCACTAAAGGGTAGGCTATGAAAAAAACCACAGTCCTCGCTAAACAACAAAGAACAGACAAAAGCATGGAAACAAACGTCGCTCTCGGTTCCTATCGACCTACTTTCTAACAGCCAACACTATTTTCGGATGCGGGTTGCTCAAGCCTGAAAAAAAAGCGCAAAGACGCTCACATTTTGCTCCTATATGGTCTCATATCCGATCAACATGCGCCACCTGGGATTGTTTCTCAGCCTCACACCTGTTTGAATGGGACCTGCGCTGGCACTGTCTCATAGTCTATCCCATATGAAACCATTCATATCTGTGTGAGGCTGCTAACTGTCTCATTTTGCCTTGCTCCGGCCCCAAAGCCTGCGGCTTATAAGTAGCGTTATGATGCCTAGTCGCAGAGAGAAAATGTCCGATTTGGAGACGTGCAAGGTGGTAAAGGGCGGGGGCAGAATTTCTTTCACAGGGGCATAAGAATATGCTAGAAAACACCAATAACACAATTTATTTGCAATGAAAAAAAACAACAACACTTTTTGTAGATTCATACTAATCATGACCAGTGATGTAGCGGTGCATATAAAGGTGGGTAAACTAGTGATCATCTTAAGGCTAACAACCATCAATATATATATTGAAAAAAATATACAGTATATATATTTTCTGTTTAAAAGACCATACACTCATATAACTTTCTTCAGTTTGATACTACTTATTATGCTGCATATTATGAATTTATGTCATAAAGGATGTCAGCCTAAAAAGATAAAAAAAACTTTATTCTACAAAAGAAAAGGTTGATGAACTGAGTTTAGATGTGTTTACCTTCCACTACAAACCTGACTGTGGCCCAACATGATTTTAAGTTGAAGAAAGGATATAGATTTTTGTCTCTCTTGATGAGCTTATTTGTAGTGTTGAAATTTCTAAGCTGCAACAACATCTGCCCTATAGAATGATTTTAGCATTATATGAGAATATGAGTATTTCCATCCCATTACCTTCACATGGGGGGCAAGGGCAGAAAAATCTGATAAGCCATAAAAATATTCACTAAATTTAGGCTTAAACAGCCCAGAGAGAAGTGTTTGTAACTCTAACCAGGAACCAATGCACCACACGTTCTGCATCTCCATTTGTCTCCTGGAGGTCTAGTATATTTAGTTTAGTGCCTGAATGCGAGGTGTCCTATTCCTATTTTGTGTGTGTGTGTGTGTGTGTGTGTGTGTGTGACTCCTCCTGGCCTGTGCGTTATAGGACCATGCTGGTGGTGGTGACTGCTGCTGTTGCCATGACAGCAGCGCAGCAGTGTCTCCGGCTGTGCAGAGGGTGAGTGGGATGCCCCGTCCTCATCTCTCCATCCTGACTCAGACAACGGCATGCTGGACAAAAGCCCCACCCCGACTCACACCAAATAATGAACAGCTCAACAGTCAATCAATAGCTCGTCAGATAAAGTAAAACTGTGTGTGCGTGCGTGCGTGTGTGTTTGTGTGTAAGTGTGTGTGTGTGTGTGTGTGTGTGTGTGTGTGAGTGGTGAATGACCAAGGCCGTAGCAGGCTATTTCATTCAGTTTCATCATTTGGTCTCGTGTTGTGTCTCCTCTCAGGACCGGCCTGCATGCAGGATGAGCTCAAGGGCTCCCCATCCCACAGAGGAGGAAACATCTCCAAGCTACTCTTATTCTGTAAGGTTTTCATTTAGACATGAACCTCCAAAGCATTTTGTTGTTACTGTAAAAAGCTTTAAGATGGGAAAACACTCATAAACACACACAAGCCTCGGTTTTTGCAAATGCCATATCTGTCTATTGTTCCATATAGATTCCTTGACACGAACACACAGGAAACAAAATGCTACACTTCCAATGTCTTCTACTACACCAACGCCTAGCATCCACTGAGCGTGGAAGTGACTAGCTTGGCCCTCAACGCCACCATCCGTGTGGTTCAGCTGTCGGACCTGTAGGGAGGGTCACGCCTCCTCACTCCTAATGAGGCAAAACTGCTGTAATTATGCTCACCATCTCCCACTGACAGCTTTCTTTTCACCGTGGGGTGGACGACTCCTATCCTGAAGGGCCACAGCGAGCGCCGCCTTGCGCTCGAATACCAGATTCAAAAATAAAACCCCTCAGCGAGACGCTCTTTCATATTATACAGGTGCGTGTCACCATTTTCACACCCATGTCAGGCACTTGCATGACCTAATAAACCCTGATTTTATTCAAAAGTATGGTAACATCCCAGTCGTTGCCTTGAGGCTAAGAAATATAGCGTCTTCTTCATCCAAGAGATGAAAATTTGTCTCTTTACAAATGCACTGAACATGCTGTAGTGGGTATGTTATCCCAGACTGCTTACCCAACCCGACTTGAAGTTTCTCCAGGGGGATATTTACATTGCTAACAAAAAGGATGTTTGCAGATCTTTCACTTTAAAGAGAACTCTAGCCTAGTTGTAGTGTAAACAAACAAAATCTGGCTTCGTAGAGGGCGGAGAGACGTAAATAGGGCTTAAGGGGGGACATACAGGGAGGCCTCACAGTAAACACAAGCAGACAGAGGGAGAGAGAGGGAGCAGAGGGAGAGCGAGGAAGAGACTGACACAGAGCAGTGAGTGTTAGACTGAATAAGTGTATGAGAGGCAGACACATTGAGGGGGAGTGATGGTGAATCAGCCTCAGTTAGGGTGACAAGTTTACCCTGCCCGGCCCGGTGCTGATCTGCCAGTGTGATAAAGCCTGAGTGACAATTTGACGGCTACTGCCCCCTGATGGCCAAGCTTAAAACTACACCTCCTTTGTGTCACCCCATCCTGTCCGGACCCGTCCTACACAACTCCACATATCATTATACCTTCCTATTTGAACTGACTGCCGCCTTGGTGTATTTCTGCATTGTTTAATGATGAAAAAAACACTGAAATTTGCATAGGTATATGAATTTTACAATGTGCCTCCATTTATATTCAATAAAGAAATGACAGCAATCTGTTCTATTAATTCCCTGATGCTGCGTTTGATGTGTGATGAGATTCTGTGGCTGTACGGAGAGGAGGAGCGAGCTGACTGCATATTTAGTGTCTATTATGTCAACTCTCTCTTTGTCTGCTCATTCAGCCACAACACCGACCAGCCAGAAGTTGGATTATTGGTGTGATGTGGTGGTGGTGGTGTGTGTGTGTGTGTGTGTGTGTGTGTGGGGGGGGGGGGTGCGACATGAACACACACTGACAGCCTTATGGGACCATGAGGCACGGAGGCAGGGAGGCACGGGGCGGTGGGTCAGGGCCTGCGGTGGCTACAGGCCATTGGGACAGCAAAGCCAAGAGGCAGAATGGGTACAGTCACCATGGAAACACAAGCGGCCCAGGCAAATCATGGCAACTGGTAACTAAGTAACAGGAAACGACGGACCATAGAGGGCGATGGGTCTGGTTAATCATGAAGAGAGGGGGTATTGGCGAGAGAAGGGAGGGAAGGGGGGCGGGCGGGGGGGGGGGGGGGGCAATGGCGGGGAGATAAGGGCCGTAGGTCTTCTCCAAAGTGTGAGCTCATTCACTCCCTGCGTGGATTGGATTGACTCTGGATTAGTGTCAGCGTGTGCTGGAGAGGGAGCCTCCACCCTGCTTGCACCATCCTTTTCTTTGTAAATTCATGAGGGGGTGTAAATGAGCGAGTGCTACAAGCAGAGGGGAAACGAGCTGGACTGCAGCCATAAGATGAGCCTTTGTGCGTGTATGCGTGCGTGTGTGTGTGTGTGTGTATGTGTGTAGTCTATATAGGTGTGTGTGTATTTGTGCTTCTGTGTTTGTATGTGCGCGCATGCATGTGTGTCGAGCGTAAGTGTTGGCCTGCCCATGTATGCCTGTATAATATACTGTGTGTTGCATTTGTGCCCCAGAAGATGGAGGGGGTGGGCGGGTGGATGTGAGGGGGGGGGGGGGGGGGGGGGGGGGGGGGGGTGAGGGGGGGGGGGGGGGGGGGGGGGTGGGGGGGGGGGGGGGTAGGTTGGCCTCAGCCTCAGCCTCGCTACAGAGAGGAAGCTACAGTTGACACCCACAAGGAAGTAACCCTCAGGAAACACTTGTTGCGAGAATGTAGTCCACAAGTCATCCACAAGTGCAACAGTTCTCTAATCCGCCCATGCTCCTGAGCCACATGTTTCCACTGATAAAAACTTGCTTTATGATTGTTACTATATATGATATACAGCAGTGTTGAAATTCCTGACCATGCTGCTGATATACAGCTCAAGATAGATATATAAGAGGAAAGAGTTATCATACATGATAAACAGCAAATGAGCATAATTTTTGAGTATGATATAAATTCACAGTTGAATGTTTCCTACGGGTCAGAACCATACAGTGGACATTTTGTTTGGTTGGTTGGTTTTTCCTGTGAAGTAGACAATAAATTGTGATTCAGCCAAAAAATAAAAAAAGACTTAAAGAAGCAAAATCCTTTTGAATAGAATTGATGTACTTATATATAAAATGCATTGTAGTTTAAAGTTTGTCTGTGTGTTAGTTACATTACGACCAAACAAAAAGGTATTCATCAGATGTGGCCTACCAGCAAGTAGTGTGTGTATGTGTGTGTGTGTGTGTGTGTGTGTGTGTGTGTGTGTGTGTGTGTGTGTGTGCATGCCTGTGCATGTATGTGTGTGTGTGTGTGTGTGTGTGTATTTTATTGAATAAAAATTTTATTTGGGCCATTTAGGCTGCAGGGGTCATTAATTAATTTCATGTTGATCAGAGGTAGTTTGCTACTTTCTAATCACAGCTGTGCTTTGGGACAGCAAGTCTAACAACTTTAGATGCATCACACATCGCACCACGTCAGGATCTTAACTGGACTAACTAGATTATACCTGGCTGGGTGAATGAGAACAAATAAAGCTGAGCCTGACTTGTCAAACCAGCTTCAAATCATCATGAATAACTTTGACAACTATTTCCCTACTGCTAATTTCTCCATTGAACTCTATGGATATAAGCTTGTTGTCTCAATGCACAGCAGTGATTAGAAATTAGCAAACTACTTTACCTTAAAGGTCTGGTCAACATGAAATTAATTGCATACATGATATATAATAAATATACGGTCTGTGGTGGATTGTTTCTCATGTATCCCATGTTTATACAGTACTGCACATTGCTTCAGAGAGGCAGGAAAGAGAACATGAAACTGAGATATCAGGAGCCCGGAGATGCTTATATGGGTTTCAGACATCTCGATGTGCTCAGCAAGAATTTCTGAGTACATACAAAAAAAAAAGGTTTATTTGAATACAGTTTTAATCTGTTCAACTTCAAACAGCCTGAAATAGGGGATCATGAATGAAAAGGCCTGAATTGCTTTAACTGTTTGTTCATTTTAACAGAAAATATATTTTATACTGTTTTTAACGCCCCCAGAATCTGACTATCGACCTCTGCTACCTCTGCATGTCCAGATCATGGTCCAGATAATACACCGGTCACTAATTGTGTTTCTTCCTCACCACCACATCCTGCACTAAACTTACGCTCACTAGCCCCCCCGGGCGGCCTGGTGGCCTGGAAGTGTCTCCAGAGGATTTCTTCAATTATTAGGCCTAGGCACTCTACTCGGAAAACTGGCGGTGTTAATCCTCAGAGCCTTCGTCACATCACGTTAGCCCCTTCTACTACTGTTGTGAACCCGACATTGACCTCTTTCACTCCAAACGATTTTAAAGCACGTAAAGGGTCTCTTGGTCTCTTGCATTTTAATGCTAGGAGCCTTATAGCTAAGATGGACTTCCTAAGGATTTGGGTTGAGACCACAAACCCTGACATCATTGTTATCTCTGAATCATGGCTGAATAACACTATTTCTGATATGGATGTGGAAATAAATGGTTTTAACATCTTCAGAGTAGATAGAGTCAAAAGAGGTGGTGGAGTGGCCATTTTTGTAAGAAATGACTTAAATGTTGCTGTAAAGGTTTCCGTTTCTGTCCCAGGTCAGTTTGAACTACTGGCGATTCTTGTAGAAATAGGTAGAGACTGCCCTCTCATGGTTGTGGGAGTGTATCGTCCGCCGTCTGCTAGTTCTGTTCTGTTCAATATGACAGAGCTTTTATCTTCCTTGGTTACTTCGGAAGTGGTTATTATGGGGGATTTTAACCTGAACTGGTCATCTCATGTAGCTGATGGCTTGAAAGATATATGCTCTGAGTTAAATCTGACCCAATTAATTACAGAACCCACACGACCAAATATGAAAAACCTTGGGAATTCCACTCTTTTAGATCTCATTCTCACTAATAGGCCCCATAATTATCAGCATAGCTGTGTGTTCTCAATAGACTTCAGTGATCACTGTCCGGTTGGCTGTATTAGGGACACTAGAATGAAGAGGTCAGGGTCACAGTTCATCTGTAAGAGGTCTTTTAAGAAATTTGATAAACAAGCATTTCTACATGATCTATATCATAGTGATCTCGCTTCTACAGCTCTGGTTCCAGATGCTGAACCGGCCCTGGAACATTTTTTGTCTATTTTTAACTCTTTAACAGACAAACATGCCCCATTTAAGAGACAACGAGTTAAGAACAGATGTAACCCTTGGTTTACTCGTGAATTAAGTGGTCTTATTTTGCAGAGGAATAAAGCATGGGTATTGGCCAGATCTACTGGCTGTGCTGTGGACTGGCAAACTTTCAGATGTCTTAGAAATAAATGTACGTTCATGGTGAAAAAAGCTAAGTCTACCTTCTACCTGAACAGTCTGTCTGATTGTGGAAACAACTCAGCCAAATTCTGGAAATTGGCTAAATCTTTGAAGGGCAGTATTTCAGCCACTCTCCCGCAGCAGATAATGCTGGACTCTGGCCCTTTAAGTGACGAGAGGGAGATCTGCAATGTTTTTAATCATCACTTTATTGATTCAGGCTCTCTATTTGATAAATTGTATGGAGTACCTAATTCACAACTAGCTCTAGATGACAGGGTCGCTGACGCAAATGAGGAAGTGCCCTTGGCTTCTCCTCATGGAAGCGTTTCCATTTTCACAATCAGAGAAATTAACTACTATGAAGTTTTAGATGCCCTGTGTTCTTCTAAATTTATGAAAAGTTCTACAGGCGCAGATCAGTTAGACCCATATCTGTTACAGCTTGCTGCCCCCCTTATAGCTGAGCCTCTAACACACATTTTTAATTTAACAATCACCTCTGGCCTAATCCCTAAAATCTGGAAATCAGCCTTGGTAACTCCTTTACATAAAGGGGGCGATACAAGTGATCTAAATAATTACCGGCCCATTTCTAAGCTTCCTTGCCTAGCCAAGATATTGGAATCTCTCATTAATACACAGCTTCGGAATTTCTTGTCTACAAATGCTATTCTAAACCCTTATCAGTCTGGTTTCAGAGCTGGTCATAGTACAATTACAGCTGCGAGTCTTGTAGTTAATGATGTAATTTCTGCTCTTGATAATAAGAAACATTGTGCAGCTCTGTTTATCGACCTATCAAAGGCTTTTGATACAGTAAATCATAGGTTACTTTTGGACAGACTGTCCTCTTTAGGGTGTGATGAAGTAGCCTGTAACTGGTTTCGGGACTACTTCTTTGCAAGGACCCAACGTATAGAGGCCAAGGGCTTGCAATCCCAGGTTTTGGAAATAGTGAATGGTGTGCCGCAGGGTTCTATTTTAGGTCCAACATTGTTCACATTATATATAAATGACATTGGTGCCTCTGTAAAGAACTGTAAGCTACACTTCTATGCCGATGATACAATTCTCTATGCCTGTGCATCATCCGCAGAACAAGCTGTAAAAAATCTTCAAGTTGCATTTGACTGTGTTCAGAAATCTCTGACTGATCTCAGATTAATCCTCAATGACTCTAAGACGAAGTATATGCTCTTCTCACGAGCCAGAAACCAAGACAAAGCATTAAACATTTGCTCCCTTAATGGGGCCAAAATTGAGCGTGTAGCCTCATACAAATATCTAGGTATCTGGCTAGATGAAAAGCTTTCATTTAAAACTCACATATTTGAGCTCAAAAAGAAACTGAGGACTAGACTGGGATCTCTCTACAGAAACCGATCATGCTTTACTCTTGAAAACAGGAAGGCAATTGTACAATCAACTCTTATATCAGTTTTGGATTACGGTGATATACTTTATATGCATGCTGCCCCTACTACTCTGAAATCACTAGATACATTCTACCATAGTGCCCTACGGTTTATAACTGGGGATAGTTTCAGAACTCACCACTGCTTACTTTATCTGAAATTAGGATGGCCTTCGCTTAGTGTTAGGAGGGAACAACACTGTCTCCTCTTTGTCTACAATGCATTACTAAATCAGTTACCTTCATATCTTACATCTCTTTTAAAGCTCAAATCTATCTCTTATAAGACACGTGCACAGGAATATTTGACTCTTGAAACTCCCTTCATTAACACTGAACTTGGGAAATTAGCTTTTAGTTTTTATGCACCAGACAAGTGGAACAGCCTGCAGGAATTGCTGAAACTAAAACAGTTGGTTTCACTCAATCATTTTAAGTTTTTATTGAAGGACATGGTAACAGTGGAGTGTTCCTGTTTCTATTGATCTGTAAAGATGCTTTATGTTATATGTATATGTATGGCTTTATGTATTTTCTATATATTGTGTTGTTATATCGTGTGTCTCTGTGATGCTTTATTGTTATTGTATTGTGTCAGGGCGTCATTGTAAAAGAGGGCACCCGCTCTCAATTGACCACCCTGAATAAATAAAGGTAAATAATAATAAATCATTATACCTGCAAATCCTCTCACACTGAAGCTGAAAATGTGCACTTTAGCCTCATAACCATTGTGTCTTTTCATAACCAAAGAAGCATGAGTATGAGGCCAAAATAATAAAGTGTATAACTATCCAAATATTCATGGAGCTCACTATATGTGACAGTCACTGTAATGAAAGGTACTGTATTATGAAACTCGCAGAACAAATCATCACACACAATATTCTCTGGATTATTTTACTTACTTCAGGTATATTACACCAGATCGAAATGATTTAAAATGAAAAACCATAAATGCATTGGGAAAGAGCGTTAAATGCATAGAACCACAGTCCTTGCCACCCAGCCCCTCCCCTCCCCTATACACTCCGCTGCTCTTTCCCCTGTGTGGTGTGAGAGGCTGAGGGGCCCAGAGGAAGCCCATTACTTCGACACAAAGGCAGATGTATGTGTGACCCTGGTGGTCCAAACCCTTGTTCATAACTGAACCTTTATCTTTGACACAACATCTGCTTGAGATGGCAGCCATGAACAACTTAAGGAATAAACAAGCACAAGCTGGCATAAAGCCCACTGTTATAATCTACAAACCCGATCCTGACCTTAAGCGACCTGATTTTCGGCGATTCACAAATAGCCGGTTTGCGTAGCTGAAACTCTTGCTCAACCGCTCTCTCTCTCTCACATGCATAGGATCTGTCAGTGGCACCTGTGCTTGGCCCCTCTATCCTCCTCCTCTACAGCTGTACTGGGCTCACTATAGGAAGACACAAACACTCCCTACTGCCCAAACACTCCACAGCTCCTGTTCCACCACCCTGATTGGCTGTGACATGCTTATAGTGACCCCCCACAGCCGTGCTGACATCCACTTTGGCGTGGCTGTGCGACACATCTGATCGCACCTGTCAGGCTCTGTCCTCTAAGCCTTATCCCCTGAATGCTCCCCCTGACCTTTGCCTCTGTTTTCTCCCTCTTCTTTAGACTTTTCTTCCCTGTTCTCAGGCCACAAGTTACCCTGCCTGCCCTTCCCCCGCCACACGATACTCTTTAGAGAAGTTAGGTGGAGATTCTTTACCTACATGACATTACCTCTCTTGATACTGCGCGATTAAATCAATTCTGTAACAACTGTTGATTGCATGACACGTCAGGAAATTGTGCTGCATATTCAGTTTTCCATTTCCATATCGTTTTCATTATGAGGCATATGAATCGTTAACATTGTGGATCTCATTGAGAGCTAAATTAAATCAGTGAATCACAACTTGAGGCATTCCCATATGACATACGAGAATAAAGCCCTAAACAGAGCTCTTTTTTTTGGGTTTGGGGGAATATATATATAATCTAGCCGGAGTTAATTGTTTACCATGTCACTCTCAGTGAGTAATCTCATCATCGAGTCCCAGGAGCACTAAAACCGCCCAACCTGTGGGAGGTGAAGATTTAGGCTACTTACTCTGCCAGAAGGGAGGAGCATTGTCTATAATTCAGGGAAGAGAGTTACTATCCATGAAACAGGTGATGAGGTTCATTACACATTTGTTACAGAGTGATACATATGTTAGGAAAGGCCAGTGAATGATATTGCTGCTATATCCAGCCTTGCCCTGTATCCCATTTTAAAATGTGCTTTCTTGACACATTAGACTTTGCTACAAGAATCATTCAGGCTTCTCTAAGGATGTAGACCAGTCAGTGTAATTTATGGTGGGACTTCTTTATTTTCTCCTTTTATCCGGGATTCAGATCCCTAAATTCTTTCACTTGACCTCTTAACCCAACGGACGATGACAACGTAAAAAAAAAAAAGACCCTATCAAAACTCAACATCATCATCCCTTTCTTTAAATTTAAACAGAAACACACATATTTTCATGTATATCTCAATGACCGAAAGTGAACATCTGAACCCTGTTTCTCTTGTTTTTGCCCTCGTGCTCTGATGACCCTGCCCAGCCTTGGGAGGATGGGCTGGTGAAGAGGTGGTGGGACAAACAAAGCCCAGCCTGACCTGTGCGACCCTGCTGTGGGCTGCCAGTCGAGTGGAGCCACAGAAACACAGCAGGCAGCGTTACGAAGGCCCTGACTTATATCTTCATAATGAATGAATGTTACTTGAAGCTCTGTATAATCAAACAAGAACATATCATTATCATATAAACGCAATTGCATTAATTGCTTAATTAAATGATGCCAAGGTTTATGCTGTAACTGCCATCTAATAGAAGCAATGAGGATATTCATTCATAACATGCTTACTGCTGAAGCTTATCAGCCCACAATCTTAAATGCATACTGTGTAAGTTGTGTCATAATATATTCAATTCTTAATGGGTGCAAAAAAAAATTCAAAGGGGAAACTTCAATTCAAAATTTCAAAAAGTATTTAATAGTTAATGCCTTTTGCCAATATTGTTGATATTGTATTCACAGTACAGCAGGAGTTGCCATAAGTTTGTTTGTTTGTTTATTTATTTAGGACAACACACATTAACCTGTTAAGCCCTAGCCCTATCCCTAGGAAAAAACGCCTAAAATAATATACCCCAAATGAATCAGGAATAGCTCCTCAACCATAAGGCCTATATGCATATTTCTCCTTTGATAGGTAAGAAGCTAAGGAATATTCATTCAGTGTAAGTAAACCTATATCTGTTACCATTCCAGAGTAAATGGAGATGCAATAAAGGAAAAAGTAAGATTTTCATCCTCGCCTAGTATATAATTCTAAATTTTAAGGCAATATCACCATTATAACCAAGATCCCATGGATAATAATGCAACTGAATGTCTTCTCCTAGTCTTTGACTACAACTGTAACTGCAAATTTGATGGAAATACACCAAAATACAACATTTATGTACAATTCCTAAAAATATACTCAGGCGGTCTCCAGGTTTTGGTCAAGTTTACAATTTACATTATGCCTGTTTACTGGGAGTTTTACTTCAAAACACTACTCATTTCCATATAGCCATGTTACAAATAACATACATCTCCCAAAAACATTGAAATAGTAATAAACACAATGATTAGGAATCAATATTCATATATGTCTGAAGAGATCCATGCTATTCAGGCAGATTAATGGAGAATGCAAGGGTCCTCAGTGCTGTGTGAGGTATCCCCAGTTTCGTCTGAGTCAGAGGAAGAGAATGGTATATGGCTCATTGGTGTCAGTGCTTCGATGCAGCCACCAGAGGGCGACAAAGAGCCACAACACCCTCCATAGGGATTCAGTCTGGCTGGACTAAAATGGCTGGGGAATCCCCCCTGACGATCGTTTTAACTACCGTTTGGTCCCAAGTTACGGCAGAGAAAACGTAAGTAACTAAAGTGTGCCGTTTTTGGCGAAAATAACAGCCTTAGTGAAATATTTTGGCAAGAACATAGATTTTTGTCAGTATGACTGTAAAATGTGAAGTTTGACTGCTACTTTTCCCCGGAAATGACGGACTGTGTCGTTCCATTTTCGAGGTGCGTTTACTGTCATTGGAAAGCTCGGAATTTCTAGTTTCCAGCGATACCAAGCATGTTATTGTAGACTGAAGAGAAAATTATCCCCGATCTTTTGATCACAACTTGCTCTTATATTTACGAAGTTTATATTTGTAAGACTTAATTGTTAAAATACTTAGTAATAAGACATAGTTTGGTCAACATACAGTTGGTTTACAGATTCTGAAAGGTGAAGACCCCATGTTTTCAAAACAGTATAACATTCATATCTTCTATTAATAGACCATCTTCTATGCGATTTTTCATAACCGGTACCGGGTCCGTCGGGCTTTAATCAACATTTCTGTAAATGTGCCAGTGTTAGCCAGCTGGCTAATTTTCAGCTGTAGTCCTTTTGGCGAGATGTTTTAAAACCTGTAAAGTGATAAAAAAAATGTATAGAAAAAAGACAACAAGATGCCATAGAGACAGCAACAAAGCAAGAACTCTCAAGGCAGAACACAAGCCATGCAAAGCAACAGGAAACAGCAAAACATCAGCACAACAATACAGCAACAACACACAGCCAAGCAATACTGACCACAACCAACTTATGATACATGCAGACATGCAGAACAGCAATAACCAGTAAACATAAATAAAATACAGCAATCATTATTTAGATCTTATTCAAGTGTTACCAAGTGTTCTTCTAAAGTATGAATGGTCAGATTCATATACCTGAGAGATGCTTTGCTATTTCCTCCTGAAACACAGTCAGCACAGTTATTTGCCATTTGAATCTCTTTCTCAATTATCCTACTTTGACAATGACTTTGAAACACACATTTCTAGAGTAAAGCCCCAGTAGAAAAGCATGTGTTCAGACTCTAAACATGATCAAATACTGAACCACTAAGTGGCACCACTGGGCCATTTTTGCTTGAAGAATTTGAGAGACAAATGTTCATGAAGCAGGTCAAATTTGCCAGCTTTAAAATATATGAAAGCACTTTTAGAGTTGTAACTTAAAACACACACTTTGAGATTTGTAATTTAAAAAAAAAAAAATGAAAATGAGCAGGAAATACATAACTAAATACTAAATACTGCAATAGCACAGTAGCCTGCAAGGATATGCAGCTGGACATTAATACAAAAAAGATTACTGTTTTTTCAAAATAGCTTATTGTACTTTTAACTATAATAATAATTACAATATTGTTAAAATGTCATAAAATGATTTTGGAATCACAAAGTGTCTCGTGTGTTCAACCTTTTTTATAATATCTGGAATCTAAACCAGAAATCAGCTGTTGTGAATAAATATACCTGACTGTTTATGTGACACCAAATTAGCAGTTCCTTATGTTTACTTTCTGTAATTGCGGTATGCTGGCCCCTGATGACAATGTCACCACACTGCTATCTATTTTTATTTTGCGTTACTGAACTGAAGACATTTTCTTTTCACTCTCAGCTCTTGATATGAGAACTGGCAGTATGCGGCAGCCAAATGTGGCTCTTACATACTGAAGCAGTAGGTGTGCTTATATTAGTCATGTTTCAAGGATCTACATCAAACGGACCTATATTATTATGAAAGGTGCAATAAGCTTCGAGTCAAAATCCACAAGAATCTGTGAATATAGCTACTACTATTACTAACTAGTACTACTACTTAAAATTTCTATAACCAATTAAATGATGCTTCAGAGGGGCTTTAAACACACTAACATGTTTAAAAAGTGTTAGTAACTGCAGGCCGATATGTTTGGAAACAGCTATTTGTGGTACACTTCAGGGGAGCGTTCAAGCAACCTTTGCCTACCTCAAACATCAGAAACGTATCTTGTGTTTGGCAAATGTACATTTCTAATAATTGGGTTATTTATGTCTACGGCCCACTTCATTCCTATAACATGGTCATCTTCCCTTGCCGACAATGTTGAATGACTGACATTTTGGCAGGTTACACAACTACTAATTGCCCAGCACACATTCCGTTTCATAAATAATTACTGCGGCTGCTCCAAGACAAAAAGCAATATTCAGCTCTACGCTGGAACAAAACCAGTGATTGTTGGTAGATGGGGCGAATGGGTGGCCCAGCCTGTCCTGTAACTGTAACACCACAGGTTCAGTCCCTGTGTGTGTCCTTCAACAGTCATGTGTCCTGTCAAACTGCCCTTGAGCCAGACACTGAACCCCTACATGCTCATTCATACGTTGCTCCAAATATCAGATAATGAATTAAATCCTCTTGCCCGGTCCAAACTCCATGACCGGTACCATGCGGTGGAAAAGCGGCGGAAAAGCGGCATTTGACCCAAAGCTGCAGCTCAAACTGGTCTCAGCTCATGCAACTTTTATCTACAGGTCCCAAAAATCACCTTCCTTATATGTTTTGCCCCATGGCTTCTATCCAATTAACTCAAAATCCAGGTGAATTACAACTATGATAAATTTGTTCTTGCTCAGAGTAGAGATGTAGGCAACAAGTCGGTTTGCACACAAACCCTGTGTCAAGGTTTTGGGTTTTGAAATGTATGGTCTTTCTCAGCCCAAACCTTAGGATCAAATGCTTTTAGTTGAAGATGTGCTCATTTTGTTCACTTTTCATGCTAAAACAGCAGCTTATTTCACAGACAATTGGCACGCGGTTTCAGTCCCGGTGTTCCGGTTAGCTTATGTAAAACACGCTGAAGGCTACTTGGTGTAATGGCTGCAATCGTGAGCTGACTATGCGACAAGATGGCCCAGGCATTGTTCTGTGGGCTTTGGATAAGCGCCATATTGGTTGTACTGGCTTGCTCATGTTGACTGTGTTTTCGCCTACATTTCGCCAGTTTTTTTTTTTTTTTTTACACAAGACTGCTTCATTAAAGTTTTACTTGGCTAAAAGAATCATTAGAGCCAAACCAAAGTCTGCCTTTTTCGTGGACTTTCGCGACATTTCAACCCTCTACCGCCTGTTTTCTTGCCAGTGCGTCGATACAATGTTACAAATAAAGTAGCTACTACATGGAACATTAGCAGCCCCACTAACTGTTACCATTGTAACAAATTGTTTCAGCCCGACCATATCAACGTTTCTATGTGTTTATGGAGACAGTTTCTGATCCCACACTAAAGGAGACCAGACTCAACACACCACGAGTCTCTTATTTCTGAGAAACGCAAGTCAGGTATTCCCGTTGTGGCATCGGTTACCACGTTTTAACTATTAGACCACTATCTTGAAATGACTGATCTGTATAACAACTGAAAATCGATCAAATCTTTCGGATGTATGATCATCTGCAACGACCCTAAAGGCTACCTGAGTTGGACTGCAGCCTGTCCCTAACAAACACCATTATAGTATTCCTGTAGCCTACGGATTTAAAATGTGTTTGCAGTACTCAGTGGTGAGTTTATAGCGACCTTATCACACTTTATGCTATTAATGTCTCCTATAGTATCACTAGCCTATCATATTCCTAATAGGATATTGGCCTAGCCTAGTGTAGGCTATAGTTCTGCGGTGATATCAGAAATATTATAGGATTACTATAGTTCCTTTCGTAAAAGAACTCCAATTAAAAGTAGGCTAGCGAGGCTAGGGTCTGTCTGACAACAGAAATCGGTGATACACTGGAACAATTTTCAATTTTCAATTTGCAAGTTTGGGTTTGCATTGCCTGCAATGACGCTACCAATTATCTGTTTTTACCTAACTATTGACGGCGGTGATATATATGTAATACATATGCTATTATTCGTAAACCCACAGCAGCATACTAACTAATCCTGCTACGGGATAGCTCTCTTTATAGGCTACATCCAGTCCTCCAATCCCCGGCCAGAGCGCATGTCACATGAAAGTAGACCTATTGGAGAATGTGCTGTACGACGAATACAAGACTCAGGCCCCCCATCTATCCCTAAGGGTGGCAGGCGAGGTAAGTCACCCATGATCTATCCTATATATTAAACGCGTCGCTTATTTATAATATAGCGTCACTTTCTCGCGCTCGAGTGAAGGTAGCCTAAGGATCATACTCGCAGTGTAATGTTTTGTAGCTGGTATTGTCATGGTTTATTCTAAATGTAACCTGCTGCAGACACAAAAGCACAAAGACCGGTGCCGGCTCATCCAAACACAAGACGATATCACCAGATAATATGGGGAGCTGGGGACTTAAATTGACACGTCTGGTGTATTTGTTATTAATAATACTGCTCTGCGGGTTTATTACTGGGTCTATTTAGTTGTTTCGTCCAACAAAATAGTAGCCTAAAAGAAACAAACTTATAGACGACCGGCTGTCTCCAGTGTGAGGAAGCTCTACTGCTGCAGCGCTATGCCTAGAAAGTGCAATGTTGTAGACGAGTCCTGAAGAATCAACATGCCGGTCGGCGTGGGGTTGAGGCACTTTGTAGTGGATCATATTTTTTTGTCCCTCTTAAGTTACGAAATTTGATCTGAACTTAAACCCAAAGTTGCCTTGTCAGGTTGAAGGGAAAGTATACAGCCAACGTTCGCGGCAAAAAAAAACGATAACGCGAGATTTACGAGACTATGCATTGAGGAAGGGGAGGAGAAGCAGCAGCGTGGCTGAGGGAGAAAGTGTCTTGCAGCATGGCACTCAGCTATTCGTCTTGATAAAAGAAAAAAGCTCACATATGACCAGATATTACAGATGGAAGGATGTCTGGTGTTTGATTGCACCACACAATATGACAGAAAGCCAGCCTTCACTCTCCACAGTCAGACAAAAGGAGATTAAGCCACCCACCCATTCTGACCCCCACCCTCCTCACCCAGTGAGGTGTGTCATGGGACAGGATTGACATTTGGCCTGGCAATACTGACAGGTCCTTGTTTTTTTATTTGGTAAAGACATTATGACAGTTCCTTTATGAAAAACACCTGTGTTCATTTTATAATCAGCAATAGAAGGATGATATACAGACCCTATCAACCCTTGAAAAAGCTATATTGGTTGTGGTGGCGCTGGCTCACAGAACATCTGATGTGGTGCACATTTAAACAGGATCCAGGAAGCTGTTCCAACCATTTATTGTAATCAAGGGTGGATTGAAATGGTTAACAGTTGGATGGTGGTCGGTGGATGATTTTTTCTATACAAAGGAATATTAAAAGAAAATATTACATATCTGATGGTATCAAACAAATAATAATAAATTAGGTAAATTAGGTTATCGTTTTAACTTACATCATTAATGCAGCCACAATCTGGCATTTCACCCGTTTCTCCTTAATTAACAGGATTAAACTCAGGAATCTAGCATAATAAATATAAAACAATCTGTTAACTTTCAAACAGTACATGCCATCAACCAAATAACATGTTATAAAGGTGAAGTCCTTATAAAACTCACATTGGTTCTCTCTTTGTTCTGCCTGGAATGGTTTGGAGGGAAAAGAGGAGAGTCACTGGAGTTATATAATCTTGGGGGAGTGGTCTAGTCAGGAGTGGCAGTCTATGTGATGATGCAGGTGGGGTGGAGACTTGTAATTTAATAACCCTATTACAGCAAAACTACACTATTATGCCATTGCTTATAACAATATTGTAGGAATATTAGTGATACAACAGGAGATTAAAAACACCATACAGTATGGTAAGGCTGCTATAATGTCACCACAGTCAGATTGTAGACAGATGATAGGAATATTATAGTGAATCTTTGTTAGGGACAGATCTATACATAATTATAGACATGAATACGAGTGAATTAACACATATAGTAATGTTTGTCATTATGTAACCATTAATCCTTAATACTTCAATTTAGAAAAATGGGGTTTTGTTGTTTTCTTTCTCAGAAAGCTGCAAGATGGCGACTGAGGTGGTTGTGACTCCAGACGTTGCTCTTGGAAAAAGCAACCGCTTTCACTTGTTGACCTGGCTCAATAACCTGCTGAAAACCAGCTTCACACATGTGGAGCAGACAAGCTCAGGTACCCATCACATTAGCAGACCAAACAGTCTGCACTGGTTCAGAGAACTCGAGCTCAGCACTTTTATATCTTACATACTGAACTGTGTGTGTGTGTGTGTGTGTGTCCACAGGTGCATGTTACTGTCAGATGATGGACTGGCTCATCCCTGGCTCTGTTGACATGAGCAAGGTGAAGTTCCAGGCACAAGGCGAGGAAGACTACAAGCACAACTTCAGTCTCCTCCAGGAGGTCTTCGAGAAGAGCAGCATCACCAAGGTCTGCACCTTTTCCCTTTATGTATAAACATCACAATGTTTTTGTTTTTTTATTACTGTTCCTCTGTGTTTTACTGGCATTTATTTGAGGAGTTCATTTCCAAAATGCTATCTAGCCATTTAGGAAAAAAAATCTTTAGTTGAAGTTCATCATTTAATTATGTCTGAAATATACTATGCTTCAAAGTAATAATGATGTATTTTCATTTTTTTAAAAGCAGATGTCACTGTTTGTTTTTTTCCTAAACTTTTGTTAAATATAATGCATTTCTATTGCTTGTTGTGGAAGGCATTTTCATTTTTGGATTTTCTTATGAATGATTTTTGTCTTGTTTCAGACCATTCCGGTTGAGGAGCTCATAAAAGGGAATTTCAAAACCAGCTTTTCCATGTTGAAGTGGTTCAAAGTTTTCTTCTCGGCAAATGTGAAAAATAAGGACTACGACCCGTTAAAAGCTCGGGACGGCCAGGAAATCAGCCCTAGCGTGTCGTCTCTCACCAGGAGCACCAGTTCTCCTAGACCCAGTGAGTCTAACTTCTAGATTTTCTTTCAGTGTCATAGCCTTAAAATACAGCAATGCATGTAATTTGATCAGCTCATTATAGTAATCATGTGGTAATCTTTTTCTTTTGCTTTGTCAGGGAGCTTGAAGATGGAATCGGATGTGGATGAGGACGGCAATATAATGCATAGGAAACCTGTCCGTTACGATGATAAGTGGAAGGAAACCTATGACTGGGTGGAGCGCAGCACTCTGGGAGGGCTTTATACCTACTGCCGTGTGTGTGACATAAACCTGAACACGTTTCACACAGGCCTTTTTGACCTCAAGCGACACCTGGATACAAATAAACACAGGAAAAGAGCTCAAATGTTCAAGAGCATTGGCCTGCCGAGCGGAAATGAAGAGCCGCCGCCGTGTAGTGAGGCAGCTATTCGCTTTATTCAGAAGCACTGTCACTCCGGCTCCGCTGATGGCGATCAGGTGTCGAGCCGTTTTGCGCGCTATATGCTGGGGTTGCAGTACCCCAAAGATATTGTATCTGTTTGCCAACACACTCCTTACTGTGTGTACATTTATGGAGGGATAGCACTTGGAGAGGATGACATTGTCTCTGTGGTCCTCGTTGGGTTTTTTGATGTCAAAGCCTCCAGGCACTGCATCCGCCTTCTAGATGCTCTTCAGTCTCCAGCGGACGATGCAGGAGATCAAACAGCGGCAGCAGTGGTGGAGACCCTGAAGAGATTTGGGTTTCCAGCAGCTAATCTTGCCGCTGTTTACTTAGACGGTAACGGTGCGGCCTCAGAGCAGATCTGCTCGCAGCTCAGGGAGCTCAACCCGAACATTGTCGCCTTAGGAGGGCTGTATATGGTGGCTGATGGTGCTTGTCGAGCCGGGGTTATGGAGCTCTCCAGTCAGGCTCAAGAGATGATCGTAGACATCCACGCCCACTACTCCGCCTGCTCCATCAAGAACGACAACCTCAAGGCTCTTTTTGGCTCTGATAACAATGCAGACAGTCCGTTTTTTCATCTCAACACCAGCTGCCTTAACTTTTGCCTGTTAGTCACAAAAATCCTGGGAATGTGGACAGATCTCATATCATATTTTAGCTCTTGTGACAAGGACGATGACAAAGCCAAGTTAATCTGCTCCCATCTGCAGGATCCCAAACTCAGGGCAACATTTATGTTCCTGGATCAGGCCATGAAGCCGCTGCAGGCTTTCCAAAAGCATCTACAGACGCACGAGGGAGCAGCCCGGGCTGACTTGGTGCACATCTTAGAAGAAGCCAGCAGCCTGCTGCGCTCCTACGCCTCCAGCTTCCTCCACCCGCAGGCTGTTGTACGCTTCCTCAAGGAGCGTGACACCCAAATCCTCAAGAACAAGAAATTCCACCTGTCAGGAGCCGAGCTTAGTCTCGGTGGGTCCGCCGTGGAAGACTTCCTGAATGAGTCTGAGGCTGCAGAAGCGTTGCCACTTTTACAAGATGAAGCCTTGTCTTTCTATGCTGCGCTCACAGGCAGCATAGCAGAGGAGCTGCCTCTGTGCGACGGGGTCCTAAGGAGCATGGCTCAGCTCCTGAGCCCCCAGAGCCGGCTGAAAGTGACGGGGAAAGCGGTGGGGGAGCTTGGAACCAAACTGGGAGTCTGCAGCTCCCCTGAGGAGGTCAACCAGCTCACCAGTGAGTTCCTCGAGTACCAGCTGGCTGAGGAGGGAGAGAGAGAAGAGAGAGAGAAGGATAACCCAGAAGTGGTTTCACTGGAGAAACACTGGACCGGTGTGCTGAAGGACGCAGAGTCCACCTCCATCCTCAGGAAACTTGTTTTGACCCTGCTGTCCCTCCCCTGTCCTCCACTGGAGGCTCAGCGGGTTTTTACTCAGGTGTGTAAATGGAGCCGCATCACTGGGGCTGGCTGATATATCGTATCGATATCGTGATATGACACTAGATATTGTCTGGGAATGTGGTATCGTAATATTGTGAAATAACTTAAATGTTACGTCTTCCTGGTCTTAAGGCTGCGTTACAGTAAAGTGATACAATTTTCTGAACAATGATTGGCTTTACCTGCTCATCATATCCACATTACCTATTACTTACATACACATCACTGATTACCAATGATCATCGCTAATTCTCAAAATTTTCTTGTGTGTAAATAACTTATGAAAGCACGAATACTAAACCCCCAAAACATTGTCACATTATCAATATCAAGGTATTCGGTCTAAAATATATCGCCCAGGGCTATGTGTCACCATCTTGTGTCACCTTCACTCTGAAAATATGTGCTGGAGCTAAAAACATTCTTCTATTCAGAAGGTGTGTGGCTTTGTGTTTTAGTTTGTGTGTGTTGTGTTAATGCTGTGCTTGCATCAGGCCGTAGAGAACGGGGACGCCACGCTGTTCTGTGAGAGTGAAGCGATGACAGAGAGCGAGCAGGAGTCTGTCCAGGAGGCTGAGATCGCCATGGACGCCACTCTGTCCGACAGCGCCAGCAACAAGGACTCACCAGTCAAGACTGACAGGAAGAAGAAAGCTAATCATGATGCATCAGGTGAATTAAAAATGCTGAGCTCCCATCTGCATGTAACTGTATTTAATAACTTATTTTATATTCCATTTATCATTGGACGATGATAACGATTATTATGAAATCAGTGGTCTGGGTGTATAAGAAGTGTTGGATGAGTGCCAATCTTTGTTGAAGTTTGTGTGTTGAATATGTTGGACAAAAGGGTTTAGCATGGATTTGGCATGTTTTATTTGCACTTTAACAGGGTTCAAAGGCAGCCAAAGCTCCATTGCATAACGTTATCACTTCTCTAGATGTTTTAGATAGGTACTGATCCTATTAAAATTGTCCTAGTAGTGTCTGTTATGGTATTTATCTGTGTATCTATCTTGTTTTCTAGACTTGAATTGCCTTAATGGGACAATGAAGCCATGTGCAGTCCGCCTTACAAAGTTAACTGGTAAGAAAGATATTCTCAGTTTATTAGGATGATATTTGGTAATATTGTATATTATTTAAGGACAATTTGAGTTATGCAGATGTGACACTACCAGAGAATATTCAGCAAGCTATTCACTTTCTATTCGCCTCTTTTATTACTTTTATTATGAAATTAGATATCCAATCAGTTAAAGTAGTTGTGAATTTTACCCTTACAAAGTTGCTGAGACAGTAAAACTCACTATGGATTATTAGCTACCTAAAGATCTGTTTAAAGAATAACATTTTAGATGATATAATGAATTCTATTTTTGAAATGATTTTGCAACGAACATCACGATCAGGATCATCATTTTTGCATTTTATGTTTGGGGTTGAGATCCTCCAGATTTTCATTTTGAACATGTGCAAAGGCAGATATCACCTATCTGCTTTCATCAATGAAAAAACAATACGCTTTTTTCTGTTTTCTTACATAGGGCCAACAAATGAGCATGACACTGTATTTGGAGAGGATGGCATCTTTTGGAAAGAGGTAATACATTTGGTTCGCTGTTCGTCTTCTGCCTCTTAATCTACTACTACTTCTACATGGAAAAGCAGCAACTTGGATAAAAAGTTAGATTTTGTATGACTTGGTTATGCTTACTTTACTGCACCTAATCTTAAAGTCTTATCATTTGACCATAAATATCTTCAACTACACTTGACAATGGAAACAAATCAAAAGAAAACAGAAGCATGGATTTTTGTTGCAACCATTTTAAGCTTCATTCAAAATCCTAAGTTGCACCTTTTTTAAAGTAAACCTCCCAATTTTCCTTCCTTTATTTGATATTAACCTTACTAACAGCCTTTTGCCCTTTCCTTACTTCTTTATTCTTTCCTCTTTTATCTGCAAGGGACAATCATGATTGGCATGGCGAGAGGCAATTTGTCCCTGTATGAAGGTGTGTGTGTGTGTAAGGAAGCGAGACAGAGAGATGTGAGTGAGCATTTTTGGTTGTTCACTTGCATGTGCATGATGTATGTGTGTGTAATGAGAGTATATTGTCTCTCAGGGGACCATTAGGGGAGGTTATGGCTGGGAGAGCAGCTTGCGCCAGAAGCCGCAGTCCCGTACAGTGTTTCAGGCCGGTGCTGGCACCTGGGACGCACCTGTAGGTCTTGATAAGGACAGCAAAAAGGGCCTGGAGTCCCAAGATGAGTTGGTAGGTATACTCAAGTATACTACCAGAGCTCAGAGCCTTGAGAGGCTTCTCTGCCCCCTGAAATGCAAGCAGAAAAAAAAACCAACACGCAACTGTATGATTTACATTTCAAGGTGTCTCATTTGTCATCCTGCACAGTGGCAAACACATAATTGGATTGCATGATTCCACTTTGGTTTGTTTTGTCACTCCTCTAACATGCCTTCATTTCAGATTTCTCATTCGCTTTGTTCACCTGGTGCCACTTTAAATTAGAATCAAGACTTGAGTTTAAAATTTCATTCGAAAATATCAATACAAGTATTAAAATTATGAAAATGAGCGGTACACATAGTTTCTATAGCCACAATGACAAGACTGGTTGTTTCCATGTTAGTCAGTAAGAGAAACTCTTATTCACTTATGGGAAAAAGGAAGTGATTCTTTTCATTTGATTATCTCAGTTTGAGTTAGTCATTACGTTGCAGTGAACCGGTGTTTATGCTTCCTGGAATTAATCACTAAAGACAAGCTAGATTTAAGAATGGAATTGACCTGTGGTAAATGTAGAAATGCCATTAAGTAAACTTACCACCAAACACAATCACAGTAATCTTAGGCTTCCCGTAAGAAATATACACACGTTTCCTTCCAAATTCCTTATGAGCTGTTATTTCTTACCAGTGTAAATGTGGTTTATTTTCAGGTGAAAGAGAGTTCCCCATCCAGTAAGACCACATCGAGCCCCCGGATAGCAAGACGGGCCTCCGCCTACCAGGTAACATGAGCAGCTATTCAATTCTGTAACAACCTATGGGGAAAGGCACACAATATTAATGTTCTGTAGAATTCTCCAAGTCTACTAGTCAAACATCATGGCACAGAAATTAGAATTTACATGTAAGATCCATCACGTTTCACCAGTTGCTTTAGATACTGTTTTGGTTTTGCTTTATCCCTCCTGTGCTTCGTCTTTTGCCTTTGCAGGATGGGAAGGGGTTTCAGACAGGAGTGCTGGTCTGGGGGAAGTTGAAGGGCTTTTCCTGGTGGCCGGGGATGGTCATGCCCTGGAAGACTAAGTCCACACCGCCGGGTATGAGGAGGGTGGAGTGGTTTGGCGACGGCATGTTCTCAGAGGTTAGAAGTAAATCTGGTTTTGATCTGTATGTGCCAGACCTGCAGAAACAGTTGACATTTGTTGAAATGAATCTTGCTTACTTAATTGTTTTCTGCTGCAGATCTACACACAGGGGCTTTTGCCGTTCGGTGCCTTTTCTAAGTGCTTCTGCAAGAATTCCTATGCCAGCTTGCCCACCTACAAGGACGCCATCTACCAGATCATTGAGGTGAGAGGCAACATCACACAATCACAAGCGTATCACACCACATACTGTCTCTGCAACGTACATGTGATGTCATACAATATTGAATTGCAGGTCTGTTGTCTGTGTCTGTGCTATTGTTCTTTTGAATATATGCCTCCCTCCCAACACTAGCACTATATTGTGTACTATGTATGGAACAGACAATTATTTTTAGCCTTGTCCACATAATTGCAAAAATAATTGTCTGTTTCATACATTCTACACAATATAGTGCTAATCTAATGTAGCTATACAGTATATAATGTCACATTGAAATGTACCTCACCGCTAAATGGAGAATTTCACGGACAGTTTCCCTTAATTTCCCTTCATGGCTGTGGCTCTGTAATGTTGTGTGGTGATTTTTCTGACATGATTTTGGTCAACTCATGTCCTAGAGGACAAAGTCAATTCTCATCACTGCTGACATTATAATTCTGAATGTTCATTTCAGCCCTCTTCATGATTGCATTTTCATGATTGGATTTTCAGATCCATGTGAAAATCTCCTATAAAGGCTCAATTGGGCTCATGTCTGATTAATGAGAAGGCTTTCGATTTTGCTAATAGAGTTGAGTGGTATCCTGATATTATATATTGTGGTATTTGAAAACGTCAAATAGTGTACAATACATTACATTTTCTATTAAAAGACCACATGCTTGATATTATTAATTCTTATGGAACAGTGCCAGTAGTAGTTGCGGCTGGAGTGATAATTACACCGTTATCAACAACTTTGAAACAACTATTCTGACAGGAAGTTGAGGGAAATGACAAAGATGAAATCAGAAAACCAGCTGATTTGGATCAAGTTTTATACAAGGTTTGCATGAACAATGTTTTAGAAAGGATGAAATAAAACCCCTGGGTGACTCTATGGCACTGTCGTCTTTGAAGACATGAAACATATGTATCTTGGTGTCACTCACAAGTGTTGCTATAGATTGTGCTGACTCCATGCCAGGAAATGTTCCACACACTCGTAGCGAACCCCCAGATTTTGACTTCACCCTGTAATTTTCAGTTGGCAGGTGAGCGAAGTGGGAAGTCTTTTACTCAGGCAGGGGGAAATAAAGAAGAAGAGCTGAAGCTGATGCTGGACTGGGCTTTTGGAGGCTTCCTGCCTACAGGACCTGATGGATTCACACCTCCTGACAGTATGTATATCTTTACTGATATATCCAGTGCTCTTCATGACCAATATGACAGACTGCTTTAGGCAGTAGACAGCCTGGTTGACAATGTTTGATTACAACAAAAAACTGGACACACAAGTAGGCGCTGCATTTTTTCTGTTCTGGCCATTTGTATATATGTATCTATGAGTCCTTTCATTTAACTTCTCTTTTCTTTAACGACCAGTGATTCATCTATAAAAATAAGCTTGTTTGCATTTGTTCTGGTCTTCAAGATTCTGCTGCAAAGACTGAATCCTCAGAATCTGCCCTGTCAGACTACCAGCCCCCAGCAAAAAGGAAATATGTTCAAAAAGCTAAAGCACACGCGGCCGTCATCACCCACAACAGAGGTACGTATGACTTGTGTTGCAGCACATAACCACACCAACTATTAGATAGTCATATGTTGCATGTTAATATCATCATTATCATTTCCAAGTCTAATTTTTTTTTATGTTTTACTTTACAGAATCAATGATAAAAACGGTCACTGAGAAAGGAAAAAAAATTGAAGGTATGTTTTGGGTGAGAGTACAAAAGTGTTATTTTGTTGATTTAAGGCCTTTGATATTAATATAAAGTATTTCTTCATCATTCCAAGGTAATATTTTGTCATTTCAGGTTTCTGTTTGTCTTGTGGATCAAATGAGACTGAAGTGTTCCACCCACTCTTTGAAGGGAGTCTTTGTCTGAAATGCAAGGTAATCTAATAATCCAGTAATCTATCACTAGTTTGATTTGGTCTGCTTTACTCCATTCCAGCCCAGCCCGAAACACTGCCGCTGTTTATATCTCAAATACTGTCAAACTACATTCTCATTGTTTGCAGGAGAACTTCATCGAGACGCTGTATCGCTACGATGAAGATGGTTACCAGTCGTATTGCACCGTGTGCTGTGCAGGCTTAGAGGTCATTCTTTGTGGCAACGCTAGCTGCTGCAGGTAAACTGCTCAGGTGTAATCGCTCTCACCTCTCTAGATACTAAACAAATAAGAAACACTGAGGATGGTAAATGACCTCACCTTGTTCATCACCTTCTTTCAGATGTCCCATACTAATCACGCTCTTTGTCTGTCTGCCCCAATTTGCATTTCCAGTCTCTGCCGGTCCTTTTAACTCATTCACATGTATCTCCTTGGGTGTTGCCTTTCGCCCCCCCAGGTGTTTCTGTAAGGACTGTGTGAACATCCTGGTGGGTCCAGGAACCTTTGAGAAACTGAAAGACATTGATCCCTGGAGCTGCTACATCTGCCAGCCCTCCAAGTGCAACGGGAACCTCAGACTGAGACCCGACTGGAGCGTCAAGGTCCAAGAGTTCTTTGTCAACAACAGTGCCATGGAATTTGTAAGTCACACACACTGCATCTCTCCTAGCACCTTTCTCCCCTCGTTCACAGTCCAGCAGCCTGTCGCACCAGTTAAACTTCACCAGTTCAAACATACGCTAATTTGAGTGTAAATTCTCACTAAGTCTCACTAATTTTAATGGCTGCACTAACTGAACTAGTTCCAAGGTAGGCACAAGTTACAACTTCAAACTTACACCTACTCCCTTCTGTGTAAAGTGTAAAGTCTGTAAAAGATGGGTTAAATCTAAAGACTAATTTGGTGATGTTTGGTGATCTTAAGTCTCCATGGTGCAACTACACAAAAACACAGGTTTAGTGTCACACTAGCAAGTTTCAGCATCACTTTTAATTTAGGCTTTACACCCTAACTTGGGGCCGAATGCACATCCAGCTGGTGCGTCAGGCTGCAGGTACATTTCCACTGTCCTGGGTCAATGACTTAATGTTTGATATCAGTTTTAAAATTATTATACTTATTACAGTAATGGTTGGTTATTTATTCTACCCAGGAGCCCCACAGAGTCTACCCCTCCATCTCTGCACATCAGCGCAGACCAATGAAGGTGCTGTCCCTCTTTGACGGCATTGCAACAGGTTGGTTTGTCCTGTTATGTAAATGTCATATAATGTCATGTTTGAGGCAAACTCATCTGATTTCTAAGATATTCTATCTTCAACATACTATTCGAGCAGAGACTATGGAAGCTTCAACCAGACAATTAAATATATGAGAAGTACACGTTTAATGGCAAAAAAGTAATGCATTTTATATTGTCTAAAACATGCGTATTTCTTGAATGAGTGAATTGCTTGTAACTGTTGTGCCCTGACAGGATACCTGGTGCTCAGAGACCTGGGCTTCAAGATTGAGCGCTACATTGCCTCAGAGATATGTGAGGATTCAATTGCTGTGGGGATGATCAAACACGAGGGGAAGATAGAATACGTCAACGACGTACGCACCATCACCAGGAAACATGTGAGTACAACTTAAATGATAAATAAATGATAAACATTGATAAAGCAAAAATTAGCTAAGACGGCGCCATGAAGTTTATCAATGAGTTTAGCAGAGTTCGACTACAAATGGCCGACCACCCAGTGTTATAAATTTATTTTATTTTCTTTTTTCTTTTCTTTTCTTTTCTTTTCTTTTCTTTTCTTTTCTTTTCTTTTCTTTTCTTTTCTTTTCTTTTCTTTTCTTTTCTTTTCTTTTCTTTTCTTTCCTTTTCTTTTCTTTTCTTTTCTTTTCTTTTTTGACTGATTTTAGAGCCAGTGTCCTGCTGTATAGAAAAGCTGTGTGGCCAAATTCAGGGACTAACTATTTGTCTCTAAAAAAACCAGAAGGAATATATGACTGTAAAAAGGTTCTTGTCACACCTGATCAGCTAAATCACAATGTAAAAAACATCAAACCTCACCTGTAGCTCTGCTGTCATGTGTTGCAGCTCGCTGAATGGGGTCCGTTTGACCTTCTGATTGGAGGAAGTCCATGTAACGACCTGTCCATGGTCAATCCTCTTCGAAAAGGATTATTTGGTAAGGAGCCTGCAAACTTCTAAACTATTCTTATGTGTGAACCGTTTCAAAAACAAATAGTAATTGATGAAATCATGGATAAAGCTGGGTAAAGTAAGGTCTCTCTCTCTCTCTGTGTCCTCCTTTTCTCCCACAGAGGGCACTGGAAGGCTGTTTTTTGAGTTCTACCGCATGTTGACCATGATGAGGCCGAAGGAAGGCGACGACCGTCCTTTCTTCTGGCTGTTTGAGAATGTGGTTTTCATGAGTGCCAATGACAAAGCAGATATCTGCAGATTCCTTGAGGTGATTATTTGTGATTACCAAACTGTCCTGTCAACCCGATGGCTGAAAGTAGGTTGTATTTAGCTTTATTACTGATTATTTGCCTTCTCCTCTACTTTCAGTGTAATCCAATTCTTATTGATGCAGTGAAAGTCAGTCCTGCTCACAGAGCTCGCTACTTTTGGGGAAACCTCCCTGGCATGAACAGGTACATGCTAATACAGAATCATGTTTCCTCCCCTTGATGCATAATATCACACTGACAAAGACTTCTTTCCCTCAAACTGAATATATTTTCCATGCCTGTCTGCCTTTCTCTTTAGGCCTCTTGCTGCAGCCCTAGATGACAAAGTGGAACTCCAGGATTGCTTGGAAGTTGGACGCATGGCAAAGGTAGAAGCTGCGATTTGTCATATTTTCACGTTATCTTAAAGGTAAGCTAAGGTAAGGAAAGCTGGAGTAACAAAGCTCTCCCATCAAATGATAAAAAACTCTGATTCTGATTTGTCTCCTCTTCTTGCAGTTTGACAAAGTCCGCACCATTACAACCAAGTATAACTCCATAAGGCAGGGGAAGATGGGACCGCTGCCTGTCAGCATGAATGGCAAGGAGGACTACCTGTGGTGTACCGAAATGGAACAGTAAGCATTTCTGGAATAAGCGTATAAAATAACAATAATGTTTACATTGTAGCTATAATGTCATTTTCAGTGTGTACAGTAGAAAAAAACATTTTCCTAAACCTCAGACATTGAAACATAAAAGCCTTGGACAAATCATTCTAAGATTGGTGATAAATTATTTGCTTAAGAAAATGTAAATACAGTCCAGCAAGCCGCTTCTGGGCCGTGACCCTCTGATTGAGAAACATTTCTATAGAGGAATATATGAATGTTTCATATTTTGGGCAAGCTTTCAACCAGTATTTCAATATATTTCAGTCATATGACTGTTTTGTTAATATAGGGGCTGAATTGGATCAAAATGCACTTTATGTGATGTTTTGTACGTCTCTAACATTTCCCATGTGCTTGCCTTGTGCAGGATTTTTGGTTTCCCCAAACATTACACGGATGTGAACAACATGGGTCGGAGCCAGAGGCAGAAAGTCCTGGGTCGTTCCTGGAGCGTCCCGGTTATCCGTCACCTCTTTTCCCCACTCAAGGATTATTTTGAATGTGAATAGGGACTGAGAGCCGAATCCTCATTGTGTTTAACAATGAGGAGCAATATCAAAGCAGCGGGGGTAAAACCACTGTCTTGTCCTCTCCTGCTTCCGAGTTAGTTCAAGCTGTCCCGTCTTTTAAAACAGACCTAACTTAGTTTTACCATTGTCTTTATGCTATATGAAATGTTTACGGATGAGTTATTTTATTCCTCGGTGTAGTCAGTCAGTCGTGTGATACATTTTTTCAGCAGGCATTGACACTTTTCAGTTCTGGTTCATGGGAGGAGGTCTACTTTGTTAAATGACGGTGCTATGATCAAACAATAACCCTGTTCACTACAGGTCTCTACCTCAATATTTTTGTTGACTTTCTGATGATCCGTGTTTTATATTTTTTTTATATTATAATATTCTTATCAGGGGTTTGTTAGTCTGGTCTAATCATGATCCTCATTAATCATGTTGCATTTTAATGTTTTGTACTCGTAAAATCTGAGAAAATTAAGGAGTTAGCCAATTTTTACTCTTGGTTTAATCCATTTTAATCCAAATTACACAACCTGTCCATTACCTCATTGGACATTTTTGCTACCATGTCTTACTTTACTGTGATGTTATTTATACGTCAGTGACATTTTGTGTCTACTCATCGAAGACTGACTTTGCTGTGATTGTTATCAGGTGTTGCAGCTAGAATAGTTTCTTTAATATTTCCAAAACCGCTGACATAACTAAATTAGTTAGGCCAGCTGTTTTACAGAGGTGGCTACCATTACAGTACTGCAGTGGCCTGATACAGTGTCACCTAGTGTGAGAGAAATGTAGCCTACCTTAAACCTCACTGAGACTTTCCTGTGGTGGTCTTTACCCATTAGTTTGCATGTGTGATAACTGTACTGTGGTAAATAGTAAAGTAAATTGAATCTGTTTTTTTATGTTCAGTGTGATAGTTTGAAATTGCAGCTTTCATCATTCTCCATACACATTGATTTGTGCATAATGCTGTTCAAGTGTACCTTAAAATATGAATTGATTTTATGCAGACCTACCCTATTACTGAATGAATAATTTGAGCTTTATTGAAAAATGGTGCAACCCTTTAATATGAAAGTAGTGCTTAGGCCTATATCATTGTTATTTGTTCCTTTGGTTGACCACACATCCACACATTACTATTCACAGAGGATGTGTAGAGTATGTTTAGGAGTGTGAAATCATGTCGTTCAAACACCAGCAGGGCAGTGTTACACATAGGCCTTATTCACACGCATGCCCTTTAGTTGTGATGAAAATGAATCAGCCATGAGTGACATTAGCCTGTGTTTTGATATGTTCGATACCAATACCTCAAACTGTTGAGGTACTGGACTTTTGATGCCTGAAGGTGCTATGCTAATGGTGCTAAGTGGTAAATGGTGCTATGCTAATGGTGCTAAGTTTGTATGTACAATTTAGAAAGGCCAGTATGTTTTAATGTTGTTTTCCAAAGACCTCGGCCCTTGGCACCAGCTAAAGGTGCACTTCTACACTGCTGTTCTGCAATGAAAGTACCGTTCAGTTATGTGTTCATGTTGGAAATGAGAAATAAACTGACGTAGTGTAATTCCGATGTGATTTGTGCTGCATTTCTAAGATGAAACGCCAGATGGCAGAAACATACAGTCGATGTAAATGTCAGTTTACGGGTATGCTTATTTTCTCGCCTCTGCTCCGCCGGAGTAGGCGAGGCTTTCACTTGAGCCTGAATGAAAATGTGTAACGGCGCCCCCTCCGGCCGGTGTATAAATACACGTCGAGCGCACAGTTGAGATTGACAGCATCAGCCATCACCACACGGTATTTAAATCAATCAACAGTCGCCGGCAAATGGTGATATTAACGCTATTTGCCAGTAAGAATACCGTTTAGGCGTCTGATAAAGTTGCTGACAAGTTTCAAGAGATTTTATTGAAAGTCGTGCCATCGGCGTATAGCGTAAGTTGGAGAGTTATATTCAACCTGTTAAACTTTTTGTCAAAAAAGTTGTTAGCGGTTAATACTAGGAAGTGTTTCAGCTAGTTGGTTAGCTAGGATAGCAGTTACCGTTAACTAGACTAACTTTAAACTTCACATGGTTAACAGTGTGCAGTGTACATACGTTGTTCGTCAGGACTCAGTGAAGTCAGTAACTTGTGTTTGCTGGAATAGGACAATAACATTTAGCTTTTTGTCTTACGAAAACTAACGCGAAAGTAAGTCTATGTGAATGATGTCAAGACACATTTCTGCTAATGGCGTTGTTCATATCTGAAAGTAGTCGCGTTTAATTGCTAACGTTAGCTTGCAGCAAAAGTTGGCTTTAGTGAAGTTTGCGAATGAGACAGGCCCACTTCTGCTAGGGCCGGAGTTTCTAACCGGGGCTCATAACTGGATGTTTATATCATAATGGACAGTTGTTTTGTAACTGCAGTTGTATTTGTCAATTTTATGGGATGGGAAAGTAAGGCTAGGCGATGAATGTTCACTGTATTTGCACATTTAACTGTAACGTCACCGCATGCAAATATAAGTAAAGGAAGGGCTGCCTGAGTTAATCTTGATTTGACGGTACATCATTAAATAGCCGCAGTACAGTACTATTTCTTCTTCAGGGCTCAGGTGAAGGCCAGCGGGGTGGGTGTAACTAAATAACTGTGATTAGAGACGTGAGGGGCTGATGCCTAAAACTAAGGCCCTGGTTATAGAGTACATGTCGTACTTTTCAAAGCACAACTAGGTTAGTATTATTTATTATTCTATCTCTGGTAATTTCTCATAACCTGTCCAGGATGGCTGTGAACGTGTACTCCACATCTGTGACCAGCGATAACTTGAGTCGCCATGACATGCTTGGATGGATCAACGAGTCTTTACAGATGAGCTACTCTAAGATCGAGCAGTTGTCTTCAGGTGTGGTAAACTGTCAGGCTACTGTTTATAATGATACTAACTTTCTGCTTGAGTGTTTGCAGTGTTGAACATATGTGTGAAGTTAAGAAATGAGGGTTGTCTGATGGTGGAAAGATGTCTGTCTGTTCACACAGGGGCAGCTTATTGCCAGTTCATGGATATGCTGTTCCCCGGATGCCTACCTTTGAAAAAAGTTAAATTCCAAGCCAAACTTGAGCATGAATACATACATAATTTTAAAATTTTACAGACAAGTTTCAAGAAGGCTGGGGTTGACAAAGTGAGTATTTGATGCTCTTATCTCTCATCCTTTGTAAGTGCTGAAGCAGGTGAAGCATGCAAACTATTCCATTCTTTAAATTTCTATTCCAGATAATCCCTGTGGACAAACTGACCAAAGCAAAGTTCCAGGACAACTTTGAGTTTGTGCAGTGGTTCAAAAAGCTCTTTGACGCAAACTATGATCAAAAGGAGTATGATCCAGTTGCAGCTCGCCAAGGACAGGAGACGGCGACACCTTGCCCTGCATTGGTGGCTTCTAGCAAACCCAAGAGGGTCACATCTGGTGAGCCCAAAGTATTTTCACCCAATAATTTGTCACAACCTTTAGCCCACTTTCTGAAGTCTAAATATTTGTTTTTGCTTCAGAAAAGCTCATCCAACCTGCTGACAAACCAGTTGCTAAAATCGGTAAAGTGTTCTATTGGTTGTCAGACAAGGGTTCTCATGTTGGGCGAGTCACTTTGCAGGACTTTCAGAAAAGACGTGGGAGTCACTGGGTGGTCAGTGTATGGGTCACACTCAGCTTTCTGCTACAGCTAGTCACGAGAAGAGCCATTGGGCTGTAGATACATGATTGGCCTAAAAGCCGTGGTGCACTTTGTCTTGAGGCTGCAATATTGGCAGGAACTGGTGGTGTGATGAATGTTGGCAGCATCAGTGGGCACCTTATTAACAAAATACACTGCAGGTTAAGTGGGATGATATTGAAATGATAAACTGATGCGAGGTAATTGCCTCTACTCTCCTTGTTTTTTTTTTTCCATATATCCAGCGCCGGTAAATTCTACCCAGACGGCGAGCCCATCCAGGTCAGTGCGACCTGCAGCACGGAGAACTGCAACAGGTGCAGGGGGTGACAAGGCACAGCTGGCCGAGGAGGTAAGGCCCAAATGTAGTATTATCACAATACCAGACTTTTTTACTTTGATACCAATAATAAGTTTAATATCTAAAAATGTGATACCTCTATGATGCCATGGCAAACAAGAAAAAACACCAAGCAATGTCACAAAACAACCACTGTCTTCATTTTAACCAAAAGCAACATGAGCCATCAACCCTAAACCCTAACCCATGAATATCAATAGCTTGGATAACTTCAAAAGTATTCAACTCTTGAATGACAGCAAATGGCAGAATAAATTTATCAACATCTTTAATAAAACTGTGCAGTGATGTCTTGTAAAAATCACAGTGGACTGCACTGACTGCTGCAGTCCACTGTTAAGAGCCGACTGTGGCTTTGGCTGTCTATTCCAGTCCTCCTCCTTCTTCTATTAAAGGAAAAATCCACCCTATGATACTGTGACAGTGTTCTATATCATCAATCAATGATGTTCAGTGCATTCCAGGAGTTATTTAGTTGGTTATGTGATGATGAAATGTTGTAATTTACCTATTTGTTGTACCCACTTTCCCTCAACCTGCCTCGTTTACTTCTATTAGTTAGTGACGTCCTACGTTTCCCAGAATGCCTTTCAACAACCCCCAGAGAACAGGCGTGAACTTGTTTCATTCAGCTCGGGGTTGTATGTGACTAAATTTAGCTTGATATTGGATATTTTACTCTGGTTTTTATGTGTAGCCGGAGAGCAATAGAGGTAGCCGTAGCTACCGTTAAGTTTTAGATGGTTGAAAAATGTTATCCTATTATACTCCACTGTAGCTGCGCTGGAAATATTTTGTCACATTGTCTCTGTTTGGGCAGATAGCCATGGAGGAAAAAGAAAAATGCATCACTAAAGAACTTAATGCACCCAGAAATGCAAGGACTATCACCAATAGCTGTTTTTTAACAGTGTTACAGTGTTTTGGGGTGGATTTTTCCTTTTTAACTATTACAATCGACGTGCTATTCGCATGTATATACCCTCTGTAGCTGATGTTGAAATGGAATTTCAGCTGCAGAAAACATTTGGTTAAAGTATCTAGTGTTTAGAAAAGTAAATGTTGACTTGAATCTCTCACAGTGGTATCGATGTAGTATTGAAATGTAATTTATCGTGACAACGCTAGCCCAGAGATCAGAGGTGGTGCTGTGGTCAATACTCCTGTCTCTTGGAATGTATCTGCTCCTTCAGGCCAAGGATTGGTCCTGACCAGAAAATCATTTGTGCCTGACTCTTCTCACGGTTACAATAAAGGGAGAAAAAAAATACATAAAGGGGTGATGGTAATTTTAGGCTTTTGTATTTCTTTTGCACGTCATGTTCTCAGTGCGTAATTGCATCCCCTTCTTAATTTTCAGATCGGTTCTCTAAAATTAACAGTTGCTAATATAGAGAAAGAAAGGGACTTTTACTTTGGAAAGCTGAGGAACATCGAGCTGATCTGCCAAGAGAAGGAAGAAGGAGACCCGACCCTGCAAAAAATTATGGACATACTTTATGCCACAGATGTAAGTAATTCCCATGTAAACACACACACACACACACACACCCAGCTCAGCTGTCAGATTTGCATCTTACTTTGCATATCATAATGCTGTTCAAAGTACAAAGTGTTTCTCTCCTCACAGGAAGGATTTATTGTTCCTGGTGGGGAAGGGGAGGAGCCAGAAGAGTTCTGATTGGAACAGCGAACCACTTCTAGACTAAACCTTAATCACACATTTTACCTTTTTTACATACACACACACGTTAATGATGCACTTATTCAAACCCATTGCCACTTAGTGTTTAAATGCATATGAATTTCACTGCTGTTGGCCGCCTTGGTCCATGCTTTATTTGAGCCATAAGCAACATTTCAGAGACTGCTGCTCCAGTCTTAAAAATTTAAGAAGCACCAGATGATTTTTTTCCTTGTTCCTCCTCTCTGTTCTAACCGTACCTTTCGGTTTTGTTACATGACTTTTGAAATGGATTCAATTTTTTTTTTTTTTCTGTGATTGGATGGAAGTGCTTGTTTTATCAAATGAAAACTAAGTAATCTTAGTCTTTAAAGCAGCCTCAATTGAAAGTGATTGTTAAATCTAAGATTGTACTTGTCTGTGTTTTGGAAAGAATGAGACATATTATTAACTTAAAAACTATTTGAAATTTTCCTATGACATTGCAAAATAATTAAAGATGAATTTAAATTTAAGTTTTGTGATTGTATTTTGTTTCATATGTAGCTGTCCCTGCTCATACAGACAGCACAGTGACTTCCCTTTTGAGATGATTCTTCTCTCTGCAGTCTCAAAAGATAAAGTGTTTCATCACCAGCAATGTGGAAATGCTGACTCTCTGTAAAGAGGGAACTCACTTGCATTTAGAGTTAGAGCCACAGTGCCTCCATAATAGATGTGACAAACTGATACAGTCAATACAGACTGATGATATAAGAGGTTCTAGATAAGGAAATGAGTGTTGAAGATGCAGAAAGCATTTTTTTATTATTATTCAGGACATGATCATTTCAGAGCCAGACAGTGTTGTTCAGTACTGACAGATATCTCGGGCCGTGCTTTACTTCCCCAATTAAGGCAAAGACAGGATGTGTTGCACTCAGCACAACTTCCTTGTTTGTAATGTAAGTAGACCATAGTGGCATCTTGAGCAACCTGAGCCATGTTTATTTTTAAGTACAAGCTCTTAAATGTTGAGACAGAGAAATTGTGCAAAAATTCAACCAGAGATACCTGTATTCTACCACAAGGGGTCAATAGTAGTCACAATTACACTGCAGTATATCCTGTCAGACACATTTGGAGAGGTGGAACTGAGACCTGCATCCTGTCTCAGTTTAAGTCTGCAGTTAGGTGCCACAGAGACATTGCAGAACTGGTGTGTTGAAAATCAGCTGAGTTTGTTCCTCTTGATATTTGATAACAGTGATGAGGAAATGGAGGAAACATGAAGAATTAGAAGGGAGAGCAGATGAGTGACGTGGTGCAAGCCCACCTACATGCATTTAGGGTTTAAACAACAATATTTATGCAATGATTTTCATATATTTCAAGTAGGGCTGAATTCACCTATACCATGTATGACTCTCCACTAGCCAGCAAGCGTCACCTCTAGTTAGGAGCAGGGTAACTCTGCCAAACATCTGCTTTGTCCAGTCTCAGTGAATCTCAGTCATATTGAGGACATCTGGTTGGAATGACTTTGCCACAGTCCAGAGATGTGACCACATCAACTTTTGCTCAAGTCCCGAGTCGGTCTCAAGTCTCTAGTCTAAATGTAGAACATCAAATCAAGGGTCCAGTATCAATTTAATATCTTAAAGAAAATGATATATCTAGGACTTGACCTGATTTCAATAGGATAAAAACTTGGTAAGAGCATCATAAGTCTGATTTCTATAATCAGTTTCAACTTCAATAAATTCAATCATTCCAAACAAATTCAGAAAACAGAATTTAAATTCAGTCGTCTGGTGGAACAAATCTCATCACTTTCAATCTAAGTCGTTTACACAGACACAAGATCTTTTGTCAAGACCTTAGAAACCTTAAGTCCCAAGTCACCAGAACCCAACTCAAGTCAAGTGTCATGCAATTAAAACTGTGACTCAAGTCTGACTCTAGCCCAAGTCATGTGACTCGAGTCCCCACCTCTGCCACAGTCCAATTTCTAACCTTTATTAAAAAATGACGTTCTTTTTGGGGTCATGAATGGGTAACGTCACTCGGACACTGATGATATTTCCCAAGGTTTCAACATCCTTCCCATTTGAGAAGGAGTGGGATTCTGGTTGCTTGGCTGTATGTCCAGTTTTATCACTCCGGGGACTTCCTCGCCCGCCTGAACTAGTCTCATCACCTCCTCAAAGGACAGCTGGGCTGCTCCGGTGTCTGTGGAGGTTTCTTCACTGTTGTTTTCACTGATGCCTGAATCTGAACCTGAAAGTGTCTGCTGGTCCAGCTGTTCACTGCGGTCCATCGATGTCAGGCGAGAGGAACCGAGGCTCCACTGTTTGTACCCCGTTGAGTCTATGGGCTCCACGAACCTGGTGATGACAGAGAGCTTTTAAAATCAGAAACAAATAAAATGTACAATTATTATTATTAATGTCATCTTCATCTCTATCATTTCCCTTATGGGTCAATTACAGGTTTATAGCTTACATCTTTGGTTTGTGGCTTTGGGAGAGAGACTTGTTCATGTTCACAGACTGTGCTAGATCATAGGAATAACAGATGAATACTCAGAGTGAATGGTTTTCCCCTCTCGCTTTGATTAAGGTGTTTAAGTAACTTGAGATTAAACTTTATTGATTAGGTGGTTGCAGCAGCAAATCATGAGGTTGGAATTAAGATATTGAGCAGCAAAGATTTGACATACATTTAGCTGTAAAAACTGTTATATATTTAAATATTTAACCGGTTTTTTTTTAAAAAAAACCCACAAAGATAAAGTACCATTCAAAGATCAGATAGAACCTTATAATTCCAAGTTAACGGAGTGTAATAGATTCAGAAATACACATACATAGAATGTAAAATAAGAAATTAAAACAGTCCAAAAAAATAAATAATATAAACAATTGTGGGTGTTATGAACATATGCTGCTGACAATTCCAACACATGTTTAGTAGCCTGTATGGGTGAGTACTATGGGGAGAGAGTATGGATTACTTACATAGGCTATAGGGATTCATTTAAAGTTGTTACAGTTGTCACTTACAGATGCTAATAGCAGTCACGGTTGTTTACTTAAAATATGGATTACTAAATTTGAAACATGTGCTACATATAACAGTATCTATGAAGGTGAGTAAAAAGTAGCAGTGTCATATGGCACATACCGGTTATAAAAGAATAATTTCATCTCCAAGACTTTGTTGTGATCCCTGCTGATGCTGGACTGCTCCAGAGACACCAGGCCGCTCTGAAACCTCTTATCAGACTCGAAACTGTAGGAGTCAAACCTCACGAAAACAGACTCCATTTCAACATTACTTTGTGTTTATCTCCTCCTTGGTTAACTTTTATCTCATCTAGCTGTTGTTAATGCCAGAGGAAAATAGAGACGGACTTCCGTGCATTGTTGTTGTTTGCAATCAACAAATGTAGCTAAAGAGGGGAATGTGGCCGAGTGAAAGATCATGGACTGACAGTGCAGCGCCCCGTGTGGTGATTTTAATATTGCAGTGAAAGACAGGGTGCACATGATACTGTACCCCGGGGTTTATGGGATGGACGGTCCAGTTTAACACACGGTATAAATCTTTTTTATCTTACTGAGTAAAATAATATTCATTGTAATTGATTTGAGATTGAAAAAATATTTTGACAATATATAAGTGCCATTAGTAAATGTGTAACAGGGTGTAGCCCATGTTATTCTAAGTAACTGAATGAAAATAGATTTCCCTTATCAGAATATTATTTGTGTTTTGAAATCTGCAAAAACACGGCCAAAAATGTGATTCATTTAAAACATATTTTCCGTGGCCAAAATATATTTCGAATACTTGCAGTCATGCTTCTGTTGTCATCAGATTTATATTGAAAATAAAGAAAGAAAATGTATATCCAAAATAAATTTTGAATTTTGTTTTTTTTTCTAGACGTATTGTGAAATAATTGTATTTTTTCAGTATGGGGTAGGATTAATTATTAATATTGTCATTGTATGTTACTTGGAATTATGTAATATATATTATGGAATTATCCTTTTGCTACCCTTTCCTCATGATGTGAGACTTGGAATAATGATAAATTGAGATTACTCCATAGGAAGCAGCCCACATTGTTGTGCTATCTGTAACTGTAGAAGATGAACAAGTGTGGTAAGCAGAAACGTGACACCGTGTGATTGTGTGACCCCTCCACTCGCCCTGCCCTTGACCACAGCCAGCCAGCTGCCAGCCACACCTAAAGGTGCTAAAGTATTTCAGCTGATCTCTTCTGTTCATTCTCATAATGTTGCACCTCAGGGAAAGTATTCGCGCTTCTCTGTCCTGTGCAGGGAACCTAAATGTTTTGAGTCCTTACCAGCTGCCCTCATAAACACACTGGCATACTACTGCTGCACACTGCACACACACACTCTTCTTAATCTTCTTAATGTTCAACAATACAAAGCAATACACTTTGAGGTGCTTGCTCTGTATTTTCTTCAATGACAATGAAAGTCAAGAGTCACACAAGTAGAAAGAGAGGGGATCATGCTGCTGACAGGCGAGGAAATCTTATCTCATTATCTACTTAGCAGTTACTTCTTCTTTTTTGAGCATGTGACGCAATGGCCGGCAGCCCATTGCTGAAGGAGCTGATTACCCCCCACAGTAGAGACATGTGTCTAATATCTGTAGCTTTGGGTGAGGTGAGTGGTGTGACTGTGTATCAGGCAATAGGCAGGATAGATAGATAGATAGATAGATAGATAGATAGATAGATAGATAGATAGATAGATAGATAGATAGAAGTAAGCAAATATACAGTCAGTGATCCCAGTGTAGGCTTGTTGTTCGGATCAGTTTATTGAGTAAATCATTAGATTATTCTCTACAAAACATCATAAAGATAATATAAAATTAATTTGCATAGACAATAATAAGTGCAAAAATTTGTTTTTTCATTGAATTTTAACATGAGCATGGTGTGTTGCAATGTTCTTTTCTAGTACATGAAATAAGGATTAAGCTCATCTGTCAATAGAGATGAGCGTTATGAATTGCACCAAAAGAAAATATAAGGATTGAGCTATCGGGGTAACTCACAATACACACTCCATATATAGCCTAGCAATTTCTCCAGTATGCCATCAGTGCACTGCAGTAAAGCGAGCCTGACTCTATCCTAATATCAATCAACCCAACACTTCTTACATCGCTGTCATCCTCTGCCTTCATCATATATCACTAAAATTACATTTTAAATTCCGTTCCCGTGGCTCTGAAAGTCTCTGCGTCTCTCAGACTCCCATCAGCTGTCCAGCGGTGTCAGTCTACCCGCTGCACCTCCTGCCCTTCACTCACAGTTGGAGTCTCCAGCCCCGCTGACTGGTGGGGTTGGGTATCTGTGTCGGTGTAGTTTGCTCTGGCTCAAGGCTTGTCGCTGGGCGGAGCGAGACGGACGGGCGAAGCAGAACGTCAAGGTGCTGCTGGAGCTGCAGTCGTAGTTTCCTTCCTGGTAAGTGGGAGAGCAGAGGAGGGTGAGAGGCAGCAGGGATACTTATAGTGGGTCAACAGCAAGTAAATATATATTGTTTGGGAAATCAATATCACGATAATCATATATATCATGATATATCAGTATCGATATATATCACGATATGGCTTACGTGTGCAAAATCACATGTTAAATAATCAAGTTTTTGTTCGTCCCATTGAACCAAATGGTAATATCAGGTGTGATGACAAACAAAACTGAAATTTTCAAATAATATTCCTTAAAATGTTTCATACCTGCATTTTGTCAGAGATTTTAAATACAATTTGCTTTTTATTTTCAATTTTAGGCAGCAGAATTGTGTGTCACGATCAAAGTCACCATATCATCTCTAGCCTATATGATTCCATGGAAAGGTGATAAAAAATAATATTGAATTATCACCCAGCCCTACCATCAAAGCTATGTACGTATCAGACAGTGGAATCAGGGGTGTGGGTATGATTTAGTGAGCTGGACAATGCATGGTTACACTTACCTCTGCTGTGGTGGCACTCAGGCTGTGTTCCCTGCTGATGGCTGCTCTGGCAGCTTGGTTCAGACTCCCCTTCTCCTCTCTCTGGACACGACCGGCCTCCTCTCTCTGCTTCATGAACCTCTGGTTGACGATCCTGGTCACGCTGTCGTTCCTGTGCAGCGGAGCGGCAGGAGGCCTAGTCGGAACGCGCTCCAGCTTCTTCAGTCCGCTCTTCCCCTTTGGCCCAGCTGCCGGTACCGGTTTCTCTGCCCGGCCGCTTACTCTGCGCAGGAACTCTGTGACCAAGCCGTAACGGTTGGTTCCTGCAGGTTTGCTGGGGGGCTTCGCGTTCCGGCCTGAAACCTCACTGCCGAGAGAGCTGTGGTTCTGCCCTCCGCCTGCTCGGCCGTTTGTTTGGCGGGACCATGTCATGCCTGTGTGACTTTGATGAGACAGATTCCACAATGCCCGTTCTCTGGAAGCGGCCGCAGACGAGGACGATGACGACAGGGAGGTGCTAAAAGAGGTGGAGGAGGGGAGAGAGGATGAGCCGGAAGCAGAGTGTCTCCGGTACAGTTTAGGGGAGGTGGAGGTCGGTTTGGGCCTCTCCACCCTACCTGCTACCCTCTCCAGGGAGGAGGAGCTGTGGTGAGTGCGGGCAGAGACCAAGGAGGAGCTCAGGACCCGGGAAGGGCTGTTTCTCACAGTCTGTGGCCCATCTGTCTGCAGACCAACACTCACCATCTGTGGTTTCATGTGAGTCTGAGTGCCTGAGCAGGCCACATCCACCCACCCTCCGTTTAATCTCCCTCTCCTCTCCAGCGAACTGGAGCGGACTGGCTGCCTCCAGCTGGCTGTCATCTCCTTCATGTCGTCGCTCAGGTTAGCAGACAACCCCAGACAGAGTGGTGAGAAGGAGGTCGGCGGTGTGCACCAGGGAGAGACGGTGGTGATGGAGTCTCTGTCTGCGATGGGGTTTTGCTTCAGCTGAGCCAGCTGGACTCTGCGGGCCGACGGGGGACTGTAGTAGATGCGGAAGGCGGTCTTTTCTGGAGCGGTGTGGCTTCTGTCCATGGACATCTGCTCAAAGTCGAGATCAGGAAAGCTAAGCGGCATGATTAGATGGTCCCAGGTCTTAACGGGGTCCTCTTGGTCCAGCTGAGCAGCTTCCTGGCTCAGATAGCACCAGTTCTTTCTGTTGGAGCCGTATGGAGAAAACTCTGGCCTCAGTCTTTTCCCTTTACAGTTGTACGCCCTGTGAAAACAGCAGGTTATATATGTGTAAAGACTTCAGTGACAGTATGGATAAAGAATATGTGGACGCTTGTGGAGAAGACTGACCTGTCAGTTTCAGAGTATCTTTCCTCATCAAAGATGGCACTGACAACACACTGGGCAAAGGGAGAAAACAAAATCACTCATTTGGCAAATAATGATTACTGATCTTATAAATTATGAAAATTCAGAGGTTATTTGTCATGGAAGTTATAAGGCAAACAAATTGTGTCTGTGAGGAAGGGAGGGATTAGTCTAGTAAGTGGAGTAAGGACGAAAACAACCATTAAAGAAATAAATCCTCCACTTGAAGGGCAGATCCTCAGTCATGCTGTGCCAAGCAGACACCACTTGTTGGCACAGCTGTTCAGTGGCAACAACTCAAACATTAAATTACAATTCTTATCTGATGTGAATTAAGAATTGTTTTTCTATTTGCAGAGATGAAGTTATCACTGTTAGATCAAGCAGGGAGAACCAAGAGTGAAGGATATGGAATGCGAGAAATTCACATTCATGAAACCACACAGCAATGGGAACGAGAAACGATGGATGAACAACAAACCGTAAGTTTTGGAAATGCAGTGAATCAGTGCAGTGTTTCATGCAGTAGATGCGAACATGCTTGTCCTGTTTGGCTGCAGCCCCTACAAGAGATTAGCCTAAATACTGTGGCACGAGTCTCTTCACGATGCCTGTTGAACTGAGTATCAGGAGGAGACCTTGCCAGAGACAGAGATCATCAGCTGGGCAGCCCACTGTATCACATACTCACACACAGCAAGACACACATGCCTGAAGGGTAAACACCTTCCTCACCTCAGTTGTCCTGCTCTGTGCAGCCTTGGCCTCGTGGTCAAATTCAGGTCCTCCATCCTGAAGCTCTGCTCCAAGGTCTTGCAACAGCCCGTGCAGCAGAGACAAGGTTTTATCTCTAGTCTGAATCAAAAAATACATAATCTTCATCACCTTCAATATATTTAGATATTAAGAATACTGCTGTTGTAGTGTGAAAACCTTGTAACTCCAACTTGATTGGTGATTTTCATGTTTTAACTTGAATTGAAGGATTACTTGGTCCTTTATGGGTTGACAAAATTGTATGATCCTTGGGCTTTTGAAACCTTTTCAAACCCCACTGGATAAAGTCAAAAACACAAAAAAATGTAAATAAAAAGCTGGTTTTCTTAGTTGACATCTTGGAGATACAAGGTTTTCACCAGCGATGATAAATAACTTAGTTCTCATACGCAATGTGTAATGTTAATGGCAAGTAAATTGTCCGTATCTTTGCTTCAAAAGCACAAGCACGGCTTATTTGAAAACAGTCAATGAAAATGATCAACATCTTCATTTTTACCTCTTTTCCCTCCAGGCCAGGTCCTTTAACTTGACACCACTGATGGAGGACCCACAGAATCTGCAAGGTGAGTCGCATTTTCGGCTCCCTGCAGCTGTGGACCAGGCCCCATTGAGAGGGAGGTCCTTGTCTTGCTTGTTTCGCTCTCTCCTTAACCTCTATGGTGCGGAGGTCTTCCACACTCTCCTGCTTACTTGGTGACTCTATGACATTATGAGTGTCCACATCGCGCGCTGCACAGCCTCCAGAGAGAAAGGAGAAAAGGTAAGAATCCCAAACATGTCCTTCCTTGTGAGGGGAAAGTCTAACTAAATCCCCTCCTGTTAGAAGTTTCTCCACCCTACCAATGAAAGCTAATATCATGGTCTGCAGCAGCTCCAAAGCCTCATTCAAAGGCCCCTGCTGGGACGGGTCCTGTGCCAGGAGCTGGGCCTTATCCTTAGAGTCCACCTCTGTCTGAGAGACAAAAGCAGATGAGGGTGAAGCGCAGTGGCCATTTTTGGGCGGTGCTGTTAGGAGCTGGATGGCTGAACTCACAATGCAGGAATGGTCTCTCAAAGTGAGGAGAGTTTCATAGTCTTTCTCAGTCATTCCATGGAGACCTTGATCCACCTTTTTGTCAGCGTCTTTCTCATGACTGTCTAAAGGATCCCACTCACCACCCACGGGACCCTCTCGAGTAATGTGGCAAACAGCAGTCATCCCTTCAGTCTGCGCTTGGTTGTTGTCTCTAAGCAAAGAGGCCTCGACAACACCTTTATCTTTACCTGCTTTCTCCTCCTCACCCTGCTCATACTCCGTGAACCCCGTTTTCAAGCTCTGTTCCCTTCCCTCTCTGTCCCTCACTTGTGTGGAAGGGGACAGACTTTCTGCCACCACTTCCTGTGTCTCCTCATCCTCCTCTTCCCCTCCTCCTCCTCCTCCCACTTTCTCCCTGAGGTCGCTCATTTCTGCTCGCAATCCACGGTTCTCCACCTCCAGCTCCACAATGCGCCGGCTCAGCAGCGTGGCCTCCTCCTCAACCAACTTCAAGTGAACTTTGACCTCAGCCTCTCTGGCGTGGGCGGAGTTTCCTTTGCCTTCAGGTGATTGGGTGGCGTCTACGTCTCCATAGGCTGAGTGGTATTTGGCCAGCTCCTCACGCATGCCCTCGCTCTCTGATACCAACTTGGTCAGCTTCTTGCACATGAGAGCTAATTCCTCTTTGGCAAAGTGGAGTTGGCACTTGAGATCAGCGCTGTCATCCTTGGGAAAGGCAAACAAAGCACATTTAATATCATACTGGTGCAGTCTTTCATGGATACAACCATGTTTGAGATCAGGCATGAATTATGAACATATCAAACCTCGATCTGTTGAGAGAGCCTCCTCTCAGCCTTACTGGGTGGCGATCTGACACCTTTCCTCCTCAGAGAGCTCTGGGGAACAAAAGGCAAATAATTATATCAAAGCTGTAACAAATAACTTTCCCAAAAACACATCAGAGATCTTCCTATGTAGTTATACTGTTAAATATTTAAAATTTGCTTCGCTCATGCCCTAGTGGCCCTTTTAATGTATCACAGAAACGACCAAAATGCACAAAATGCCCATAGTGTGCTTAGAGAACGCAAAGTAGACTACAATTCACAAACACAAACTCGTGATCCATTGCAGGCAAACTTTTTTCCCCTCCAAGCGCATCCCTACCCTACATGAGTGAGGTTATTTGTAAGTCTGAGTATGAGAGGAATGTAAGCTTAAGTCTGTCTCTGTCTGGCGGCATTGTCTCGCTGGTAGACACTAGGCAGGAGGTTACAGCGTTATAAATAGTCGTCTTCCAGAGGCTAGAAGTGGGAATCACGAGGAGTGGGTTACAGCCTTCTCAATTCAAGGTCTGTAGATGAGTGGGCCTAGAGGCCATGTAGATATATTGTGACCTGCTATGTGATATTAAGAATTACAGTATGATGTGTATGATAAAGGTTAACTCTGCCATTTCTTGAACTGAAAAACAGAAGAATTTGTATTGTTTAAAATGAATAAATGAAAGTGCAGTGACAGTTTTTGCCTTTTTACCACAAGTCTTCACTTATTTTTTTGTTATTCTTCAGACAGACACTATATTGTGGCAATACAATATTGTGTTACTGTGTAAGTCCCACAAACAGGGTCACAGACAGTCTAGTTTCAGTGTAAGTCTTCAAAATGTTCATCCTCCTTCCCCTCTATCTAGACTAGGCTCTGTGGTCCCAGATTAGGTAATCTAAGTGGATTTCCCAGTTGGGATCAAAGGGACTAGCAGCTGCCTCAGATGAGTGGACCAGACTGAGCTCATGCCAAAGCACCGAATCCTGGATTAAACCGAGCACGTGTCCCTGAACGGCACCATCATTATCATGAGAGGTACGGGCGAAGGCAGAAGGAGCCACAACAAAGAAAGGTAGACTGGGAATTCAGTAACTGCAAGGGTGTAGCAGCGACCGTGTGATAAAAGCATGTTCAGTGATGGTTATAGGTCAGTGTGTCAGTCCGCAAACCCAAGGGTTTTTGAATACCATAATACATGCTGATCCAGATTTAGCCTAGCTTAATAGAACCAGAAAGAGAGAAAGGGAGAGAGAATCTATTTTTGTAATCTCTCACCCCCACACTCACTCACTCTCCCTCGTTTGCACCCTCTCTCCCTTTCCTCTGTCCTCTCTACTGAGAATATCAGCTGTGCCTAGAGTTCAGACTTCGGCATACCATGCTGCTTCACCCCACCCAGGCACCAGTCAGCTGCTAGCCGTGCCCTCAGCTCATATCCTTGATCTACACCAGGGTCATCTGTCATCTGACATCAGGGTGACAGCGGGATGAGGGAGACAACTGGCTGAGATGGGGCAGCTGTGTAGAGTAACGCTGGTAATGGAGAAGCGGATGGACCAGAGCGATGGGGGTTTATGGGGCACATAGGTGGCGGCAGCTGATGGCTCTGTCAAGGTTAAGGTTGAGGCTGCCCTGCATATCTAGACCCAATACGTAGATTTATTTAACATATTGTTTTAAAGTATAGCACCTCTCTGACTTTGTCCATCTCAGCCTGCAAGACCTGCTTGGTCACTTCCAGCTCCTGCGTCTTCTCACGCAGCCCCTCGTTGTCCCACTCCAACTGGGAATTCTTCTTCTGCACCGACTCCAGCTCATTGTGTAGGCGGAGGGACACGCTCTTCGCAACCTGCAAGCAAAGCCAATAGCCGGTTATTGTATCCCTAACCATTTCCCCCAATCAGGTCAACTGAGAAAACATTACAGCCCTGATACGTCACATTTTGTGGCTGAGTGCAGCATGTTCTCTGCAACAGTTGGTTTGGCTAAAGCTGAGGAACTTTACAAGGAAATGCTTTTGGTAGGAATTCACCAACTAAGAGGATGGGGGGGGGGGGGGGGGGTGAGGGTGGGCACTTTGGCACGGGTATCAAATTCCTGTCTATGCTGCTGCTGGAAGTCCTACCACCACACCCCTTGTAAAGAAACCGAGAATGGCTGCCACCACAGAGTCTCATTTAACAACAGAGTGATTGACCTTCCATGATGCTGATGAAGATTACTGTGTTTTATGTCTCTTTCTCATAGAAAACAACTCACCACATAATTACACTATGGTATGACAAACAAATAAACAGGATGCATGATGAAGACATTTAGGCCTAATAAACTTTTTGTGGCGTGGAGCAACAGCAGGATGTACTTTACAGCGCAGCAGTCATGACTCATGCTGCTGATTACACTGCTTGAATGCATGTGAGCAAGGCAGTCACTGCTTAGTGTACTGAGGTGAGAAATGGCATTGGAGCTCCAATCAAAATGTTCGCTTTGATGTCGATGACTGTAATAGCAGTGATTCACTCAAAAGCCAATTTTGAGCAAGAGCTCTTACTGGTTGTTGGCGGTGAGTGAGCTCTAACAAAACCACAAGAATGCACAGAGAGAGGAGAGACAGAGAGAGAGAGGAAGAGAGAGAGAGAGAGACCTGACCTTGATGTCATGCTCCAGGGTCCGGACCAGTTCCCCGTCCACCTGTCCTGTTTGGGCCACTCTGATGCTACGGCGCTCAGCCTTGCGGAGGCGGTACTGCAGGATGCGGCACGTCTTGTTGGCTTGCTCCACCTGCAGCCGCAGCTCCTGCAGCTGGTACACCTCCTCCTCCTGGAACATGTCGCGCATCTCCAGCATCTCACAGCGCAACTCCTCCACCTCATCCTGGGACAGGCAATATAGAAATACTGATATTAAGACCAGGAATATTGGCATTTTGATATTAAGCTTATTCTGAGAAGTTTTGCAACTATAGTTTATTGTGCGTATGAATTTCCACCTACATAATGAATTGACACATAAATCAATTATTATTTCAACTTAGGTTGACATTTCGCCTGAGCCTCATGGTCAAATTAAAGGCCGAGAACCTCCTTATTTCCACTGGGCCTTCTGGGAGAACAATTTTGACATCAACTTTGTTGATTTCTTCACTTCTCACTCATTTTGAGCAAGAACAATGATTATTTACTCAGTTGGCATATTAGCTTACCAGGACATGTTTATAAAACAAGCCAAACACATCACCCTTTGAATGACGATACAAGGCCCAGCCATAACAGGCTTTACTCACAATAGATAAACTACAGCTCAAACAAGATGCCAGAACCAACAGGTTAATATGTGCCACTGATCTGAGATAAAGATGCATTAACAGCTTTTGAATTGCACCAACACAAAATAACTGGAAAAGGGCAATGTGGTCATCTTCTGACTCCCCCCATTACATCTCATTATGAGCCTCGTGTTTACAAGCCTGCCCTATATGCTACTCACATAGGCTACATGTTTTTTGTTTTTTCAAGATTTATATATTTTTTTACCTTGTGGTTTCTATTCCAAATAAATAAACAAATAAGTGGATGTTTGTAGTTCCACAGATATTGTATTTTTTTAACACGGGCCCACAGTGACTCTTGACCGTTGATGCTTCCCTGCGAGCTTCCCTTCAGTCGTCCTGCAGCCACTAATTGAGACTGACATGAGCATTTATAGAAAATCGGCTCTGGACCACTGGGAGTCACATGCTCTGACAGATCACATAAGGAAACATGCAGGTATATGGAAATTTAAATGCAAAACACAAACCTAATGATATGAATTAAATCGGATAAATAAAACTCTTACTTTTAAATACTCGTTCTCTGATCTCAGGTCCTCCACCTCCCTGACGAGGTCTTCCGTTGTCTCGCCCATTATTAGATCCAAAAATGACGAATTTAACACACCGAGAGACCCTCCAGATCCGGGGAAATTGCTCCCAGCATCAGTATGGAAAGCGCCAGTATCTTGCGTGGCTCTTGATCCCGGCTTGCCATCGTCCTGCCCGCCTGTCGCGCCGTCCGGGCTCACATAAACTCTCCCGTCTATCCAGCTGAACTCAGTGTCGCTGCTCTGAGACTCGGGCTTGTTTCCCTCAGAGGGGCAGTCGGATATTTCTGAGCTGCTGTCTGAGGAGGAGAGTTTCCCAGACACGCAGCCGGAGTCCTTGCTCAGGTCCTCTGAGGCATTACTGGCATCGGACAGTTTCCTCTGCGCGACCGGGCTCCTTTGGCACTCCGCGGTGGCACTTGGTGAGACTTTTACCGGACGCTTTCCCTCTCCCACCGTTTTCACCTCCCTCCCCGAGTCGCACTGACCCGGCCGTGCGTCCTTGGAGTGGGAAGCACCGCCGGGAGCATCTTTAGACGGTAATGAAGATGGATCCCTCCTCTTCTTCTGAGCAGCACCCTGCTGTTGCGCCTTGGGTTGTTTCTGGCACCGGAGCGCCTTCTTAGCGCTTTTGTCTCCTTCTCTGTTCATCCCGTGTCCCAGACTTCTTTCTCTTCTGTCTTCAGGTCGGAAAAGGCAGCTCTTTCAATTCAGTTCAGGTTGATCATGATGCTGTCAGAAATCTGCCGAAATGTCTGTTAATTTCCACCGCCCAGAGCGCATGGACCGGACTGGAGGAATCCTACAGGCTGCTCCCCATCCTCCAAGTCTGAAACTTTGCCATCATGCCAGGGAGGATAGGGGGACAGAAGCCGTGACCAGCGTTAAGCGAGACACAGTTATAAAATACAACTTCCGGTCAAAATTTTCAAAATAAAAACTGTAGGCCATTGACAAAAATAGGCCTAGGCTACATTGCAATATGTTTTGAGTAGCCTAGTAGGCCTACAAAGTAGGCTACCAAAGTGAAAATAAGTAATGTATTCAATTTTTCCAATATGTCCTTTATTTTGATAATGTTTGCTGTACATTCCATTACTTTGGCCGTGTTCAAACTATTCTGCTGCTTTGAATTGTGGCATCGACCTTATTTTTTGCTGACAATAAAAAGCAGGCCATGCGACACTCAGTAGCTGCCACTATAGCAGCAGCACTAACTAGAGCAGTAGCTAGCCAGATATAACTCTCAAACACTTACCAGGAAATCTCACAACACAGCCAATGTGCTCCATATTTACGAGTTTCTGGGAATTTGCTAACATCTAGTCCTAGGCCTACTACCGGTTTTTCTCCAATTTCCAGTCTGGCTGTTTTCGTTCAAAACCCTGCCTCATCTTTGTTGTAATTGGTCAGGTCACAAAAAGCAGTAGGCTACACTCTTCTAAAAAGCTGATCTTTTCTCAGCTTTAAAAGGCACTCTGCTCTGCCTTTTAAAAATAAGTCAGGAACAGCTCTTTGGGAAAATGTTGTGCCTGACTTCTTCTGTCCACATCCCCAGTGACTTTAATGTGAGAAAGGCAGCAGATTGACCTTCAATCTTCTTGTTTCCAAATGACACGCTTTTATTTTGAAACCAAATCGTCTGTTTTCCGGTGTTATTGTGGCTTTCTCTGTTCGAATTGACGCAGCTGAGTTTGTGTTGCTGCTCCCCGCCCACAGCCTCCACTCTCCTATCGGAGGCTGGCGAAGCCTTATACGGGCCACTGGCCAAGTCTCCCTCTGTTCATTCAGCTACCAGGCGTTTACATGATCAAACAACCTACTGAAACATTTGCTTGGCTGATATTAAAACAGTCACATGACTTTTGATTTTGCTTTCCGCACATCAACTGATCTTGCCAACGCGTCATTATGGAGACAGAGCGTCCACCTGTGCAATTTACCTATAAGGAAATTTACTTGTGGCATTCTGTCTGACTTTTAGCAAATTTAATTTGGTGTATTTTGCATTCAATCATCAAAATTAAAATTAGAAAGAAATATAACACTAGCCTACATTGTAGACTTGATCTTGCGGATCCTCTTGAGCTGCGTTTGGTTTAATTCAATGGACACATTGTCACACAACTGTTTACGGGCAATAGACCACAAACGCAATTTGAGCAATCTCATGTCGTTTTGCTGAGCCATTGGAAAGCACATTTTAGTGAACATACTGTTTACTGTGGCCAGAAATGACAGAGAGGAGTTTCCCTAACCCGCTTATCTATTTGGTTATTTGCTCCGTGACTTGTTAGAGATGGAGGTGATGTGAGACTCTGTATTGGGACAGGCAGCGTTTTCTGGTAGGCCAGTACTACAACTACAACATTGTATGGAAGTAATAGCTCAAATAGACACAGACCACAAACGGACTCTGTTATTTATTGTGACTAGAGCAGTGGGCCTATACCCAGATGGCATCTTGACGTCACAGATTACATCACATCGGTTACTGGCTCTTTCTTGTCTCAGGTTGAGTTATAATCCAATATAGTGCTCACATATAGGCTTTGATTAATTCAAGTCTTAAATCATCACTTTCCACTGAGTTTACTCCTAACCCTAACCTCGACCCCGGCCAGGGTCTGAGACATGATTGGGGTGATTTATAGTAGGTTTTATTCTAGGCTCCTCCGCCTTTCTCAGCACCGCCGCTGCCTGAGTTCCTCCCGTCTGATTGGACACAGAAGTAGGTGTGTCAAGAAACAGAGGCTCTTCTGCTTGTTCAACGTGCTGTCCATCAACACATCCAGCATAGAAAGGTAAGAAAAGAACAGGCGTAAATCTGAAGACTCTCTAACGAAAAATATAACCATAATATTCATAAACTGACATGTGATGTGTGGTAGGCTACTCAATAGTGAGCGTATCGTATCGGCTGTAGACTAGTAATTCCTATGGTATCCTATAGGCGCTTATAGTTTTGTTGTGATATTTAGGCTATGTAGGCTATTATCCTCATAAAATGTAGGCTACTGTAGGATTAGTTGTTATTCGTAAAGGAGCTTTCACTCCATATAGTCAAATTGCCCTTGCCATTGCCCCCATATTGATTGACCGATTTGTTGACTGCTTTATTTGTTTGTTTATAGCCTATATTTATTCATTTTAATTTTGTTTGAAGACTGATATATTTTTATTTTAAAAAAAATATGACTTTTGGTTAGTTGGATCTTTTGTTACAGAGGTCAAAGTTTGGGCGACATGACATGCAGCTTCAACAATAACAAGTAGTTCTTGTGTCGGCCACATGGTTTAACTACACGAGATATGAATGCAAGTATTTTATATGTGTGCTTTATAGGCTATATTTAGACTATTAGTTATGTAGAAGTGGTTCAAATGTGTATGTGCGAGTATGTCATACGCATGTCAGTAATTCATACGCATGTCAGAGTGAACATTTCATATGTGTGTGTGGACAACAAAGTTTGAGTTAAGTCCTATACGGCCTCTTACAGTTTTTCATGGTATCGTATTGTTTAATCTGTGTTGAAAATAGCTGCTGAACGGAACATCGACTCTTTGCCTTCTGTTTCTAGACTGCTCCCAGCTGCGATTTGATTGGCTGGCCGACCTGTCAGTAACGTTGTCCTTACCGCCCACTTCCGCCCAGTTTGTGAAGCTGAGCACTCTCGATTGTTTATGTTTCCAGAGCGTTATATTGGTCTCAATTCACAGGTATTTCTTTGTAAATGTATAAATATATGTATTTAATTCGCGCTGCTCTGTTGATATTTGTGTGTCGGCCCCTGTCTTGATAACGTTAGCTAATCTCCAGCTCCATTATCCAGCCGTCAGCTGACGTTTTTCACTCAGTGCAGCAGCGATGCTAACGGCTAGCTAGTTAGATAGCTAATAGCTAAGGCTCTTGTGGGAACAAACGAACTGACAACTAGCTAGCACGCTGTTTTTCTGTTATGAATAGCATGCAACAGACAGTGTGTTGCCTAACCACCACACCGAGCTGCCGTGCCCTGCATGGTGTAACGAGCTGTTCATGCATTGCAGGTTGTGTGTTTGGCTGTCTGTGATGCTTAAAAAACGGCTGGGGCGCGGTGACAGGCCGATGGTGGAAACATGACTTCTGAGTAACATTGACTTTCTCTGCTCAGTATGAACAGCGAGGAGGAGTTTTACGACGCTGAGACAGGTGAGACAAGCTGCCAGAAAAAGTTATGCCAAAATTAATGAAGGCAGTCAAATAACTAAGTGATACGGCTGTTGGGGTCATACAATAACCAAGGGAAGACCCCCCCACTTCCCACAAAGATCATTCCTTTCTTACCTTCCTCTTGTGTTTGTCTCTCAGGGCTGGAGTCAGATGACTCCTGTGAGGTCAGTTTTAAAGATGCCCTAGTGTTTGACAGCAAGCAGGTAACCGATGGCAGTACAACACAGGAGAATGGAGTATGGGAGCGCAGGTGAGAAACAATGCAAAAGTATGTTAGTTATCACATTATCACATTCCTATTTACAGCAGCGGGCGAGGGCAGCAGGGGTTTGAGCGTTTCATGCATGCACACATTGACATGTATGGAAGCAGCCCAGTGCAACAACATTTTTATGCTGTTAACCATTGAGAACTTCCACTGCAGTATTTGGTTATTAGTGTTAAGTGTGTTGGGCACATTGATAGAAGCTGATGAGGAGGAGAGACTGTTTGTGTGGCTTTAGGTAGTCATCTCTTAATGGCCGTTTATACTGTTCTACACCATAATCAATATCTGAATTTTCATGTAGAACAATATATGGTGTGATTATATACTGGTGCTTGCTTGCTGTTATGAGCCAATAATTAACAAATCGGCTGTCACAAGTTTGTGTTTTATTTAAGTTTTATTTTAAAATGTCTCTGGCTTCAATGTGTGCCAGGAAAACCCTGCCTGCTGAAATGATCTCCAGAAACAACTTCAGTGTATGGAGTATACTGAAGAAATGCATTGGCATGGTGAGTGCTACCTGGGTAGTTAATTAACCGATCTACCAGCATAGTTGGCTATGAGAAGCTAAGATGCTTTGCAACTACTCCCATTCAAAATAAATCCTTAATTCCTGACCACAAAATTGCTACAAGCAAGCTGCAGGTCAGATTCTTGGTCTAGTATGAAACTTGGAACTTGACATGGATTTTGTTTATTACTGAATGCTTAAATGTTTCTGCACTCATCTCTCCTCTACAAGATCAGTTAAAACTAGACTGGCTTGCTGGAAGCGCTTTTCTTTGGAGGCAGACAGTTTTCTCAGTTCCATATTTACAGGGCAGTGCAGTACTGTAGCATGAAAGCAGAACCATGTAGCATAGTGTACTGTATGTGCTGTACAACATGGAATATTTTATTTGTTTTGTACAACAGTGCTTTGTTGTCCTTTAAATCTGGCATAAAGCTCCCTTCCATTTGTTTTTGCTTATTTATCTGGTCTATTTTTTGACTTCACTGAAGTGTCTTTGTTGTGGTGACACAGGAGCTGTCCAAAATAGCGATGCCAGTTGTGTTTAATGAGCCGCTGAGCTTTCTCCAGAGAATCTCGGAGTACATGGAACACACTCACCTCATCCACAAAGCCTGCAGCTTGTCCGACTCCATAGACCGCATGCAGGTAAAGATGACAGACAGACAGACTCTCACTATCGGTTTTTGCCAGAATTTAATCTCATCTGTATCATCTTCTCTTGCAAACACATTTGCTGCAGTTGAACATTATCCAAAATATATTTATCCTTGGACAAATCTCCCTGTTTCTCTGTGACAGGTTGTCGCTGCGTTTGCTGTTTCCTCTGTGGCATCTCAATGGGAAAGGACTGGAAAGCCATTTAATCCTTTACTTGGGGAGACTTATGAACTCACAAGGTATTAGAGCAAGTGCTGACAAAAGCAAATAGCAACTTAAATTGCTAGGGGCAATTTTGCCCAGAGGAATCAAACTTGCTGTATTTGATCGATTAATGTGAGTTTTGTGATGTTGTTTTTCTAGAGAGGAGGAGGGATACAGACTGATCTCAGAGCAGGTGAGCCACCACCCCCCTGTCAGTGCCTTCCATGCCCAGTCTCTGAAGCAGGAATTCGAGTTCCACGGCTCCATCTACCCTAAACTCAAGTTCTGGGGCAAGAGTGTAGAGGCCGAGCCCAAAGGCACCATGACACTGGAGTTACTGAAGTGAGTACATGTGTGTTTTGCGTGTGTGCAGTTCTGGGTGCATGTACACATATTTACACAAACAGATAAACATGTCAGTACAGCGTCCTCTTTTTCAGACTGTGAACAGAAATCCATATTGCTGAGCAATTTTTAAGATGCTGTGAATTTGTTACAGACATAAGGAAGCGTACACATGGACAAACCCAATGTGCTGCGTGCATAACATCATCTTGGGAAAACTTTGGATTGAGCAATACGGAACCGTAGAGATAGTCAACCACAGGTATGATGACAAATACTTCAGGACAAATTCTATAATATTTGGGCCAGTGTTTATTAATTGATTTCTTCCTTTCGCATCTGATTGGTCAGCACGGGAGATAAGTGTGTCTTGAACTTCAAACCATGTGGCATGTTTGGAAAAGAGCTGCACAGAGTGGAGGGTCATATCCAAGACAAGAGGTGAGAGAATGGCTGGCAGCAAGACTGTGAATGGTCAGTGACTATGAAGACAAATGATATTAGCACCTTTTTATCTGGCTGTATAGACGTTTTTACTGAATTGATTTTGATCACTTTGCTGTTGAACTAGTAAGAAGAAGCGGCGTGTGATCTATGGGAAGTGGACAGAGTGCATGTACAGCGTGGACCCCAAGGTTTACGATGCAAACAAGAAGGCAGAAAAAAAGGCAGGGGGAGACTCTAAAAAGCTGAAACAGGTGAGTGATGCTCAGATTTACTACTGCTTTGAAGAAAATCTGTTGATGAGCAGACTGTCTCTGACCCTCCACCGAGATTAAATGTTGCCTGGGTTTTGTTCTCACGTTTGTGCTTGAGAGATTGTACCTGTTTTACAACGTAATCTCTGTTTTTTACTGATCACTGTACATTTGTTTCTCAAATGGTATCTTTTTCTTTCACAATAACATGCAGTGGCATTAGTGGAAGGTAAGGTAAAAGTGTATTTGATATGGTATCTGTAGTGTGCTACTGCTGTTGTCTAGTTCCAGTTATGTTCAAAGTGCAGTGTATGAATAGATCATTGCCAGCACTAATTCATAATGTCTTGCAATGACATGCATCGTTGCTTGAGAGAGATGTGTTGAATTTGTGGCAACTGTAGTTTTGTGAATCATATGTAATGCATATGAACGTAATGTAAGCTTAAGCTAGTTAGTCTGTGTCTAATGTCACATATGTGGATGGATGTGTTTGTTTGTGCACGCACATGTGTGTGTTTGTGTGTAGGAACATAGTACTGAAAGTGACGAGGCAGATGAGATACCAGAATTTCAGGAGACTGTGACTGTGATACCAGGAAGTGCCTTACTGTGGAGGATAACGCCGCGACCTGCTCACTCAGCACAGGTAACACACACACACACACACACACACACACACACACAAGGGGGCTTTAGCTTTCTGCAATGACTATTTTAATGATATAACCTGAAAAGGAAAATTAGGATTGTCCTTTGTTGTTACAGTTCATCATTCTGTGCATCTATGCCTTCATCATGAGTTGGCTTCCATTTGACTTGTAGGGACCACGAGTCACCACTGAACCACTGATCTGGACAAGTGTTTTTCAGTGTTTGGTTTGGGACGGAAATCAATTAGGTTGTCCTCGGACAAGCCCTCCAGCGTTTCCAGTCATCTTGATCCTCCATGCATCTGGCTAGCTCGCCAGTACTTTCCGCACCTGCATCTTTCTTTAGTACGTCCACATACGTTGGTGTGGGACACCCTTGTGATCGATGCCCGTGTGCTGGCTCCCACAGCACCAGCTTGCTGGCTGGGAGCTCCCGGTGTCTCTGGCAGTGACCGGCTAGCCTCATTCTCCTGGGTGCTTGTTGGTAACGTGCTCGTTCTGGTCGATGTTTAGTACTGCTCGCAGCATTCTTGTGTAGCATCCTTCCAGGGACTTCTGCAGGGTGGGCTTCAGGGTCCAGCATTCACAGCCATATAGGAGAACGGACTCTACTGTCACAGAGAAGAAGCTGAGCTTGATATGTCGGGGGAGGTTGGAGTTCCACACACTAGCCATGCCGTTCAGAGCCTTCCATGCGAGCCCCTTCCTCACTTTAAGGTCTTGCTCTGATGAGTTGACCCGTGAGCCCAGGTTTTTGAAGTCATTGACTTCTTTCAGAGCAATGCCTCCTGTTGTCGTTAGAGGTGGATGGTCCGGGAGGATGTTGTAGGTGATAACTTCGGTTTTCTTGGCATTTAGCCTGAGGCGAACCTTGGCACACTCAGTCTCCACTCTGGTCAAGAGCTCCTGTGCCTGCTCCACACAGTCAGATAGCAGGCTGATGTCATCCGCGGTCAGATAGCAGGCTGATGTCGTCCGTTAGGACTACAGCAGGGAGTCATCTAGACCTCCTAGGTGTAATAGTGAGGCCGAGTTCCTGCACAGAACAGCCCTCCCGTCCACTGATGGCTTGCCCAAGTGCATAGTCTAGGACTGTAATGAAGAGGAAGGGAGCGAGGGTGTCCCCTTGCAACATCCCCGCCAGGATGTCAAACTGTTCCATGAGTAGGGCAGCAAGATATTCGCCATTGCGGTTAATGGTGTCGTGGTATGTGAAGGGTGCATTGAAGTCACCCAGAATTGCTCAGAAGTTGTGAACCGGGACATCACAGTCTGCTGTTGTAAGGTCCTCATAGAACTTCTCTACTTCCTCGACTGGTGCTAAGTTGGTAGGTGAGTACACGACCATGATGGTTGTAACTGGGTTACCATCGAAATCTGCGATAAGGATCCTCTTGGTGTGATGGTGAACCCTACGGAGAGCTTTACGCACCTGAGAACTCGGCATTAGCCCCACGCCACCTGTAGCAGCCTGGGCCTCGTTTCGCCATGCAGATGAGGTGATGAACGAGCATCTCTCCACTCTGCAATACACGATCGGCTCATCAGCATGTACTCTCCTGTGCTCCTGGACTCCCAGGATCTCCACTCCCCTTTCTTCGGCACAGTGTGCAAGCTCCGCCAACCTCGCTTCTTCTCTCACTGTGTTTGCATTGAAGGTTCCCATAGTAAATGGTCTCCGACAACGCAAGAGTGCATTAGACCGTGTGCTGTAGTCAGACTGAACTCTCCCTTTCGGGTTTGGGGTCCCATCGTCATGCTGTCCACTGGGGGGAGGACCAGCACCACCGTCTGCTGTGTGATTCCTGCGGACTCCCGCCGCTGGAAGTATAGGATTCTCGAGGAGGCCACGAGGAGGCACTGCAGGAGTCTTGGCGGTGGAGAGGCTGTGTGCCGCACTCGGCTCCTCTTTTCACCCCCTGCAAAGAGGGCTAGCCGGCGGCAGTAGCTGAAAGCTGAGAGTAGCCCTAAAAGACAGGGTCATTTTTGTTAGATTAGCCAAATCAGTAGCCCACAAAATCTGGAGTTTTAGATTGCACAAAAATATGATTGCACAGAAAAATAGTTTGAAAAACACTGACAGCTGGTAAATGGAAACAGATAATCAGCTCGTTCAGATAATCAGCTCAAAGGCATTACATTTTTAACATGGCTATATAATATTTGGCCAGAAAGATTCCAGATTGGTGTGGGGTTGAACAGTGTAGGATAGATACTGTACAAATAGATGGAGGAACAGCCCTCAACTGACTCTAAAGTTTGTAAGCAAATCACTTCTCTCCTATAGGAGAAAACCCCCAAAATGCTTGGGGGGACGCTTGGTGTCTCCTGTGACAATGTGCAAATAAAGAAAATCACCAAGTGGACATAAACTGCCTCCACAGAAAGCCCCTTAATTCATTTCAGAGGACGTATGTGTGTGTGTGTGTGTGTGTGTGTGTGTGTGTGTGTGTGTGTGTGTGTGTGTGTGTGTGTGTGTGTGTGTGTGTGTGTGTGTGTGTGTGTGTGTGTGTGTGTGTGTGTGTGAGTGTGAGTGTGTGTGAGTGTGTGTGAACACTCTTGTCTCTGTTTTAATAATTTCCACTATAACCTCTGCTGTATTTCCTCCTGTGTAGATGTATAACTTCACCAGCTTTGCCATGACACTAAACGAGCTGGAGCCCGGCATGGAGAGGCTGCTGGCACCGTCAGACTGCCGGCTGCGGCCTGACATCAGAGCCATGGAGAGAGGAGACATAGGTAAGGCCACTACTCACTCATAAATATGCATAAAACGCACTCACACACATGAATGCTCTGTCTCACATACATGCACAGAGAAGCTAAAACGTTTCCTTTTAGACACACGGGTACACCACCGTGATCCTCATGATTCTGTAATGACTCCATTTGCGATCTTGTGTTTTGTAGACACAGCAAGTACAGAGAAAGAGCGGCTAGAGGAGAAACAGCGAGCCGCACGCAAGGAACGCTCCAAGGATGAGGAAGAGTGGTCAACCAGGTGTGTTTCCGCAAGACCTGTCATCTGTGTGTTTTCAGTCCTTGCACGAATTTGTAACTTTAGATCTATTTAAGATTTATTTTCAAGCTTGTAAATTTGAGCAACTCCCAATTCCCAGAGTTCTGCCACATAAAACCTATAAAATGTTTTAAAATGTCTTTAAAATTATGATGGTGACTGCAGTTTTCACAAATCATCCCAGTTTTACTGTAGTAAATGGTGTAGTCTACTTAGCAGCTTTGTCCTTGATGCTGCAAAAGCCATTCCTCACACTTTTATTCCAATTAGATATAGAAAATCCCCCGAAAACCCATTTTCTGTTTTCCAGAAAATCAAATGCAAACTCAAGATTACATTCAGATTACAATTTTCACAGCATCCTGACAGAACTGTGCATTGCTCTTAATATGCAATATTGTTCGTAATTGAAAACATGTGTTAACGGGTTTCATTTTTACTCAGGTGGTTTCAGATGGGAACAAACCCTCATACGGGGGCTGAGGATTGGCTCTACACAGGCGGATACTTTGACAGGAATTATACTGACTGTCCCAACATTTATTGACACAAGAGATGCTGAGTGTAAAGCTCAGTCTCCAGCTCCTCCCCGATTGGATTTATTTTATTTGTCTCGGCATCTAAGATTTGGGTCTTTGTGACGTCCAAACCTTCACTGGTACTGTTTCTTCATTAGATATGGACAGCTGATATCAACATGTCAATATGTATCAGATAGAAATTATTTATCTGCAGTTGACCGTGAAAGTTTGTACACAAGTGAAGTAATATTGAGGAGTATTTTAGAGTTTACTTTAATGTTGGCGACACGTCAGCCATCTTTATGTGCCCTAATCGTGATTCTGACACTATACTCATGTTACTCACCTCACAGATGATACCTACTCTACTCTGCTTTTTGTAAACCATTCAGTAATGTGATCTCTGGAGTGGTGGCCACACTGCTGCGGGATACAAAACTCTGACTTCTAGAAAATAAGTTGTCAGTTTGAGTTTAGGTACTCAGCCACACTCTCACATCTAGATGTACCACACACTTCTGTCAAGGTACATTCAAATATCAGGGGTTATTTACACACATCTGCTAATTTTATATAATCTCTTTGAATATTAGATGTCTATTTTAGTTAGCACTAAACCATCCCTAAAGTGTCACAAGTGTGATCATTTTCTGTGACTAGAGAACTAGAAATGAAAGCTGCTTATAACACTGTTTATTTCTGTTTCAGAGTAAACAGAAATATTGTTGGTAAATTATGTTGTTGACAACTGTAACATAATGTGCGTAATACTTTGGTGCATGCATGGTCACCAACATGATTATTTACACAACTTAAAGCCATAAAACGGTGGTCTGCACTGAATAAAATACTGTAAATGCATTCATATAAATTGCTAAGAAAAGGGACGATACGATACAGAGCGTATTGGTTTGACTCATCAGATGGCAATGGGACACTAAGAGAAACCTGTTTAACTTTCATCTTCTTACCCATTTGTCTTTAGATGTGGACAATGCAGTTGCTCTGACTGTCGTATTTTAATGGCTGAGTTTTTACAAGGCATACTTTGATTTGCTAATGAACCTCCTGTGATTGAGGCTTCAGTTGGACTCAGTTTCCAATTTGATGTCCTGGCCCATTTTCCACAAAACAAAGCTCTGGTGTTGAACACAGTGGCAGCAGATGAAACACCTTTAGACATCATAAACCTATGCAAACAACCATCTCCATTCAGTCTTCCCTCCCGAAATGTGAAAAGAAGAGGAAAAAAAACAAACACTTTGGTCCTTTTTAACTAGTATCCAATGTGTGCTTAAGATGCCACCTGTTGAAATGAATGTTTTCTAGTTTTGTGCTAATAATATCATGCTTACATACAGTACGGTTGTTAGAGGGTAGAGATGCTCCTTTTTGTTTCCAAGCACTAATTTTGCATCAAGCTGCACATTTGTATGCTCACAGTCCTATGCACATACTGTATAGTAATGTATCGTTCTTCCTCAGCTATCCTCGACTTACTCTATGGATTCATTGCACTTTGCAGCCGCTCAGAGGTTCAGGTCCCTGGGTCTCATGGTTCCTCTAATACTCTTTGTCCTTTTGTTGTTGTCTGCCATTCATTTGAAAATGTTTACATCGTATGTTATTTGCCTTTTCTTCTTTTCCTTTTCATGTTTTTTCGATATACAGAGCACCTACACCTTTAGCAACATACAGTAGTACAGAAAGCATACCTCCCGCCATTGTATTGTATAGGCCATATGCATACAAAGTGTATTTAAAAAATAAATTATGGACTATTACAATTGCCAGCCTTTTTGTTATTTATTGGTATGATCAGGTTGTCTTCTCACTGTCAGTCTACCCCCATTGTATCAATCTTGAACACAGTTAAAGCACATGATGACACATATCTGAGCACCTTAATAGCTTTGTAGTCCCTTAATCTGTACTATAGGTTAGCTTTAAACTGTTGAGTCAAAAAACCTTCCATGTTTGCAGGTGAATATCTTATATGAAGATGAGATCTCTTCCAGTTAATTTATAACATATTTAATATTTAGTCAGATTAGATTCTATTTATACCCACATATAAGTGTACTTATACATCTGTATAACATTTATACTCGTAGGTCTACATATTGCACATATTGGTATGACAGTATAATGAAGTGTAATAGGCTGTGCAGTGCTCTCTCTACCGAACATGCGCGTGAGAGTTAAAGACCAGCATATTGGCACGCACTCTGACCAATCACAGTGAGACAGCGGTGACACTCAACCAATCACATTCGTCTTCTTCGTTGGGTTTGACCGTCCTGCAGCAGAGTGATATTTCAGAAAGAAATGTAAGTACAATGTCTTCCTTTTGATGCGTGTTGTGGTTGTAACATGGAGAGCAGATGCATGTTCAGTTTGTGTGTATGCAGTATAAAGTGTAAGTGTGTCCAGTGAGCTGAACGCAGCTGCTGGCTGCAGGATGCAGAGTCATCCGGGCTGGACGAGCCGCCCGGCGCATCTATGGTGCTGTCATGTCCCAGTGGCTGCTTTAATACGGGACACTGGGATGTGTATTCCTTCTGTATGATTTAACATTTGAGCTCGGATTATATTCTGTATTCTGTGTGTGTGTGTGTGTGTGTATGTTCATTTCAGTCCAGTAGAGCCTTATTATCCCTATAGGGGACAATAACAAAATAGCAATGAAGACAGAAAAAAAAAATGTCCAGAATTAATATGCAAACAAGAAGTCTAATTTAGTGGTCATGAATCTAAGACTCAACTGTAAAGATAAAACTAAAAATATGTGACTGTAAACAGAGAGGAGTGACACAGTAGGGGAAACACAACCTCTTATATCTGATATCTGGGACCAATGTCTTCTCATTTCTGCCACATAATATGCAAACAGCCTACATTTCAAGCAGGGCCCAAGTGTTCTCGGGTATAAGACAAAGGTTGGATGGATAGACACATGATTCAGCTCTTCACTGAGGCCTTCCTCCCTCTGTCCCAGCAGCCCGTCCTGCTCATCATGGCCTCTGGAGCGCTGTTCCCCAGTCTGGTATCTGGGTCCCGTGGCTCCTCCAGCAAGTACCTGGTGGAGTTTCGGGCCGGTAAGATGACGATGAAGGGCAGCACAGTGACTCCTGACAAGCGCAAGGGTCAGGTGTACATCCAGCAGACCGACGACTCCCTCATCCATTTCTGCTGGAAGGATCGGACCACTGGAAACGTGGATGATGTAGGTGACAAATGGTGAAATGGTGCCTCTTTCTCTCTTGTTTTCCTGTAGCTATGTTGGCTTATCTGCCTTTTGCATTTTAATCTTCACCCCCTTCTTGCCCTGATTCAGGACCTGATCATCTTCCCTGATGACTGTGAATTCAAACGGGTCAACCAGTGCACCACTGGGCGGGTGTATGTGCTGAAGTTCAAAGCCGGCTCCAAAAGACTGTTCTTCTGGATGCAGGTATGTACCTGGATGATGTGATCATCAAATCGCTATAAAACCCAGACTGATCTTCTAATACTGTATATGATGCATGGTATTCCTTTGGTTTTCTCTTGATAAAAGAAACAAATACATTTATCTGTAAATTTACTAGAGAAAACTTTTATTATGTTAGTAATGTAAAATATATTGACAGCTATTGCTTTTTCCAAGCACATTTTATTTTGTTCTTGTTTAAATAACAAAATAGCCTTAAAGGCACTGGTGGGTAGCTAGGAAGACTTTTTTCTCTGGTTTTTGCAGCGGAAAGTTCATCCAGCAGGTAGCACTGTTTTGTGCAGCAGACATTTAGGCCTTTTATATAATCAGGAGTGTCTTCACCACAGACATTGAGCACATGGAAGTCTAATCAACTCTAAGATTAATTTCAGATGAACATGGGAATGATCACTGCAGAAAAAGACAAGACCATGCATTACTAACAATGCAACTGATCAATGTAGTAAAGCTTCTTTAAAAACATTGCTTAATATGTATTATTAAAAATGCTATTTAACAAAGAAGGGGAGTGGATTTGTCAGTTAATTTTACTGGTCTATTAATTCATTCAAACCTTTATTTAAACTCGAATAACCATTGAGGTTGCCCTCATTTACAATGATGTTGAGTTACAAACAAGTTAAACGTTTAAAATAAATAGGACAAGACATAGATGAGAATAAAGAAAATCAATTAAAACAGTTACACATTGAGGCAGGGAGGTTTGTGATCATGGTTTTAAATTGTCCATAGGTTAGTAGAATATTGATTTTTAGCGTGTGTTGAAGATCATTCCAAGAATTTGGAGCATTAAAATAAAAGGCTGATTGTCCAAATTTAGACCGTGCTTGGGGGACCTTAAGCATAAGCAAGTCATTTGAGCGAGTTTGATAGGGTCCAAGGTTCCAATCCAGCATCATTGAAATGTAAGGTGGTAGCTTTCCAACAAGGGCTTTATAATCCAATACCAATGTTTATTACGCCTCTCTGCCAGAGAAGACCAACCCACCTTATTATACAGAATACAATGGTGAGTACCATAGCTATCACCAGTAATAGCTATGTTGCTTGCTGGAGGAGCCAGCTAATATTGTTTCAGTGTAGCACTGGGTGGTATATGTGTTGAAATAAATTTAGAGTAGAGTGATTGAATGAACCCATAATTGAACTGGAGACATGGGATTGGTTTATAATAAATTAAATATAAAAAAGAATGGGTAGTACACGTCTCACTTTATTTTAGAGGTCTATTACAATTTAATGGATTTTTTTGTGTCTTTATTGAAAACCAATCCTGTGAAGTCATTAGCAAGAAACCAGCGACCTGTAAGGTAAGGTTAGCTGATCGCGAGCTGGATGGAACCTGACTCCACTTTGTCTGCCTTTCTGATATTAGGAGCCCAAGACCGATAAGGACGAGGAGTTTTGCCGCAAAGTGAACGAGTATTTGAACAACCCACCCATGCCTGGAGCTCTTGGTAGTGGAGGCAGCGGGGGGCACGACCTGTCTGCTCTGGGAGGTGAGGCAAGGCAGCATCAGAGTCACACTCACATCCCATAATCATAATCATGTGATGTGTGAGATCCTGAAAAAAAAACATCTTAAAAACTTAACTCCATTCTCCCGCTGGGTGTCACAAGCTCTCTGTGTTTTCCTTTAAAGGGGAGGGCGGCCTGCAGAGCCTGCTCGGTAACATGAGCCACAACCAGCTCATGCAGCTCATTGGACCAACTGGACTGGGGGGGCTTGGTAAGTCCCTGCTTAACTACATAGTGGACTAATGGACGCCGCACGCGGCAATTAGTGGCAGCATTTTCTCAAGCACAGCTGACAGCTTGAGAACATGCTGATCTGACACATTTCTACAAAGAGAGGAATGTCTTGATAAATGCTCTCACACGCTCTGCTCAGAATGTGATGCAAGCAGCAGAATAATATGCCTGTTTTTCTGACTGACTGATCCAGGGGGACTTGGGGCCTTGGCTGGACCGGGCCTGGCCAGTCTGCTGGGCAGCAGCGCTCCTGCAGCCAGCAACTCCTCCACAAGGTATCAACAGAGACTCACCGGCTCACATGCCTATGAAATGTGACTGCTATTTCTACAAAGCCCAGTGTTGTTAAAGGAAAAATACGCCCTAAAAACAGCTATTGGCAATGAACCTTGCTTTTCTGGTTCCATTTTGGTGTTTGGTGGTGTATTTTTCTTATTCCAGTGAATAACTGGCCAAACGCAGACAATGTGACATCCCATTGAGATATTTGCAGTGCAGCTACATTGGAATTTAATAGCAGAATTATAGCAGAATCAACTGTCTGAAACAACAGTAAACATCAGGTTTTTGTATCAGTCCTTCAGAATCAAAGAGCAAAGGCTTCTTTCTGACGTTCAGCCATCATACAGGAAGAAATCCATTATGGAAGAGGCAGAGAGACCGATTTCTCCACCAACAGTAGCCTCAATAGACCAGAACACAATGTAGCTACAAGACATGTTGTGTTTGAGTAAGGGGCGAGACTCGAGTGGAAAAACGTGTTCTCTTGTTGGTAGTGTATGAAAGGTGTTATTATGCTATTGCTATGCCACAAGTTCAAGCCCCTTCTCTGGGGGTTGTCAAAAGGCATTCTGGGAAATGTAGGAATTCGGTAACTGAAGAAGAAATAGATGAGACAGGTTGAGGGAAAGTAGATACAACAAAAGAGTTAAATTACAACACTTCATTACAAAGTAACTCCTGAAATGCATTGAACATCACAGATTGTGTCAGAGTATCATAGGGTGGAATTTTCCTTAAATAATTGAACATGAAAGGGTTTTTCGCCTGGCCAGTGAACTTGGATAGACCATCCTTGTTTTTCTCTCTTCTCTCAGTCCGTCAACAGCGGTCACCCCCACCTCTACCTCCGCTGCCAGTCGGCTCGGCTCCTCCCAGGTGCCGACCACACCCATCACTCCCTCTGCCACCTCAGCCGCCTCCCCCACGGCCACCACCCCCTCCACCCCCGCCGTCTCCTCTCTGGCCGCGGGGGCAGCCAGTCCCACACAGCCCATCCAGCTGAGTGACCTGCAGAGCATCCTGGCCACCATGAACGTGCCTGCCAGCGGGCAGGGAGGTGAGTGGTGGGGCGGCGCCGAGATAAACTACACTCTGAATTGACACGACACAAAACTTAAATGAGTACCGAGGGGAAATTGCACATAATTAGTCCTGATTAGTGTAATTACAACTAATTATGCACTAAATAATTGCTGTTCTGAATGCAACAATCTCCGCAGTACTGTGCAGTCAGCATAATAAACTCAGTTTATTACCAAAGCACAAACTATCAATGCAAATCTGCCATTGTTTTGATTTTATTGTCACACAGCATTAGGCACAGCTATTCATCGTACTGCTTCCTGGATAGTATTTATCACTTTGCCTACAGAGTATATGATGTTAGAGAAAACCTTAGCTGCTGAACAATTTCAAACTTGCCATGTGTACCAAAAACCCTTGATGATCAGCAGCTACTACATAATGCAGTGGGAGTATTTTAAAAGGCTCCTAGTGCTTTCCCCATGCAATGTAATGAAATGTATAGGAATTTCCTGCAACTACACTAGGAGAACCAAGCCTGGCAGAGAAGTACAAAGTTTATAACGGATGGACAAAAGAACAACTTGTGACTTGTGGTCATGGAACGCGTCAGTTACCTTTTTACCAGTGAAATACATTTTCAGACGAACCAGATCAAACAGAAGCACGTTCAGCTGAGAATAGTTTCTATTTGGAGCGGCGGGGTGCTGACTGAGCCAGCGGTGGTGTTTGTTTTCTGTAGTGGACCTTGCCAGCGTCCTGACGCCCGAGATCATGGCTCCTATCCTGGCCAACGCCGAGGTGCAGCAGAGGCTGATGCCCTATCTACCCTCTGGAGAGTCGCTGCCTCAGAGCACAGAGGAGCTCCACAACACGCTCAGCTCTCCTCAGTTTCAGCAGGTAGCGGAGCACACACACACCGCCCTCTACACCTTCCTGTCAATTTCCATTTGATTTGCGATTCAGTTTCATTCGAAAAAGAGGTGAAAACTGTTGACTTTCTCTCTGCCGACATGTTTTCCCTATGCTCCGGGGCAGTTTTATTTGAAGTAGAAGCGAGAGAGAGGTTTTTACTGCTGCATAATTTATCATGTAACACCAGTGTGCAGCTCTACTGAGAATGAATAGTGGAAATTATGACTGTGAGAGCACTTGGGAGGGATTTTTTTAGAGATATGAGTTAGAGTTTCTGGGTTAGAACTGTTAGTAGTAGTTCAACAATCAATAATCCCCAAAAACTAACCTCCCATTCATTACCTGTGGAGCAGTCTAGATATCTCGATAAACATATCAGTCTTGGCTCTCTTATTTCCAACTTGGTAAGGAATTTGACATTCAACTGTTCCTGGGCACAAGAATAACATGTGAAGTGAGTGATAGTCCCCTGTTTGTCATAAGGATCTCTTGTTTTTGGTATTCATGGTGTTTGTCTCTCTACAGGCTATGAGCATGTTCAGCAGCGCTCTGGCATCAGGACAGTTAGGGCCTCTAATGAACCAGTTTGGCTTGCCTGCAGAGGCTGTCGATGCGGCTAACAAAGGAGGTCAGTGTCTTGCCCACGTAAATGTTACAGGACAGACATTGTCACTGTATGTGTCGTTGCTCGAAAATTCCTTCAATGTAAAGAATGTCATTACTTTCCAGAGTGCAGGATCTGTTTTCATTAGCCCAGAGGTGCTATAAAGATGAGATTGAACTGCAGTCACAGGCTTAGATTTTAGGCCTTTATTTGGCTGTGTAAAGTCTGCAAGTCTATTGATTGCTGTGAGCTAAAGAGATAAAGCAAACATTGATTTATTTTACTTGAAATGTCTTTCCTCACAGATGTGGAGGCTTTTGCCAAAGCCATGGAGACGGAGAACAAGTCGGACCAGGAAGGAGACTCCAAAGACAAGAAAGACGACGATGAGGACATGAGTTTGGACTAAGAACTGCTCCAAGGAAATTAACATTATTGCTCATTGTATTTATTTAGCTGCTTCTGCTGTTTTTTAACCGTTTCATTTTGAGGATAAAGATTATGGTCAATACATGTTCTCTACTCAATACATAACTAGACAACTGATATGTACTAATGATACACATTATGACTAAGACACCCTGTGTTCATCCTCCGACATTGTGTTGAGTTAATGTTTGCAAAAAGTCTCATGGAGATTCTTAGGTCTAACTGAATCAACATGTACTCTGCCTGCATGTCAACTACTAGCCCCTCCTATCCAGAGAAGACAAGGGAACAGTAAAATGCTCATAATCACAGTGGTCTGTTGTGAATTTATTTTGCAGTCTGGGTTTTCTGGCCATGATCTCTTTACCTGCTGTAGACTTTATTTACTACCTGTATAGGCCTGAAGACAAACATAGGTGCATATACAGTATACTGTACACTACTGATGGTTCACTTAAAAACAGACAACTCAAACTGCTTGGACTTTTCAGAATCAGAAAATATATTTCAAAAACATTCTCATTTTACGGTATGAAAACAGTGAATATTTACAAAATTGACACCAACCATACAAGTACAACACAGTTACACAGGTCAAAACTACACAGGCTTCTTCTGTGAGGTCTATTTGGATGTGTACTGTAATACAATTAACACCACTGCACTCAGACACTTCACTTTGAATCACTGAAATGACAACTACAACAACCCTCTAGAAAGTGTTCATGATTATCTTTTCCCGATACTGTATGCAATCTCAACATCTAAGTATCTCTACAGCAGCAAGAGAAATGTCAACACGAAATATCACTGTGATAAGATGGTTAACCATTTCCCTGCAACTGTAGTTTCAGGCACTTTGTTCACACTTGAATGTCTTATGGCATCCAAATCTTAAAAGAGTTAGCTACGCCATAAATACTGCAGTCAGGATAATAGCTTTTGGTAAATATAGAAGCAACTTCCATCCACTTATACATCCATCCATCCATCCTTCTCCTAAGGGTGTTAGGCCACCATGTTTGGGTTTCCCCAGTGTCCCAACACTACAATCAGTTAACTTCCATTGACTTACAATGGGATACAGATGATCTAAGTGACGATTCTGGAAAATCCCACCCAAGATGGTAGTTAACATTTAAACTCTTTTGGTCAGATATTTTGAGCCATTCAAAAGTAAGTAGGAAGAACAAATTGGAACATATTTCCTGAGAACTGAAAAATGTGACAACTAGCTAATGTAGTGAGGAATAAACCCCAGTGCATTGTAGATGCACTGGGGTTTGAGACAACATATCCCTGGGTATTGACTTAGGGATGCACCGATATATCGGTATCAGCCAATATCAACAAACAGCAATGTTGGTATCAGTCTGACTTTTTTTACTGCTGCTATTTGGCCGATTATGGAAGTGGCATTTTTGTGACCACGGATTTTGTCGCTTAATGAAACTATGAAACTAACATGGTCTTCTGTTTACAAACCACTTAATTATCTTAAGATAAGCATGTCTGGTGATATCAGCCGATATGGATGGGAAAATGTCAGATTGTTGGTATCTGCCTCAAAAAAAAACACATCGGTACATCCCTTGTATTGACAAGCAACAAGTTTAGTTTAAATAATCCACCTCTATAATTCTGTTGTCCAGCCCGAGACACCATAGTGGTTTTATATTAGCACAGTGTTTCAACCAACATCTACAACAAGAAGAACTGACACCGGGCGTAAGAGTCTGAACTGTATATCCCTAGCTTTCTTTATATTCAGGAACAAGACAATAAATATATGAATGTGGCTGGATTACTGAAGGACATACAAATCCCTCTTGTCAAATGAGTCCTAAAACAACTTAAAGGCCACTTTCTCCCACTGGAGCTTTCAGGCAGACTGAAAACAGCCAAGAAGAGACAAAATCATGTTTTCTACCCACAATCCATACTATTGGAGTCTAATGGCTAAAAATGCATCGATTTCACAGTGGGTCATAGGTATCTACAGAAAACAATCAAGAGTGCGGGTCTTTGCTGTAATTTGCAAAGGCTGCTTGTAAGCAGTACTATACAGGCTGTATAGTAATGATAAAAGTGCAGGTGAATGACTTCCACAGACACAAACAAGTTACATCATAACTGAGCAACATCACATCACAGCAAACATACATTTAAACACTGTATGTTTTCCAACACATCATTTAAATAGAGTTTAAGTTAAGAATGCTATGCACAGGAAAGTTGATTTAAAAAAAAAAAAAAAAAGTCAGGAGAAACCAAAAAAATAAAAGCACCATCAATGTGCTGGTTCAACATCTCTAACATAGAGCTCATGGCTGGATTAACACCAGAACAACACGTACAAAACGCTTCAAAAGACATTCAGAAAGACACACATGCCATCAAGTCTAAAACATTTGCAAACAAGTAAAAATTACAATTATCCTTCATATAAGGGACCCGATTCATGACTGAAAGAAAATAAATAATACCAAGTTCATATATCTGTGAATTATTTGTTTTAAATAATTTACACCACAGGTAAAGGCCACCCACCAGCTGGCTCTGATTCAAATCCCAGTTACCTTCCCAGTACGCTCCCTGACTCACCTCACCATTAAACCGGCGCAGCACACGCCGCTATTGACTTTTATTAATGAAACCAGCGTGCGGTCGGCCCTCACAACGTCCAGGCTAACCCTGCTGCACCAGTCTGCGGTAGTGCGGCATGACCTTGCTCTCGGGGAGGTAAAGTCCCATCTCCAAGGCAACCAGCACCGGGAACTCCAGAGGAATCAACTCCCGTCCGTTGATACGGAAACGCTCCTCCAGCTTCTGCTCCGCCGTGGAGAGAAGACAGAGAGATGGTTTAAGGGGATGTGTGTTAAGAGGTGGATAATTATGTCATGACAGTTGTGCTATAACTGAAACTGTAATTGTCATTTTTTTTGCAGGTAGGCAGAGTAACAAGGCTAGATGATGAAGTGTAATTTCATTTACATTCTTCTAACTTTAAAGTAGCCGCCTTTTGCCTTGATGGAAAGGCAAAGGCTTTGGAAAGAAATTCATACATAGGCATCAACTTCACTATTTATATTTGTCTAAGAAACAAATTCCAAGCATTTAAGCATATGCCTTTAGATCAAAATGGCTTTAAGATAATGAAAAACATAGTACATTCAATCAGGTGTGTCCAAACGTGTGTATACATACGATCAAAGATGTTGAAGACATTGATAAAAAGTGTTTTTTATTTGTTAATTTGAAAGTTATTGCATTTTTAAAAATTCACCCTTTTTTCTCCAGGCAGTTTCAGATAAGTCCAGAAAATCCTGACTGGCTCTCCTCACTCCAGAATTACTGAAATCCTTCCAGTCAGGCCAGTATGCAGCATCTGAACTGGAAAGCCTCCAGTCAGCAGGTTTACCTCATTTAGAGGAGCTGCTGCTGTCGGACAGCCAGGGTCCAGTATTGTGAAGACTTCATATTCATTCAATTTAACTAATTCAGTTCAGCTTTTGACTAAAGTACAGATTCACAAAACATCATGAGGAACAATATTTCCACCCTCAGCCACAGTATATTTGAATTATAATATATTTGAAAACTGAATAATATGGGACCTTTAAAGAAAAATATTTGATAAGTGACAACATGGTTATGTTACTGTTTTTTTTTCTATAGATTTTGTTTACTTTTTTCTTTGCAGGTATTAGTTATAAAGAGGGGTGGGTTGAAGGTAGAGTGTTACGTGTCAATATGTCGTTTTGTGTTATATTTGAACTCAATCAGCGGGGCAGCGCTGCCATTCAGAAGTGTTGTTGAGGAAACTTCACTCACATCAATCAGCTGTCTGACTTCGGGTTTCCGCAGATCGCTGCTGATCTTTGCAGCCAGCAGCACGCACGCTGCAGCCACCAGCTTCCTGTTCTGCTTGTTGAGGCGACCCTGCAGCACCAGCTTCTCAAAGTAAACAAAAGCCATCGCTATGGTGACCGGCTGTAGACCGCACTCCTCGCTCACAGCCCGCATCTCCCTCTTCAGGCTAGTGGACAGCAGGAGAAGTCTCATTGATACATTTTATTTTACTGAGTGCATGGCATGCATACTTCAAACCAGATTCAAAACCACCATGCTTCACACTTATTAACAGATAAGAGGATCAAAGCTCTAGGAACAAAGTGGGAGAAGCAAAGAGGAATTTGATGTCTCTGTACCTTCTGATCTTGCTGAGTGTCAACTTGATGTGGGGAAACTTCTCCTTGAAAGTCTCATTCATGTCTTTCTTCAGGTCGGACGGTTTCACATACTCAATAACAGTTGTCTGCAGGGACATAAAGACAACACACCTGCATATCAACACGGCATCGTCTAGTGTCAGCAGCTTCCTTTTATACGACTTATTGCTGCAATAACACTTTACTGTTTTGCTTGTAAATGGTTTCGATATGAATTGTTTCACACACAATGGTGCCACTGTTGAGTCTTGTGATGTAATCTACTGACCTTTAATAAAATCATGTTAAGGAGCTGCAGTGCACTGTGTTTTACTCTTTATTAGAGTTGGGTGTCAATTCAGAACAGGTGAATTTAATCAATGAACTTGAAAGGCAAACAGGAAATACAACATGAATTTGGATTTAATTGAAGGAAGCAGAATTACAGTTCACTGAAACTGGGGGGGAATTCAAGTGATTCATTGGAATCCAATCACACCTCAGATGCTAAAATGGTAAAACCTTTTACAAATAAATGCATCTGAAATTTGTCAGAATTGACTTCTACTTCCTTAAATTCAATTCAAATTCAGCTTAGTGTGAGAACAGCAAATTCCAACTTACTACATTGACTTGGAATATCAAAACAATTTACAAGTCCCTGATTTCTACAACAAATAAGTACAGTCACCATGTGATGCCATCACAAGAATAAATGCTCACCACATATGAGGCAAATATCAGAACCCTCTTGTGTCTCCCACAGGGCCACTGGGGGTCACTGAGGAGGTTGGGATCATACTCTGCCACTTCTTCTGTACCTGTTAACACACAGGATGAATGAGCGCTTCCATTACATGAGGTAAAACATCTGAGGCCGGTGTATTAGGCCATGTCAGTGAAGAAAGCGTGAGAGAGTGCGTGTTGTGTGTGTAGCCTGAAGTGGAGCCATACATGGGTCCTGTGCCACAGCGTTGTTCAGACGAGCTGGGGTGAAGTTCTTCTGCCCGTTGCCACGGAAACGCGACTGAGGGGTCTGAGCTGTGCAGTTCTCCGGCGCGCCACTGCTCTTCTGCCTCACCAAGGCATTGGTCGGGTAGAGGAACTGAGCGTATGAAACGGTCTGGGGAGGGAAAATGGGGCAGCCGCAAACAAACAGATTCCTCATGAAAATTGTCTGGATCAAAATGCACATTGAAAGCATGTGAGTATATTACAGTATGGGTAGGCAGATATCCACATAACCAAGCACTTATGCAAGACATATTTACCTTGCCATAAGCCCCCAGCTCCACGCCTTCCAGTGAAGGGAGCAGGTCAGCTGCGACCACAGAGGAAAGCCTTTGTCTCTGAGCCTCCAACTTAGGATCACTGGGCAGAAAGAGTCACATGTGTCATTTTCAGCACGTGCTGCACACAAGTCCCTTTGCTGAGAATGATATGGAGTACACAAGAGGAGGATGAAACATAAAAGCGGGGACTCTCTAGTTGGGATGGTGCTTTGTACCTGAGGTGATAACTCTCTCCATAGGGCAGCACTGAGAAAGCAGCATATAGCGACCGCTTGGCACAAATCAGCATGATCCTGCAGGACACAGCAAGTACAGGCAGACAAAACAGATGGTGTGTCAGTCAGTCTACAAGCAACAACTACAGTCACTGCTACACACAACAGCCACATATGACATTAATCAGTATCGGTGCTGTAGAGGTGGGGAGAGGACAGGGATCAGTCACACAGAGCCACTTCTACACTCATCTGCATCACTACAACTGTTGATCAGCAGTGTCGCTACTGAGATGTCAACAACGATCTAAGCTAAAGGCGGGAGGGGATATCTGAGAGCTGGCCCATTTAAACCAGGGAGGAGCAACGGGCAAACAGCACACACTCAATATGGCTTTAGTCTGCTGACACAAACATGGACAAACTAATCTATCAAAAGACTACGTTGCACCAAACAACCAGTGAATACAACTGCATGGTTGTAACTAGCTTTCTGCACAAAGAAAACTTCACAAACACCAGGGGCTTCAGTTCTAGTCCTCACAAAACACTAATCAATAACATACAGTCAGCAGTCTCTGGCGTGGACCCTCAGCAGAAAACAACCTGGACAGACCTTGAGGGGGAGATATCAAATCTCTTAAGGGCAACAATATCTCAATATCTAAATCTCTGCCAGCGTAAACTAGCTTAATATAACTTTTAACAGTGAAAGATGAGGCTGTGCCCGCTGGTATGACTGTTAATTTGGATTTCACCTTTTGTCTCCAACTCAGTAAAATGTATGTGATGGCTTTAAATAGAAACAGAAAGTCACTCAGAACGGTAGGTTAATTTAGGATTGCTAAATCATCATCTGGCACGCATCAGCAAAAAAGTTAAGCTTACATGGAGACCAGAAAACACATGACACACTGGCACACGTGACCGTGAACATGAGCTTGTCTGAGATGGAGTAATGTTCATAAAGCTGAGGAGAAATGAGTGAAGGGGAGTCAGAAAATGATAGTTTAGCTTAAATAAAATGGAGAAAAAAAAGTAAATCTAATGTGGTTTCTTCGTGTCTACAGCCCAACAAATACATTAGTATACTCTGGTTTCTAACACAAGTAAACAGTAATGACAGACGGACAGCCTTCAGTGTGATATTGCACTCTTGCATGAGGGCTATTTCACTGTTGTTGCAAAGCGGTGTTACATTTCCACACGGCACCTCTTTTTGGCTTTTGATAACTTTCCAAGGGTGATTAACTTTACTGTTGCAATCACTGCTCAGCAGCTGTACTACTGTTATTCCTCTGCAAGCCAAAGTAAGTCTCTAAGCAGTGTCTGAGTTAAGCAGCTTATTACAATACTAGCGGGAGGAGAGTAACACTGCTGGTAAATTAAAGGCCTACTTCAAAGTCCAAAAGGAAAATAGTCTTAGTTTTTAGATTTGTCCGACAGGAACGATGATAGGAATCTCCAAAGCAGTAAGCCTGGGCTCCACTCATAAATTCATCAACTCATTCAGTACCTAAAGAGACTAACCTGCATCCCCTGGTGTCATACTGCCTCATACTCTTGATGAAGTGGACTTTCTTAGACACCTTAGGTCCAGGGGAACCAGAGACATTCCTTGATCTGGACAGAGATCAAGAGACACAGAAAGGCCAGCTCATTATTATTGACATAAACATCAACAAAACAATGGATGTTAACAGGCTTTGTCTTGTTCTGGACTAGCTCTCTGAACAAATCTAAATCCCTTTACATCACAGATTTGGAATTAACGCCAAATTACAAGGTCAAGCATCCTTATGTAAGAGGGACAGGGATTATGAATTATCTTCTCCTGTCGACCTGTGGGCAAAAGTATCCTGTCAAATTATAAATCTGGTAACTGATATGACAGAGTTGTGTCTTTTATTTTGAACACAGATTAGATCCACGACCCTGGTAACACAGCAAACCAAGTAGCAGTGTTTAAGAGAAGAGAATACAATAAAACAATGCAAGAAATATAAGAATATAGTAGCCTAAATTGTATACTATAGGATACTGCACAACTATCATAGCAAGTTGAGTGCAACTGTTGTTATACCACAGGGAATCCTATAACAATAACACAGGAGATAAAAATACCATTAAGTAAGGTAGAGTCACTATAAACTCACTATCGAGTACCACAGACACACTGGAAGTCCCTAAAGGAATATTATAATGATTTGTCGTTAGAGGCCGTGATGATGCCACATGATTTCACAAAACAAGGAAGTAGCCAGCAGAAAGGCCCACAGTGGGCACTGAGCTGCAGCCCTCACTGTTTATCCCACTCATGTGCTCACCTTTGCCGTGAATCCAGGGGTAGTGAATTAGCGGCCGGGACTGGGCTGAAAACGGGCGGTGATCTGACACGTGAGCAGGACTGGTGTCCGGGAGGCACGGGTGACAGAGGGCTGTCGGGGGGTAACGTGTCTGCTACATTGCCACCCTCCAAAAATACTTCACTGGCCCCTACAGCGCTTGCCCCGGGTCCCGGAGACATTACCAAAGAAGGTCGGACGGGGCTCATCACTCCGGTCCCCGGGAAAGTAGTAGGAGCGCTGCCGGTGGCGGCGGGTGTCACCTGGGCGACCGTTCCCTGGATACCCGCTGGCTGGGGTACAGCCGGTGCGCCGACGTCCATGAGTCGGGGCTCCTCGGCCGTTTTTTGGTCGATATTTCCATTGCTAAGCTGACACTGGGGCCGTCCGTCGAGGGAGATGTTGTTGAGGAACAGCAGAGCCGCCTGCCTCCGTCTCGAGTCCCTGGCTTTCCTCTGCTGCTCTTTGTGTGTCTTCGCTGCGTTGTTGTTGCTGCCGGTACACTGGAGACCACAGGCAGCGGTCGCCATTCTAGTTTGAAATGTGGCAGTTGAACGTTAAGGAAACGAGCGACCGGTGCGAGCCCCTTAGCCACGCCCACGGAGAGCTGATTGGCCTGAGTAATCATTATGCAAAATAGTTTCGAGAAATAGTCCTAGATGATTGGATGAGAGGGTTATTATGCAAAATTATTCATGTTGCTCGCAGTTGATTGGATGTGTGGAGAAGATGGGCGGTGCGCTGGAAACAAAGAAAATATACATTGTTACCAACTTCACTTGATAGGTTTTCTATAATTTGTTATGATAATATGTTATGACAATATGTTTCTATTATCTATGGGGGGCACCTAGTATTGTTTTTGATTGTCAGACACGTGATATCAGAATCTTTTGCTTTCAACATTTCTCTCACATCAGTATACTAGGTTTATGATACATCATCAATATTTTGTGGCAATGTAGATAGACAATGTTTCCTTCAGCATAACAGACACAGGCAAAAGGAACAATATCAATGTTGATGGTAGAGTGGGTTGTAAGGAACAAACGTACCATGAAAGGATATTTTTATTCATATGTATTATCAAAATTGCCCTTCTACATTGCCTCAAAATGTATATATTTTAGTTATAATTAAATAGAGTAGCCTAATATAACTTAATTTAATCACTAAACACCCCCTCTGTGGACACTTAGAAAGTTTTCACACTAGAACTTCTGCTTCTGAGAAAATGGCAGCAGCCAGCTATTAGCATTTGTGAGCAAGTCAGTGGGATGTGAAACTGTTGCTCTGAGATCAAAGACAGTTCTGGTAAATGGCTCTATTACTTGTTCTGTCTGTTACTACAGCAATAGAAGGAGGGATTTTGATTTTGGTTTCACACTCCATTGACTTGCAAACATGATACTGAAGCCAATTTCTCAGAGACAAAAGCTGAAGTGTGAAAGCTTTTGTGTGTCCCAAGTGGGGTCTTAGTCATGATCAATAGATTAGACTATTGAAAATTCTGGAAGTTCCTTTACAGATTGTAGAGAAACAATGATAGCACCGTGTCAAAAAATGCTGTTTGTGGAAAATAAGTTACAGGTTCATCTGGTGAGAGGTCAGTGACCTCTGTGGATATAGGTATTGCAGGCAAGCAGGGCAGTTCACTAATCCACTGATCCACTGCAACATAGAGATGGGATTTAGTCTCAATCTAATCAGAACAATCTGTCTCCTTAGCACTCTCTCTCTCTCTCTCTCTCTCCCTCTGTCTTGCGGTGGTTCTGTATGGCTTACAGCGTGTTGTAAAGACACCAACTCAGCACAAATCAGGTAAACACATTGCTCTTTATTTTAGCAACAACAACATAATGAAATCACTCTTTTGTTCATCTTTTTTCTTTTTTTTTTTGCTGTGAACAGCAACAGTCTGGCATGACCAGTTTAAGGCTTTGATTCTAGCTTTTTGTTTGTGTTTGAGGTACAGCCCAGCCAAACTCTTTCCAGGACACTGTTTATGGTACGCCATGTTGTTGTTACATGATAGACTCAACAGTTAGCACCATAATCAAAGCCTCTGGCCTTGTTACTGTGACAGTGGTGGCAATGGTGCTTCGTGGGCAATTTATTTCAGTGTCGTCTGGGAAAATGAGTTGACTGGACAGTGTTTAGAACAAAACTGTCATATTTCAATGACACCATTTCATATGAACTCAAATGCACATGACAGGACACTCTCAATATCTCTCGCCCCCCCCCATCCATCCATACTGGATATGTGCATGCTGGTATGTGAGCTCACACACACATACACGCACACACGCAGACACACACACACACACACACTCACACACACACACACACATAGTTCAGACATTTCCCTCTTGTGACTATTCTATAGAACAACAACCTGACACCCTGATTAAACAAGTAGCACATGCCTGAACCATCAATAATATCAAAGCTATTCTCTTAGGAGTCTGCAGCCCATATTTTTTTTTTACATTTTCTCGACAACAAAGTATGGATACAGTACAATTACAGACAGTGCTGTCCTTCTGTAAACCCTCTCTTCGTTGTACAGCTTAATTTACATGGAAATGAATGTCCATTCTTTTGCTTTTGCAGTGTAAGATGGATGCAGTATGAAAAATACAACTGTCGAGAGTCATATCGATAGAATACATCCTACAAACGTAATGGAAATAATAATGTAACTATTGTTCAATACATTACACATTCTGGATGAAGGTGTGTCCTATTAGAATAATATTGATGGCATGGCCCAAAAACAACAGATTGTTTGTAAACACACACAAATCTCTTTTTTTTTTTCTACCTTACCTCAAAAAACAAATATAGTACCACAGGAATGTTGTATATCCCACTAACAGCATGAAAATGCTCAAAGCCTTGTCACAAATATCACATTTTCAACTGTTTTTACATTCAACTCAATACATGTTGCTTTTAAACTGCCCTTCAGCTTTGAGACAGCGGTTTCGGAGACTACTTCAACATGAGTGAATAGCTATGGGAAGTAATGTAGATCGGTACCTGCGTTATATTTAGTGTAGGTCGTGTTTGAAATTAGGATGTGAGTTACCCATCTTCAAATGCCTCGCCTCCTCACCCTGCTACACCTTGCCGCGTGATGTTTCACTGCTAGCTGCCATAAATATTCATGCATGTTGAAGACTTGTCTCTGGTGGTAACTGCCTTGAGAGGATGTGTTGAAGCACCTTCACTGAGGATATTCTACCTCTGATTGATAATCATACAACTCCACTTCTCTGCCTGGGCTCCTCCGCAAGTTCACTGGACAGCGAGCCTTGCTGACTCTTTAACCTCAGTCCACAACTTCTTTCTGTACCACCTGACCTGAGAAATGATACAGAAACCTAAATACACACCATCGTAAGACAGCATGTCAGGATTTCGCCTTGTAAAAAAAGACACCACACACCATCCCTTTCTCTGTCAGTTTGCCTCCGGTGCTCGACGGTACAGAGAGCAATCGAGTAGGTGTGGAGCTGAAATAGACTACTCAGGGAGTGTCATCTGTGCCATTTAGAGTCGGGACGTCTGCACGGCAGCGAGCTGAGTCACAGCGCCTTCGGCACATCACACGGTGGTCTCATACTCCATCATTTCTTTGGGCGTACCCAGACAGCGGTACTGGATCCTTGGCGTGACCGGCGCAGCACCTTCAAGCACCAGGATGGTTTTACGCAGCCGACGGTCGATGAAGTGGGCGTCCCAGGCGGGGTACTTCTTCCTGGGTAGATCTATTCGGATGACCGGCCCCTCAGTCCTGGGGGTGAGGCGGGGCACCGGGGCCTGAGCTCCCCGAGCCGGTCGTACCTGAAACACGTCCCCGTCTACCGCGGACCCCTGCTCTCTGTCTGCCCCTTTAGTTCTCTGAAGGGTCCTGGGGGGGCTGCTCACCAGGTCAGGGGGAAGGGTGGAAGCCGGGGAGGCGAGGGAATCCACCGGCCCCTCCTTCTCCACCATATAGCCCCACCCTGAGATGGGGCCATCAGGGTGCAGCAGACAGTAATACACAAACATGAAGAAGGTGCCCAGAGCGTAGCTGCTGGCCACCACACACACCATGATGACAGCGTAGAAGTCTGAGGTACGCGGGCCGCGGTACAGGTACCAGGCAGTGGTGAGCGCCACGTTCTCTACGAACACAGTCAGGCTGTAGATGAGCATCCTGCAGCGAGTGCGGCCCTCTCTCACACTGAACCAGCAGAACACATACACAATGCCCACCATCATGTTGTAGATGATCTCCTCCCATTTGGACATGCAGAAGTCTGTTTCACCTTGAATTATCCAAAATGTCATGATGCACCAGTGGGCCACGATGAAGATGCCAAAGTAAAGCTGGAACACTGAGGCGAACAGCGCGAAGGCCAGTGTGCGGGCGCCGATGGTGAATAGGTGCCACAGGATCTGAACTATGACGGCCTTGTAGGTCATGGGCAGCTTATCATCTCTGGAGTCCCTCAGGACTTTCTGATAGGAGGCAATCATCCAGGCCAGGGATATGAGCGAGGCGGAGGCTGAGAGCCCTGGGGAGAGAGAGAGAATGGGAGGTGGGAGGAGAGAGATACAGTATGGAGAGGGGGAGGGAGCGAAAGAAATTAGAGGGGAAGGAAATGGCTTCGGGGGAACGGTCTTACCATTTAGCGCAGCAAGAATATGTGACACATTTCTCCTGCTCTGCGTGTGCCTCAATAAGGCACTAATCACTAGTCACGCAGAGTGTGGGCTAGAGATGTGTGATGGACTGATGTCAGGATTTATTTTTGACATGTTGACGGTGTCTGTGAGGATCGATCACCGGGAGGGACTCACCCTGCAGGGGCAGGACCTGGCTGGCCTGGATCATGATGCTGAGCTGCAGCACCAGCTGAGGGGCGCTCTTCAGGAAGGACTCCAGCAGACGCAGCATGCTGATATCAGCACTCTCAAACATCATGCGCCAGTAGAAGTGATGGCGCTCGTGGTCGCCACGCCAGCGGCTCTGCACCCCCAAGTACAGAGCGTGGACATACCTATGGAACAGAGTCAGTGATGGGGAGAAATGGAGCAGAATTCAGAAAAGTGCATCAGTGAATTCAGCAATTTTTTGGGGGGGATGAAAGAAGTGAGATTAAACAGAATTCTAGGTCATTATATTGTGCTTCAAAACATTTTTTTCCCATCAAAGATAGACTCTCAGAAGTCACAGCTCATTACTCCAAACTCGGGAGCTGTCAGTAGATCTTGCCAAAATAACTGGTTGCTTCCTCCTCTGGGGTTTAGATTAGACTGGAATTGAACTGAACTGCTATGTGGTTTTTAATTCTAGTACAGGCATCAGAGGGGGAGATTGTAGAACTTGTCAAATCTCTCTTCAAATAAAATAAATCAGAGGGCCACGGAAAGAAAAGTAAGAGGGGAAGAGGGGAGAAAAGAAGCCATATACATGCACTCATTCCGGCCTTCAGGTTGTAGGGTTTCAGAAAAAACGAGCTCGTCGCAAATCCCTTGTTGAACTCCTGAGCTCCACTGGCATGTAGTCCCGCCCCCGTCTCAACACACTCTATATTGACCTTGTGTAGCAAACACATACGACTTTGCACGCACACGCAAATTCATTCACACACTGTGCACACACATATTTGCACATAAATGTGTTTGCTTTGAAGATATGAAGTGACGTGTTTGTACTAGGCAAATATACAGTATGTGTAAATCATTACCTTTATCATCACACAGCACCTAACCGTGAGTGTTTGGAGAAAAGATTGGTGCTCGCTGAGGACTGAAGCTAAAAATGTCTCAGTAATTGCCTCAGGGAGAAGGGTCAGAAGTGTCCCATGTCAATAAGCCCAGTGAACCAGGAGGGAGTTTGTGTAACCCTTTTTTGTTCTGGTTTCCGCTACACAAAGTGTGCCTTGGGATGTCTCACACTGAGAAAATAGAGCGTACGTGCTGTAATGAGGGTCAAAGAGCCACACAGGACACACACACACTGTTTCATTGTGTCTGCATCAAAGCTCATATCCCATCCGGTGCGCATTGGCATTTAATTCTAATAGCCGGCCCAAATTGATCCCGGTTCACCTGACTATGTATCAGTGACAGATCATTCCTGAGTTAACAGCTGAGGGTAAAACACACAACGGTAATCCTCTTAATGTGCAGACACGCCGGTCTGAGAGCAGCAGCGATGAACAGAGCACACACAACAGCTTTAATGGCATTACCGGTAATTCTGCTCTGCCACGCTGCTTTAACGTGCTCCTGACGCGCGCACACACTTACACACACACACACACACACACACACATACAAGTCTCCGTCTCCATGAGGAAATAAGGAATCAATAAATATTGCCCATAGGACTGTCTAAAGAGGCAGGAAGAGAGACCACAGAGAGAGAGAGGGAGAGGGAGAGATTGTAGGCCTACAGATAGATAGTATAATTGATTTGTGTCAGATTTCTGTATCATCATAGTATCTGTATAAATACATTATTTGTCTTTCTGTAACATCACAATATCTGTATAAACACATTATTTGTCTCTCTGTATCATACACATTATTTGTCTAACCATCCTCCCACCACAGTTCAGCTGGATGCCTCTTCCTGGCTGGCAGCAGTTCAAGCCTGTCAGAATCAATCAGTGCACTCTGAGCTTGAGGACTGCCTCACCATCACTGACTGAGTAGCTGACCTACAGACCTACTACCATCCGTGTGAGAGTAATGTGAAAGTGTACACTAGTTTGTTTTCAGCCTCACAGCCTGCCTGGCAATTAAACGTGTTTGGACTCTCAGCTGACAGGATCAGACTCAAAAATCTCAAAACTACTTAAGCTGGGAGATTTGAGGATGTGGATTTTGCAAATATCAACACCAAAGTACAAGCCTAAGGACTGACACGACACAAACAGTGATAGGCAATCAAGTACACAGATCATCCATCACTGTGCAAATATGAGGCGACACTCCTGACATTTATGACTACAGATCTCCTCAGTTCACATTATGGTTTGGGAACAATATAGCTCTCCCCACCCAGCAGAATGCATACATCCCAAACAGTCAGGCTCTTCCTCACCCAAAACCCCTAAAGACAAAGGGATTTTACTATATTTGTAAGGCGATTGGTGTGGATGAGTTGACGATTTTCCCCGGGAGATTATTGACCTAGAAGCGCGTCAGGAAAGGGGGGTGGAGCCTAATTCTCCCTTTCCAAGCCTGGGAGACATCAAACAATACAAAAGACATTTTGGCATTTTGGGCACAAGTCTTCTCTGAATGATTATGTTTCATAACCATTTAGCCACGGGGAGTGTTGCTGGGCTTTGAAGAAGAATGCATGAGCGACACCCACACACACACACACACACACACGCACGCACGCACACACACACACGCGCGCACTGAGAGAAAGGCAGGGACAGAGTGTGTAGTTTACCCTGTCAGATGCCGTTATGAGTGGCCGGTCTTACCTCCAGACCTGCGCCAGCTGAAAGACGTGCACGACGGCCTGGAAGAGCCACATGAAGGCTCTGCAGCAGCCCCGGGCTCCTCCCCTGGTGCCCGTCCCAGGCAGCACCCCGACCGCGGCAGTGCGGCCAGCGCCCCGCTCGTCGCTGTCCTTGGTGCTGAAGTCGCTCTCCGCTCCCGACGCGGCGACCACGGCCGCAGCCGCCGTGCCACTCTCGGTGGTCTCCGAGTAGTCGTAGGCGAACCATCGGAAGCTCAGCACCTGCACGACCACGGACGGGACTATCACAAAGACCAGAGTCAGTGCAAACCACCAGTAGTCTCTCCTTAGGTAGTAGTCCGCGGCCAGCCACAGGTCTGAGGCCCCGTCCGAAAAGAAGACCAAAAGGGCGCACAGCGTCCAGCAGCAGTCCGAGAGGGAGTAGCGCTGCTCGGCGGGGCGGCGCTGGGGAGACCGCTGGTCCGACCTGGACGGGCACTCGGGCGGGATTTCGTTTCGTAGAGAGACGGGTGCACCATCAGATTTAGCGGCCATGTTTGTTGTAGAGAAGAGAGTGAGTAAGAGAGATGGGAAAATGATGGAAGGGGGGAGGGGGGTCGTGCAGCCTGTCTGTATGCATGCGTGTGGGAGAGAGGGAGGGGAGAAGGAGGGAGGGAGGAGGGCGAGGGTAGGTGAGAGAGAGAGAGAGAGAGAGAGAGAGAGAGCGAGAGAGAGAGAGATCCACCGCCGCTAAATCCCGACTGAAATCAAGAGGCAGGCTACTGTCATGAATCAGTGATTATAGAAATACGAATTTAATGGCGGTCTAATGACATAAAAATTCTAGGAGACTGACCTCATACCTTTAGAAGGAAGGTTTCTCCATTGAATTGCTAGTTTACAGTTCATTGTGTAGCCTGTAGGTTCACCTGAGGCTATTCTCTTGCATACTACAGTAGTACGGTACGGTAGTACGGTCTCCAATTAAAAGACCGTATATTCCTTAATGTCAGAAAGATCTCCTTATTGGTAGGCTACATATAGAGCCACTATCAAATGTGCTGTCACCTTCTGGTGGAAATGTGAAGCACAGAGTCTGTTGATGTAACTCGGGAAAACTCGAAGGTTGATCAGCTAAAAGGGTAAAAACCAAACTGATGTTTAGTCTAAGTTAGGAAGGAAAAGGCTTTATTTCATAGGCTGAGGAACATCAGCATCTGTCCAGCGCGCGACCGTCAATCTTTCAGCAGCACCCCATCCTTTCCCTCTGATTAAACAAATAAAACTGTCTTTTTTTTTTTTTTTTAAATACCACACGCGCAGTTTCTTCAAACCGTCGCATTTTTTCCCAAAAGTCTTAGCAGCTTATGCCCTGCGGGCTAACAAAGTTGAAAGACAAATTAACACCAGGAGGGATGTCATCATCACTCCGAGGCCTCTGGTAACCAGTTTGGGACTTGAGGAAGTAGAGCAAGCACACGCACGTACGCACGCGCACGCAAGCACGTGTAGTTTAAGAGTGTCCCGAAAAGTGAGGTTGGTCTCTTCAGGAATACAACAGGCCTCTGCTTCATCTCACTGGCCTTAAGGAAGGTTATACTGTATTTGTATAAGTCTACTCGGTGATAAAAAAAAAAACTAAATGGGCCTGAGATCAAAGATATAGATCCATCGCCTTATGATATACAGTTCATTAACTTAATAATTTCATTAAAACTTGTTCAGATCATCAATAGACCTATGAATATATTAGTTTAGATGAACGTGCAAATTAACATTATTTGATAGACCAGGCATGTCTTATGGAGAATGTTCTTTTCATGTAGGAAATTTACTTTTTTAGGACTTTTATCTCAGTCATACTTTGGTGAAGCAGCCTGCTAAGACTCACCTATGAAACATTCAGTTGTCCAAATGCAGCATCTAGTCTGTGTTTTTACTCTGCTTTTGTTGCATTCATTTCTCTCTGCCTTTCTGCTGCTGCAAGCCTGGGCCGAAGCCGTTTCCTCATTGGCCTGATAAGCTCTTTGCTGTGGACACAAGGCTCTGACCTCTGCTGCAGCTAAACTGGGCCAATTCCTCGCCTGAAACTTCTCACGCCTGGTGTTTGAAGCTTCACCATAGTTTATCCTTTTGACTCCATAAGACCTTTAAAAGATAACAAAGTTGTTTACTGCATTCCCACAGGAAACGCTTATGACATTTGCTCTGAAAGTTGCTGGTTGGAGAATGGCTACTTAATTTGCCTTGTTCGATCTTCAGCTTTTTGGAGACTTTCTTGGAAATAAACTATTATTGTTCTAGTCATTGGACAGGAAAAGACATAGCCTATAATGTGTCCTACCTAGAATAACTTCAGTCATGTTCACCTTAACAATAACACTCGTAATAAGGAAAAACTAAGACCAAAAAATAATGAAAATGTACTAAAATTTAATCATTCATAAAAGCTGGAAAATCATTTGTGACAGGGTAACACAAGAAGCAATATTAGAGTTGGTTTAGTACAATATATTTTCAGCCTCAAGACACAGAAATCAAAATGCGTCATTTCCCCCATCAGTCTATAAAATACTAATTTTCCTTAGCTTCATTATGCAAAAATGGAATTAGAATATATTATGGGAAATATGAAAGCCTTGCAGCTCTCAATATAAAACAAAGTCACTTAGGAAAGATGTTATCTCATGAATACACATCCTTGTAAGTAGGAGCAAGAAACTTATGGACAATGATGTATTTTTGTTGACACCGTTAGTGCAGAAAGGTATGCGAAGGCCAACATTTCACATGGTTTCTTTTGCAAACGTATAGTCACAATATGCCAAAGATTGTTGTTACTTTCAATAAAACAGTTTAGTTCCCATATATGGATTTACACCCATGGTCTCTTTTCTTTTAAACCGATATTTCCAAAAGAAAGACACCTTGGAAAAGAAAACACAAAAACAAAGAGTTGTCATCACACAAGGCTGACAATGGCAAATAAAAAAAAGAAACAGGTGGATTTCTTTGCCATTAAAAAGCAGAGAAGAATATCTTGAAAGTATGTGCCATCTCCTCCCATTTCAAGAGTGGTGAAGTATCTGTCAGCCTTTTCAAAATGTTCTGGAGAGGGCTGGGAATGCTGGCACGTTCCAACTGGGCAGCAGTTAACCATTACAGGGTCCTGCACACAGGAAACAATAGTATCAGTACACATCGCTGAAAATGTTGGAGCACATGAGCTGTTTGGGGGAAAGAAGGAGCCTTAGTTGAGGGCTTTAATTTGCATCTGGCATTTATCCCAGTGAGATCACTAAGACTGAGGACCAGACCTCAAAATATTCCAAACTGGCAAGAATAATGTCAAGAATTTTACCAAACCATCAGTGGCTCCAGTAGAGTTTGGACAATCTTACTGAACATATCCAAATCCTCTCAGCTCATAGCACACACATGTATATGGTATGTTAAATCATTTTTGACATGCTTGTGATAAAGGGCCATATAAATAAACATGACTTGTCACTCTTGCAGGACAAAAGGCATGGAGGGACACGTTCCACAAGTCCAAAGGCCAATGCATGCCACTGTGACTATTCAAAGGTGAGAGTAAAGTGAAAGAGTAGACTAGTTTGTGTTCAGTCTCAGAGTCTGGTAATTAAACATGTTTAGACTCAGCTGAGAGGATCAGACTTAAAATTTCCAGACTATTGAAGTTCACAGATAGCTATTCAAACATGAAGCATTGCTACAATGCTCCAACAGCAGATGGAGCCACAGGATTCAGCAGAGGCTTGCTGGCTTACATTGAATCAATTCCACATAAAACAAGGAAATGCATTTTCGCACATTTTTTACTTTCACATTTGATTACAGTTCCTGGGTTTTCCAAAAATTCATCACTAGATATGAAAATACTGAGGGTGCACTTTTCAGTATTGTTTCCCGTTTCACATGAAGTCAATGAAGAAACTGGATAGAGATAGATCTCGCCATAATTATACTTTCAAAATCCCCTGACGTTTCATGACTATGTCAAAGCATTTTGATAAACAATTTTTAAAATGTTTTGGCTGTTTTTCAGCTCAGAAAAGGTCCAAAGGGATATAACTTGTTGTAACCACCACAGAGCAAAAATTGACTTTTAATTCAATTTCCTCAAAAACGTTCATTATTCTTTTAATATCTACCTACAAACATGATTTAGGGCTATTGTTGTTTCAAATAATCCAATGGTATTTTCAATCCTATGCACTGTGAATTTACCCTGGCAAACCAAACTTGTCCTTGCTGTGAAAAAGTGGCCGCCGTATGGAGGAAACAGCTGATGGCCGCTGAATGTGCCGACACAAGCTGTAAAATACATTCTGCTAGATTCCTGGAAAAAAGACCAATCTCTAAAATTCCCTGAAAATTCTAAAATTCCCCCCTATTCTATGACTTCAGATTCATGAATTTGCTTTCCTTATTTGAAATATAAAAATTCAGTGACAATCCACAGATTCCACAAGCAGTGGGCTCCCTGCACATATCTGGATTACATCCTATTTTAACTCCCACTCACCTGGCCTGGAGCTGCTTGTAGGAGGACATTTAGAGCAGTGTGCAATTTGACTTCTTTTTTGCCTTCTTCTTTTCCATCGGCGTTTTCCTGTTGATCTGCCGCACCAGGTCATAGAAAATCTACAACAGAATGAGCTCAATGGTTTGAACATTTTGCTGCAGTAATCACAAAACTAATGCTTTGCAGTGTGAAGTTAATAATAATGTCATTCTAAGCATTTCATTTTCTCGTATGTGAATTCTATTTCAAATTATATGACCACCTTAATTCTTCAGTTGATGCCATATGCAGCATTGGAACATACCTCATTAACATTGATCTTTGATTTAGCTGAAGTCTCTAAAAAGGCACAGTTGTTCCACTGACGGGCCAGGTTCTGGCCCTGCTCCTTGCCAACCACACGCTCATCCTCCAGGTCACACTTGTTTCCCACCAGGATCATGGGAACCTGATCAAATAATAGCAGAGTCAAAGACCGAAGCATTTCAAAGTGATATCTTACTTTGGTAGAACATTTTCATTTTTTACATGACTCAATATAAATTCATCACTAGTAAGCCTCCAACATTGTCTTCAACATACAAAATCACCAGCACTGAAGCAATTTTCAACTCTCACTATTACCAATCTCAAGTCACTTTTGAAAAATGTGACTGGGAGACACAAATTTATCAGGTTACATCAATGTAATTCATGTGTCAACAATATTGTTGACACGTGATTTTTTTTAGTCTAGGTTTTGAAAACAAATAAGTGAGTAGTGGTCACCACAGAGGCACAGAATCAGCTAACATTGGTTCATGGTCTAATAAAGGTATGCATGCTAAATGGTGAAAATGTTTTACCGAAGTGAAATATTGCTTTAACAAAGACATACAGATCCATCAGGCAACCGGCTATGAATAAATAAAGCACAGACTCAGCATGCTTCACATCCTCTCTCTAAATCAGGAGATGAAGAGAGCAAGACTGAAAGTGGAAGATAGCATCTAACAACAGCACTGACATTTCCATCCTGTTACAAAGTTCCTGCCCCCCTTTGCTTTGCCCTCTCTCCCACAGAGCCGACTCTAATGAGGGCAAGATGAACAGGGATCAATGGCAGCTACAGAAGTTGCACAGACACATTATATAGTGCGACACAGAAGGTTACCATCAGTAAAGAGAGGCTCACTGTACAGATTCATTGAGAAGCTATAGCTCATAATACTATAGGGCTTGGCAATATGGACAAAATTAATATCACAATAATCATAAAAAATATTCTGATATTGACATGTAACTGCTAACATATGCAGAATCATGTTAAACAATCAAATTCATGTTCACTAAATTATTATTCTATAATTTTTGTTAGTATTCTTTAATTTAAAATAATTTCAAAGACCTGATTACCAACCAAGACGTCTGTCTAGTGTTTAATGTGATTAGAGCTGCAACAATTAATCGATTAGTTGTCAACTATTAAATTAATCGGCAACTATTTTGATAATCGATTAATCGCTTTAAGTAATTTTTTAAGAAAAATAAGTCAAAATTCTCTGATTCCAGCTTCTTAAATGTGAATATTTTCTGGTTTCTTTACTCCTCTATGACAGTAAACTGAATATCTTTGGGTTGTGGACAAAACAAGACATTTGAGGACGTCATCTTGGGCTTTGGGAAACACTGATCGACATTTTTCACCATTTTCTGACATTTTATAGACCAAACAACTAATCGATTAATCAAGAAAATAATCGACAGATTAATCGACAATGAAAATAATCGTTAGTTGGGGCCATAAATGTGATACTATGAATTATACTCTTTTACCATGTTCCATATTTCCTCCAGATAACCATACTCCTACTGTGTCATCTGATTTTGCGATTTATAGTTTGTAATTAGCATGTGTGATGAAATCACTTACTTCAGTTCTTGATTAAACTGAACAGAAAAAGATGAGTAAAAGAATAAGCAAACAGTATAACAGCTTCAAAAAAAAAAAAAAAGGGTGCTATGCGTGATTGAAAGAGATACTGTGACACTCACATCCTCAGTGTCCTTTACTCGCAGGATCTGTTCCCGGAGGTCCTGTAGGTCATTAAATGTCGACTGCGCTGTAATGGAGTACACCAAGGCAAAGCCCTGGCCGTTCTTCATGTACAGGTCCCTCATAGCCGTGAACTGTTCCTACAGAACAAGAAAAGGGGAGGAGCCATCATCAGTCTGGTTGCTTTTGTCCTGCATGTTATAATCTGCTATCTATAATTGACTTGACTTACTGTTCCGGCTGTGTCCAGAATTTCAAGCATACACTGCTGCCCATCGACCTCAACTTGCTGTTGGAGAAAAGGGGGCAGATAAATATTATGATACAGGTGAGGGAATTTAAATAGGCAGTTCATGAGTTGCTTTGCAGAAATAGAGGCAGTTGTATGAAATGTTGACAGCATTTTATTTTTCGGAGCTTACCTTTCTGTAGGAGTCTTCTATTGTGGGGTCATACTTTTCCACAAAAATGCCTTGCACAAATTGGACTGTCTGGAAGGGACAAATGAAGGGAAGGAGAGCGTCAAGAGAGTATCAAGAGAGACATCACTATCAGCACAAAACTGAAAAATACAGGCATATTTGTAGATTACAATCTAGCTTACTGCATGAATAATAGGCACATCTAGACTGAAAAACATCTACCAAAAGAGTATGCATTGAAGTAAATATTTAATCCAGGTCTGCTTCCAAAAAAAACAAAAAACAAAAGACACTTAATTGTGACATTGAATATTAGGATTCTTCATCTAAACTTCACATCGTATAAATTTGGTAACATTTAAAATAAACAGATTTAAAGTAATAACAATGGCAATAGTAATTGTTAGGGCAAAAATAAAACTTGGGCTAATGGTCTCCTCAACATTATCCAGCATCTCTTGGAGGATCATTTAATATTTTTTAAACTCCAAAATACTGCAAATTGCGTAATATCAAATCAATAATACTGATCAAATTGTAATAAACATAAGATCAATATCGGCTCAGATCATGGGACACCGGGCGACTCTCAGCCCTGCTGAGTCCTACATGGCGGCAGTCATCACTCACCAGTGCTGATTTTCCCACGCCTCCTGATCCCAGCACCACTAGCTTGTACTCACGCATGGTGGGGCAACTTCACTGGACAGTACAAGGGTCTGTAGGAAGAGAAAGCAAGGATGATGAAGTGAATTAGATGCACAAGTCATTTCATTTACAATCACAGGAAAAGCTCCTAAGCCACATAAAGCTAAACAACTAGTATACTTTTCCAAATTACCCTGTGTAAATTATTGCTATAAGGAAAATAACTGTAAAATTACTATTATGTTAATAAATTGATCATAAGATCATTATAAACCTCATTCATAATTACCAGCTATTACAGCAGTATTCCATCCAAAACAAGGCGTCAACAGAAATGCTTAGTTTCGACCCTCCCCAAGTACAGTATCTATGACAATGAATAATCACTGCTGACATCAGCAGATTAAACTTTCATTCTTCTGCCAAAAAATTAGCTTTCTTTCCCACCCACTACCTTGGGACTTCAGCTGTCATGATGGTGGGGCCCCTCCTCCTCTCTTTTCAAATAAAGAAGCCAAGAAGAACTGAAGGAAGCCAAAGGCTGGTTGCTCTACTCCAGGGATTCAGAGCAACTTTTCCCCCACTGGTGACACTAGCACCAAAGAAACAATCAAGTGGCTCTACTGGAAAAAAGGACTCGCAAAGTCCGACCAAATGGTCACATTCTGGGGCCCTGCACTAGATCCTGAATATGGCAGTGCTCTGTGCAGTCAGTAGGTAAGAGCACAGTGCCACAAATAACTTAATCTCATTACAATACGGAGGAGAAAGGCCACAGAGAGTGACATGTCACCAACTCCATCAGTCTGGCACAGTTTTGAAACTGCACTGGGCCTAGACAACATAGGCAGTCATAGAAAATTTGTCACAGGCATGGAAATATTTAAGATGAAGAGAGGCGCTTTTTCTTTAAGTGATCCTTCAACTTGATAGCCCATGTCCCTTTCAAAGCAATTGAGTGGTGGCAACAACAGATATGTGGGGCAGCCATAATGAATGGATTACTGTTTATAAACATACACAGTAGGCCTATGTGCTAAAAGGTGAACATGTTTTACTAAAGCAAAGTATTGATTTTAATAAGATATGCTTAACATCTAATTGTAAAATGCAAATATGTTCATTTGATGCACAAATGTCAAAGAGGTGCACAACAAAATTTCATTTAAGAGCCTCTTTGAATCTACTAATCGTGCTAGGTCTGACGATCTGTGGGACCTTTGTCAAATGCTGAGACAAACAATACAAAAACCACTCTGTCACACTCAACCAGCATTTGCAATTCTAACTACGATGTATGAAGCACCACCAGAAGCCCACAGTGAGAGACGGGCACATGAGGCACTCTACAAAGGGCCATTGTAATGATCCTCCTCTACTCAAGTGTACCATACAAACAGAAAATAGAGATCAGAGGAGCATGCATGATCACTGCTCTGAAATCATTACCAGAGTGAGGTGATGCATCTAGATGTGATGCAACATGTGCAGATGCCTTTATTAGCCTTTATTAATAATATACGTAAAGGCAAACCAGACTGTTTAAAATGTAAATTCATGTGGGTGTCACAAAATTTGCTGCAAAGCCTTTATATCAGATAAGCCAGAAGCCTAAGCCTTCCACTGATTAGATATGTGCCTAGCCTCACACATCTCAAGTATCAAGCACCCAAGCTGACAACCTTGACCAATCCTAGTCGAGAATTTCTCCTAGTTTAGCTGATAGGCATAGAATGCTTCCTTGTTGACAGGCTTTGATGTTAACAACTAATGATGGCCAAACACTTTATTGTACAGATATGATCAAGAAGCAAAATATATAAACAAACACCTGCCATCATCTACAAATGTACAAAGCCTTTAACAAAAGTGTTCTTTGCACCATTGTCAAACACACAAAAACAAAACACTCAGGCTGTGAGAACAGCCTAACCTACCGTGTACACGGCTGCTGCAGATGACAACTCCCTCTACATCTGGCGAGGGGGGGCCAGCAGATCCTCAAGTACACTGATGTCGGCAGGCAGGTGCTGAGGGTGTGTTGGGAGCCAGTAAGCTAGGCTACACCAAGTGATTCAAACAGGAAACTGGACCTAAATCATACCAATATTGAAGCATGTACATTCAGGTCAGCACTACATTATTGGTAAAACTGGAATAATTTACTCATCTGTTTAAAAAAAAAAAAAAAGTAGATGGATGGCAGGGGGAAAACTGTTCTTTTTTATTTTTATTTATACCATCTAGATTATGGATTCAAAATACACTGGAACACTATCAAACTCATACATGGAAATTTCAGGTTTGCTATGCTGCATGTACTGTCATAAAGCCAGTTGGTCATATGCTTTTGGTGATGACTTTATTGATGTGGCCAAACTGTCTGCTGTGTGGGCCTATTTCAAGGTGTCAACAGGTGAGCTCAGTCTAAAACACAAATAAGATAAAATATTGGCTACATGTATAGGAGACAACAGTAACCTAGCCATTTATAAAACCTACATCATTTCACTGACCTGCCTAAGTGTATGAAAAATGTTTTATAATAGCACAAAACCGTTGTATTTCTTAAAACCTGTTGCTGATCAACCTAAATTAGAATTATGAGCAACATTTAACAAAGACCATAATGTTTTCCTTGTAAAAAAAAAAAATGCTATCGACAAATGAATCACAAAGTTAGATGATTGTGGCCCATTATGGGTAATTGCAATACCCGAGCTCCATAGACGGGACTTGCTATGAATATTCTTGTATGTTTGTGCGTGTCTGTTGGAGCCAGAAGGGGGCAAATGGGTTTTAACTTCACAGAAGAGCACAAAATGCTAAACTTCTGATTGAGGTCGATTCATAAAACCTGAAAAGATTTCTATCTTGTAAATGCATTTTTTTTGGTGCGCTTTTGGCGTTAGTTACATCTCAATATCTAAACCTAACTTATTTTCGTGTCTACTTGGGGCACAGTTGATTTCGAAAGGAAGGGTGGGGCTATTAGTTAGTTTCCCAATGCAAGTGACTGTGTAAGCAACTGTTACAACGTTTAACATAAGCACAGTCAAAGTCGGTAGCGTTAACAATGGCTAGACAAATTATATCTGACGTTAACGTTAAGTTTGCAGTACTACACTACTGCGGTACTACAAGCCAGCTTAATCACGACCAGGCTTGACAACCTGAATGCTAACGTTTAGCAACATTTGTTAACGTCCATGAGAAAATGCTAACGTTATCGGATGTTAACGTTAGTCTGGAAAAGATTCGGTGAAATGTGCAGTACAGACGCCAATGTTGACTAAAGTTGGCTTTGCAGTGAAGAAAGTTGATTTAGCAGTTTAACGTTAGCTAGCTCTTGGCTGACAAACTTAGCCTCCCTTTTAAGTTACCTAGCGGCTAACGTTAACTTTAGCTGTTTAGCTAACGTCGGCTGGCGAGAAGTTAGCTAGCCAGCTAGCATTTTTCTGGACTCACAAACCTCCTTTTGTATTTCGTCTAGCTAGAGCTTAGAGCAGCCAGCTGGTTTGCCGTTAGCATGTGTAAGCTGCTACCTAACTAACTGACAGCGAGAAAGTTAACGTTAGTCGGTAAATTACTTGAAAACCAAACCATGTTAGAATCACGAACTCGTTAGTTAGTCATTAGCTAACATTCGCTAGTCAATCCGGGTAGCTAGCTAACGTTAGTACGCTATTTTACACCCTGAATTATTCTGCCACAGTGAAGTCGTCATTTTACTATCTAATCGAAGATAGGCTAATATTTGCAAACTAATTATTAATTATCCGATGTTACAACCTGGATAATTAGCTATCAAATCGCCAATTTTACACAGGGGCAAAGCTTTACAAGACACTTACCGTGTTCCGCTATGTGTGCGCTAAATCACACTGGGCGAATGTACGGAAGGGTCGGGACAGCAGCTATTGATTGGATCATGATCAGCCTATCAGAGCTGTCCAGGTTAAGGTACAATATAAACCTCTTCAATTCAAACATCTCCCACATCGTAACGAAGTATTGTTCTGCCCTTTGCACATTTCTTACTAAACTCGGACTACCAGCTAGAAAATCACGATTAGTGTGGATCTCTTCACAGTTCACTGCACTTGTTTCATTACAGCCCCTTCAGACTGGTTCAAAGAGCCAGTAAAGAGATGACTGGGCTACACTGACGATCTACGTATCCTCCAACATATCTGTGGGTTGCATAGTAAACATGATGTGGTTTGCATCAACAATGATTGTTGCTCTGTGGAATAGCCATCTCTCTCATTCACAAACCCTCTGAGTATTTTGAATAGTGCATTTCATACACTGCCCCATATTACATCATTTCAAACAAAATGTAGGCTACACATTCATTTAGAAGGTCAGTGGTGATGTGAGGCATAACAGTGATTGTTAGAAATGTGCACCCAAGATTAAAGTTTGTGACAGCTGAACTGAGGATAGCTACAACAACAAAGAAAGAGCAGAAATACCATCTTGAGTCTTTTTTGGTTATAATCCCCAGAACATTAATGTCACCAGGGAATTGAAAGCATGTTCCATTTCCAGTGCTGGGATGTCACCTGTAATTGTGTGAACTCGTGTCTTCCTGAGGCACACACAGTTCTATAATCTCATTTACATCTATCCACACACTGACCAACGTCATTTTCACCCTGTGAGAAAAACGGTGTGTGTGAAAGAGAGAGAGAGAGACAGATGAAACAGGAGAGAAGAGGGGAGGAGGAGAGTATTTTAATATAATTTAGAGGGTGCTGATGACAGAGGAAGGAAAATGCATATCATAAAGAACAGAGGCATACTAGGAATTGTAACTGTCTCAATATTATATATGTAACTGACTCAATATTCAAAATGAGAAGAAAAAGGAGTGTTTGATCTTAATGTGTGATGCTTGTTTTCTGCGTAGGACACTATGCCACTGCAGTGAGAAAAAACAGAAATCATTGGAGGGGAAAGATATTGCTAACAGCAATACGCATAATTACAAACCTAAATAAAATGCTGAAAATATCAACTATCAGTACCAAAAAAATAATTCTGGTTGAATTACATCCCATACAAAAGGCAAGCATGCATGTATTTTCTGTTTAAAGCTCTAAAAATATCCTCTTTAGACAGTTAATAGCATTCAGGACTTCATTTGTTTATATGCTTTTTCAAAAATGTGTTTCATTATGGAACGCTTCATAAAATGATAATTGTTTTTCACACTGCAAGATGAAAAGACATTTGGAGGAAAAAGTGCCTCTTAAAGCCATTTTGAAACCATGTTTATACAGTTAGTGATTGTTTTGTTGCAGTTAACGTGTGCATACCAGTGTAATAGCACTCTACAGTTAGTAAGGAGAATGGGTTAAGGTGTATTTTGGAGAATAAGGTTTTGTCAGGATAACTGTTGAAAAGGTATTGGTTATGTTTTAGGGCCAATTTGAAAGTTGATTCACCCAGAGGTGATCCTGTCTCAAACCAATAGGACAGAACTGGTCTCTTCCCTCGCATTCACACTGAACAAAAATAAGTGACCATTGGTTACTTTGTCAGATGGAGTTTTATGCAAAATAATACAATGTATCAGAATCAGAAATCGAAAAGATAGCATCTTCTGAATAAATCAAGAGAGTGTTTTTGAATTACCAAAACTCAAACTGCAAGTCAGAGAGATCTCCTTAGTTGGAGACCAGATCACCCAAATGGTACTTGATACCATGAGTGACACATGGCACCAACATTGCAGCTCTTCAGCTGGGATCATAGTTATTCATGTGTTTAGAGTGAATTTAGGTCAGTGTAGGATTTTAGTTATATTCACTGTACTGAAAAGTACCCTTCATTTATTTGATGTGGCACTTGATGAGAAAATTATTTTGAAAATGTTTTGAGTTTGCGAAACACCTTCACATTTAAACCCTATGTAGCCTAATTTTAGTCTATAGACTTCTATAACCATTTGGAATATTTTAAATATCTAATCAGCTCAGCATTTGCATTTCCCACATTCTTAAGAATATGTTTAGAGTTGTGTTTCAACATAGAAAAACTGGGTCAAAATTAAGTTCAACAAAACTTTTATGGCCAAAATATATTTAGGTAAGTATGCAAATATGTTATTGTAGAGGATTGGAAACTGGCCTCTATTTTAAGTATAAAGTTCTGAGAACTGATGTTTGTCAGGTGATTTTAGTTGAATCCAATAACAAGTGCAGTAATGCACCTAACGTTATTTAAAAAGCCATATTGAGAAATGTATTTTTTGCACTGAGGAGTTTGGATTTTTGGGTGCATCTACAAACATCACAGCAACAAAAAGGTTGTTTTGCAGTCCTTGCAATCTAATCACAGTTATGTTTATGTTCTTGTCAGAAATATTTCATGGAATTGTTCTGTTCCCGTTGTGTTATATTTTAGCATGAAAACAGACTGCTGATATTCCCTTGTTGCTGAATGGATTATGAAAGCACTTGCCTGGGAAACCATCCATCTACAGTGTCTATGTAACATGTGGGATGCAGCCACTTGGTGTGTGTCACTCCTGAGCTGAAATACGCTGGCCTGCCATCTGAACTGGATCCTTTTCAAGTGGTGAATCTGATAAGGCAGTACATATTTAACTTTTGTGATCACATGGCACTGGTGAGAGGAGGGCAAGTGCTGAACACAAAGTGCCTGGCAGTAGCCAGTGGACACAGTGGTGCAGTGATAATAATGCACCAGTTACCATTTAGCAAGATGGTCTCCACCACAGACCGTCAGTTAGACCTGCAAGGTTCCCGACGCTTTGAGATTACATCTGTCTTGACGTTCTTTTTAGTCCATTTCTTTAACACTGTCTGATAATCAACAAATCGCTGAGGGAGTGGTGACTGCTTAACCTCCAGTAAAGCCTTTACACTTTCAGTTTGCTCGCATGAGAGGCTCCAGTGAGCTCAAGGCAAATGCATTGAATTCTAATAGAATTCACCCTACCTCAAGGCCCTTGTGGTTTCTGCGTCTGTCCTGTTTGGGTGTGTACTGAGATAAAGGGTGTATGTGCATATGTAGGCACTGCAGAAGAGTGAGTGTCTCCACTTTCATTATTGAGCATTCAGAAACTTTCAACACACACTCAATTTGCTGTTGTGAAGCACTCAAATTGTTGGTGTAACTGAACACCACATTGTGTTTCATAACATTTTATATAGTCTCAGTACAGCAGAACTGTCTCACAACACCCACCAAAGACTGTTTTGCCAGAAGCCCAGTGGTCTGTAGGCTATCGGTGACACCTCAGCTGCCATTTCATTCGGTTTTTAAACACATTTTAACTATTAAGCGGGTCACAAAATTGGTAGTGTCTAAATATTTCCCTCCATTTGATCTTCCCCTTTTTTATTGACATATTTCCACTGTCACTGTGAACCTGATTATTCTCAGTGCCTTTCGGCATGACAAAGCCCTACATAACAGAGCAAGACGCCCAGTTGGCTATGGCCCAATAATTGAATGGATTGGATGAGTTACTCTTACTGCATATCTTCCTCATTACAATGGCCAAATATGGATATTGAATTCATCACAAACAGACAGGAGGCAGTGCATCACAGGATGACTTATGGTTGTGAATATCATCTTGATGTGTGCTTAAGACAATGTTACTATGTTAGTCAAACAAAATGTTCCAGCCTTTGTTCAAACAAACAAGTTGAGGAACGTATTACAATAGAGGTCCACAGTCATAAAAGTTATAAACCATAAGCTAACATCAGGCACAAAATTTGATTGTAACTTATTTAAATAGAATTATATCTCTACTTCTTTGGTATGCTCTGTCATTCTACTAATAGAAACCTATGAACATTTACCTATATACTGTCCTTAAAGCTCATAGTACAAACCACAGATTGTCTTAAGAGGGTACACACACTTTCCTATTTGTTCTAATTTTTCAGTGTAAAAATAAATTGGTGCATAGCAACACAGTGACTGAGCTTTAGCTCAACATTATAAAATAAAAGAGACATCAAAGAACAGCTATATATATGATGTGAGGACAAACCACAGGGCTTTGAGTGTGAAGACACAGTTGAAATTTCCTTACAACTGTAGACTTGCTCCAAGAGTCATCCATCCACTAATAATAACACCAATCAATTGGATATTTGAAGATATTTCATGTTCACAAACTACAGTTAGTCAGGTGCGGTTCAGTTAAGTGCATCTCATTCTTTAGCGAAGACGCTTTGGAACATCAACCTGCAAGAGAGAAAGAGGCTTACTGATAATTTATTCACTGTTACATGTGAAATGTAATTACGAAAATTAAATTTTCACGAGTTAATATTTGCCTCATTTGCAAGCCCTGAAGTTATACTATTGCTAATTATATAATACATAATGAGATCATATCCTTTACATCATTTCTAACCTTTTTGAGAGCTTTCAATGCGCTGTTGCGAATGGAGTCCAGCAACTGATCCCTGGAGTTTCTCCCTCCAGTCTGTCGTGAAGTCTGACGATCCAGTTTACTGGGTGACAGGCCTTCCAGCTTGGGAGCAGGAGGAGCAGCCGGTGTAGAAACCTGCCCAGATCGTCCAGCCTTAGGCTTTGGTGTTACCTTGACGCAGGGTCCAAGTGAGGGGTCAGTGGAGGAGGGATTCTGTGTCTTAATGATGCGTCCTTTCTCCTTGAACAGAGGGAGCGTGGTTTTTTCCTTGTTGACCTGCTGCAGGTCTAGAGGGCTCTTTAGTGTTGTGTGTCTGGATGGAGGAATGTGCTGGAATGAGGGGGATTTCAGGCCAGACTGAGCTGGACGGGTTTGCTCGGCCTGCTTCTTCTCTAGCATCCGTCTTTGGCGCTGCTGGTCCATATTGCGACTCAGGATGCTGGTCATCGTCATCCTGGGCCCGGCCAGCTCAAAGTGATAGCCCAGCTTTAGCAGCGCGGTGTTGCCTTTTAACATCTTAGCCATCTCCATCTCCGTTTTCCCCCCACATATGTGCCGCTGGTTGTGGAAGCGAAGCTCGGTGACGGTCGTGTTGTTCTCTATCGCGCGGATCAGAGCCAGGATGCCTTTGCTGGTGAGGTGGTTGGAGTCCAGATTAATGCTGGTCAGGCAGGCGTTGCTCTGCAGAGTGTCAGCAACGGCATAAGCTACATGGTCATCGGCCCGGGTGTTTGCCAAAGCCAAAGTCTTTACGTGTACGTTGTCGTGAAGCGCTTCTGCAAACTGGATGAGCGTCTGAGTTTGGATCACGTCCGAGTTGTTGACGTTCAGCTCGGTCAGTGACGGGTCATTTCTCCTGACTCTCTCAAGCAGTTCATCAAACATACTGGAAACATCGTCCTCGCCCTCCTCTGTTTCACCTGCTGGGGATTCTTTGCTATTGCTGCCTGATAGATTTGCATTATCAGTTTCACATTTATTACCAGTCCCTGTTGTCTTTTCTCTGGACAATGCTTTCTTGTGTGACTTTGTGTTGTCTTTGTGATATTCCTTCTCACTAATCTTATTGTCTTCCATTGTAGATCCCCTTAGTTCACTTTGCCTTTCCTTTTCAGGGTGGAGTCCTCTAATTTTGCTATCCTTAAATTTTTGTCTTTTTTCATGTCTGTCCATCCCCCTCCTATCCTCTTTCTCACCTTGGCCTTGCAGCTTTGAAATAAGTTCTTTGGTTTTGCAGTCTGCTCTCTTTCTGCTCTCCTCTTTTCTGCCCTTCTCTACTTCAGTCTCGTTTTTTCTTTGTAATTTTGATATGAGATCATGTGTTTTGCAGCCACGCCTCTTCTGTTTCGTAGGCTCCTTGTTTTTCTCCTTCACCTCTAGCGTACCCTCAGCTTCTGTTAGCTTTACACTCTGACTTTCTTCCCTGTTGCTGTCTTGAAACACACCAGCACACTCCAATCGTTTGTTCTCTTGTTTCTCTTTTGTGTCCTCAGATCTGTCATTCTTATTTATATCCAAATCGGTGGCGTCAGCTTTTAGTCCACTGCAGTGATCTGGTATTGTTAGGGTGTCACAGCTGTCACAACCTTTCTCCACCTCTGTCGTAGTTTGGCTTCCTCTTCTCTCACTGTCGGTTTTTGGCTCCCCCTTCAGTGAGAAGCAGATTAAGAGCAGTGTGTCATAAAGATATTATAATTGCACAATGACATTGTCAAAACACACTGAATGTTCAGGGAGGCTACACCACCCATGAGCAAATCAATTTTTGTGTATTATGCAAATAAAAAGTCAGGGGTTTATTTGTTAAAACATTACAGAACTTAAATGGTAAAATAATATGTTGTGCTTGTGAACATTGCCCCATTGGTCAGTGTTTTGAAGCTAGAAGGCAAGCTGTTGTAGAAAAACATGCTGGAAGAGATTTACAAGAGTGTGTTGAAGAAACTCTGACTGTCCAGTCCTTAAAAGGCACTATGGCTTGGCAGTAGCCTCCTGTACAGGAATTTAATTTGTCTTCACATTACGAGCAGCGTGCCTGCATGAGCAAGCCTGCTGCAGTCCCTGAGATCCACTCCCTGTTGTTAAAGGAAACTGACTTTAAAAGTGAAGGAAATTGAGATCTGAGATAGCAGTGCAAAGGAAATGCACAGTGTATTATAACAGTAGTTGTTGTGTAAACTAATTTGTACGGTTGGGTTTCTATTACAGGTCTGTAGTAGCTCCATTTTGACTTGTTTTTGAGTGGTTATAAATCTGATAAACATGCATGAAATACCTGAATGATGACAACTCTGCTCTGAAATAATCATCATTGCATGGCAATTTAAAATCTGCATGTCCTTGTTGTATCATCATGTTGTTTATGTTATTGGCAGATTAGACAGGGGGAGCCTTGCTCTGTCATAGACATGTATTTTTTTATTTTTTTTAAATCAGACATTCTGCCTTTTCACACTGGTATAAAGATATAGCTACAACCCATAGAAATGGAGCATATGCAATAAAAATAAGTCATGAATATGGTTGTATGTTTGGTTCCTAACAATTTAACAGATTTGTTCCAAAATATATGCCTCTATAGGAAAATTGCAACTGGGCACTCACTTTACATCCATTGCATCCTTTTTGCTTGCCTCAGTTCCATATATCTACACAATATGCAGAGGTCCACCTCAAAGAAACACACCACAAGCCAGATAAAGCCTTACTTTAGCCTTAAAGTTGAATCCTACAGGTTAGTAATAATTTAGAATGGAATAATTCAAACGCAGTTTGGGATGGGGGACAAAAAAAAAGTAAATCACCAAACCTCAAAGGACATTTCCCTCTGAATGAGCTTCTTGGTCTCTTGCTCACAGAAATCCAGCATCGCCTCCCTGTTGTACTGGACTGACGGCTTCTTCTCCGTCTGGTTCCTCTGCCGGAGCCCGACAGGCACGGCCGGGTCCGGGTCGATATCCATCAGTTCATTCCCCAGCTCCTCCACCTCCGTAGCAGTCAGACAGGCGAGCAGCCTGTCAATCTCCTCCTCATCGGTGCTCTCATCACGCACGTTGGACATTATCGGGCGGCCCGGAGGAGGCAGCTGACCCGGTTTATTATGTGGGGTATTTGGTCTTCTTTACACCTGCGATAGACGGTTTATGGTCACACCGTAATGGACCTCCTTCTGGCACTAATCTCCATTAGCTTCGCCTTCCTCCTCACACCCTATTTTGGAGAAGAGCTGGACCATTGGTTTATCAGGTGGACCGTCCGGACCGCCTCTCCAGTCACATAACAGGGTGAAGCACACTGAAATAACTTAGCTGGCACTGTTAAAAGACAGTTTCTGATTTTGTCTTTAATTTATGAGTGGAGGGAAAAAAAGAATCAGAGTGGGAATACATTATGGTGTTTTTTCTAAGTTTAAGCCAAGTCTAGGTTGTCTGTCTGTCTGCATACAGCCAAAACAGTTGGAGATATCAGGGCTTGTTTTCCTCCCTTCAGAAGAAGCTCATTTGCTGCAGTTTCTTTTTTTTTCCAGTATGAAAAACAACTTCCACAGACTTGAACATTGCCCGAGCTAGATAGTCAGACTTCATTTGGTTTTGTCAGATTTTGTTTTACCCTTTCTTCACAAGGTTTTATGTTTATGTTTTCATATCAGTGCGCGCACTACGACACCCTCGGGAATAAATGGAAGTCTCCGCCAGGAAATAATCCCTCAAAATATGTCGCCATGCAAACTTTGTCACATCCGTGTCTTTTTATTTTAGGGCGTCTTTGTTAGCCGGGACAGCAGTTAATTTAAATCTAGGCACTGTTTAGTTTGTACTTTCAAAACTATGAAAAGCGAGTTCATGTTAAAAAATATAATTAGATACGGCATGGAATGGCAGGAAATGATTAAGGGAAATGTAAACTACATGTAGACAGTAGTAAATAGGCTACAACTCTAAATGATATTCTCCTTGAAGCCATGTTTATGAGGACATCTAGTGGTTTGTTTCTATCATGATCAAGGGAAAGGATGAGACTTGTTCATAGAACAAAAGGGTTTTATTCCACAATATAAACTTGCAACGTCTTTAACTACCCCACGGCCTTCTCAAAGTATCCTAAGCCAAATCACATGCTGTGGCAGCAAATGTAAGCAGTTTCTTTCCTTCAGCCTGCTACATTGTCACTCCACAGCTGTAAGCCATCCATCTATTTAGCATTCTGTACACCACACCATTGCTAAAGCACCAACACAGTTCAGCGGAGATCAAGCCATTTAAGTCAATTCAGACAAAAATTATTGCTCAGATAAATAAACCTATTCTACAAAAATCGGGAATAATTATATTAAGATGCATGTACTAAACACTGGGTTTCAAAGAAAAAAAAAGTTGTAATAGTCATTTTTTTTAGGGGAGGGGGACAGGGGGTGAAAACCTTTACTTCTCTCCCCTTATCTCTGGTTTTGCATGCAAGGAGGTTCCAAAGAAGATAATATAATTAACCCTTGATCTTTACAGGGTGCATCACGTTCGTTAAGACTCCTCTGCACCAATGTAATGGAATCCCATGCAGCACACTCCACATCCTGTTTTTTTTTTTTCTTTTAGACAACCACAAACAATTCATAGGAAGAAAGAAATATATATAATATATATATATGTAAAAATACAAAAAATAACTAAACAGTATAGTTCTGGACAACAAGTCAATAAAGAGGAGATAGCACCGTTGTTACAAAAGGGTTGGACAGACGGGACAGGGGGTAAAGGGGATAAAGGATCAGTGACACATCCAGACTGGTGGCTTGCTATAACGGATTGACGGGCAGACCTCTCCAGCCATCCTTCAAAAAAAAAAAAATCTCAATTTTCTCTTCACTTTCTCATGTGTCCATCGTTTATTGTACAGCTGACGCAAATGTAGTCCTCCTTCTCTGCCAGCTCAGCCGTGACGCCCACGCAGACTTGGTGGAACCACTGGTTACAGCTGCCGTCGCACTGGACCCAATCCACCTGAAGGGACACACACAAGTCATTTGCACCTTAACAAAGAGGGAACACGATATGAAATAATATGATCCGCGCGCTCCAGTGCTTCCTCTGGATTGAGTCTTGATAAGGTTTCCCAGTGACCTTGATCTAGAGAAGCATCGTATTTCAGATTTACAACAGATTTACCATCCAGATCAAGTATGACAGAAAATGGGAGATAGAAGAAAAATTATGACTTCCAGTTGATGATAATCATAAGGAAAACAACAAACTATATAAAAAAAACCCTATGATTTCAGAAAAACAATTCAGGTTCATTTTTACTTTAAAGACCCTATCCTCAGACGCCTTACATCAGTTTGATACTACTTACTATGATGTACACCACGTATTTAAATCTATGTTCTATCTATTTATGTCTATTTAGTCTAAAAAGAAGTACATTCTGTGAAAGAACGGTGGGTTAACTGTATTTTGGTGGTTTTACCCTCCACTACATCCCTGCCTACTGATGCGAACATCAGTGACAACCTGAATAAGGTGGACAGGATGTATAATTGAAGCCATTTTCCTCACCTCATCTCCCTCTGGCAGCTGACACCTCTCTGCTGGACACATGGCCATTTCCTCATCAGAGTCATCTGACTGGGAGAAATCGGAGCGGGGGGAGGAAGAGGTCGAGGCCGCCCTGCGCTCCAGGTTCTTCTCTTTATTCATCTTCTGTCTCTTGTGATAGTGCTTTTTGTCCTTTCCCCTGCGCTCCGCCGCTAGACTCTCCCTCTCCAGATGCCGCTTGGCTTTCTTTTCTGAGCCGTTCATAACCTCCTTCGCGCCGACGACCCCATCCTGAAAATAAAAAACAGTTAAAATTTAAAACTGGCATCGTAGCAGCTTTGAAACACATCTAATTCCTTGCATTTGGTGGCAGGTTTATTAACCTCTTTCTGTGGCATATTTTTTCCCTGAGAGTTGTACTGCGTGTGTTTGTCACAGTCTGTGGAGTCGTCTTGTGGTGGCGACATGCATCCATTGGTGTGGTGGGTTGTGACCCTGTCCAGTAAAACGTGGTAGAGGTTCTGGATCTCTGGCAGAGACACCTGCAGCAGGAGTCCCTCCACCATCAGCTCCTCAAGATCCCTACTCAAACCTGCCGCAAAGAAAATTACAGAGAATATATACTATTATACTGCACAATTAACCAAAAATCCTGTTTTCAAGATATATCAACACTGTACGGAAATGTGTTTTCCCATTTAGTTACAGTTCGGAATAACACGACACTGACCCTGTAGAGGTATGCATCTCTGCTCTGTGTAAAAGACAGTCTGAGCATGGCTTGTCCTATTCCACTCCGGAGTCAAATAAGGAGCCTGGATCAAAAACATCAAAACACAAGTTTGGTTATTCAAAATGTCAACCTGTATATTTTCAATGACCGTGTAAGTAAGTACATTTTTCAAATGATTTGCTACAAAAACTGGCACAAGTCAAAGGAACTGGTTGACCTGGGCGTTGTTATCAGCATTGTGGCTGCCTGATGCCCAGCGGGTCAGAGTGGGCGGAGTTCCAGGTCTCTCTTCCAGCTCTGGTAGGTTAAAGGACTGTGAAACCTGCTGTGCCCGGTGCTGCCAGTCGGCCGTCCTCTCGACCACATAGTGCAGCGCCTCGCCCTCCGGCAGGCGCACCCGTATGCGCTGCAGGGACGCCAGCAGGGAGAGGACCTTGTTCAGGGGGGGCTTTTCAGATCGCCGGCACTGCGGACAAAGCCACGGCTGGGCAGCGCAGGTGTCTGACGGGTCCCTGACACAAACGCTGTGGAACGCGTCCCTGCAGAGCTCGCACTGCAGCATTGCTCCCATGGGGGCCTTCTGACAGATGCACACCTTCAGGTCCATGCAGTCTGCCGTGGGAAGGAGCTTCGACTCATTAGCTGCCCTGAGAATGGAGAGAGCCTCCATCTCCCTCACCCGCAGCTCCTCCAGAGTTGCCATCTGGTGAATAAAATAGATACTTATTTATTTGAGGCACTTCTTGACAGTGAGACCTGATAGGGAAAAATCTACTTCTACTGCTCTGATAAAACCTTTGGCCCCTTTTACGCTCATTATAGGCAGCTGTCAAAGTTACTGCACTTACAGCCGAGGTAGAGTCCTTGGTCTCTGAGAGCGCCTTCTCCACATCAGAGAGAGTGTTTAGCCTGGCTGTTTTCTTTTTGTTACTCTGAGGTAATTCTTTCACTTTCTTGGACTTTCTCTTTGGAGAACCTAAATTTCCAACCTCACATCTTGGACACAGGACCTGTGATGAACAAAAACAAATAATACATGTCAGTCAGTCAGTCTGCACTAGCAGGACCTCAGTGGCTTTAGATTCATTATAAGTTGTTATAAGATTTACCTCCAGTAAAGTAAAGGGAGAGGTTTTCAGCAGGAAAGTTGTAGCTGCGGATTCTTTCCATTCCTGCACTTCTCCCACCAAAGTCTCAAGCCTCTCCAAAGGCTCCAGATGTACTTGAATGGCTTGTCCTCGCAGCACCATGTCAGACACGTTGTCCACCATAGGTATGTGACCACCAGCCTGAAAGACGGTGGGTTATTTCAGCGTTACAATCCCATTCGAACTAAATCAAAGATCACTTTGAGTTTAAAGAGCAAGAATATAGAGGGCAATATCCAAAGATAACGTGAAAATAATGTTCCTCCTGGTCATGCCAGGTCAAGTGTGTCCAAACCTGAAGCTCCTCGGTTTCCTGAAGCCACTCTCTGGCTTTTCTGATGGTGTCCTTCAGAAGCAGACAGTTAGGGAGGTAAGCAGGGATGCCAGACGCCTTCTCAGCAGCAGCACTCAGAGTCTCTATGGAGTGTGGTGGTCTGGTGGAGAGTAAAATATAACTGATTTAGCTAATAAGCTTGGCAACAAACACCTGCATCACATTCAAGTTAATAACTATCTATGAAAGATACAGAAATCCTCACAAGAAACTTTTTAAAGATTTATTTTGCACTCATGCAACACCTTCAACTGCAAATATCCAGTGCTATGCAAAACCTGTCTTCTCCAATATAAAGGTCTGTTAGGACAGTTTTGACCATGTTATACCCTACACTTATTCTGAAAACCAAGAACCTTGCTGAGATTTTACAGCCACATTCTGTGGAGCCACAACTACTGTAATATGGAAATAAAGTTCTAAGTCATGAGAAGTGTCAAACATCGTGGGGAAACGCTAATAAATGCTATCTTAAACAAGCTGTGAATCTCAAAATTCAAAGCTGCTGTAACAATGATCATTACACTTTTGGGAGATGCAGAAAATAAAGGCCTGACCCAAAGTTAGTTAATTTGAAATATGGAGAGCACAGATGCACATTCCTGATAGCCATGCCATTAAAAGCCTTTGGAAAGCACTTGTGACAGTTAATACTGAATAGCACTAAGTGTCGATGGAATGAGGGCAGAACTAAATATGCATGCTCACTTTTTGTTGATCTTGTTGAATATTCTAGCAGCAGCATTTTGCACTAGCTGTAATTAAAATGAAGCAAAATCAGGAGCACTGATGTAATACTACATTATTCAGTTAAAAATCAGTGCAAATACTTGGACAAAAAGTTAAAGCTCTCTCTGGTAAAACAAAATAACAACACCCCTGTTTGGTGGTAAAACACTGTGATAACAGTGGACAGTGGACAGAAACATGTTTTGCATTAGTTTTCAGTTTGAGGCTACTATAAACAGAGCATAGCAACCTTTCAGTTTCCCTTTCTAAACCTTGTGGGTGTTGTTTCCACCCAGTTGCTTAGATACTGCGTCTTGGCCCAGTCGGCGCTGCCCTCACCTGGCTTTGAGGAGGCTGCTCGCCTTGTCCTCCCAGTGCTCTGACACGGTGAGCAGCTCCTGAAGGCGAGCCATGGCTTTCTCCACGGATGGATGCGGGGCCAGGCCGACTCCCTGGTCGATGAGCCTCCTCATGGTCTCCAGCGTCAGGGTGGCAGGCTGGGCGCCGGCCTGCTGCACGCCCTCCAGCCAGCGTGCCTGTTCCAGCCTCACTCTCAGGCGAGGTAGCTCAGGCAGCTCGACGTCAAAGTCAAAGCTGACATCCAACAGGCTCTGGATCTCAGCAACGCCGGGGACTTCATCCGCCAGGACCTTTTCACTGTGCTGCTGGAAGTCTTCGATGCGATTCAAGAGTTCCTGAGGTCAGACATCGAGAAATGTTCAAACCAGATGTACAGGTATTCAAAATGCTACACCACAGCAAAATGTGGTTGCCTACACCATTATTAATGTCATTTCAATGTCATAACATCACAGGGTGCCTTTCTCCCCTTCAGCCTACCTTTAACAAGGGGGCTTGAGTGAGACTGCAGGGAAGGTTATAAAGCTGCCTCACAAATGAACTCAGCTCCTCCACACTCAGCTGGCTCTGTGATTTCCCACCACCACACCGATACCTAGGGGAGGGCGTCAAAACAATGAAAGAAATAAGCCCAATTTATGTCACAACACTGTAATACTATTTCCTAATGGGATGATAACTAAAGTATACGCCTATCTGACAGTATGATGGAGTGCTTGCACTCTACCTGGTCTGCCTTTTGCCATTCAATAGCTGCTGTGCCACCGAGGAGCACTTCTCTGCATCCTGTGTGACTAGACGCAGCCGACGCAGGAGGTCGTTCTCAGGAAACGTGTTGGTTTCTGATTCAGCAAGAAGGGAGCGGAAGACTGCCAGGCCTGAGGAGAGAACACCTGGTTAATCACACAGGCTCACAATCACAGGCTGCCTAGACTGAAGTTATGAGGGCTGGCTCACCACTAAATGTAGCATTCACAGCGTGAATAACGTGCTCAGCATTCAATGACTTGGTGCTTATATGTTTTTTTAATTAATTTTCACCTGTGATGACTATGATATTACATGTCGTCATATTTGCTTAATCCTTCGTTTTCTCATTCACTCTCATTCGCTCCTCACCTTTCTTCTTTTCCAGTTTAGCCTCGAGTGTCTGCGCCACACGGGAAGCCCATTCATCATACAATTCAGCTCGCTGTCTCACAGCGCTCATCATGGGGAAGAGGTCGTCCAGTGTAAATCTGAAACTGAATGAGGAAATGCAACACTGACATTACGGGGAGCACAAGTGGAAATCTCACGATAACAGATGTATTCAGTTATGAAATTTATCTCTACAGACATATTCAATGTGTTCATAAATCTCATACAGACCCTGTACTCTCATCTCTGTGTCTTAAGCCTTTAACTAGCTCTAAATCAGCTCCAGAGAGACTTACTTCAGTGTGTAGTTGGCGACAGGGCAGGAGCAGAGGTCGTTGATGTGGTGCAGACAGACCAGCACTCCTGGGCTGCAGGGACAAGTCACGGCAGACAGGTAGCAGGTGGTCCTGCACTTGGCACACTGCCGCTCGTCATCTTGGAGGTGATCGTATTTTGCCTCCTTGCAATGCAACACCCCCTAAGGGAGCAAGACAATAACAACAGAGTTTATAGCAAAATCCTCAAGTATAGGGCGACACAGCAGGTTTTTGCTTGAGCAAACATTGTTTCTCATTACACTGTTAATCATGTAATAAGTATAAAGCAAGCCTAGAACCTATTGCAGCAGCATGACTAACTACTTGCAAAGCTTATACAGATAAAGTGACTGGCTTACACATGTTTTTACACATTGAGCAGGACTCAATCTTGCCAGAAAACTTGCACAACATACAGTATAATGGTGCATCAACATGATACGAGTCCCACCCTACCATTTTCTTGATTTTCTCTCTCTGTCCCTGCTCTTCACGGATCATGATGGCCATGTCCTTGTGGACAGCTGATGCCAGGACCACATCGAGCGTCTCTGCTTTAGAGGCCATGTTGCAAACCATCTCGTCATGGGAGAAGACGTTGTACCGGTGCAGCAGACGGTAGTGGTCAACACACTGCCTGCCGAGGGGCATCTGGTATAGTAGAGTGGGAAAAAAAAGATAGGTTACAAGGACAGTTCACTTCATGTCAGATTTATACACACACTACAGTTTGACAGTAGTGGCTAATCCATAAAATAAATTAGAAAATGGATAGTCCCGGTCCTCAGTTCTGATTGGCTGAGTCACGTTGGATGCCATTGTAAAATACCTGATAAAAAATACTCTGGGACCACATAACAGTTAATTAAAATATTGATGCACTAACCAAAACCCACAACTCATACCACTACTTATGTGTTGCTTAGCAAGCATTTTATTTAGCTACTGTTTAAGAACTATATTGCTTGGTGCAACATTATTATTATAAAAGATTAATTGAAAAATTGTGCTCTTTCCTTTATGATACAATGGTGTTCCCGCCATCTTATAAAAGCAATGAGCCACTTGAGGCAACACTTTACAGTGGTTATAAAATGGCTAAGAGCTATTGTTAGGAACAATACAAATTGAATGATAAACCAAGAGGAACATACCCAATCCACAGTGCAGAAGTTGACTGCCTCAGCAAAGTTGAAGCCCTGATTGAAGCCACTGTGGTAGGCTCTGGGAAAGGTAACAACGAACTCACCGGCACACTGGTTTGTTCTGTAAATCTAAAAGGCAGGGGTGGCAAAAAAAAAAAAAAAGATTTCTCTGTTACAGAAAAACCATCTCCTCATTCATGAATATATCAGCCATCACTACAGAAGTGCATTACTGTGAGGTAAGAGAGATAGAAAGAATCAGTAAATTTGAAAGCAGCTAAATGAAGACGTACTGGGACTCCATAGGACATCAGGGTGTTGGGGTTCATGATGGTGACCAGCTGGTGGAGAAGGTCAGGCTGGGACTCAAACAGCTCTGGAGCCAGTTTCTTCATCACCGCCTCCAGCTGTTCTGCAGCAAAACCAGGAGCTCCGTACCACGTTTTCGGTTCCCCCCTTTGTAGTGAATAAGTTAAACAGCAGAGTTCAGTTCAGACATGCCAAAAATGATGAGAAGACCAGGAGGTCTAGACCTGATGTTTACCAACACATGTTACAACCACATATCTCTCTGCTCTGGTCAAGAAAAACTAAAAAGCTGTATCACCAATCTATATCCCAACGTACCAGTGCAGGTAGTTGATGGAGTAGCTCCAGTGGTCCTCGATGTGCCAGCAGAAGGAGGAGAAGCACATGCCAACATAGAGCCATGGCAGAGTCATTCCACAGATGTCGGCTGTGACATGAGTCAGTACAGACGGGTCCATCATCGCCATGTTGTTGAGGTTCCAGCCACACTTGAGGTATTTCTGCAAGATAGACAGACATTCCCAGATCAATCACACTGGAGTTATTGCGTACTATATCACTTAATTTTTCATTAGTGATGCTGCCTAATATCGTCAAAAGATGTGATTGCCACAACACTGATTCTGTAGACAAAGCTAGGGTTTTGAATGCCTTATTTCAAGAGTATATTTTCATGTATAGCGAGTGGTTTACCTCATCCGCTGGGGAAATCTTAAATTTTCCATTCCGAATGGGGAATCCACTCCCAAACTCCTTCGAGGCAATATCTGCTCCGTATTCTACAGTAACATCCTCCTCGATGGCTCCCACCAAGCGCCAGAACTCTTTCTCCACCAGCTCTGTCGGTACCATCTGTAACAAATGCACGACAAGAACATTCAAATTCAAAATACTTGCAGCAATAGAGACTGAAAAAATTACTCTGAAACCTTTTCTACTTACATGAACTGGCATGTTGAAGTAATCAGACTTGAATGCATCAGCCATTTGCCCAAATGCACGCAGGGAATAGTCTCTGTAGGCCTGCTCGAAGCCAAATGCCTCTTGAGGTTTGCTGCATTCCTGCTCGTGACATAAAAAAACATGGGTTGAACAAATAAGTTAAATATCCTTTGTAGCATTTGGATAGCTTTCATAGATATTTCTAATTTGTCTTCTCCTTTTGCACATTGACGTATTTTGTGTTAACTCTTTTAGGAGTAGTGGGACTTTCCATATCATCCCCGGGGGCTGCATAGATGAAGAGCGAATTTGCAACAACGTAGGCAGATACTGCTTGTTATTCTCACCTGAGCCAGACACTTGGGGCACCTCCAGTCTCCTTTAGGGACATCGTGGAGAGGGGGGATCAGGCAGAAGGTGTGGTAGCTGTCATCACAGCCGTCACACAGCAACAGACGGTCCTCTTCAGCCCCGCTGCCGCACACCAGACACACAACCAGGTCCACCTGGAGAACACGGGAGTAGCTTGTAATGAATCTGTTCCAGAGCCATGACTACTGACAAAAGTGGCTTCAAGTTACATGAAAGTGAATGGACAAAGAAAACACCTTTAGCAGCATCACATTAACATTGTTTAATCTAAGTGATTAAAACTGAGCTTGGACTTGGATTTGGCAGGATTGACGGTGCACTAAATAGACTAAGGTCAATAGCTATTTGGCCAAAAAATGTGATAACTTGTACAGATACTTGTCCCATCCAAATAGTGAACAAAAGACATTCCTACTTACTGGGCTCGGAGGGACTGGAGGCATGTATTTCTTGTATCGTGACTTGTTTTTGTCAACTTCAATCACTGGTTCCTTAATCTCCACTGGTTCCTGTTTCACTGGAATTGGAATCTCTTTTTCTGCTAGGTGACAGGAATATAGCAATTACCAAGCACACCTTTTTTCTGGTTTTAACATAAACTATATAAGTAAATGCTGTGTAGTCTGTATAGTAGTTCTGTATAATAGTATTTTTTTGGACATTGGGATGTTGAGCCTTACCTGGTTCTGGCTTGGCAACAAAAGAACCCATCCTCCTCCTCAGGTTAGGCCTGTTGTCACAAGGCTCGCCTGGTTCCATCTTCACACAGACAGACTGCAAGAAGAAAGAAGAAATAAATAAATAAATGAAGTGAGAAAGAAATGAGAGTGCAGGTGAAACAACAACCATGGAATCATGGCGTGGGAAAACATGGAGATTAACTGAATATTAACTCCATCATATTACTTTTTACATATTTCAGTTTCAGAAGCACAGATGGACAGAGTGAAGTAGGGAGTGTGAAGTATTATTTGGAAATCTGTATTGCTGTTATTTGGAGGGCCCTCTGTCAGGTTTGTGTGTTTTTAGACTCTGTTCAAGAACACCCACATCACACTTCATGCGCTTGGCTCGGCGGGCATTGGGGCAAGTCTCGGACGGCTGGGCAAACTGTCTCTGAACCAGGTCGTGGGGCTTGTACTCCTTGGTGTCCATGCTGTCCACTGGCAGGATCGGTTTCTGAACATACTGAAAAAAACAGGAGCCACAAATTGTCAGTTATAATCACAGTTCCCTATCTTATACAAAGAGAGTGTATACCTAACTGGAGATGTTTGTATGATCAACTCCAGATGACGATTAAGATATCAATGGAATGGTAGTCGTATCTTAAAATCTGAAGAATACAGAAGCACCGACAGAGGATTGATTTCAATGTCTAGTAAATGTGAGCATGCCACAGCCTACATTTTAAAGGGATCTAATTATACAAAGTAATTATTACTTCAGTCTACCAGTGGTAATGAAATAAATTTAAACCTGAACTTGATTAGATGTAATAAGATGCGTGACAATCGCTGGGCAACATAACAGCTGCCATACTTTGCTTGAGAGGACTGAGGGACACACTGTATACTATTGTCATTTTTAACAGGTTTTCACCATACAGTTTTTGGCATTAATCTAGCTAATAGGTAAATAGCCAAAGAGAGAGGGGGTCAGGGAGTGAAGTGGTTAGTTATGTTTTGCCCCAGAAAGGGAGCACAGAAACCAAAAGCCAACATGCTCATCAGAAGCCAGACAGATACAGGCCGGGGTCGTTTATAGATAAAGAGTGTCTGTTGAGCAGAAGAAGGGGGGTTGCCTTTTGGTTTGCAGTTTAATACATTTCTGTATCCTTAAGAAGTGCTGGGCAATCTATAACAGAAAACTCTATTGCAATATTTGAACTGATTAATAATTATCTACTAATTACTGACTACTGACTAATTATCATAGTGACAAACACATTCTGTTGAACATTTGTGCCAAGATACACATTTAAATGTAGAATGACTTTGGTGTCTTTCTGGTCAAAGAAAATTTAAAAAAGAAAAATTAAAATTATAATTGTTATAGATTAATTTCGACAAATATTGCAACAACAATAAGCTGTCAATATACTGCCCTGCCCTTATATAAACGTGCAATTTGTTAATTATGAGGCCTATTGGCTTCTTGACCATGACACAAACATACTGTACCTTTTCAAGTTCAGGATCAGCCTCCAAACCCATCAGTTTGGAAGCTGGCTCTGGTGCCTGAGGCAAGAGAGAGCTTGGGTAGTTAAATAATTTAGAGTGACCTGTTCAAGAGGTCACACAGTACCAATCCACTCTCCTGGATGAGCTCTCTTGCAAATTGTTATGAAATATGAAGGTGCAAACTGCTGTTATCTTATATATCTTGACTAGACACCAGATAATCAATTCACACTCAATATATTAGTCAAACAACAAAGTTAGCATCTCAAAAAAACATCAAGTTGTTTCTGTCCATCACAGAACATGCGTACTACTTATCATAATAATGCACTTGTCCACTTACCCTAACTCTACTGTGTTGCCACTATCCATACCCCCCCCTCCCCCCCCCCCCAAAAAAAATGTTTGCCACAATCAAATGCTTGATATGGCTAGTGGCCTACTGTTGAAATATAAAATGTGAAAATGAAATATAAATCTTTTAGCAAAATAAATTTGAGCTTTGAGTTTTGATTGTAATGTTAAAAACCTGGTTGTAAATAACTATACGGCAAAGCATTATTACGCCTACACCTACAGATGAGCCAGCCATTCTTGAACCTAAGACAGCTCCTCTTTGGGTTTATTATTAGGCACAAGATATGTTGACATATTGATGCATGTGTCCAACTCACCAGGAGGTTTGTTCCATTCTGAAAGAGATTGTAGGGATAGAGGATTTTCTCGTAATGCCCTCGCAGGTGTGAGCCTACAGCCTTGCCAGGGGCAAAGCCCATTTGTAGTGCAATCTTGGTCCATCGCCTGTCCCGACAGACAAGATCAAATCCACCCTCATCTGCTACCAGCTGAAACAAAAGGTTGGCTCAAAGTTACATTAATGATGTGTGTTGTTCAAGGCCATTTTTAAACAAACATCAGAATAATATGTAGTGTTGAATTTCATCAAACATCAACCTTGTTTAGCTTATATAAATCCAAAATCTTCCTCTCCACATGAGGAATCTTCAGGGCACACCCCTGCAAGTCCCAAAATTTTGCAATCTGGTCCAAGAAGTTAAGCTTGACTCTGGTCTGTGCCTGGGAAAAGGGACACATGAGCATATACAATAACAGTGGTTAAAAAACAACAACAAATTAATTAAGGAATCAATTAATTAAATAAAAAAATAAATTCAAGGAAATCATAGTGTTTACATAGTGTTTCCTGACTGAGAGACTTAAGGGAGAAAAGAATGTATCCACAAAAAATAATCCAAAGTTGATGAGCAGCTCAAACCAAACAGACACATTTTTATCCAAGCACCTGGGGGTGGGGTGGGATGGGTGGTGCATTTGTGCGTGTGTGTGTGTGAGTGTGTATGTGTGTGTGTATGTGTGTCAGTGTGTGTCCCTTTGTTCAACAAAACATTGTAAATACACTTTCCCTTTATTTATTTTAGCCTGCATTTTGTGAAATTGAGGCCTTGTAATTTTCATTCTAAATTAGCAGCTTGTCCTTTGTTAGGCGATATCACTAACAGATGATCGTGTAACTGTTCCTTGTCCTATGGTTGTAATAATCAATATAGCCTAAATAGCAATTATCTATACAAGGTAACAACATGCCATTAATCTGTATAATTATAGAAGTATAAAAGTGCTGCAACAGACATGAATAGTATGGTAAATTATGTTAATTTCTAGCCACAGAGATGAATAACCAAACTTACCTCCAGTTCATTGAGCCTCTGGATCCGAGGAACAAAGTGAAGTCTGTCAACATCGCAAGCAAATGGAGGCTGCCAACCCTAAACAGCCACAAAAAAACAAAAAACTTTTACGCTACATAATGGCACATGAAGGTCATCATAATGTGTAGCCTAAATAGTTTGTAGTGGACAGTTTTCATGATTTCCATTTCGGCACTGATTAACATTTTTGGAGACTATTTGTATTTTTCTTTCAAGACTCTTGGCTTAAGACCGTTTCTTCACAAAGCATGGGCCCACAAATAGCAAAATTTCAGAGCCTTCACACACAGTGCCTGAACCAAAAGTAGGACTAAAAACAGAAATCAGGCCGATAAACACAGCATATAACTGCCATTTGGAGATATGATTTTTAGACTGAGGTTAAAATTTAGTCTGGGAGAAAAGCAGGCCTACTGATATAGGAAGACTACAGGGATCATTTTCAGCTAAAATTCAGAACACCAATCGATATTTATGTGCCATTATTACGGACAGCCTAGCTTATAGGATGACAATACCCCATCGGGCAAGGGAGAGATCCAAGTTCTTGTTTTGACTCACTAGCCAACATCCCCCACTGACACACAAAATGGCCAGATGGAACACTCACTCACCAGCCCAGCTTACCACAAAGCCAACATGGAGGACAACACCCTAACACAGGCTGATACATGAACATGAGTAACAGTGACTGATCTTAAAGAAAGTTAGGCTAAATTACAATAATGTGTTACACAACTATAATTGTAAAATGACAGTTTAGAGCACAACTTCAAAAGTCCCAACTTGTTATGTAACAATAATAGTGGTCTATGTAGTTACACAATATAGTTCTTGTCCCACCACGGGGCAATTTCTTTTGACAGCTAACCATGAAATATATATATATATGTGTATTTTATTCTGCCACACAAAATACCAAAAATATTAAAAACACCAGCCATTCATTAAGAAGTACCAGCTGGCCAAGAGGTGGTGGATCACACACTGGGGGACATTGATGACTGACTCAACTGCATCATGATGCTCTTCAACAAATAATGCAGAATAACTGCACGGGTTTTCAGGAATGAAGAGCCAAGATGGATTATTAGCGTTACCGTCACTATTTATCTCGTCGTCATATCATTATAATATTCTATGCAGTCGAATGGCTTCCGCATAGCCAAGTATGTCAATGCCGTGTGCTAAATTATGACAGGTTGGTGAGCTACTAGCTAGCGTTAGCCTGCTAGCTAGCTGGTCAGCCTCAATGACCTGACCGAAGCTTTGTTGACACATTGCAAGCCACAACAACACTCCAAATTTCAAGACATTGCTGTCTCTGTGTCGCCGCTAACAAGCTACAACTCAACCAAAAACGCAACGGTAACTACAAAATGAACACGAATGATAGCTAGCTAGCAACACAAAGAATCAGCATAGCCTTAAATCCGCCATGTTGAAAAGTCCCTTTAAATCCCTCAGCGCTTGCTTGTGCTTGATCCATCTTCAGCTACGATCTTATAGTTAGATGTGCTTAACTAATTCAGCATCAGTGTCTTTATCATCTTTTATCACACTCACCGGAGGCGGGCGGACTTTGCAAATGCCAGTTTTTTCGGCGATTGGACGGATCTTGTTGATAAAAGCAAAGGGATCTCCAAATTCTTCCCAGCTGGGCTCGAAGACTGGGCACTCCGGAGGCGGCTTGAACTCGTCCGGCCGAGGCTGGGTCATCGTTTTGGACCGACCTTGGAGCTCAGACAGGACAAGTCGCAGCAAAGTATCACCGTGTTTTGATTTTCCTGGGGGTCTATCCCTTTCTTCCACCGTCAGACTCGCTGGTAGTCAACCGACATCAACACGAGAAGCAGCTTACACACACACACATACACACTCACACACATCCACGCACAGTGAAGCGAATGTTCCAAGGCAGTGAGCACGTCCGCTCAAAAAACTAGACACCAAATAGTTTCTATAACGTTTGTGTAATTTGTCAACATTTCATAATGTTTAGTGTAAAATAAATTTCACAATAAGTTGGTAATCCTAAATATGGATTGATTTTTTTTGTCAGCGCTGTGGCATAATACATCGATTGTTAAGAGTTTTAGAATTAGGCCTACACTCATAATTTCAGATCAAGACATCACATTGTCACATTTTAATTTTGAATCTTTCATAACTACAATTTTTATAACTACACAATCCAGGCATGAGAAATTTAGAATAAGTCTACAGTTTACCATCCAAAAGATGAGGGATATGGCCGCCCTGGAGTCTATAATGGTGTAGCTTAGAGGTTTTTAATGTGCTTTATGCTATAGCCTAGTCAAAGAAAAATTCTGACATTGAGGTAAGGCTGTTGTAATGTTAAAAACTCATTATACCCATATCACTTTACTGGCAGGATGTCTGAGCTCAGTTGGTCTTGGCTATAGAATTGTGATCGATTTTATGTTCCTAAACAACAGCCAAAATGAAAATATTTACATGATCCGAATTAAATTTAAAATAGTCTATGGTTAACAGTACCTGTAAAATTTAAGACGCATATTTCTGAAATCATGCAAGACTGGGCTACTTTAGTTATGTCTAATTACATATCTAGCTTGAAAAATAATCGAAAAGTGTGATGGCCCATGACATTTTCCACTGTATCATACTGCTTATTGTATCTAATTGTGAATATCAATACGATAGTTTCGGTCAACACCATGTTAGTGCATGTATTATTCACTATCTGTAAAACAACTCTCCTTTGTAGCCTATCTTGTGTTTACACTTGCGCGGATGGATATTTTCAGGTGACACCTTCACGGCCACCGGGACTTATTGTTTAAATAGCCAATAAGGACAATTTGATTGGATGTTCCTCATAAAGGTTTTATAACACTTGCTGCTACACTCAGAGGCTCTTGTCAACTGTGTTCCTGTTTAGAAACTTGGTCAATGTCATGTTCAGGGATGCGGTGGAGGGTAAACCCACACAAACTCAGTTTACCCTCCACTATATTTTCAAATATAGTAGCCTATACTCACCTTTTCACACGCAAATCTTGATGATGCAAATTCCTAGTATATATTTCCTAGTATATAAGTAGCATCAAAATAAGTTACAAGAAGATAGGGTCTTTTAAGAAAGAACAATGAATGCTGGTTTTTGTTCATATTGGTGGTTATATGATGATCACTGTCTGCAGGTCATAGTTAATCCACATTTGCACTTGCCACTACATCACTGGTCTTATTGCTTGTGGTGTCTAGTTGGATGATGGGCCTTATCTGAGGAAAGACCAAGGAATCAGTTGGGAGCTGTCCTTTTCCTTAGCTACTAAAGCAATAAATAAGTAGCCATGATGGCCCAAGTGAAGGTGCCTTAGATACTCTGTTGGCTACTAATGGTACATACTAACCTTGCAACTCCTTGTATTTTGGAAGATTTCATTTCACCTAGTTATTTCATATAGGCTATTGTGGTTAGTTTTATGCATGCATGTGGATTCTATCAAATCCCACACAGAATATGCCAAGACGAGCTTTATTCAGCAGCACATGATTCAAATGCAATATAGTTTGTCTCTTGAATTTAAAACTGACATTATACAAGCACTGTATTGAGAAAGAAATTCTATTTGGTTTTCTTGGGCTTAGAAGATACACAGTGTAATTATGAAGTGGTTATTAACTCAATACAGGATAGGACAATTGCTGTGTAGCCAGCACAGCCCCCGGGCTTCAAGATTCAGTATTCTTGGCCCTCTTCGTCATCGTCAGAGTCGAGGCTCATTTTACCCAGCTCCTCATAATCCTTCTCAAGACAGGCCAGGTCCTCTCTGGCCTCGGCAAACTCTCCCTCCTCCATGCCTTCGCCCACGTACCAGTGGACAAAAGCGCGCTTAGCGTACATAAGGTCAAACTTGTGGTCAAGGCGAGACCAGGCCTCGGCAATGGCGGTGGTGTTGCTCAGCATGCACACGGCCCTCTGGACTTTGGCCAGGTCGCCTCCAGGAACTGCAGTTGGAGGCTGATAATTGATTCCAACCTGTTGAGACAAAGTCAGAGAGAAGTAATCACAGAAAAGGGTGTGTACTGATGTGCATCTCAAGTTACAATTATAATCAAAATTGGCAGTTCATAATGTTACTCACCTTGAAACCAGTGGGGCACCAATCAACGAACTGAATGGAACGTCTGGTCTTTATATTTGCGATGGCAGCGTTTACATCCTTAGGGACGACATCACCTCGGTACAGCATACAGCAGGCCATGTACTTGCCGTGACGAGGATCGCACTTGACCATCTGATTGGTCGGCTCGAAGCAGGCAGTTGTGATCTCAGAGACAGTCAGTTGCTCGTGGTAAGCTTTCTCAGCAGAGATGATGGGTGAGTAGGTCACCAGAGGGAAATGGATGCGCGGAAACGGCACCAAGTTGGTCTGGAACTCCATCAGATCGACGTTGAGGGCGCCATCGAAACGAAGGGAGGCGGTGATGGAGGAAACAATCTGACCAATCAATCTGTTGAGGTTGGTGTAACTGGGACTCTCGATGTCCATGTTGCGATGGCAGATGTCATAGATGGCCTCGTTGTCCACCATGAAGGCGCAGTCGGAGTGCTCTAGGGTGGTGTGGGTGGTCAGGATGGAGTTGTAGGGCTCCACCACAGCGGTGGACACCTGCGGAGCCGGGTAGATGGCGAACTCCAACTTGGATTTCTTGCCATAGTCGACAGACAGACGCTCCATCAGCAGGGAGGTGAAGCCCGAGCCGGTGCCCCCTCCAAAGCTGTGAAACACAAGGAATCCTTGCAGACCTGTGCACTGGTCCGTCTGAGGAGAAGAAAAGTATTCTACATTAAGTGTTTTTTCTGTGTTCCTGGTTGTTGTTTTCAGGTAGAAATTTGATAGTAATTCAAATTTGCCTGTTTGAAATTACTGATAAGTAGAGTCAGGGGAAAGGCTTCAGTTCCAGTGGTAACTACAGTACAGCTTCCTGGCGTCAGAGGTTGACTGTTGAATTTATACATATTCATAACAGAAAGTTAATGTGTTCTGCATACAGATGACATTTCTTTAAGCTTACATAGCAAGACTAATTATAGCAGCAGCATCATTCTCATCATTAAATTTTACAAACCTTTCTCTCTCATTTCTGGCTGTGGGAGACGGCATACTGAATGTTCAATAATATTAACTTGGGCATAGGAAAACCATGTTTGAATAATGAAATTCCCTGGTATTACTTTTTAAAACCTCAATAGTAAACAGTATGTCAGCTTCAGTCAGGCATCATAATTATTATACCCCACTGACCATTTTCCGAACACGCTCCAAGACCCCGTCGATGATTTCTTTCCCGACAGTGTAATGACCGCGAGCGTAGTTGTTGGCTGCATCCTCCTTTCCAGAGATCAGCTGCTCAGGGTGGAAGAGCTCCCTGTATTTTCCAACCCTGACTTCATCTGAAAAGAAAGAGTTTTTTTTTTCAATGAGGACGTTCAGATCAATCAAACTCGTTTTACCTTCACAGATTGCACAGTGGCGTATGTTTGCCTCCAAAACAACATACACATTATGTTCAGGTGTGTAGTTTATCATCATGAATTAATTCAATATTCCACTCTAAAACTTACCATTTACATAAATAGGCTTTTGTAAGTGTTATCGAGCATCTGTCTCATTGGATAAAAGGTAAAGCAGTCATCACTGCCACCACTGTACTTGTTGCTTGGATACCTGCCTTCCTTTCAGTACAGTGTACAGTGAGGGGAAAGATAATGAGAAAAAAGAGATAAAGAGAGTACACTATGAGCACATATAAAGGGGCTGCTCACCAACCACTGTGGGCTCCAGGTCTACATATATAGCTCTCGGGACGTGACGCCCAGAGCTCCCGGTGTTGAAGAAAGTGTTGAAGGGATCCTGACGGGTGTTTGGCTCAGCAGGGCCGTCCAGAAACACTCCGTCAGGCCCGACGCCATGCTCCAGGCAGAAGAGCTCCCAGCAGGCGTTCCCTGTCTGGACACCTGCCTGGCCCACGTGGATGGAGATGCACTCTCTCTGAACAAAAAAAACTGTCATTAATATATGGCATTTTTGATGTCCGTGACCAAATTCCACATAATAAAGGTACCAAGTAGACAGTGAAAACAGTGGTTTTCAACATTTTCACCTTTCGACATTAGTGATTTCTACTCGTGACCCTCTATTGCAAGCATAAACCCTATAGGACGATGAACTTTGGAGTCAAATGAGGATTATTTCTCTTTTTAGGCTCTTAACTTTAATTATTGGAAGGAGCATAGAGACTGCAAACATTCATCACATTCATCACAAAAACTACACACCTGCTAATAAATATATTTATATTTATATTATTAATATGCATTTTTTCCAGATTCCATAAATCATCTTGCGACCCCCAGGTTGGGGACCACAGCCTTATACGAACTTCTAACATTCGACATTGCTGTTGAGGTGAATAGATGTTTCAGAGTCTGGAGGTGTGTAATTACAATTACAATGTAATTACAAACAGATGACGCTGTATAACAGCTCAAGCACAATGCAAAAATGTGTCTGGACATATTGTTCCTTGTAATTGAGCCCTGCTTTCGCAAGTGTTAAAAGTAAACAATGCTAGAAACAGGATAAGCTGGCATTCTACTGTTGCATTTCCCAAGTATTTCCAGCAGTCATGTTTCAACATGTTGAGAATTTCAGCTTTTGTCCTCCTGGAGGAAACTTCCCCCAAGATGATTTTCTGCTGTTGAGTGACATTTGTAAGACGTCAACAGACTGAAGTTTACAATATGAACACTGATTAGAGGTAAGACAATAAAAAAACACAAAGAACCAACAAAGGTCTGATTTGTTCTGAGGCTGAAGATGAAAATCTGCAGTGAGCACCTCTTGCTGCAGTATAGGCAGATATCTACCATAAACAGCCTATCTATGCTCATCATTCACAAAACAATTAAGAATAACATTTTGAATATACTCTGTAACGCAAGGGGACGTGTAGCCTAAAATAATTAAATGATTAAAAGTTTCAAAAAGTTGTAGGTCTACATGGTGAACTTTAACAGCTGCATCTGTCATCCTAAATACACTGCACTTATAGTGGGCAACTTCTCACCCAGGGTTTTGTAAATTGGAGAAAATCAGGTGCTATAGTTTATTAAAATTCAATAGCATCGCCCTGTCAGATAATAAGGCCTAACAAGTCTTTTGACCAGATATGAACATTTAAGATAGACTTCTTAGGTTTTCAAAGTGTAAAAACTGACTAAGGTTCGAAAAGCAGCAAAAGACAAACATTCCTCCTTTTTGTAAACGATTAAGAAATGGAACTGCTCTGTTCTCTGTGCTTATGGTGGTAAGTTACAGTCAAAAGCCAAACATCCCCAAAATGCAAGTTTCCTTCATTTCAACTAATTCTGAGTCAAAAGTTAGTACAGTCTCTCACCATGTTGCTCCGGATATTTGTAAGTAATGGGTTTTGATAGAAGTTGATGGTCTATCAAGAGGCTTCAGCCTAAATAGATGAGCTGTTCTGCAGTGTCGACCGGACGGGTAACGAGTCTCCGCCAACACAGCGCTGCACTGTGCCGCCCCCTGTGCCACGCGCTCTTTATAGCCTCGTCTGGTCCGGACCGCGCGGCGCACCGCTCTGCTCTGACGGTGCACGCTCAGGTTATTGAGGGAGCATAGGTGCAGATTTGGGGGAGACATGGGAACATGTCGCCCTCAATATCAGGACAAGATGACGAGAACAAATTAGACTGCCATGTTTCATATTTTGATTCATGTTTGGTCTTCTGATCAGGTTTAGATTTTGCCGTGTCTACTGTATTTCACATTGAGCAATAATTCCACTAACGCTCTTTCAAAACGTATGCAGGGTTTGATCCAGATACAGTACCCCCCCCCCCCCCCCCCTATTAAGTTTAACCTAGTCACAATTGTTCATAGTTCATTCCAGAGGTAAATTATGGATAAATAATGACTATTTCACAGATGAATAGTTTCTACTTTAAATTAAAATTGTTTAGCTGTTGGTTACATATAAGCTACATGTTATTTCATAACTTTGTCTTCTGCATCTTAACAGAGGTTAGCCAGCAAAGGCCTTTTTAAAGGGAAAGTCCACCTTAAAAATGAATTGACATAAGTCATTCCCTTGAATTTGGAGAGTTCAGTGTAGAATTATGAATAATAAATCTCTCTCAGAGCTAGAGAGAAAGAAATCCTTGAGCTACTACACTGATACTGGAGCAATCTTTTCCATATGGTACAAAAAGTGGTGGAAGAAGTACTCTGATCCTTTACTTAAGTAAAAGTACCAATACAGCAATGTAAAAATACTCCATTACAAGTAAAAGTCCTGCATGAAAAATCCTACTTAAGTAAAAGTACATCAGTATTAGCAGCAAAATTTAGTTAAAGTATTAAAGTAAAAGTAGTGGTTTGGTCCCTCTGACTGATATTTTATTATATATGACATCATTAGATTATTAATACTGAAGCATCAGTGTGTAAGCAGCATGTTACTGTTGTAGCTGCTGGAGGTGGAGCTAGTTGGAACTACTTTATATACAGTTAGCTAGTTTAGTCCAGTGGTTCCCAACCTAGGGGTCGGGCCCCTCCAAAGGGTCACCAGATAAATCTGAGGGGTCGTGAGATGATAAATGGGAGAGGAAAGAAGAAAAAACAAAGTTCTGATACACAAATCTGTTTTCAGTTTTTGGACTTTTTCTCTAATCTTTGATTTTTGCTGAAATATTGGATCATTTGAACATTTATTGAAATGAAACCATGTGAGGTTTAGTGGGAAAAATCACTATTTGGTGGAGCTGTTAACTCATAGACATCTGAAATGTGACCCCGACTACACACTGCTTTTTGTAAGACGTCAAAAGCCAAAAAGGTTGGAAACCACTGGTTTAATCTTTAACAATGTGTTGTATTTTAAAAGCTTGTTATATTATCCATTGTGTCAAATCTCCATCTAAAATGTAACTAAAGCTGTCAAATAAATGTAGTGGAGTAGAAAGTACAATATTTCCCTCTGAAATGTAGTGGAGTGGAAGTATAAAGTAGCATCAAATGGAAATACTCAAGTAAAGTACAAGTATCTCAAAATTGTACTTAAGTACAGTACTTGAGTAAATGTACTTAGTTACTTTCCACCACTGCAGAAAAGAGTAAGTGCGGTACAGTGCACATTGAAGTTGAACCATGATTTGCATTGCAATGGCTTGTGGACATACTGTTTATGCTCTGGAGCCATAGGAAACAGGTAATCAGTTGCTCTGAGTGGTTGGTCCATTAAAATCTTTAAAGCACACCTTGTCAAGTGGTGTACAATGGGATTTCTGGAGTCAGAGAATAGAGTTTAATCCAACATTTGAAACAGATGTAAATAAATTATCACTTTGACGGCAGAAGTGCTACTGACTCAGCTGTTGTTGCGTAAGAGGCTGGGGCACTTTTTCTCTCTGCATCACTAAACAGGTGTTAATGGACTGGAGAGACTTGACACAGATAAAATGTATCACTTCTCATTATGTTTATTCACTTCCCAAGCAACAGTGACTTTAGGACTTGATGACTTACATGTACATGTCCAAATGAATAAGCTGAGGACAATCACATGCACCTCATACTCATTATTTTGCCTTTTTTCACTTTTGAGATCTCAACAATCACATAAGAGGACAAAATAAGCGGAGTAAAATGGTACAATTCAGTCATTTGCTAAAACAATATTTATCTCTAAATATATTTTCTATTTTGAGAGCAATAACAAGTAGTAAACCGTTTGTATTAAAGTGATTTGATTCTAAAAGCACTTTATACAGAAAGAATTACAAAAAGGGATTGAATTACTGACCCATTAATGACCTTGCAAATGCCAAATGATTATACTTGATAACAAGCTAATGTAACAATCATCACAGTCAAAATGGGAGGCAACACGGATGTTCTCTGTTAGATGTAGGCCAAGGGCATAAGGCATATAGCAGCAGCTGGAGTCTAAATCTGCTCCATCTTTTCATTTTTTTCCCCAACAAGTAGAAATATATTGCACTTTGAAGACAAACTGAAAAAATAATCTCACAGGTAACGACAGCAACAAGTACCACCGAAGAGAGTCATGCAAGTGGTGATGGATTCCTTGGAGTCTACCACGGCGAGGCTGAATCTCTGTTGCACAGTCCAAGTTGCAAAGGTTTAACCGTCTGGTAGAGAGAGCAGCACAAACAGCTGCAATCAATAGTTTTTGAGTGTAGCTATTTGCATACTGGCGACCAAACATCTCCCTTTGTGGCTCCATTGTAGTGGCATTTTAACAAAGTCTAGCTGCCTGTCCTCTTCGCCACTTGTCGTCTTCTTAAGATTCTTGTTCTTGGCAAAGATCACTTTTCTCGTAGAACACACACTCCTGCATCACAGCGTTGTGTGGCCATGGAGGTGACGACCTCCCAGGTGTCGATAACTGGGTCATAACACTCAATACTGCTGAGCAGAGAGTTCCCATCATAACTACAAAGAGATCGAGACAGAGTGAGGTAGAGAGATTGTGAAATACAGTGGGAGAGAGGGGTTTTAGTTGCATCACATCACAACAGTAAATGACTCCACAAGGAAATGCTGCTTAAAAGAATATAACAATAAAAGCATAACGTAAACAAGTGTGCATTACTGTACTGGGATTTGCCTATAAATAGCTGGATGTGTGTTCGCTCCAAAGTTAGGGTGTAAAGTCTAAATTAAATGTTACGTTGAAACTAGTTAGTTTCACACTAAAGCTGTATCTTTGCATAATTGCACCATGGAGACTAAACGCAGGCCTACATCTTAGTGTAAAGGAACCATTAACCAAAACATTGTTGCAGACAGAGATGTTTTCCATTCAGTGGCCAATAACATGCGTGCCAAAATCAATTTCTCATGTCCTAATTAACGGTAGCCTCATTTAGTTTTCTAACTTCCATGATAGCAAGAGAAAAATAGGATAAACTTTGTCATAAAACAGGTACGTTATCTCGGATAAAATATGAGGATGAATTTGTAGCTTGTCTCCCATACCCTGCTATGTAGTTAGGCCTACTGCAATTCTCCTTATCACTAATAGAGTGGAAAAACGTTATGTATTTTATTGTTAGCTAGCTAAAATTGCAGTTTGGTTCCTGTTGGTTTTGTTTCTGGTCTAATTTCATGTTGCCAACGTAAACTGGACTGTAATTGCTCCTCCGAGTCCTGCAGTAAGTTTTCCCATCTATCAAATCAATGCTCCATGTAACGGCTATTTTGCGAAATACTTTACACCTAGGACGAGGTAGGCGTGAGTTCTAAGTTGACTTTTTTTTTTTTAAGTTAACTTGTGACCATTAAAATTAGCAATATGTAAACTCAGACTTAGTGAGATTTTACACTCAAACTAGCCTACATGTGAACTGCCCGGTGCAACAGACGGCAGGTGATCACGGGACCATTACTTACCCAGCTATAGCATAGAGTCGTCCTCGGAGAACAGTTGCTCCCACATAACATCGAGGAGTGGTCATACTGGCTACAGTGGTCCAATAGTCTGTTCTGATGTTATACACCTCCACAGAGTCAAGGTGTGAAACGCCATCAAAGCCTCCTACCACATAGATGTGGTCATTGAGCAAAGCTACACCAGCTCCTGTACAGAGAAACAGTATAGAGGCCTGTCAGATAAACAGTACCATCAAACAGCACACAGTAAGCTGCCTAGTAATATATAATTCCTCTTCATTATCTTAAACCTACCTGACCGCTTGGTGGCCATGGGTGTAACGCTTGTCCAGTGCCCCGTGTGTGGATCATACCGCTCCACTGAATTCAGTATATTTAAGCCATCGTAGCCACCTGTGAATAAATAACAGGACAAGCTACAATATTTTCTAAATCTGAACCAATGTGTCAAAGCTAACATAGACTGCGATGTCACATATCTGTTCCTACCTAGACAGTATATAAGTCCACTGGCCACCACCAACCCCGCTCCCTCTCTGGCTGTCTGCATGTCTCCCAGCATGCTCCACTGGTCAATGTTCGGGTCGTATCGCTCCATGCTGGTATGACGCCGGCTGCCATCGAAGCCTCCAGCAACATAGATCATGTCTGTTGAGGGCCAAATAAGAAAGAATGCACAACAAAATGAATGCACTGTTGACTTTTATGAAAGATAAGAAAACATTCAAAGGCGGTAATTCTGTCTGGATAAACCTCTGACCATTCTGGCACCGGCAGAAGATCCTTTACCTCCGAGTGTTGTGGCCCCAGCAAGGCCACGCCGTACATTCATGGTGGCGACGGTGTACCAAACGCCGTCCTCGTCCGCTGTGTAGTCCAGGCATTCCACTGAGCTGAGCCTCGACCGACCATCGTAGCCTCCGATCACATACACTCGGTCATGGAGCGACACCGTGGCCACGTAACGCCTCTTTCGTGCAATGTTCTGTAAAGGGCATGCCGGGGATCAATCAACTGCACTAAGATCAGAAAAATCACAATGTGCTATTGCAAATATTCAATACTTACAGGTAGGAAGCTCCATTCTTGAGTTTTAGGATCGTATTTCTCAACTATGTCTATTGGCGATTGTTGACTGCCAAACCCACCTATAACCAACAGGACTTCTTTGGCACCTGAAAAGAATCATAAATAACTTTACCGTTTTATATCAACAACAATGTGGTTTACAAATGTGGTATATGGGAGGAGTTCATAGAGCTAAATTGCTATTAAGAACAGGACTCATACCTAATCTAGCTTGTGTGCGTGGGCCCTGCATCTCACTCCTCAGCTCTGGTCTTAAGTGGAATTTCTTGGCCTCATCCACAAGGTCTCGACATGGTAGACTACACCGAATGAGTGGCTGGAACATGTTAAAACATAACTTAATTGGGATGGTAACTGTGGAGAATACCTCAAAAGTTAATTCTCTGTTGGAAGCTAGATGTATTATTACACAATAACTGTCAGGAGGGACTCAGCCTCCAGTGTGCAGTCTGGCTCACCTCAGAATCAATGACATCTGTAATGTAGCGGGGAGTCAGCAGAGGCATTCGAACAAACTCAAGCATGTCAGGTAAATATGGCTCTCTCTCTTTCCGGTTGTGTTTGACCCAATTCAACACTGCCTCAAACACAGGTTCTTCTGAGTCCACCTACATACAGACAGCATATAATAAGAATTATAACTTAAGTAAAGAAATTGAATTCACACATTATTATTAAAGAATGAGCTGACAACTGCATTTGATAGATCTGGGATAATATTCATTAGTTAAACAAGAATGCAACTAGCTAACTATTTTTCAGCACATAATTATTACTTCAGTAATTGTGAGTCTTGTTACATAGAAAAAAAAACGTTCATGTGGCATTAGTGTTAACAGTAAACTGTGCAGCCTACTAAAGGTAAAGCACACAACAAATTCTTTCAATAAATTCTTCATGTGAGAGAGATGTTACAAAGAGCAGTTGTACTGAGGGCAAATGATGCGTGCCTGTGATTTACATGCATGGTCTAGCTTAATTTTCAAAACAACAAAAATGACAGGAAGAATCCTTTGAGTGATTTGGTGATCTATAAATCATCATGTGATAATAACCATGTTTTCACAAAGCAACGCGTGTGGTTAGAGACAGGAATTTCCTAAGCACAAAGGCAAACTTAAATCAGGTTTCCTTCTCTGCAATTTCATTGTCAGCCAAATCCACAAAAGTGAGAGGTACTGGGAGTGGGGGGGCACTAACTGAGATTACAGCAAGTTGGTACTTGCTTTTTTCTTTTCCTTCTCAGGTGTTTGTAGCACAATATGAAAGCTGTGAAAGTCAAACACTATAATTCACACTATTAAAATCATGCAATTTTTTCAGGCATCTTAACACTAACTCTGACCCTGAGAGTTGCTGCAGGTATATAGATTTATTGGGGAGCAGAGAACCATTATTATTACAGACTGATCTCAGGTGTCTCCATGCACATATTTAGTTTGTGCTTGAGGCACAGCTCCACAATACACAACAACTACAGACCAAGCAGCCTGACAGCACACTTGACAATAACATCGAAAAGGGCAATGCCTCAAGAGATCCAGTTTTCCTACCTGGATTTCATCACATTTTATAAGCTTTTCAACTTCTGTCTGGCTGAGCAGCATGAACTCCTCGTGCTGAACCACCTCAGGGAAGTGCTTTTGGGAGAAGAGCTCAGCAGCCTGCATCAGGTCAAGGCAATTGTGAGTCTCGGCAAAGTCCCGAATCCCCAGACAGTTGGAGGGATCGAGCTGACTATCCAGAAAATCACAACATGCTCTTTTCACCCCTGAGGAAAACAAAGATACATTTGTAAATGTACACATGTATCATTCAAATTCAGCCAAATCATGAGAGTCGCACATCAATCCAGAGCTGAAAATGCTGCAGACAACTCATTTGAAAGCTGGTGCCATGCCTCTTTTACACATTATACTTCAGTGCCTTCAGCACGCACTATTCAAATCAGGTTACAGCAGGCACTTCTAAACTTACCTTTGAGCTGCAGCAGGCATGCTGCAGGAAGCAGTTCTTGTACATTCTCCACTGTAACAAGCACTGTCTCTGTGTAGACAAAGTCCAGCAGGATCTCCATTGTTGATGCAGTGAGCCCCTGAATGTCGACAAAAGATTTCCCCTTCTCTGCTAGCTGCAGAGCCACAACAACAGAGACATACAGGTGTGACGGCAAGGAACACAACATTAAGGGATTAATTATAATCCCTTAGCAATTCTCTTATGATTGTCTTTTAAGCATGAGACTCAACCATAGTCAGATATATATTAATAATGGGAAACGTTGCCTTAGTGATTCTCAGAAAGACCAAAATAGAGAGGTGAGCGGAGTCAAATTAATTGGTTAAAATAAACAGATCATATCCTGAAGTGTAACCGGGGCGCCTTCCTTTCCTGAGAATAGAGTCCATTATGCTCTTAACTTATTTCTGTCATGCCATAGGTAACACATTTAGAAGAGGCAAAGAATTCAACAACCCTCTTTGTATTCAGGCCAAGCATGGAACACTAAAAATAATGAAGAGTTTCAGTTACCTCACTGGTAAACATGGCACAAAAGTAGTCGCTGCAGGCGGCCAGGACAATACGGTGAGCTGGAAAATCTGTGTTCTCCACCCTCAGAGTGATATCGCAGAGTGTGTTGCTCTTGCGAAGTGAATTCATGGCATTGAGGATGGATTTGGCATGGGAATTGGTCATGATGTCTTTGGGAGCCATGATGCGTTGAGGAGTATTTCCCAAGGACCTCAAAATAATCCAAGACTCTAATAAATAAACAGCCAGAAAAACAACAACTTGTGAGAAGAGACAACAAAGTCCAGACACAAGGAACTTCAGCCTGGCTCAGCCCGATCACAGCTGGGAGAAGTCAAACCTTACTGAGTAAATAAAATCTTAACTCTTGTCACTCTACACGTCAACATTTTACAAGCTGAGCATACAAGTTAGAAACCACTTAGTAGATATGGACTGGACAAGATTGAGCCTTGATAACTGCGTCTTAGTCTTTGTTCTGCAGCCCTGCAATATTATTTGTCATTTGGTGGGTGAGTGAGTGAGTGAGTCTGTGTGTGTGTGTGTAATGTGGGTGTAATGTGTGTGTGAAATTCCAACAGCAAATTTCTGGTATACAGCGAAATAAATAAATGGAGTTTGGATGTGTTTGTCAGCTAATGTTACCTGTGTGATTATTTAGGCAATAACTATAGTTGCATATAAAAGCTAACACAGTTAGCAGCAAACGTCAACTCAGGGCTAACGTTAACTCTAGGCTAACGATACACACAACATGTAGCGTTATAAAGTAAGCTAATGGTTCGAGGAAGAAAACAAATCAACTGACACACAAAAAATATGTCCAGAATTTGCATATACCTGTCACCGTAGTAACGTTGGCTCAAAACGTTTGGCTATGTAACGTTAACTAGCTTTGCTAGCTAGTAGCAACAAAGTCTCTAGTCCCAATCCCTGCTGTCACAATCTCTGGTAAAAGTCACTGAACTATAGGTAATCCATGATGGCCTCGGCTGGGGTGCCACTACGCGTGGGCCCTCTTGGGGAAAAATGAGTTTTTGATATTTCAAAATGATGTAATATTATCTCCGACACGATTTTGAACTAGCTACAATATTTCATTTAACGTACACACTGTAGCGCTAACTACAGCACGTCACAGCAGAGATTCTCCAGGCTGGACATAAACAGCTCACTACGTCGGTGTACGTGCGCGCTCCACGACGAAGGACGCGTTTCATTCCAGAAGAAAGATGCCTTCCGCGCGTCCTCGTTTACTCACCTCCATAGCGCCTGTAGGAATGGTAAAGTGAATATCTCGTACGTATGAAGCGATATATGTTGGTCTGACGAGGACCTACAAACGTTCCCTCAGACCTCCAAGAGGAATCATCTATCTTTTAAACGCAGTTAGTTGTTTTTTAGGCACCCAAGGACAGTCGTGATAACGTGTAGGAGGAGCCTGCGGCGTGTTTCCGGTAAGACCAGGCCGAAAGACAACACGGTAATCTATGTCGCCTACAGTACTTAGAAATATAGAATAGTGGCGGAACAGTTGTCGGCAATTGCTGGACACTGTCGGAGTAGAAATAGTTTAATCGTTGAGGAGCTGCAGTTGACCGTATCGGGTGAAGGAGTGGCAGCCGGACTGCGATGGAAGCCGAGTTTCGGGAAATCGATGAACTCGGGAGTTGGAGCGCCATTTACCAGGTAGGATCTCTCGGTAAATCAAGGTGCAAATCGAGTGTTGAGACTGGCACATTTAGGACAGATAATCCGTTATGCCGCGCCGACATAACTGTAATTTCTGTAATTATCTGCCTGGTTCCTCTTAGTTGACCGTTCTCCTGCTCGGACCAGTCCGATGATTGATGTGTCTGCCTGGCTCTCATAAGCAGCAGATCTCATCACGTTATTGCCTCGCATCTAGATAACAGTCCGATGCAAATGATACATCTGGTATCACTTGATACTTTTGTAGCATGTGCTTTTACATTAATACAGTTTGAAAAATGTCCATTTCAGCCTTTTCAGCTCGGGCCGACCATTTTTCATTATGTTTTGACAGCTTCATACACAAAATAGCCAGTAATCACTGATAGTATCAGTATATGACCGTATTTTACTGTTGTATATAGGCCTACTTGCTATGTCAAAGTACCCCCCCTCCCCAGTTGTTTATTACAGTTTATCAACAGACTTAACCAGAGGAAAAATCCCCCTTTCCAAATTCTTTATAAATGCTACCAGTGGTGGGCCTAGTCAGAGAGACCTCGGGACCTTTTATCATATAAATTCTGCTTTAAAGCCTGTAACAACCACAGGGGCATGACATGTGATGGCATGTACCTCTCATGTTGCACCAGCATTTTAATGTAATGTCTTTTTTTTTTTTTTTTTTTTTTTACAGGAAATTCGTCAGCAGTCAAGCGAGCTGCCTTGCAAACTCGCCAAATTACCAGAAAACAAAAGTCGGAACCGTTACAGAGATGTTAGCCCATGTAAGTTACACTTGTTACACTTGACATCTCAAAGCAATGGACAGAACAATCTATTTAAATGTTATTTTACAGTGATGACATTTAAATGGAGGGTAGACAGCAGCCTGTGACTATAAGCAGCACACCTCCTACAGTGTTACATATCACACCTAAGATAGCTGATGCTGTGTAATCTCCTATTTATGATCAAACTTCAGCCAGTGGTGACTTAAAGGGTAATTTATGCTTCTGCTTCTTAGTCTTTATGGTTGTAGTACCAGCCAGAACACAGTTGCTAAATTGATTCGCCCACAACTCAGTCTCAGATGCAAACATTAATTATTTTGTGAACAGCACAGTGCTATTACACAATAGGCTAACCCCTGCATCATTGCGATGGAGTGACATAGTGAAAAATGTGACTTCTAATTCCTATTTGATGTCCTATTCTTAAAAGCAGTTAATTTCCTGCCATGTATTTATTAAGGGTATCAGTATGGCCGTATTAAATGTAGACGAAGCTCCATGAATGCCTTATCTTTAATGTGACTGCTGTTCAGCTGTCATCTTGAGCACATCGCATTGTACGACTGATGCGTCTTTTCATGTCAGAATCATCATGCAGCAGTTGGTGTAGTTCAGTGTTTTTTACATAACGTCACAGTCCAACAGCTGAACTGTGCGGTTTCCTCTTTTTCACATTAAATAGGATATGCAAATAGTGCCCACCAATGTTACAACTAGTTTATGTACTTTTTTACTGATGTGAAAATCAGTAACCGAAACAAAACATGTTTATTCCAGTGACTCAGCAGCTGAAGTGTTCTTTCACTTCATATCAAGAAAACTGACACAGGCAGTCTTGCTTGTAAAGCCAAAAACCCAACACCTGTGTTTTGTTCAAAGACACACATGTCATGTTCCGGGCAGCTGTGCTCATCTGATGGCCTCAAGACAATTGCATTTGTGGTCTCTGTGGGGTTGTGGCATATTACGAACATGTGAATATATTTTCATGATTCTTATTTTCTTCTCCCCAGTCGACCACAGCAGGATCCGCCTGCAGCTGGGGACGAATGACTACATTAATGCCAGCCTAATATCTGTGGAGGAGGCGCAGAGGAGCTACATCCTTACTCAGGTGAGTGCTCAGCAAAAGGCTTTGAGGAGGACAAGACACGCTCCTGGAGATGCAGTGATGTCACCTTCAGCATGATACTGACTGAGAGTATGTCTTTCCCTCGCCATAACCCAAAAGACCGCAGGGGATAATCGTCCCTGACACAGAATTCACATGTGTGATTCCTATGATCGTAGACATTTCAGTTAATGTTTGTTATCATGGACAGCGAAGCTAGAGAACCACACCTGTAATCTGTAACATCATCAAGAATCACCTTCTGGCTCAGTGACACTGAATGTGCGGCTGATGACTTGTGGACGTGGTTGAGTTATTCATTTTTTTTACAGTCTATGATTCTTACACAAAAATTTCCATAGCAGTGAACTTGAAAGTGTTCCCATATCTGTAAAAAAAATAAACCTAGCTACTGTCGCAATGTGTTGTTTATATTATTAGAGGAGTGGCTCCAGACAGTGCCAGGTGATGGCACTGATGCATGGTGTTTGCAGATTGGACTGAACTATCCAGGATCATAGTAATGACGCTAGTGAATTTTGTTTTATTTTTTTATTTAACCAGTTTAGTCTCTTTTTCCATGGAGACCTGGCAAAGAAAGCAGCATCAAGACAAACATAAAAGTTTTTGAGCAACAACATGCAGCAATGTATGAAGTCAGAATACAGTCAAAGTTACATAAAAGGAAGACCAAGGTAAAATAGTGAATAAAACCAAAGTACAATCAAAAAAAGAAAAAAAGAGAGAACTACATGAGCGCTTCAAAAGACAATGGTCCCGTATCGAACCAGAACGCTCGTGGGCCAAATCTATTTTAACCTTCACTAAACAAAGCAAAAGTAGCTCAGCCACAAGATCCTTCATTATCAGTTTAAACTCACCAAGACAGACAGCTTCTTCAGCTTTAAATCTTTCTAAAAAATTTGAGCAGAGTACGTCAAGGCTCTTTTGCCTAATTCAGTTCTGGCTTTTGGGACAGATAACACCTTTTGGGACAGATAACATAAACAATTCCCGAGACCGTGAACGGTAATTTCTACCAAGTTTTGCAGAAATCTAAGTGTACGAGTGGACAGGGCAGACCAGTCAGCCTGAACATACAAGATATAATGATGACTGAGCGCTTTACAGTCAGTAGTAAACTTCAATGGTCCATGATACACAGTGTCCAAGGCATGAAGACATGTGACTATAGAACATCTCCATAATCAATTACTGCCATGAAAGTGGCGGCGTCCAGTGTTTTTCGAGATGTGAAAGAAAAACAGGACTTGTTCCTAAACTAAAATCCCAATCTCCCTTGTAATTTCTTAGCAAGGTGCTGAATATGTGGCCTGAAGGAGAAGTAATCATAAATTAGATTAATTCCTATTACGTAAAGATTCAACTCACTTTTTTTTTAAAAACAACATAAGTTTTGTTCTCTCAGCATTGAAGTTTCAAATGACACAAGGTAGCTTGTGCTCTCTTAAAAGCAGTTTGGACATTTTTAAAGGCTTCAACAAGGTTAGCAGCCCAACAGTAGATGATTAGCATTTGACACTTTTTGATACTGATGGATAACATTGCTGAAGTTAAACCATCAAGTTGAGTTCGCTGGAATCTATCAGGAAGTTTACAAACCATCCTTCCTCTTGCGTTGAGAGTCCTACACTAAGCAATCTTTGTTTGGTCAGCAGTATCAAAAGCCTTGGCCAGATCTATAAATAGGACGACATGATGGTTTCATTCAGGCCTACTGGGAATACACTCGGCTGTTCTAATACCACATCTGTCCCCTTTGTCTTTTCAGGGACCCCTTCCTAATACATGTGGCCACTTCTGGGAGATGGTGTGGGAGCAGCGGACCCGTGGTGTGGTGATGCTGAACCGAGTCATAGAGAAAGGATCTGTAAGCAGTGGTTTCTTTCTTCTCAGTGGAAATTATTTATAAGTGACATAGCCCCAGTAACTGTTTGCCCCAATATCATTACTGCTTTCTTCTGGCCCTCAAATGTAAAATACAACTGAATTTGTTTTTAGGTGAAATGTGCCCAGTATTGGCCCCACAGAGAGGAGAAAGATGCTATCTTTGAAGACACCAATTTCAAGCTTACCCTCGTTTCAGAAGACATCAAGTCTTACTACACAGTCCGTCAGCTGGAGCTGGAAAATCTGTCTGTAAGTTTTCTCTCTAGTTTTAGCTATTTTTTGGGCATGTATATGTTAAACCTATGAGTACTGATCTAGGATCGCTGGCCAGGTCAAATGACTTATTAAACTTCATAATGACTTAAGAGAAAAACTGTGATACTTAATGCATATGGGTCCTGGTCTCTTCTTTGGTCCTTTAACTCACTTGTTGTATGGCTGGATCTGCTTCCCCCCCAATGTCCCTCTACAGACTCATGAAACTCGGGAGATTTTACATTTTCACTACACCACCTGGCCTGACTTTGGGGTACCAGAGTCTCCTGCCTCCTTCCTTAACTTCCTGTTCAAGGTGCGAGAATCAGGTTGTCTCAATTCGGACCAGGGACCCGTGGTGGTGCACTGCAGTGCCGGCATCGGACGCTCCGGGACCTTTTGTCTTGTCGACACCTGCCTCTTACTGGTTTGTACCCAGCTCTGCTATTGAGAAATCATGATGTTAATATGGAGTTAACCTGTTAAATTAGCTCATGGTTATCTAAAGCAACTGAGTGAAATAGTAGAATAATCCTAAATTTGTTGATCATCAACATTACAAACAGCCAATAATAAGGAGCACAAGGCTTCAGTGATATTTAGGGGTTGATATTTGATACAGTTCCATTTCATCAGGTATTTTAAACTCTAACCTTGCACTTATCTACCGCATGTCTTTTTTCGATTATATTTAGATGTCCATTCGCAAGGACCCGTCATCTGTGCGTATTCGTGACGTGCTGCTGGAGATGCGACGTTATCGTATGGGCTTGATTCAGACTGCAGATCAACTTCGCTTTTCCTACCTCGCTGTCATTGAAGGTGCAAAGTGCATCATGGGAGACACATCTCTGCAGGCAAGTCCATTCTCTGTCTTCTGTTCTTTCTTTTGGTGGTTTTTAACACAAACGCCACGTTTTCCATGGTATATCCAATTTTTTTTTGTCAGATTAAGAAAATGCATATGCATATGCACAAACAGCTTGTCCTTCTCACTGTATGAATTTCAAGAAATGTATTTTGCAAGTACTCAAAGGGATTTTACATGTTTCTGTCCAGGAATCCTGGAAAGAGCTCTCGAACGAAGAAGATGTTCCTCCAGAGTTCACACCTCCTCCTCCTCCGCCCCCTGCCAGAGATCCTCACAATGGCAAAGTTGAGCCATCCTTCTTTCCAGAAAATGACGAGATCATCCGACAGAATGACATCCACACTCTGGGGTAAGCATCCAAGTCATCTATTTGAAAGACTTTTTCTGTCTTCTGTCCAGAACAGCTAATTTAAAGTCTTTCTAAAAGGGACATAACCATTCTTAGTTTTCAGAAAAGTGTCCTTATCTGCATGATGATCTCCCGACCGCTATATCACTCTTCTCACAATGTTTCCTCATTCAGGTCCTCACAAGAGCCCGATTTGCGAAGGAGGAATATTGCTGCCCCCCAGCCTCCCGCTGAGTCTGCTGATCAGCCGGATTTCCAGACGGGAATCCAAGATCAGACCTCCAAAGCTCTGACTAAATCCCAGCAGCAGCAGCACGAGGCAGAAGAGCTGGAGTTCACCCAGGCAGCGGAGCAGCCAGAGGAAAGCCGCCCTGCACCCGGGTCTTGGTCCCCTCTACTAGCCAATGTGTGCCTGTGCACGGCACTGGCTCTCGGTGCTTATGTCTGTTATCGAGCCTGTTTCCACTGATGTCTTTCCTTCCTCCTCCTTCTGTTCCTCCCTTTCTTTTCACTGTTTTTGCAGAGTGAATTAGGCCGGTCTGGCCGGCCTTCTTTGACTCTCGGTTTACTCTGCGAGCGAGTGGATTATTTGGACTTCAGCGGATTCAGGTTCACTCGTTTAATTTACAAATGCAGTGCAAAGGGACGGCTGGTTGGGAATAAGGGGCTGCTGTTTCCCTCTTACCCACCGTAACTCCCCTTCAAACTGTCAGTTTGGATGCTCAGGGCTTCAATTTTTCAGGTGTCACATCCCAAAAACATGTGCCGACTTAAAAATACCAGAGTCCACACGTGTTTCCCTTTATAGCAGTCCGTAGAGGAAAGGGTATGTTGTAGCTCCTGTGTTCTGTGAACCACTCTGTGAACCAGGCTGAATGGTCTGTCAGCCCATTTTTACATGTGTGCCCTCTCTTCATTTACCAAATGACACTCGTAAGTGTTCTTCCATTTCAGCCTTTACCAATGTGTCCAGTAGGCTTTCACTTTTTTTTTTTCCACAAATCTTTGTTTTTCCTTACACAGATGGATCAGAAATCACAGAGCCAGATTTCTGACCTGCCTGTCTAAAGGCATACCAATAAGGGAGATACCAAACTTTTTTTCTTTTTTGTTCTCCTGTAGATGGGTCAGTATTAAACCCAAATGTAAGGTGAAGTGTGTGGAAGCTAGAGGGAAGCAACCCTGTCCCCACTAGATGAGGGATGCATGCAGGGGGGGCATTGACATCTTAACTGTCTCCACTAGCGGCCCATGTAGGGCTGCTGGAGGCGTGCTGGTTGAGTGAGAGTGTGTGTGTGTGCGTGTAAATTTGTGCGAGTGGTAGTTGTTGGAGCTTTCTACTGATGCTTGAGTTAAATCTACTTAGTGAGAAATATTCAAGCTAATATAATAACATTTACGTCAAATGTGAGATGTAATCTAGGGTGCCTCCTGGTAATTGATCCCCATGCTTATTCTTGCCCTGGTAGCTCGACGGTTACACAGAACAGCCTGCTTGTCGGTACAGTAAGTTTTGAATAGAAACGGTGCATTCGCTGCACGTCTCGAGCTGTTCTGTTTGACTCGGTGTGAGGCGTCTCATTCTCCCTCCGCCTGGCATTCTCAAAAATTGGCATCAGCATAATCTTAACTTTTTCTACAATTTGGCTCTTAAGGAGTTGCTTCATTATTAGAATCATTCAGGGAGAGCAACTTTTCAGAGTCACCATAATGGATGAGATGTGCAGAGGCTTTTCGTGCTGAGAGAAGCGAATGCGTAACACCTGAGTGCGCCTGATGCGCGTTGTGGTTTAATGTGTTTCAGTCTGAACACAGGGAGCCGCGTTTACGCACAAGAATGCCAGCTTAACCGATGGAGACACAAAATAGCTAACGCCCCACTCTGTTCGCCAGCAATACAGATACTTACTAGTATGTCACCCTTTAAGTTACCAACCTCTGAATGCTAAACCATCCTGCCTGTCTGAACAGGCAGCCAGGGATTTTGAACAAACCAAAAATCAAACACCAGCACAGGGATGAAATAATACACTGTAGTGATGATCCGTTTTGTCATGGCGTGGCCCTGAGCTGGCAATATTGTTTTGTATGATTACTTTTAACTTTTTAGCATGCTGCAGTTGTGAATCAACACGTTTGTCCTAAGAAGAGATTAGTTCAGCTGCTAGCATTCAGTTTACCTTTGTGACTCAAAAAAGTACAGTGCTTGAGTCCCACAGCTGTACCTTTCTCTAGAATGTATAAATGTCCTGTCCATGGACACACCCTTATAGATATATTTTTTTTTCAAATCAGGTTTCAGTGTGCTGAGTTATTTTGTTCTGCTTCAGCAAGGGATTAAATCTCAGCACCTGGGCAGCCATTGCACCAGGTTTTCCTGTTTTTCTATACTTATGCTGAGCTCGAAAACATGTATTTTTATTTACATTCATTGTTTTCCTTTTTTAATAAAAAAAAGTCTACTGTTGATTTGTTCTGGTTTTTGGAACAGATTTATGTCCATCAACTCCATTCTCAGTCTTAATTCTGAACAATGACGGTGGTAATAAAATGTCACACATCAACGTGTTTTCATCTCATTGTTAGGACTCCAGTAGAAATGAAAAGGGCTGATGTGCCTTATGATGGGGCACAGCTATCATATGTAACATTCAACACAGTGAAAACTCAACTATATGAAGTGAATCAGAGGTATTCACACAGCTGAGCTTTAATGGGTATGAAGCAGATTTGAGAACATTGCTGGAAAAAGACCGAATGAAAAGCAATTATTTGTTCCAAGGCAAAAATATGTATACATGTCAGCACTTCATTCAGGTAATTGAATCAGCTAAAAGCAAATCCATGTCTAGGCCTGACATTGCACAACACACAACACTAAACACTATTGGGCTGAAGTGAACAGCAGACTAACAGAGCCATGTCATGGTCCTGCCCCAGGTTCCACATTCAGTCTGGCCCAGGATCAGTGGTGTTGCAAACAGCTTTGTAAAATGGGACCAATATTCAGTGTAATTTGGGTAATTCAAAGAGAACAGCTGCTTCAAGTATCTCCCGAAGGTGGGACAAAACATTAGGGGCCTTACTCATGAATAATTGCGTTGTAATTCATTAATCTATATGAGCCCTCTGGCCCAGCTGGGCTCAGGACCTGGACAGCTGGTCTGGTTGTGAACAGTATTCGCTAAGCTGAGGCTCAAACCTGCAAACCCAACTGTCTGTGCTGCAGTTAGCTTGCTTAGGACCAACAGCTGAATTAGAGCTCACACCCACACTAGATAACTTCTTACAGTATGCAAAACAAATTGTTCTAGATGATTACACAGGCTTGTTGCACCATTTTCAACAGATTCTTGGTCATCTATTCCTATTATATTGCACATAATTCCTAACAATGTGGAACATTGCCATAAATGCAGCTGATTTTGGCTGTCATTTGACTGTGGTTACCTATTATTTGATTTGTTTTGCCTGTCCTTCACAGTCCTTCACAGATACACACTTTTCTGATGACCCTGCATTTCTAAAGAGCATGCACTGCTTGGTGGAACAGAGCCCAAGTCCATGACCTTGTGCACTTGCATCACCTCCATGCCAATATACCAGGTGCATAAAGATGGCAGCCTCCATCACTGCTGTCATACGGTCCTCCTCGTCCATTCCACATGTGCCGTGCATACACAGTGTTTCTGGGGTTGTTTTCCTGTGAACTGGCACGAGTGGAGGTTGAGATTTCAACATTTTGCACTGTGGGGGGATTTAAAAAAAACGTAGTGACATCAGAGCAGGAGACTTGATATTTAACCCCTTAAAGTAGCTTCTCCTCTCACAGTATTTCACATGTCTACCTTTATAGGCAAACAAGTTGCTTATCAAACAAAAGATGTTTGTAATCGACAGGCCACAGCCAATGATCAAGGTTTATGACAGAAAATACATGCAACACCACAGGAATACTACAAATAGGGATATTTATGGATTGTAATGGGTTATTACAGTGAATAGACAATGAAACCAGGGAGGCCATTCTCTGTAAATAAATGTAAAGGTAAGGTCCCAATTCTGTTTATTGAATAATAGAATTATTTTAATCTGTTCTGTTGCATCCACTGTTTTCTACTAATGTAGGGCCATGTTGTATGGTAGCCTTAATCTAATCATGTCCTGATGTCTTGAAAATGTAATTTGGAACAATATAAAAAAGTAATTAAGTATGTAAATACATAAATAAAACTACTACTGGTCATAATAATAATAACAGTAATAATTCTATAGCATGTTTTTCAACCAAGTTACAAAATGCTGTAAACAAGGGATGAAATGTGTATTGTAAGCAGGGCAGCCCCACCTGAAGACTCATAAATAATCAGAATAATCATAAATATCCATCCAAAATGATCTTCCACCTCGGTTAGAGTCCTATCCAGTATCCCTCCATTATTATGGGCCAGTCAGTGTATTTAATATTGTGAATAACATTACTTCTGTGCCATTTGAAGGACTGAGTCAAGTCTTTTAAAAGCACCACAAGGTGGCTCTGTGGGACTCTGTAAGACTCTGGTTCCTTTGCTTTGATCAGTGACTTTAGTGCTTTGGCCTTTTCTTGCAGCCCACACTTCCTGTTTTCTCTACTGCACCTGGGTTTGTTCATCAATTATCACTCTTTTATTTACAGTTAACTGTCAGGAGTATTCCTCTAGTGGTAGAACATGCCCTTCTTTCACATTTCTAGAGAAATCATTATACTACTTGCCAAACATATTCCCCCCTTTAATACAATAATGTAGTTGAAATAATATCTAATCGCCCCCATGTTTAAGAATAAGAATAAGAAGAATGTTTTCATAAACTGGACTTTGAATTCTCATATCTTGACCACAGACATTACAGATGTAAAATCAGTTTGTTTCTTAATAGTTTGTTGTGAAAACACATTGAGTTCCTTTTAGCACTACAGTCAGGCTTGTACTACACTGAAATACAAAGTTTTCAATGTAGTACAATGTAGTTTCAAAGTATACATTTTTAAGCTTAATGAGAACTGTTTTCTTCACTTGTCTCCAAGCTGTTTGCATTATGAAAGAGCCACAAATGACCTTTGGTTCATTTTACTATAAGGACCGTAGCAGTTATGGTCAGTCCATATTGAGGAAGCAAGCTTGTGTGGAGACACAGACGTTGGTTCACACTCTCAGGCCTTTAAAAGAGTAAACTGTGTTGCCGCTGGTATAGTGTAAATGATTTGGCAACCGTCCTGGCTAGAACTTCCTGTTTGGGAAATAAGAAGGAGGCACTGGTACACGCTGCACAGGAATGCAACTTAAACAGTGAGTAATAGCACTCCCAACCACGAGCGGCTTCTTGACGTCAGCCGGTCGGCAAGATGGAACAAGCTGCACTCATCTACATTGGGAAAACTACTATCAAGGTGTGGCCAGCGCAGGAAGTGATCTTAAAGGCATAGTTCTATTGAAACAAAGTGTTATCTGATCTGACATTGTTGTCATGACTCATCAGTGTTCTTCATGCTGATGCAAATTTTCATTTTGTGTTCCTTAAGCAGGGGTTTAGAGATTTCGCAACCGATAATCAACACATCTGGGTACACACTGTACTGTGTGTTTGTGAGTTTAATATATTACCACTACTGTACTGACAATTTGCTATGGTCAGTACAATAGTAGTGGTAACTCAGAAATGTAACAATTATGATCAAAATTAATTTGTGTGATGGCTTTAGGGAAAGATGACAGGTCTGAAAAAGTGATAAGAACCAAAACTGAAATTCACTACTGATTAGCCTATTAGTGACTAGACTAGCCTACTTACTTACTTAGTCTAATTTCACACAATGTTGTCAATCAGACAGTCAGAAGTCGTCAAAATCCCTGCTGACTCTCCCAGTGTGTGTCCTCAGTTTTGTTATTAACCTGGAACTTCCCAATAGCCAGCCAGCTTTAAGGGCGGGTGGGACGACCTTTGGCTGGAAGTCTCATTTGCAGACTGCGGATCATTTTCACAGTGAGCCAAGCAGGGATCAGGAAATTCCTGAATGTGAAACCATGAGGAGAGAGAGAGAGAGAGAGAGATTTTTCCAAAAGTATGACTCTGCACTCTGGGCCTGAGTCACCCCACACACCATACAATGGGAAATTGATAGCGGGAGGTGTGAATGCATTGTGATGTTTACCATGTTTCCTCATGACCTTATGATTTCACAACCTAGATAGGGTTGTGAAGACTGAGTGAGACTGGGTCAGCTTTCAGTATTGATCCACTTGAATCTACTATTTTCATTTGTTACTGGTGATATACAATATCTTAAGAATATGAGTGTTTGTACTGAGCAGTTGTGTTTGTTTGTGTTTTTCACTCAAATGGAAAAGCACTGTGTTGTTGCTCTCCTGAAACCGCAGCCACACACCAAGAGGTTGATCTCTTTGGTGACGGTTGTTATGACACTCGACCGAGAGCAGTTGCTGTTCCTGTTCCTGTTCCTGTGCCTGGCGACTGTTGTGGACAGAAGTGTCAAGCACAGCCATAGACGTGACATGTCGTACGGCTGTCATCACGCTCACTTCATCCATGTAGGTCATAGCGTAAATACAGAGAGGCTGGCGCTGGTGTTTCCCCCTGCTGCGCTACAAAGCTGCCGCATCCTTCCTCTTGCTGAACGCAGCGAGGACTGATGACGTCGACACAGACATAGGGTCCACATGTAAACAAAGCTCGCTGACCTCTCTGCCTCACCACAGATGTCAAAAGTGTTCCTTTGGTTAGTGTTGATGTTGTCTTCATAGCAACTGTCCAAAAGCTGCAGTGTGGCTGTAACATTTGATGTGCGATTATATTTTTGAGTTTCCTGATATACAGATCATTGCATCATTGCCTTGATGGCAGATCACTGTCGAGATGGTTGTGTGTTTGGAGCACCAACTGATGGAATTGAGGTGAAAGGTGCCATGGTTGATGTGAACGTGAGGATGGCCACATATCTTAGCTGGTGTGGGTGGTGAATGTTTTCAAGTCTGCCACCAGTCAACACACCCTGTTTCCTGTTGAGTAATCTGTACATGTCAAACCCCACGGATCACTACTGCTTCTATTTAAAGCTCCTATCCAAGATTTTATAAGTGTATTGATAAAGAGTATAGAGACATATTCTTGAAGGGTGAGATTTACGGATGGAAAATCATCCTGTCATGACTCAAAAAACAAGTCTACCCACTAGTGCTTACAAATAACACTAGTAAACAAACTTTCTTCACACACTATATGTATGTGTGTATGATGTATGAATAGATGCAAAGCTGAATGATAAAGAGATAGAATGACGAATCCATTGATAGCTGCAATACCAGTAACAGTTTCCACTTCTTGCAGAGTTTATTCTATTAAAGTACGTCTTTTATCTCTATACTTGATCGGATGTGTCCAGTCCAGTCCATGTATAATGTACAATGAACTGAAAGTGCACTCTATTACTCTTTTAGTGCTCTAATGTTTGCACAGACGCAATTCTTGCAACTATTTCTTTAATTTCAACATGTGCAATACAGTAAAAGAAATTTTCACTTCCATTATTTGCAGTCTTTGAGTCCCCATTGTCAAAAGAAAACAGGACCTTAGTTTATGTGACCCTAAGTTAGTGTATCTGGTAATCTAGGAAGTTTTAAAGGAAAGTTTTGAGGAACAGGGCAATGAGCTAAACTTTCTATATTGATTGAAACTTTGGTGCCTCAAAAGAGATAGTAGTTGGACATCTTCATTTTTATAGAGTTCTTCAAAAGTACTCCACACATGACATTATTGAGGTCTATGTCTCTGTGTGCACCTGCCTACATGGTACTATTAAAAACAAGTATAAAAACATCAAGTATAAAAACATCAACACAATATCAACAATAAATAAATAGATAATATATGCATAATAAATGATAAGCAGTGTGTGTGTCAGTTTAAGATCAGTAATAGAGAGGGGAAGCCTTAAGTAGCCCATTATTAAGAATGGCCACAGCAGAGGGCACAAATGAGTGTTTGTAGCCATTTTTCTTGGCCAGTGGGGCCTTCAGCCTGCAGCCTGAAGACAACTTCTGAAAGGATGAGTGAAGTTCATCATTCAATATCTCTCGAGTTCTCTCTCTCCAGTTGTTCAAAAACTACCATAATTTTGATCAATTACTTTGTACAAGCTTTTCAAATGGTCATTCACAGAGGCCTCTTTTGGAATTTGTATTACCACATTTTTAGCCATTTTAATACGAGAGGAAGTATCCTAAGCACCCTCAACCTTTTGCATAGAGCTACAATTAACTAGCTTCATAAAAGTTGCTGAAACCCTAGTGGAAGTGGGATTTATATTATTCACATATCAATGAATGAATGCTTTAATGATATATCAATGCGGTGTATTACTTTAGTATGCAAGGAAACACCTGTTGGTCTCTGTATGTGAAGCATCCGTTAAACCTTTGCATACTGTAAGCTTACTGAAGTAAACTCTTGACACCCGTGTGTGTTGTTCTAATAAGTCAACGCTCGTTTTGCAAGACGCTGGGTGGCCTAATGTTACACAAGACCTGGGCAATGATACTTGCTGTGTAGTGACCACAAGTCACTTTTGCACGTCAGCGATGCCTCTTCGCAGTCATCTACAGCGAAATAGGAGAAGTGGATAAAGATGTTGAAATCTGGGTTCACTTCAAGACAGATCATCTTCTGGTCCCTTTACGGTAGCTCAGGCGGTCTGGGTTCCCGTTACACCCCATGTTCCGGATGTCCAGTGTTCCTTTCACTTGTAGGAGGAACTGTAATTAATAATCATAATGATAAACTTTAGTTGTGTAGCACTGTTTGAAACAAAGTCACAAAGTGCTTTACATAGAATAAAACAGAAAAAAAGAACTAGAGCAAACGCGAGCAATCGCAGAATCAAAGATTGAAAAAGCTAAATTCTAATGTTAGCAGTTAAAAGCAAATTTTGTCGGTAGATCATTTATTGCTTTGAAAGTAATCAATAAAATCTTAAACTCTGAACTAAAAGGGTTCCATGTAGAACCAGAAAGAGGTTCTTTAGGCTTGTATCATAGTAGAACCATAAAGGTTCTACTGGAAAGGTTCTCTACAGCATCATGCTCAAATGGTTCTAGATAAAATCTTAATGGTGCTGTAAAGAACCATGTAAGTATGTATGAAATGTCCCAAATCAGATTAAATCAACTGGAAGCCAATGTAAGCCAATGTAGAATAAAGGTTATGATCTCCTCTTTAAGTTCTGGATAAAAGCCCATCTGCAGTATTCTGGACAAGCTGCAGACGAGAAAGAGTTTTTCAACTGAGACCAGAATACAGGGAGTGCAGTAGTCAATACGAGATGAAATTAAAGTTTTAATTTAATCTTGTGTTGACTGCTGCACTCCCAAGAGGACAAAAATGACCTAATTTTAGAGATAATCATTTACTGGAAGAAACAAGATTAAACAGCTCTTTGTACTTGTTTCTCAAAATTCAGACCAGAGTCTAAAATGACTCCAAATGTCTGGCACTCAGTTTGACATTGGTTGCCAAGTTACCAAGGTAATCAAGAATTGTAGGAGTATCGTTTGGTGGGCCAAAAATAAACACCTCAGTTTTATCATGTTTTAGCTGAGGAATGTTTTGAGACATCCAACATTTAATATCAGCAAAACAACCTGCTAGGGAATCAAGGTTGCTTGTATCACTAGGTTTTACAGGCAGATACAGCTGTTTATCATCAGCAAAATAATGAAAACTAAAAGGGCACTCAGAGAGCACAGACCTCCACCAAGGTTCATGCTATTATTGCTTGTTTGTGAGTCGGATCCGGATCCGCTCCAAAATTTATTGGGTTCTTCCATGGCCCATGCTACACCCTTCCACGAAGTTTCATGAAAATCGGGCCAGTAGTTTTTCCGTAATCCTGCTAACAGACAAACAAACAGACAAAGGGCACCGAAAACATAACCTCCTTGGCGCCTGGTAATAAATATTGTATCTGTGAAGGATATGACTAAGTGGCAGCATATAGAAACTGAAACAGGACCCAGAGTGGAACCTTGTGGTACCCCACAGCTTTATTGTGCTGAGGAGGACTATGTAGATTCACCCAAGCCAACAGACAGCTGTCTGTCTGAGAGATAGGACATAAACCAAATGTCATTCAAAAAATCTCTCTAAGACGATCAGTTAAGATTTTATGATCAACTGTGTCAAAAGTAATTGTAACCGTGAAGATTTATCTGTTTTTGCAGAAAATTGTAATTATTCTGTTATTAGTGTTGTGTGCTGTTTTGTGTTTTGTAAGTGCTTGATGATAAAATGTATCTTTCAGATCTTATGAAGCCATTGTCACAGCTAGGTCATGTTCAGAGTGACTTTGCAATGTGGTTTGAGGTCAACAGTTAAGTGTTTGTACTGAAATGTTTTAAGTATAAAGTATATTATTTTGAACACCTGTCATACCTATTGTATTGCATTCCTTAATCTGTGAAGATGCCATAAAAAATCCTTCCCATCCTTTTTGCCCAATGTTCATGGTGTCATTTCCCTCAGTTTACCGTAATACACTTTTGTTTGGCAATTGGCCTGTTAGTGTCATTTATGATGTAAAACTTTCTTTGGGTACCTCATTTAATATATTATTATTTTTCCTTTTTGATGCAAAACAGCATAAATATTGTGTATGTGTTTCCATCAGTTATGACACTGTGTCAAACTAAACAGGCCAGAAAACATGGAAAAAGCTAAATGTTTTATTCATTTGGTATTATTCATACCAAATGAATAAAAAATAGCAGGTTATGTATTTGATTTGACAAATTGTTTAGAGCATCAAGCTTATTTGATTCATTGAGGCAATACAATGTGATACTGAACTCCTATTACTCTTATCACTTTGTAAAAACACTGTTTTGAACAGTGGAAGCGCCAAAAGCAACTAAGAACATGTGTCATGAAATCTAAAAGTGACTCATAGGCAAAAAAAATTCTTCCATTTCAAAATTGGTACAGCGTGGACATTAGAATGGCAGGTGTGTGTGTGTTGTGTGTGTGTGTGTGTGTGTGTGTGTGTGTGTGTGTGTGTGTGTGTGTGTGTGTGTGTGTGCTCTGTTTGTATTGCTTTATCAGAGGAGTTTTGAGGAGGGCAGTTGTCCTGGAGGGGGGTATGATGCAACATGGAGCTTACGGACAGACACTGCCCATTGACGGTAAAATCTGAAAGGGGGGTTGGGCTAAACTTTCCAGAAAAAGAGGTCATCCTGTGTGGGAAATTCCCTCACTCCTGTCAGTGTGTGAGCCAGGAGTGAGGAAAGACTCTGTGGGCCTGCGTTAGGGAACAAGGGGTCATCTAAGAAAGAATGTTTAGAATGTTTGAACCCCTCCGTGCCAAGACGGAGAGCGACGAGGGCACCGCTGTTTCCATGGCTGTTACGCAAAATCACAACAATAACATATTTCGGAGTTACATGAATGATTTGACAAAATCTTTGTTGTAGTGATTGGGTCCTGTTTAAAGTTTGGATTTTCATTTGTGCTGTTTTGCAACCAGTTACATAGGCCTAGTGCCAAGCCATAACTACCGAAACTATTGTCGTGTATAAGGAGTGTAAGAATATTTTGACTTATTTAGTAGTGGGCGTAGCATTCTTAAAGAAGTGATGTGCTGGAAAAGGAGGATATTGCACAATAGCACAAAGCTAAGCTGTTCATCATTGGAGGTGTTGAGAAATCCACTGTGTTCAAAATGTCAACTCTCACAGCAGGAAACAGGAGTGACACCGTTTCTACTATAGTTTGCTCTATTTCAGGTAATATAATATGACTCTCAAAGTGCCAGCCTAGTAAATGTGCCCTCTCCTGAAAAACGGGCAGAAGAGGTTTTTCCTCTTTATTGTTTGAAGTGAGAGTTGAAAAAGATTCTCCACCCTGAATTGTCATGGATCACCTACAGATCACACCTTGCCTCCACTTGGCTGCTTCGATCCTGTTCCTCTCCTCATCTACTCTGAGTTTTTAGCTTCGGCATCATACAAGTTTAATAAACTACACATATGTAGTGATAAGCTTTGGTGAATTCCACTATAAGCAGCTGTCAGCTAATCAGTCTTGTCTGGTGTAATCTATCTTGTCACTCCCATTTCAACTTCTACATTCTCAACTGAGTGTTTTCCATGTCAGGTTTAAACAGGGTTTGCTTGGGATTATCCATATCAGTCAGCTTCATTGACTCCCAGTTCCTAGCTGTTATAGCGTGACCTAAGGTGGTGTGAGGTTAGTTGCTGATTAATTTTTATGCAACCTTGAACCCTTTTCTGGGCCAGTGGACCCACCAGACTGTTGACAGAGCTGTGTGCTAAAGATAAAGCTAACAATTCTGTGCTGCATGCAGTTTGGCTGTGTCTTTCTGCTGCTCTAAGCAATATCATTTTCAGCATAAATTGGTCATTGTAATTCAGGATCAGTGCTCTTTTGTATCACATTCTCAGAACCAATGAGGTAAAGATAGGTTTGCAGCCTATGGTAACGTCAGTATAAAGAATTTCCTCGGTTATGTTACACCTCAGTGTGGAGAGTCGGCGCCTGTTTCTCACCTAGTTTTGGTCAGTTAGTCAATGCTAATTGCTACAAACATAACGATTTTGAGTGATCACCTCACCTATCTACTGTATTTTATGACAAATGCTATTTCAGACATCATTATGTTCTACGTTTTTATTTGTGATCATAGGCTATTTAATATCTGAGGTGTATAACACTATAATTGTGCTGTTGAAACCACTGGGTGCCCTATCTTGTTTTGTGGATAGAGGAATTGGAAGTGCATCATGGGATGATGACAATCCCCTAATAAGAAGCATTATTAAAACATCTGTAGCCTTACTAGTCATGACTGGATTGAAGAAATTCACTCCATGTCAAAACAGAACCACCACATTCCTTCAATGTGGCAAGACTTTATACTGGAGATTATTCTGACAAGACTATGACTGAATCATTCGCAGTATCCAAATCAGCAGCCTGGAATAAGGGCTTACAAATTTGTTATTTTGGCATACGGGTCTGAAATAAGACATTGCAATTTAGGCGTATTGTTAGGCTAGTTTTGTATCCACAATATCTTGCAGCTGAGAGACATGATATAGTATGCAGTCTGACTGAAATCATGTGTGTGAAGACCTAAGGCAAGCATAATATAACACCCCAGTCAGTCTTTGCATGCTCCTGCTTTGAAAGGGCAGAAAAGAAGAAAATACAAGTGAAATTGATAAAAACAAAGTAGAAATCTGTTTAATTCAATAAAATATCAAGTACAATTAAAGCATTTCACCTTTAATATTAAATAATTAAGACTTATTTCATTCATTGCCAATACTGTTACAAAGAGTTGCATCATTTCACTGCAGTACAACTCTTCCCTTGACAACCATTGCTCCAGATAAGGAAATATAAATTCACTCATATGTATGTAAAACCTGCACACAAATACTGCATACACAAAATTACTGAGGGGATATCTGAGAATATCTGAGAATAAAGCGAAGGTGACATGTCAAGAATCATGAATGATTGCGCAATCCATGCACTCAGTTCTTCACTCCCATTCAAAGTGTCCTTGTAAACTGGTGGTAGCTGTTTTCACCTGTAAGCGTACCATTTTCAACACTTGTTCAGTGTAACACCTCCGGGCTTCAAGTCCATCAATGATTAGACAGGTAGCCGAGGAGTCTCTACCGGTTCCCACAGAGCCATGTGGAGCCTGTGGCCACGGTCTCTAACACTGCCCGGTAGCAGAGAGCAGGTTGCGCAGGGTCGCGAGCTCCCTGGACAGCTGCTCCACTCGCTTTTGTAAACGATCGTTCTCTGCAGCCAGTTCCAGCACTTTATGTTGAGTCTCCATGTTGCGCATTTTGGCTTTATCCCTGCTCTTCCTCACCGCGAGGTTGTTCCTCTCCCGCCTCTGCTTGTACTCATCGCTGTCCTTGTCCAGCCGTTTCTTTGCTTTGCCGCTGGACATCTTGGACGTGTGCGACGGCGACCTGCTGTTACCTGAAGGGGCAGGTGTGCCGGGCGGGCTGGAGCAGGTCGAGGACGCGGTGGAGATGTTGCCGAGACTGCCGCTGGGAGTGGACTGGTAGTGAAGATAGGACCTCATGTCGAAACCAGACGACCCGTTGTCCATCTTTGTGCCTTCTTTACTTTCGTCTCTTTCGGCAGCTCTGTAGCGGTTCCCGAGAAGTTCGGGGCTGAAGACGGTGTCCACACGGGTTTCCTGCAGCTCGTTGTAACCCAGCGCGTAGGGCTCCCTGGGGTCCCTTAAGTTGTCGCACTGACTCGACTCCAGCTCGTTCGCAAACGGGTAGTTTTTGTAGTTTTGTAAAGCTGTAACTCTCTTTATCTTGTTCTCCGCCAGGAAATCGGAGTATTCGTCCCCCTGCTGCTGCGTCGGCGCCGCCAGCTGCGGACAGTGCAGAGCTGAATCCAGGTAAACACAGAAATCTATTGCTTTCTCCCGCTCGTCGATGCCCAGCTCCGTCATCGAGTCGTCAAGCCTCCTGTATGAGCTGTTGCTGATGGGACTGATAATGCTGTCTCTGTTGTGGAAAGCAAAGCTGTCCTCGTTGTAGAAGCCGGCCACTTCCATGGATCTTAACACCCGCCGGATTGCAGGAACATTGAGGGCAGATGAGTCGCCCGAAGTGGTTTGGCTCGCTGAAGCCTCAACAGTGAAATGGCTCAAGTGGCGCAGTGTCTGTCAGTCTATATCCAGTGAATCACTGTTGAAACCATAGACTACAACATTAATTTATAAAGTGAAATTGTTTTAAGTGGCTGTTCTGATGCAGTGGGGTGTTTGACAGCTCTTCCTGTCTTGGAGGGGTTTATATAGGGTTCGAAGTGGGCGGGGCCGGGTCTGTACAGGTGAATGACGCGCGAGATCCGAACGACCTGTACTGATTTCAAGTGCTCGTCGTGACCTGCTTCCGACTGGGGATGTCGTAAATAGGCTACGACTTGTCGCGCACTCAACTGCTTTTGTTCGGAGATCATAACAAGATGAATCCTGTAACGAAAGTAGTTTTTTTTTTTTGCAGTTGTGTTATTTTAGAAACCAAGCGCGGAGCTACTTTGTGCTGCAGCAACAGATTGAATTTGAGGAAATGCACATCAGAATTGTTGCTTTAGTTAGGCTACTTTATCAAAAACAACATTGTGCGGCAACTAAAAGATAAACAAAGGCTGAAAATAGAAACATATAACAATGCTAATAATTTACACAGAATGCCAAACAGTAACATATAACAACAAAATGCAATAGGCTTACTTTAACCAATAATTGTTGACACGGCTTCCATGTCCACCGCCCCCTAAACGTCACATCTCGGCAACTCGGGTATCGTTAAAAATCCCACTTTCTCAGTGAAAGGCTATTTAAGACCTCGGTGGGTGATGAACACACGCTTAATGACGATGTGTCCGACAGCTCACGAAGGCAGCACTGGACAACATTCCCAGACTGCAGTTATTACACAATAAAAACAAGATGATGCGCACACAAGGGTTCAAACCCAAACACTTCTTTTATAGCATGAGAAATAATCAGCAGGTGCATGACTATTTGCTGTCTAAAATTATGTAATGTATGTTAAATGGAGTCAAAGCAAAAGTTGCGCATTAAACATGGGATATCATTGTTTTCAACTTTATTTTCAACTTTAATAACAAAAACAATGCCATGAAAGCAACACTGCTGAACTAACTTGCTCAAGTGCAGACAGACCTTCATCACCTAGACTGGTGTGCACATATTGATTGAGTCTAAATGCACAGGCTGTTTCTCTCCAATTTGACTCAGAGCAGAGTGATTTGGATTTGATGTGTGGCACTGCTGCCATCTTGTGGTATAGACTTGCAACAATGCAAATAAACGCCCGGATAGCCATAGTGCGAGTAAAAATACTATTTAGCACTGTTATTGTGTATCAATCCATTCACTGTTATATCAAGAAGAGGAGGCCAAGAGAGAGAGAATTTATTTTAGATATTACATTGAGATGCTCAGCCCTCCTAGCCTGGGAAATCAACAGCGGTCTACAGTAGTGATTGTGTTTATATGACATGTTTGGTAATATCTAAACATGTTTTTTCCCCTCATAAATAAGCATCGCTTTATAGGCCAGTTACTTCTTTGACAACTGACAAAATATTTTTTGTGGCAATGTAAGAAGCAACAACTGCGTGACCTGCTGTAGCCTATCCCTCATCACAGCCAGTCCAACAACACAAAAATATGAATGCATGGTTGCTTTGTAACTTTTTCATCAACACCTTGTAGCCTGCATCCGTGGTCACCTATTCATGTGAATGTAGGCCTACGCTTCTACAGCCAGCCATTTTTCTGATTGGGCATGTCTTGCGTAAAAACATTCTTCAGCCTCCTTTCCCCTCTGAAACATGCACTGGGCCCTTCTCACATTGGATCTCAAAGCTCTTAGCTGGTGTAAGCCAATGGTAAAACTACGTGCTGACGCCGGTGTTTGCGTGTCAGATCATGTGGGCAGAGGGAGCGAGTGAAGAGACGTCTGCTTCAAGCAGTGGGTTGAGAATTGGGACTCGACAGGACGGGTGGGGTCAGGAAATGCGGTCTTTTCCCTCGCAACCCCATTGGTTACTCGGCGGATTCTAGAACCTGTTCCCGTCCAGCGATTGGCTGTCGCATTTACCGAACTGGAAGCGATTGGCTGAAAACGTTAACGCTATTTGTGGGCTGAGAAGTTGATGAATCCGTTGGTTCCCGACTATGTGTAGATAGATTGAAGGGGTTGGGCTGAACCAAAAGTGGAGAACATGGCGAGAATGGTAAACGAGAACGGGTGTGGACAAGAAACACAGAGTCTAGAACCACAGGGACCGGGCCGGGGTGCGGCGAGATGGGGCGCGCAACACGCAGGGGCCCGAGAACTAGCGAATTTATACTCTCCAGGTGAGCCAATTCACCCGGCAGTGTCGTGTTGTGGGTCTGTTCCCATGGTCAAAGTGTGCATCGGCGTGACATAACAGTCGGCTTTTTTTTAGTAACTAAGTAAGCACGCGAAAAGAACTCCTCAAAAAATTGCAATCATGTGTATCCATTTACCTGCAGTTGCTACAATTAAATGATACTGAGCAAACAGCGAGACAGTGTCGGCGTGTTACATAGTCACACTCTTATCGTTACACAATAGGAATCATGTGAGATTACGGGTTGGATATTTGTTTGTGCTGTTGTTATGCTTTCAGTGACATTTCCAGCACGGGGCAGCAATGCTAGAAGATTCCACTGCTCCTGCCTTACGAACAGACGCTCCATATGGACACGAAGTTGCTGTGACCTTTCATAACAATGTTGCTGTAATTGCGAACTCAGCTGATGGATTGGAACTCAATCAGCAATGCAGAACCGAGCACTTGGCTGTTAACTAATAGTCCAAGTTGCTCTTGCTGGTTGTTTTTAGATTTTAGTCCAGCCACTGTGACAGCAACTTCTCTTCTTTCGAGCCTGGTTGCCTCACGAAATGCAATCTAATATCACCATTTGAACTTGCATTATCAACACATCGTGAATGGCCTTTGCACACCCACAAAAATAATACTAATGTTTGGTTTGGGCGGTCTCTCTCTCTGACAGAGGGGAATTGCCTTATGGTGCTTTAGATTTTGCAGGAGTTGTCTACCAGTGGGGGTTTAGCCGTAAGGATTTCTACCCCTCCTTGAATTGTAAGAGTTGGACAGGTATTTCAGGCCCAGCTGCTTACAAGAGTTCTTTAACCAGCAACAGATGGAGGAATGTGGTATCTTAGTGTGCAAGTTGTCTCTGTTGTAAATAGATGTAATACCTGAGAGTTAATTCTGCCGAACACTTCACTGACCTTTGGACATTAGGACATTTGGACTTAGTTTGGAGTTTTTGATATCAGGTCATTACAGGTACTATCGACTGTAGACAAGGATTAAACATAACAACAGTCTTATCAGCTTATCAGACAATTATTTTTCTAGATGAACCCAAAGATGAAGCAATGCTCATACCTCATTGTTTTAGTTATGCTGACATGTATGTTGTATGCTCATGTTTTTTTGTGTTTTGTTTTTACTCTCAAGGCAAAAGATGTCAAGAATGGATAAGTGTTGTCCTCTGCTTCTCTCTTATGGCCTTCAACTTCATTCACCTCCTTGCCAATTTCCACCTGGGACATGTGTGGCACATCGTGTTGGGCATCGGTAAGTACAGCCTCGACAATTATATAATGTGCTATGGAGCTACAACTGCATATTGTCAGCGGTGGAGCAATTCTGTTGTTTTTTTCTCAGAGCTACAAATATGCGATGGCCCACAAAGCACTCTTCACTAAAGCACAGTGCTGTTTGTTCTTTCTTTGTTTTGTTGATTCTGTCATCCTTTATTTTTCTCTCAAACTCCATTTCAGTGGCAGGAATACTCACCGCAGACTTTGCATCAGGCCTTGTTCACTGGGGGGCTGATACATGGGGATCAGTGGAACTTCCCATCTTTGGAAAGGTAGAGGTCCATGAGTCGATTTCCCATCATGTTTTTTGGGTTTAGTGCCAAAACCACAATCCGTTACTTTGTTCTACCCACAATGTAGGCCTACTAATAAAAATCTGGGTTTCTGTTCTGAACAGAATGGCCGTCTGTTTGTGTTGTTCTTCACCCTACTTTCCGATCTCTCCCCCAGGCTTTTATACGACCATTTAGAGAGCACCACATTGACCCCACAGCCATCACCCGTCACGACTTCATTGAGACCAATGGTGACAATTGCATGCTGACCATAGTCCCTCTAGCAAACATGGCCTTCAACTTCCTCACCCTCTCCCCTGGTGAGCTACTAACAAATTCAGCCCGGCTTTTGTTTTTACACACAGAATTGCTGTAATCTGGTGTTACTTCAGAATATCCATGTAGAGAAAAATGTTAAATTAAACAAATGAATTTCTCTCTTCCTCTGTCTCCTATTTGTAGCGGAGATTTACCACAACTACCCCTGGTACTGCTTCTTGTTTGCACTGGCCATCTTTGTGACCCTCACCAACCAGATTCACAAGTGGTCGCACACGTACTTCGGCCTGCCTCGTTGGGTCGTGCTCCTACAGGACTGCCACATCATCCTTCCCCGCAAGCACCACCGCGTCCACCACGTCTCCCCGCATGAGACGTACTTCTGCATCACCACAGGTTTGTACTCGATTTCTTTGTTGTGAAATTGCCGTCATAGAGGTAAAGAGGCGTGTACACAGTTGGAAATAATGACAAAAGACTAGTAGGTTAAGAGTGGAGAGGACTGGGCTGAGTTGTCATTGGACCTTGTGTTCCCAGGTTGGCTGAACTACCCTCTGGAGAAGCTGGGCTTCTGGCGTAACCTTGAGGATCTCATCCAGGGCGTGACGGGGGAGAAGCCCCGGGCAGACGACCTGAAATGGGCTCACAAAATCAAGTAACAGCGCAGGCCGACCGCACCCTACCTCAGAAGACGCCGGCGCTGTCCCGTCTTCTCCTCCCCTTTTGCCTAACTCAAACTGTAATCCATTGGAAGAAAACTTAACCAACAGTTTCTGATGCCATAGCTTTAAGTCTTGCACATTTTGTCTGGTTTTCAAGAAGAGCGCTTTGTTGATGGGATTTTTCATTACCCGCGGTGGAGATCGTCATTTTAGATTGCAATATCTCCGTAACTCCTTGTTGTATGTCTAACACAACTCACCACTTTTTGAGGTGATGTACAAAGGCCATTGCTCTCAGAAGGTATGGTGAGATGCACAATTTGAAATCACTTTGGAAGGAGAATCAAAGAGATTTTACTCAAAAAACTCAAACATCCCCAGCAAGAATACTTGAAAGGAAAACGCACTTCTTAATGGCACTTACTTATATTCAATTTTTTTTTCTTCAAAGCCACACATCCGCGTTTGGAAAGATGATAAAACACGAGTATGTTTATTATTGCTATTATTATTTTCTTTGCCAGTAAGTGCTGGATCAGTTGTTGTGTCTCCACCTCAACAAGGGTCTGCTTGACGGTTATAAAACAAAGTTGGATTTAGACTAAGTAGTAGGGCTGGGTTGATGCAGGATTTGATGCATTGCAAATGTTGATATGTAAAGAACAAATTGGTTAATTACTGTTTTATATGCTAATGCTGACTTTTTGTGATCTGTGCAGTATTCCATTTGCATACTTGGCACAAGCATCGTTGTTTCTGTATTAGCTACTATCATAATTAATAGTTTAAGTCGTGGATTTATTATAATCCACAAGTGAATCTGAGACATTGGCTACAGTTACACTGGAAGTTTTAATGCGACTTTAATAATCCAAAATCATCACACTAGGATGCGCTTAATGACGCTATCCAGCCACAATGTGCAGACGAACAACGTAACGAGATGGAGAGGGAAAAGTAGTAATGGAAACACAGAAGACAAACAATAGCTGTTTTCAGGCCATGTGCGGACATACAGTGATTTGATCTTAAAAAAACCCAAAACATTCTGAATTGTGTGTAACTGTAGCCCATGTTGATGCTAGATCAAAACAAAATTTGGGCAAATATGAATCTTTAACGTTGTTCGGCTGCATCAGTCTGGCCCTACTAAATAGCCTTTTAAGATGATCAAGTGTCCTCTGTGAAAAGCTTTTTCTTTTTTCTTTTTTTAAGTGTATGATTCTTTCCAGTCAGGCCTTGGTGTTGCTGTCAGGAAGGAGACACATGCCGTTTTGTCAAGCAGCCTTAAGTACCACAGATGCAGTAATTGTGTCATTGTTATTTTTTGCATTTGCAGCTCTCCTTTGTAACGTCGCAATGGTAGTTTTTGCTATCAAGGATTTCTGTTTTAGACTTCATCATAACGCTGACACTCCTAAATCACGTGCCAATTTTATGTAACGTTATTTTCACATCTCACAGCAATTCTTTTATAATCTGGGAGGGAAGAGTCATAGTTTTTGAACATAACATTCCCCTTGAGTAACATTGCCAATGTGAACCGTCTTGGTAACTGTGACAAGCAGGCTTGGTAATGTTACAAGGGCTTCAGCGATGACTGACGATCCAAGACTTGAGTGCTACAGATGAGATTATATAATGAACTGATGAGTGAAACGTTTGTTAATAATTTAGTAAGTTTGTAAATGTATTGTACAGCAGATAACTATGCAGTGTAATAAGAGGCCCCTAACTATATGTCTTAACTCAAGTTAAATAATCTGATTTGGCTAAAATGGCTTCCTTTTCCCAAAGTTTTACCCATGTTTGCAAAAAAACGCAAAAATGGAGCTCAGAAAATTAGCTAGTTAAAAACAACTGCATGGCAAACAACAAACTACTTTTACTAATTACTCTCAAGATGTCACTTACACAGGCTTAAGGATGCATGCATGCATACAGCATGTTGGCTTGTGCAAGCAATATATTAGCTCGCCAGCTTTCCTTAGAGTTTGAGTGAAGCAGCCACTGACAGGAGTGGACTCTGCTGCAGGTGATCTTCTCATCTAATGAACCGTTTTCAAATGAAGACCCCCAACTTTTACCAAATGGTCCCTGGTTTGAACTACCAAAACTTTATCTTCATTCCAAGGAACTCCTGGGAACTGTTTTCAGGTGCTAACGGGAGAAGCAAACCCTGCTGTTCAGTGGGCTTGAGCAGGTTAAAGGCTAAATTGTGAAGCTTCTTGGGTGTTTTAGTCAAAGTAGATAATTCAATGATAGTAGCTAGTTTATTTTAAAGCCAAAATAGCTTTTTATACTCTGTAATATTCCAGATTTTGAATCCTTCATACTTGATTATTTAAATTTCTTCACCATAGGTCAGCAGCAAAGCTACACTGCAGATTGCATAGTGCTTGCCAAGATATGTATGTTGTGAGAGGCAGTTTTGTGTGCTTGGTAGTTTTAGTATACGCTGGTTAAGGGATGACATTTTGTGTCACTACATCTGAGTTTGAGGCCTGCATAGAGGGTTTTATTTTTACTTCAGTGGTGCTCTCTCATCAGTATTGGGTCAAATATTGTTTGGGAACTGTTAAATATATTAAACACATTGTAACTTTGAATGAGAACAAATTGTCTAAATAGGATTTTGGACTTATTATGGCTGTGGTCTTACTGTATGGCGCCCCAGTGAAGTAAAATGCTCTCTGTGGTCATAATATAAAACTAGTGACATAATTTGCCTGCATTTCTAGAAAGTTCTGTGTTTACGTAATATGGCAAAATTCAGTGTAAGTAATTTTTACATGGCTATAAGGTAATGGATAGAAAAACTAGAGATGACATGCCGTAAATAGTTTGGAGATTAACAAAATTGACAAACACATTTATTTGAAGAAAATACTGTAATTCCTACTAGTGATAAAATGAGTTTGACATATGAATTGGTGAAAATAATTTCTTCACCTTTTCTCTTTTTATTGTGATGTTAAGGTGGCCATTGGGTAGGTAGTTATTACTGCTGTGTGGTAAAGGAGTTGTATCACTCATTTTCCATCTCAGAGTTTGTGTTGGCCAAAGTAATGTTTTTTTGTTTTGTTTTTCTGAATGCTTTACAGGTCCTACTGTAGCCATATATTAGTATAATTAACTAGGCCTGCTATTGAGGTAGACATGTGGTTAAGCTGTTTTTGATTTTCTTGTTTCAAGACAATGGATTTTCATCAGTGGATTTGAAGGGTATTGTTGACAGTGTAAGGCTAATTCGTATTTGCCCTCTGGAACTAATTTTATGAGAACAAATCAGTTTTGTCTAGAATTGGGCAGTCCTTGTTGGTATGTTTGACGTGTCTAAATCAATTTTGTAGTGATCCTTGAACTTTTTATTGAATTGCCTTATCCCCTACCTAATTGATTTATTGTAAACCCCACAATCTGGGAAACCATTTTATTGACTGTCCTTAAGTTGCCCTTCCCTTGCCTCCAGTTTCTTCTGAGGCAAGACCCATGGATGTTGTTGGTTATGTATGGTGGTGATGGAGTTTTAGATATCAGAAACAATGCCTTGATGCCTTTTTGTTGTCTTCCATTTGGGAGACTTACAATGTATATATTAAACTGTATTTATAAAGAAACTAAATAAACAGTTAAATAATTTTGCCATTGCCCGTTTTCTCTGAGAAATCCACTAACACTGCTTTACAGTGGGTTAGGCCTACATGGTGCAGGGACATGGCTATAAAGCAATTGCATTGCTATACATAGAATTTAGACCACACTATAGTTATATTCGTGTATAGCATTCCACTGCGTGTAATTCAACTTTTGTCGAGCCCTACAATGTCTGTATTTTTGGAATGGGGTGCATCGGACTAGGATACAACAAAGGAAGCGACGTTTGCAGTGAGGTGCAAACTTCCTCGTGCACGAACTGCAGGCGACAATGGCAAAACTACGTGCGCGCACCCGCTATTAAGCGACAAGATGGCGGGCGCCGCCGGATCAGGTAAATGTTTGAGATAAATAAATCATCATCATAATAAACTATTGTTAAAAAAATAAATACAACGGATGCTTATGCTGTATATAAGTTACATACTGAGCTTGACGACCTGTTTGTGCACGTACTGTTAAAATCCACAATTAAACAGCAAGCTAACGCCTAGCTATGGAATTGTTGAAGTGAATGAATAGGAAGCTAACGTTAGTTTAGGCTGTCTTGGTTGCTCTTAGCTAAGCTAGCTAGTTAATGGATAACTGTGAGACGCAGTATAATTGCCGAAAATTGAGCAACTAATCATGTGGTTTGATTGGCATGAATTTAACGGAATGACATGGCATTAAACTGTCTATCTGTGTATGTAACATCGCTGAACTTGTTAGCTTTAACTTGATAACGTAGCTAACGCGCTAACGTTAACATTAGTGCAGCACAGTAGCGCTATCTGAACGCCTGGTAGCTAATTTGCTACATAATTGTTTTCTCTTTATGAAAATGTGTATGATATGACACAGACTGTAATATTGAATAGAATTTGAGCCTCAACATTTAGCCTTCTCCCTTAGCCAACCATTTGCTATTTAGCAATGACAGTATTGAGACAGTGACATTTAACCTAACAAAGTTAATCTTCGCTGAGTGTTGTAGTAAAGACTAGCGACTTGCTAACAGTTAACAGCTACATTTGCTGTACTAGCTAGCTGTGTGAATGTGTTTGCTCGGCTGGCCCGCATGGAAGCAAAGCTCAGTAACATTGAAGCACCTCCATATCTCACTGCAGAGGCCAAATGATGCAACAGCATCAGAGGGAGATGCAGAAGTAATTAGGGGGCATAACTTTGCATCAGGCTCATTGAAAGGCTTCTATCATTATCTCAATGTCCAGCGACGATAGATCAAGGTGGTAGAAAAAGGCGTGTTGCTTTCTGTCCGATCATGTATTGTGTATCATAATGAGTCATGGCCAATTCACACCTTTAATTGCACTTCACTACTGACTAAGGCAGGAGTTTATATAAATTCACAGTTCGGTCGGCATTTGTGGTGTCAAAATACAGTCGTCTGGACATCCATGCGCCTGATTTCAAGCTTGCTGTCAACTGAAATGTATGTGGAACTATGTTCTTATTTAACTAGGTTATGCTCTTACAGGCGTTAAAGTTCCTCGCAATTTCCGGCTGCTTGAAGAGCTGGAAGAAGGCCAGAAAGGTGTGGGAGATGGGACAGTCAGCTGGGGTCTGGAAGACGACGAGGACATGACCTTAACACGATGGAGAGGGATGATCATCGGCCCTCCTAGGGTGAGTGGCATTTTAGACAAACTTCTCTCTGTGTGCAAAGGGCATCGAGTGGATTAGTGCTTAGTGAAACCATCCCCAGTCAATGTGCCCATCAGGACCCTTGTGTCCTTTTGAAGTGTCCTTGAGCAAGACACTGAACCTCTACTTGGGCTACATGAGTAAAACATAAAGGTAAATGTAAAGGAATGGGGCATTGCTCTCTGATCTGTAGTTATTGAACTGTGCAATTATAGAAACAATGGATAGATGCTTCATTATTCCCCAGAGGGAAACTGAGTTGGTGTCAGCAGCATGGTAAAGATAAAAGAGAGAATAATACATAAAATATAAAAAGGCAATAAAATGTATATCACAAAAGGACAGGAGCTGCTGAAACAGGTAGCAGAACATTTGGCATAATCTTGAGAAAGTATATTTATTCCTTTTTGAAAATCAATATTTTTGCATGCATCATCGCAAGACTAAATGTGGGATTTACTATTGTGTGTGCTGGAATCATTCTTTTTTGAAAGCAGGATCTTCTACCCACCCCACCCTATTTAATCATGTCTTTGTTCACAGACAATCTATGAAAATAGGATTTACAGTCTGAAGTTTGAATGTGGGCCCAGATATCCTGAGACACCACCATTTGTCAGATTTGTGACGAAGATAAACTTGAATGGCGTGCACAACTCCAATGGTGTGGTGAGTAAATCTGTTTATCTACTATTCTAGCTTGATAGATTTAGCCTAAATGCAATGACTAAGCTGTCAGCAGAACTGTTGGGAGGCTGAAATAGATAAGAATGCCCTTATGTATTGTCTCTTTGTTATTTAAGTAAATAGATTTGGAAATAGAAATAAAATTTGGAGACCAGGCTCATGTAGGTTTTGTACAGTAGGACTAACGTCCTATGTGATCCAAACCCACCAGGAAGAGTTTGTACTGGAGAAGAGTATTGAGGGTATTTGGGACTATGTGCCTGAAATATAAAGCTTGTTCAGATTGATTTGCAGTATAAATGCTTTTAGAGTGGCATGTATCAACAAAGTTCCATCAATTACATGCAAGCAATGGAAGATATTTTGTCCTAATTGTTTCCCGTGGCTGCTCACTAGACTGGTCAGTCCAGATGAACAAGGTCCTGTTCTAAGTGCTGCTGAGAGCTAGTACAATCTTTACATTTCTACAGGGACAGAAGTAAAATGTATGTGGTGAAAGTCAGTGCATCACCTGCATATTTCAAAAACATTTATGAGACACCTGTGATCACTGGAGACATGCAACCCTCATACCATAAGTTCCTTAAAATCTCCTTTCTCACATTTTTGTGTTTGTTGAAAGGCAAAGATTAGTTAGAAGACAATTTCTGTTGTGTTTGCGTTGCAAAACACAAATTCTTCTCCTCAAGCGATGGCTGCAGAGTTGCAGATAGGATGTTAAGGATGTCAAGCATCTCCTATTTTCATTTCCATTTCATAAAGTGATATGTGCCACTTTTCATTGCGTGTAATGATGCAGGTTATCGGTGTGACGGGGCGCATGTTGTAACACTGGATCCGTCCCCCGTTGGTTCTCTGTCCTGCAGGTTGACACGCGAGCGGTGTCGGCACTGGCCAAGTGGCAGAACTCCAACAGTATCCGGATGGTGCTGCAGGAGCTCAGACGGCTTATGTTGTGCAAGGAAAACATGAAGCTCCCTCAGCCACCCGAGGGCCAGAGCTACACCAACTGAGCCCGTGCTACTTTTGCCTCCTCGTTTCCCTTCTCCTTTTTCCCCGCTCTTCTGTTTGCATTCATCCCTTCATCCCATCCACCGCCACGTGACATTCAGTTGCCTGCCAACACCTCTGGCTGTGCGCGCACACACACGGCAGCAGACCTGCTTATACAATGACAATGACAGATACACACAAGCATAAATACACACACATACACACATACAAACACATACACACACGCACACACATGCACACTCATTCACTGTTCATGAAAGCCATTCTCAGGCCCTGGTCCCCTCCCTCTCCCATCACTGGAGCTCTGGGTGGACTAGATGTGACGAGGCAGGTGGAGTCCTCAGTCCACACCAGACGTGATCATTCGAATACTGTACATCTTACTAATCTTTTTTTATTATTATTTGTTATAAATGCAGATTGTACAATAACATAAATAATCTTATTGAGTGTACATCTCGTGTGTTGCCTTTTTGTAACATTGAAAGTAGCCACTTAACATAATTGCGCATAGTTCACTTAACGTTTGTGGTTGCTGTTAGTTACGAGATACATTATCTTTCAAGGTTTACCTTTCCCTAAGAAAATTGTACCCAAAACATATTTAACTTGGCAAGTAATGTAAATTATGACAAATTTGTCAAATGAGAGTATTTCACGAGTATTTGTTGAAGTTATGGTATCATGGTACATGCATTTGAGTGCAGCTCATAGCGAGGTGCCTATAAGTGGTCACCTTAGTCAACTGTCACATAGCTTTTTTTTTTTTTTTTGAAAGCAAACCACAGATATTTATAATTATTTCATTTAAGGAAGTACAACTGTCATAAGTCCTTAGAGCTCAAGTGAACATAATGTAATCTACACCAGAATATCTAGTCTTACACCGTCACAGTATGTGTAGCCTGCATCAAGAGGTCTGCAGACATCCCACTCAACAATGCTTGAAAAGAGAACTTAAATCAGCTACCTCTTTTGGTCCTGTGTAATGTCAGAGCATATCTGACTGGTGGAACTGTCTTCTTTGCAACTTTTTTTTTTCTTTTGTTTTTTTTTTTTCTCCTCGTCTTTCATAAATCCTAAATCATGCTTTTCCATTTGTGTGGTCATTCTAGATCCCTAGATGTTGGTGTATATGGTTTCAAGGTCAGTCATTCATACACCACATATAGTAATAGGGTCATTAAATTAGTTTTATTATTATTATTTTTTTTTTTGCATTTTTACACAATGACTTGCCTTATGTACAGTGTTTACATATCTTCTGCCCTTGAATGACCTTACCAAATGCAGCAAAAGTGTAATGTAAGCACTCCTCCCATCAGTGAGGAGACCATTTCAAATTTCACTTCCAGTTTGGCTTTTACGGGCTTAGCAACACAGTTAATGCTTGTTGGTAAGACATCTCTATGTGATCGGATTTGTGTGCAGACAACATGTAATATTAATTTTACATTTTATCCCCCCAAATTAGAATGTAAACCCACCATGAGATACAGCTGTAATGAAACTTTCATGTTCAATACCCAAATCACTGTACTAGTAATAAAAGCTGCTGCTAGTCTATCAGCAATGAAGGTAATCATGTCCCAGTTTTAAGTGTGACCAAGCGTTATTTTAAGTGAGTATTTCTTGCCGTTCCAAGCTTCAACATTAAATTATGGTGACACAAGAACACTAACCTGGAGACACGTCTAACTTTATCCTGATCTTCAGAGGTTTTTCTATTAAAAAATCCTCACTGGAAGACCTTAAGACCTTTTCAAAATTCAAAGTAGATAAACAACTGCTCCTTCTGTTGGGCCTCTGTGGACACCATTGATTTTTTTTTTTAGATCATGATATTTCTGCTTTATTAGATGGCGAACATTGGTGATTGACTCGAAAAATGGGAGAGAGATGAGGAATTTCACTTGGCACAGGTCAGCTGGATTTTGAGCCTGTTAACCCACCAGGATGCGCCCTATTGATCTGCTTTTTTCACTGCAGAAGGTCACAGCAGTTCATTTTGTGTGCATGGTCAGTCTGTTCTGGTCTGCAACACTCAACCATTTGTCTGGTTTTGTTTTTCTCCACTCCATTTGCTGTATCTGATACCAGACCATCTTATTTCAATGATCATTACATAGAAACAGCACATAATATCCTCATAGTAGCCTCAGGTTGCCATGCAACCAATCTCACCGGGACTAAAACCAGCTCTAAAATTAAATATAGAGATAAATGGTATAGTGATAGGAGGCCAGTGGTGTCCCATTACTGAATAGAAATGGAGGGGGGAAGAAGAATTTGCTAGTTTCCTGGAATAATTTTACAACTCTGGCATTTACACTGATTTTAACCCTCCTATTGACAGACTGTCCAGTGTGTAAAGTGAGACCGCGTTGAAGTTTCTACTCCAGTGATAGATACTCTGTACATATTCAGCACACACGGCCAGTAGGGGGTGGTGCAGGCTCCAACAGTACACCACAACAACTGGAGCACATTTGATTTGCTTCTTGGAACCGTCAAATGTGCATGCATGCCAAAAATCTTCAAGGTCAAGTGATTCAACGTCGACCTGGAGCGCCTGGATATTTGAAATGAGCAGGAGTGTGTGACAGAGAGAGCGCAGTTGAATTAGACACTGCCCTCTGTTATCCGGGGGAGTCGACTGCTGGACTGGACTCTGACCTACCCAGCAGGAAGGCATGTGATTTCCCTCAGTCTGTGTGTGTAAGAAACACTCGAAGGAGATCTCCCACTGTCACTTAGCTCTATGTAAGATGACAGCAAGTCACATTCAGGGCATCCAGAGACTGAAGAAACTTGTAAGTATATTTCCATGCTTGAAAGAGTTACTGGGCTTATGGGAACAGTAAGTGTGGTACTTTATATGTCAATTCTGTTTTCTATTTTTCTGAGACTTCCCCTTTATCTAAAGCTACTTTTTCACAAGCTTTTGCAACACTTAATTCTACCAAGATGGATACATCATGTGATAAGCGAGGCAAGATATTTTCTCATTTGTTTTGACCATCATCATGAGATTAGTGTGAAAGCTACAAGCCTGTCGAGAGAGGCCCATATGGTTTGTTAGATTTCTGCACTATGTGTGAAAGGGGATGTGAAAATTGTATCAGCTGCTTGAAAACAGGGATAATATACTTAGCTGTTAGCAGGAGTGACTCATTTTGGTGCCTTCTATGCATGATTTGTTAAGAGAGCCGTGCCTTCCCAGCTACTTCATCTATGAAGCAAGGCACTTGTCCTTGACTTACTTTGCTTTATTAATGCATGTGAAGTTATAATTTGTTGATTGTATCTAATAAACTAAACCAGCCTCTTCAAGTCAGGGTACACAATTGACATTTGCTCCATTGAGCAGCATTTAACAAATTAAATTAGAGAAACACTTCAGAAATTCACCATGGGAATTTTTCTGTCCTTAATGTTGTAGGATGCAAACGGCTCTGAGGAAGAGAGTTAATAACTTATTTGCCTTCTGTGATTTAAGATAGCTGCATTGTTGAGCCAATCAATACTGAGTTTTGTAGGACCACATTAAGTGCCCATTGGTTTCCTTGTTGGTTGTTGATTCTGGGTCTTGACACATCACCCACTGTTTCTGGGAGATATGTCATTCTTGCTTTATAGCAGAGATTATCTCAGAAAGTAATCTGGCATGTTTTCCATTAATGAGATATTTGGCAGCGCTGCCAAACTGCCAATGACATCAAATATATCTCAGATGTACTTTACACACCTCAGAAACTCATTAAAATCACTGAGGTGTCAAAATCTTTCTGAAAAGCTGCTCAGTTGTGCCTTGAAAGTAGGTTTTGTAAGTTTTCACAAAGTGCCTCGTCTGGTGGATGTATGTTTTGGCATGCTTTTTCTGACATTATTAGCTGTCTGTTGATATGAATAAATTGGCTACAGACAAGTTGTGCTGCTGCCATAAGCTGCATGCTTCTTGGAGAGAGATTTACAAGCTTCAAGCTTATTTTGTATTTTCTAGAAATACAATTTTGAAATCCCTGTTGTGGGCCAACCTACAATATCTAAAGAGGAGGCTCTTCCTCAGAAGCTGTATTTTGGAGCAATGTAGCAGCAAAATGTAAGGCTCTTGACTTTTTGCTCCTCAAGGTATGACAAGTAGCAGAAGTTGAACCATTTGGGGAGACTGCTTCTTCATACACAAGGTTTCTGCAGACCGCCTCCGACCGATCGGGCTACAGTATGGCTCTGCTCATCCACCTGCTGGCCTGTGCCTTTGGCCTGGGCTCCTGGGTGGCTGTGAACGGCCTGTGGGTGGAGCTGCCCCTCATCGTCAACACTCTGCCTGAGGGCTGGGAGCTTCCCTCCTACCTGACGGTCATCATCCAACTGGCTAACCTGGGACCCGTGCTAGTTACTCTCATGCACAAACTGTGCCCGGGCCGCCTGAAAGAGCCCGTTGTCATCTACTCCATCCTGTCCATCGGTGTCCTGTCCTGCCTCCTGCTCGCCTTCTTCTGGGATGAGACTACGGTTGTGGCTGGAGCCTCACACAGCACTGCCTTCTTCATCATAACCTTCTTCCTCTCTCTGGTGGATTGCACTTCCTCGGTTACCTTCCTGCCTTTCATGATGCAGCTTCCAGCAAAGTACATCACCACATACTTTATTGGGGAAGGACTGAGCGGCTTCATTCCTGGCCTGGTGGCCCTGGCACAAGGAGTCGGCATTGCCAAATGTGTCAACTCCTCTCAGCCCTCAGGAAACCACTCAGATGGCGGGGACGTGTGGTCGTTACAGACCCAGTACCTTCCTCCCAACTTTTCCACTGAGGTTTTTTTCTTCTTCCTAGCAGCCATGATGTGCATAAGCCTGGCTGCTTTCTGCGCACTTAACAGACTTCCTCGGACATTCGAGCTGTCCACCGAGAACCTCGTGCCAGACACTGTGGCATCTGTCTGCTCTGGCCTGGATAACCCCGGAGCAGAGACTGATGGCGAGGGTGTGAAACGCCAGGGCGAGGGGACGGGCCAGAGCAGGCCGCTACTGGCCAAACCGAAACACTCTGTGTACCAGCTGACCTTCATCTACTTCCTGGTGGTGTGGGTTAATGCTGCGACCAACGGCCTGCTGCCCTCTGTGCAGACATACTCCTGCATGCCTTACGGGAACCTGGCCTATCACCTCTCCGCTGCTCTGGCATCCGTGGCCAACCCTGTGGCTTGCACCATTGCAATGTTCTTCCCTAACAGGTAAAAACTATATTGGTATCGACCTTTCATGAACATTTTCAAAACATTCGCACTAATCATTCCAGTAAATGGCCCAGTTTATGTGGGATAATCAAAGTCCCCTTTTAAAGATAAGCTGTCTTTATCTGTATATGGAGTTACTTCCTGGGGATATGCAAATCACTACTGATTATAAATCCTGTCCTACATTGTTTTCAGGTCACTGGTCTTCCTAGGTGTGCTGGGTCTGCTGGGGACAGGATTTGGCAGCTATAACATGGCTATGGCAGCTATGAGTCCATGTCCTCTGCTCCAAAATTCAGCAGTGGGAGAGGCAATCATTGTGAGTGATACACTAAGATATTTTGTTGTGGATTTTCTTCCTTCTTCAACTTCCACTTCAGGTTCGAGGAGCTAAACACAGAATGAATGAGACAAACACTGAAGGGCATATGTGAAGGGTCTAACCAAGAATTCTCATCTTCAGGTTTTTTTCTACCTTCTCACACACACACACACACACACACACACACCATGCTCCACCTAGAGGGATAGTCTATTCCCAATTTTTTACCTGCTATAGCTCTCCAATTGGTCTAACTGTTAGAATGTGGTCAGTGCGTCAATCCAGCTATTGCTGAAGGAAAGCACCTGTTGTTTTGTACCTCAAGGCCGAAACTAGGAGTCTTCCTCCCTAAATCCTGTATCATGCTGTCCCTGATATGAGTGTTCTCGGCGTGCAATATTTGATAACAACCTCTCTTTCTGGCAATAATAATCCCATTAATCTTGTTTGTGAGAAACTTACTGGCATGAGCTGGTAACAATAACCTCTTTCTCTCTACTCTCTCCTGTTTATAGTGCATGAGCACATGTATGTGTGCTGTCTGATCAAAGGAATGTGTTAATATATTCTTGATTATATTGATTAAGTATAGATTATGCATTGATTATGAAGATAACATAGTTTCCTTCAACAGATACTGTGTAAGAGACTTGGCACAGGCAGAATAAACACAGCTTCTTTAGAAACATTTCTCAGTGGTTTTATCAGGGAAATGCCTGTGGCAAAGTTCAACTCCTCTATTACAGAAGACTGAGCATTGAGTAACTCTGCTAAGAGTCATCACACCTGGTGATGAGGTAACATGTGTGTGCTGTTAGGCTTTAGTTAAGGTATAAAATTTGAAAATAATGATCCATACAGTACTCATGTTTTGTATTTCAGCCATGAATTTAGATTGTAGTCCTTTGCTAGATTATTGTTCAGCTAAAGTACCGAGTCGACCTTGCTCTTTTGCAATCCCCAGGTGCTGTCGTGGGTCTTCTTCACTGGAACCCTGACGTATGCGAAGGTCATGGTGGGCGTCATCCTGAGAGACCGGAGCCACAGCGCCCTGGTCTGGTGTGGAGCTGCAGCACAGATGGGCTCCCTGGTCGGCTCAGTCACTATGTTCCCACTGGTCAACGTCTACCGGCTGTTTCAGTCAGGAGACTTCTGCAACACTAAATGTCCGTTATGACAGTTCATCTGAGAACCACAACAGACTGGGGGAGGAAACACTGCATAAACAAAAACATCTCCAACTGACTGCTTGAGACAGGACTCTTCAATTCAAGTTCTTCTGCTGGACCAGGATACTGCAGGCCTTCAGTATTTTGTTAAGGGAGTGATTTTTTTGTTTTCTTTTCTTTGCAGTTTTATGATTTTTGTCCATTGTTTGTACCTGTCTTTGTAAATGCCTGTATTAAAATGGGGTCAGTCATTTGATACACTGTGATTGGAATCTATTTTGTGATGATGTTAACTCGTCATTGTTATATCATTGCACAAACATGAAATATGACAAATCAGCTCAATACTAGGACATAGATCTTTTAATTATTATCATGTTTTCTTGTCAAAATTGCATTGCAGCAAGATGTTGCAATCTCTCATGAAACTTTCAGGCACTTTTTGTGCATTTGCTCACTAGATGGCGCAAGTAAAACCTGTTCCACTTCCATCCTGCAGGTGCCCAGTGACCACAAATCCTTGCAGCACAGGAAATACATTTATACTGTGAATTTATGAAAGGAATAAAATACATCTGTAAAAACTTGTTCTTACATATATTAAATGAAATACTGAAACAAAAACAAGCTGTTGATGAGCTGTTTACCAGTGTGAATATAAATATGACAGAGAGACAGGACAATGAGCTGCTGTGTATGCTACCAGTTGTGTTTTTGCCTTCAGTGAGGGCAGCAAGGGCTTGGGAAACATCAGTGGGATGCAAGGTACAAGTCAAGGCTTTGTGAAACTCACTGGAGTTTATGGTATACTTTGTTGCTCACATTGTATATGTAAGCTTGAACAACACATCAGTAAAAATGCCATTTGTGTATTGAAATGCTGCCTTTCAAATACTGACTGAAAAGCTTACATTAGAGAGAGAGAGAGAGAGGAAGCAAGATAGTCAGCCCAGTCAGTCATAAGGAACCAGACAGGCAAGATTCTAATCCCATGTCTGGTCCAAGCCTTATCATCCCCGTCAAGGATGCTGCTGCACATCCTCAGAGGAGGACGGAGGGACGCTGGTCATCCATGGGAACCAGAGAGTGGTTTCCCATCAGCAGCTGTTCCCCCTCCCCACCCCCCGCCCCTCAGACGGGGAGCGAGAGGTCCCCAGGCCTGGGTCTGCGGGGAAGCACAGGGAGGAGGAGGGCTCTAATTACTGACACTCAGAGGGGGCCACTGGCTGTTGCTCCTGCCGCTGGTCACTTGGGAGCTTCCCTGACCCCGACACTGAGTAAAAACAAAAAACGGAAGGAAAACGGGGCCACAATTAGCCCGATGTAGCCTCCAGGGCTGACGATCGGTGGAAGACGAGCACAGATGGGACTTTCTCACTTGGATTTGTTGAATCTACATTGCAGTATGCATAAGCTGCACATGAAATCACTACAGTCAGTTGTTGAAACACTCAGAATTGATTGATGGGTTGGTATGAAATCTTGATCAATTCAAATCATATTTAGGTCAAGACGAGTATGAACGGCTTTTTTCTATTGTTTTGGTTTTGAAAAAAATATATTGTCTTTATTCTCTATACAGAACCTGCACATAGACTCTGTAGCTGTGACAAGCTAGCATGAGATAGTTCACCTGAAGCTTGCATGTAAATGCTGTTCCCCTTTTGTTACATGACCTTGAATATTTGTGTGCAATCAAAAGGATTTTCCCCTAGCTTCATTAGCTAAATTCCTTGATTGGCTCGGGGCTTTTGTGTCAGGGCACTGACAAAACAAAGCGGCAAAGAAAAGTGTATCATTTCCCTGCGAGTGTCAGATGGTCCCATCGCTCCTCCAGCTGGTCAGGAGGGGCCGCGGCCACCTGGATGCTGTGTCCTGGTCCTGTGAGATCCTGCAGTCTCCTCTGCCATGTGAAGACTCCACTTACTACGCCACTGAGAGGTCCATCTGCTCAGGACGACACCTCCCAGAGAGTCACCCCCCCCATCCACCCCACCCCTCCGCCCCTGCCCCGCCACCTCCCCTCCTTCCCTATCCCCCAGCCAGCCACGGTGCCTCTCAGCTAAATGAGCAGCGTGTCAAATGGAAGGAGGATTTACCCTTCCTTTAACTGGATAAGAGAATGAATTCAGAGCACCATGATGCGATGAATGAGCGAACCCACCGGTGTAGATATGCTGCACTCCTGGAGCACGGCTGCTGCTGAATCGACAGATACGTCACCTGTGTCTGACTTTGCACGATCCTCTCGTTCTAAGGCAATCGCATGGCGTGCAGGGTTCACCGAGTAGCATGTTAGATTGGAGAGCACAGTGTCAAAGCATAGCCACTCAAAGGGAAAGTGTTATTGTCAAAAATAACAACAGAACATTCAGAAAGTGTGGAAATTTGCTTGAGTAAACCCGGAGGGCAACAGATTTTGGCAGCTGATTTTCAGGTGAACAGCTTGTGGGGAAACCAATTGCTGATGCATGCAGACAATTCACAGACAGGCACAAGGCGCTGTTCAGACAGTACCTCACCGCCTCTCTCCCATCAATTTCCACACAAACTCCATTTAATAAACGCTGTCCATTTATTTCAAATTGAATGTGACAGCCCCATGTCATTTCACTATAGTGTCTTCCAGCAGACAGTGATGCGCGCAGGCCCACTCCTCGTTTTCTATCAGCAGGTATTGATGTTGCTTTAATGAAGTGCCTAGCACTCCACCCTAGGAGGAGACAAGTCTGTCAGCATATGTAAATGCTTCCTGCCTGTCATTGTTGTGGAGGGTTCAGCATGGGTCAGCATAGATTCCCCCTCTGGGAACCCTTTGTTCTGGGGCCCGACTGTGCCACATGAGGGGACCAATTACAGAGCTGCACAGCAGGGAGGGGGTGCAAACTTGTTACACTGCTGTAGTGAGCTAATTATTACCTCAACACTGCGGGTAGCATAGAGCCCAGCTCATCATGGGTGGGTAACAATAGATGCTGATGTATAAGGTGCTTGTCTGGATGCATATTGGTTCTGATTTGATGGTTTACATTTTCAGTATAGTATAATATAGCACCTTTTACTTCAGTGTATTGGTTTATACTGAAGGCACTATTATCACAATTTGGGAAAAGGTCATCCTAATTTTCCAGCCATGAACAGCTACTGAACTAGTGAAATCCCAGCGGTGCTCCTTTGCATTGTCAATGCAAAGGCAATTTACAGGCTACTGACTGCCAGCCACATAACCTTGATGTGGTGTCAAGAAATGATTTATGAAAATGCATCCCGCTCTCCCTGTCCCGAATGAGACCTGACTGGGCCTGGTGTGTTGACACAAAGCCCATATGGCCGGGCAACCAGACACTTGCATGAATTATCATTCATATCATAATATCTCTATGGGGTTTTGTTCCCAGTTCCTGATGAGCTATTGGCAGTCTGTTCGGCATCAAGGAGTGCAAGAGATTTGCCAGGTTTTCACCCAGTACCATAATGTTTCAGTTGACATACAAAGCTATGCTTTATCCTAGTGCCAATCATAGCACAAAAATAAAGTCAGATATTTGATGAAGTATTAAATTTGGTGAAAATTAATGATGAACAGGTCAACCAAAACAGGTAAACACACTGATGTGACAGACCTTTTACTGTGTGCTGCACTGTAACAGAGGTAATTGACAGTAAAAGCATGAAATTATCAATACCATTCTGAGAGTAAAGTAAAGGGTACATTTTAGGACAAAACACGACACACCTCTTGATGCATGTTGTGGACGGCGATGCTCCTCCCTCCTCGCTATTAGCCCCGTCCCCTAGCCTAATATCCAACCCATTCATCTCCTGTACCCCACCCCCAATGACCAGTCTAGCACAGCTGCTAGGGGCTACCAGTCCCCCTTGTGTGTGGGGCCAGTCAAGTGGAAAATGGCTGCTACCGAGAGAGACCACTTCAGAGAGCCATCATCCTTTGAAGGGGCATGATGGCCTTTGACAGCCACAGTGTTAACATGGAGCCCGCATGAACACAGCACTGCTATTATCGTGTTTACTAAAGCAAGGGGAGAAGAGAGAGGATCAAGGGGAGACCCCTTCGGTTGATGTTTGAATCCAGTGGTAGCAGGGAGCTTGTCTGCACCGTGCCAGAGTGGCATTGTAGGGAGACATGACATGAGATTACTCACAGCCAGGTGGAGATTGAATTTCAACACGTCAGCTGAGCTTTTAGTGAACAAGTCATCCAATAACGGTCAGATGACGTACTGTGTATGATGCGTTGTTGGCACATATGCCACTAATGCACACTTACTTACTTACACTGTAATTATCGTTCTAGTGTTCATACCTGCTATGGACAAATATTGAAGCTGACACAACTTATGCAATTATTATGCTCATTAGCCGATGCACTGTATACTAATTTCCCGATACAGTGTATACTAATTTGCCTATGACCTCAGGCAACGTGTAACCCAGTTTATGGATGCAGATTGGATCGGCGTCAAACAAAGGTGACTGAAATAGTTTCATCCAGCCCTGCCTTCACTGGCACAGCTCCAACACAGAATGACTGCTGATCTATCGCTGTAAAACTCTGGTGCTCCACCAAGCCGCTCTCACAGCTCGGGCACGTGTTGCTAGAGGACACATGTGGAGCTCTGAATGAGCAACAGTGATTTTAACTGCAACAAATGGTTGAGGTATGTCATTATCCAGATTTTTGGCGGAGGGATCATTACCTGCCACAGATGCCACTGTTGTTTTGTGTCTCCATTTGTCCAGAGGCTAGTATAACCCTAATACTTGAAAAGAGCAGGAGGTGCCTTTGTGTTGAAGCACACCTGATCTTACCAATCAATTGGCAGCTCTACCCTCACATGAGTCTCTCAGGCTCTGCCTCTAGGCAGTCCATCTGTTGCTATGAGGATGTGTGGCTATGGGTGCCTGTGTGCATACATAGGCCTGTGTGTGTGTTTGTGTGTGTGTGTATGTGGGAGAGGGGGGTGGGAGAGGTGGGGTAGAAAATATGTGATTTGTGGTTTTGTGCCTGCTGACACCTCTGCTCCCAGAGGTGCAGCTCTCTCGCGCTCCCTGTAGTTATGAAACTGATATTTAAAGTGGGAAAAGGTGACAAGCAAAGGTGGCAGGATGCACGGTGTGTAATTAGCACAAACAGAGGTGGTATTTGAGAGCCAGGGGAGATATACTTAGATCTACATTCAAATGAAACAAGTGTGTTAACGCCTTCTTTCCTATAACCGTACGGAAAGCCAAAAGAGAAGAGAAGGAATCTGATTTATAAAGAACCGAAAGAAAGAAGAGGCCTTTCTAACGCACTGTAGCAACTGATTTGTTTTCTGCCGAGTCTGCACTATGCCGCTGTTCTTGAGCACCTTATCTTCTCTGAGAACAGTAGAAAAGGCTCTTTTGAATGCTTTCAGCGTTAAATACTTGCATATGTATATGTATGTGTGAGTGTGTGTGTGATTATCAGAGCAGGCATTTTACCGGAAGTCTCTTATTACAGGTGAATTCATTGAGAAAAGCAGTGAAGAAGCACAATGTAAATGAAAGATGTAATGACCTTGAACCCACAGCGTGTATTGAACGGTATTCTGTCTCAACCACAGTAAAGTCACTCCGTCCAGCGTTCAGGGTCAAACATGGAGACAATGAGAGAGGGTGAGAGGGGTGAAAGAGCATATAGATGCCCACAGGTTATAATTTATCCACCTGCACACCACAGAGGACAATGATATTACACATTACAGGCTGAAACAATGAAGCGAGTGTCTATCTGCAAACAGTTCAAGGGAATATGATATTTGACATCACTGACCTTGTGGGTGTTACGTACCCTCCACCTTTGAAATACTGAACTTTTGTGATGGATGTCCTATGTGTAAACTGGATTCAGGATGGTTCTGCGGTGAGCATGGTCATATTTGATGTACATAATATATAGGAAATTGATAAATAATTAATTGATAATGGAAGAAATGTGTTCCAGTGTTTTATTTTGTACTGTTCCATTTACACTCTGGTGGACTTAATGTTTACTGAGTGTATTTTAATTCATGTGACATTTAGATTTTGTTTTTCCATTTGCTTGGTATCTATCAAAGGAGTTGTCAGGTCTTCAATAGTAACCACTATATGCTTTAAGGTTTAATGATATCTTTTCATTAATCACTGATAGAATCACTGATCTCTCTTATGCCTGTAACACTATTCTCTAAATAGAATTATTGGAGATGGAAAAACAATAATGTGTTATGCTCATGTTTCTCTTTGGTATTCCTCTTTGTCCCTGATTTAGTTCATTATGTGGATATGGTGCTGGAGAGAATGTCATATGCTAAGTTAACCTCTCCATGCCTCAATGGCTCGGTGCCAGTTATGAAAGGACAAGAACATAGACGCACTCTCTTTGATGACGACAATTGGCAAAGTCCCCAACCCTTAAAACAACCCTAGCTGCTGTTGGATGTATCCAATGGTGAGAGTGCACTCAATAAATCTGCTCGGGTCTGATTCAGACTCACACACACAGCCATTCAGTGTCCTTGAAAGTAGCCATGTATTGCAGTTAATGCCCTATCACTTCAGGAAACACAAGATCTATCCACATTGCCACGGTGTCACGGAACATTTTTAATTGTGTGCATGGTAGATTCATACATACATTGAGGAAAACCTGCACATATGATTTGAATCCTAGTCTCTAAGCATGTCTTTTCATTGGACAGCCTGCTGTGAGGACAGCCAACAATCCCATTGAGAAATTAGCAGGGTCCCCTGTGCTTTCCTCTCCTTTAATGAATAATTCAGCTGTCAGGGTGAAAGCAGGGCGAGGGGACCTTGTCACTGGCGACTGACTCAGCACTCTGTGGCCTGAGGGTGACACTCTAAACCTGAGCATTGCATCCTGTCCTCTCCCTAACAGGTTGTGGTGCGATGGCTCCTGTGTTGGGGGCGACATGGTCGTCCAAATGCAAAGGACATAGAGCGGAGGAAGGGGAGCTTTGGGATGTATGGATCTATTCGTCATCAGGCTCCCGCTGAATTTCTGCAGGCCAAGATGGTTGGTTGGTTATCACTGCAATCAAATCATAAATCACAATGATCCACACAGAAAACAACAAATGATCATCAAGATATACTGCTATCTACATACAGTACATCACCACTTTTCTCCTTCAAAAGAATCCTTCCTTCCATCGTTTTACCCCGCTTCTACCATCAGTATTAATTTGTGTGTTAAAATGTTTTGTCCTTCCTTTGTCATGCAGACCTCTGCTGGGTGCATCATTCCTGCGGCTGTCTCCTGCTTTCATAGCTTATGGAGGAGCAAGACACTTCAGGACTCTCACAAAAGAGGATCCATAGCCAGCACACTCAAGCCCCCTGGGCTCCATGTGTTCGCCTCCTATGGTCCACAGCGCTCTGAGCAAACATCTGTTTGGCTCTGGAAACAACCTTTGATCTCACAACTAAGACTTGCTGTCAAATTCATTAAGGAAGAAACCGCTAAATCCATAAGAATTACAGGACTGGATAGGAGTGAATCTGTGATTCCTGTTATTGAATAGAAGAAATGTGAGTGTGTAAAGTTAAGGATTAAAGATTTTCTTCTCATGCTTTAATTTGTTTAATATGCCATACTGGATAAACCCTGCATTTCAGGTTTCTACAGACTCAAACACAGTGAGTGTCATGTAGAAAAAGTACAGTAATACAAGCCACTGTGGATCCATTATACCTGGGCAGAGTGAGGCTCTTTCACATGTATAGAGGATGTGCACAGTGGTTGTACATGTATGGCATATACAGTAGATCTTAATGTTTCATTTTTGAGTAGAACACTGAAAATTTGCATACTGGTATTTACTGTGTGCTGAATAAAATCTGATGTAGTTCAATTATAGCTGGTCGTTTTGGGACCATTATAATTATTACAGCACTTGTATAGTATAACTCAAATTTCTGAGTAGAGGAATGAGACTGGTGTATATGTTCTTGTTTTGAACACAACATGATGACATGCAGCTCTAATAAAAATTGGTGCACCTGAGAATTGTGGGAATCAGTAACAGTACAAAAAGATTGATAGTTTAAGTATTGTTACTATAGATCTTATTTATGGAAGCAAAGGGCTTAAAATTGGCATAATTGCATATTTTCTTGTTATGAATAAAATCAAATACAATATAATTTTGTGCAAAAGCCATTGCAGCTCGTCACTAAAGGCTAAATATTAATCCAGAGTAGATGGTACTTTAAAAAAAACAGTAAATGGTTATCTTTTGATTAGATGGCTGTACATTTCCATAATTGCATAGTTTGCATACTGAATAATACCTGATAAATTGCATTACTGACCAGATATTGCACACCCTTATAGTGCCACCTCAAGCAGGTGCCTAAAGTGCCACCAAAAATGAATATTTGGGCTTTAGCTGCTGTTATGGGGCTTTGTAAATTCCAAATAAAAACATATTGTCAATATGTCAAGAACAACTGGAGCACCGCTTTACCTCATGTACAAATGCACATGAATGCCACTAATACACATCAATTCTTGGATTCTTTGACTTTTTATAGCTGCCTTGACAGTTGTTGTGGGCCCAAATAACAACAGAAACAACAAACAAAAACAGAAACATCACTGTCTATCTCTTGAGTGAAGCACAGCACCAATCATTAGTGAGGTAGAGAGACAGATTAAGTGACAGCAGTCTTCTCCCACACATGAAAAAGCCTTTTATTGAGAATTCAAACAGGTGTCATCCTGGTTCCTGAGAGGAAAAACGAATGACAGGCTACTGGGCCGTAAATAGCAGAGCAGACGACGGGAGATTGGCCATATGTCCACTGTATGTGTGAGCGCCAGCTACACTGGCTCGGTTTGAGATAGGATTCTTTTGGGAACATCCCAGTAAAAGCTCCTCTGGGACAGAGATGGATTCGACTACAACATCCGTTCACTCAATTTTGGTCAGTTAAAATGCTTAACAGTGCACTTGTCTCCTCTGAGGTTTGGATATATTAAAATGGCAATTTCACTGTGTGTTATCTGTCACAGCTAAGCAATTAGCTGACAATCAAAACATTGTCAAAATTGGCAAATCATCGTTGCTAGGACACACACGTCAAATACAGTGAGAAAGCATCAAATGATCTAAAATGCTGTCAAAGCATGATTATCATTTTGAAATTCATATTTCTGTACCTCATTAGCCCTCTTCATATCCCCTCAATGCCTATTCACTACCAAGAGAGTGCAAGGCCTCGAGACTCCTCTGTATGTATGTGTGTGTGTGTATGTGAATGTGTGTGTGTGCGCAGGCAGGGATAGGGGCATTCTCCAAGGAGCACACAGCTCCATCTGGGCCAAAGTAATTGGTCTGCTATTCATATTCAGCAATGTAATAGCCTCCAGCTATTCATACAGTCACACATGAACTAGTTACACTGAGGACAATCAAAAGATGGGTTGACCCAAGTGTCACAGTTTTTGAGGAGGGGTTACATGTACGACACAGTGAGAAAATCTAACCTGGTTTGATGGGATGAACGAGGAGATAACATTTCTGAAGATAAATCCTCTGCTGATAGCATCTTTCAAACATCAACTTATCCACAGGCTTCCAGTCTGTGTAGCACTTAGCAGGGAGATTTACGATTCCTGTACTGCAAAATTAGATTTAACAGCAACGCTAGATTACAGTTTTGGTACTAAACAAGTATGAAGGTGAAAAAGAGTAAGAAACTCGAGTTGTGCGAGTTGGAGTCAGTGAATCTTGCATTATGATGAACTGCCATTAATAGAACCTGCTTGCACTTTGAATAAGAATCTGCCCTCCTTTCCCTGGAAAAGGCCTACAGCGCCCCTGCTCTCTGAAACGTATGCAGTGAATCATCAATTACAGTGGCAGCTTATGGTGAGTTATTATCCTCTTAGAAATAATTATGTTAAAGTTCCAAAGGGTTGTGAGCGCAATGATAATAACATACACCCATAACGCTTACACAATAACACATGCACAGTATTTGCACCTACACATTTTCTTGGCAGCCGCCGAACACAACATGAATACATTTTATCTATTTTACCATTAATAAACCTTCTTGTGGGGAGCAGTGAAATTACTATTCCTCACCGCCATCAACGTTATGTGACTACTGTAAAGTCTCACGCTGTAAAGTCAAGCTGCCACCCATGTTTTCCCCGTGTAAAAATGCCTGTAATTACCTACGTAATGGAAGAAAGCACCCTTCATCATCTGATCATTCCTCAACAAGATAAATATGGTGGTCAAGGCATTTAGAGACAAATGCTATCCTCTTGGTCGCGAGGGTTTGGAGTGGTTTATTTATCATGGTTTGAAGTGGTGTCTGAGTCTAACCAAAGTACTGATTATTCAGAGTGAAGAGGAGCTGCCAGCCCATTACCTCCCGGAAAATAACAATGTGAACACCCGCCTCCCTGGCCTTTCCCAATGTAGTCTGTCAGAGCTTGTCAGCTGCAGCACCATTCATTCAATCTCAACAAGCAGCGTGCTCCAGTATTCATTCCCTGTCCTGCACTATCTCTCTCCCTGCCCCCCCCCCCCCCCCCCCCTAGTTTCACTCTCCCTACACTGCCTCGCATTAGGTCCCAATGTCTTGCAGGTTGCACCCCCCCCCCCCCCCCCCCCCCCCCCCCCCACCTCGCCTCACCCTCTCCACCCCTCCCACCCTCCCTCACTTCCTCCCATTCTGCGAGCCTCCGCTGCTCCACCCCTCCACCCTACTTGGTCCCGATGAGCCATTGTGAGATTCAAGCAGATGGATGGGGAACAAAGGGGTGAGAGGGGGGCCCCCTCTGCCTGTCCCCCTTGTATCACTGCCAACCAGGCTCTGGGTAATCTTCTCAAGCTTTCACGGCAGAGCAATGAATAACCTCAGCCTCCTCTCTGAGACCCAGGCTCCACCGCAGCCGCCCCCTCTTATCTCACCCTCTGCAGACTCGCCAGGGCCGGCTGCTCCCCGGATAGCATCTCTCACCCTCGCTTTCTACTCACTGTCTCTGTCCTCCACACCCAATCAGGGTTTTTTTTTGTTTCTCGGGGCGTGTTACAAGGCCCGGAGATTAATTGGGGCTGTGGCTGGATGACATCTGGTCCCAGCTTCATAAAAGTCTGGGTCCTTGAGGTCTGCCGGGTTTATAATGAAGTGTACATAAGTTAATTTTCTCATCAACAGAGCGTTCATCAGAGCTCCTTCAATAGCCATTTCAGCAATTATCAGGGAATACTTCTCAAAACATTTTGGTAAATTTGATTACCAATACTCCGAACCGCTAATATAAACTGCACATTTGTATAAAAGACCTGTTTACCAGTTTACAGTATCATTTAAAAAAAAAAAATCAGTTTACCAGTTTAGCAGTACCATGATAAATGTAACAGAAAATACATTTTGTAACGTCAAATGGTCAGTATAACCTATGTTTCCCAAGATCAATTCCACTTGTCAATTTTAATTCCTTGATGAAATATACTATTAGCAACTAGTGTAGGTTTGAATCAGTGAGTTATCTGTGAGTAACTGAATGCTGGACTATAACATTTCCAAGTCTATTTGCATTTAATTTTAGCTCAGCATAGAGGCTCTAGAGTCTATGATTTGAGCTATATGCCATGCTTCTCTGCCAAAAACAATCCACCTGTGCTGCTTTACAGGAACAGCCCAACCATTCCACAGCTTCCTTGCACGGCCCTGTTAAAATATTGAGCATGTACTTAAGTGCTATTTGGCCAAGTGTCATTTAGGCTGAAGGGCTCTCCATCCACAAAGGACGTCTTGAAGTGACTGGATCAGAGCTGGTAGTGAACCACAGAGGAATACACAGGTGTTGAATTATTTACTTTGAATTAAATATTTATACTTTTGTCCCACTAACTACTAACTAAAACTAGGCGGTGAGGCTACAACTAAATCAAGAGAACAGAAGCCTTGGTGATGCATCATATAACATTTGGGCAAAACATCTTTTACTAGCACAGTACTTACCAAATTGTTTGAGATCATTATGATAGGATTTACTGTAGATGTTAACAGAAATGGAACAGGTCTTTAATTTGTGTATCAGTACAGGAATGAAAGGAGCTTAATGTAATAGATGTTTCACTGACACATTCATCAATGAACAATCAACAGCTTCTCTGATCTGACATTTATCAACATTTATGTAACATGATTTCAATTCAGATTTCATAATAAAAGCTGCCTGGACCAATTTTCAATTTCAAAATGTTCACATTATTCAAATAACAATGTGCCACACCTAGTGTATGCTTGTGCGATTCATTTTGAATAATAAATATAACTCAGATGTGCCAAAGAGAAAAAAACAAAACAAAATTGTCAAAAACAAACTGTCAAAAACAAAACTGCTATCACTCATTTCCAAAACTCCTGGTCCTCACCTATATTACACCTTACAATTCAATGTGATATAGATAAAGTGTATTACAGTGAAAAAACTATAGGGAACATAAACAATTTCTTATATCACTTGTTATATTACGTTTGTTTACATTGGCAACTGGTGTAGATTTGAATCAGTGTTTACTGTGAGCCTTGCAATTGAATCACAGTGTTAAGATTGCAACATTTGCATCCTCTCTTTTCTTCTAATAGTGGGTGATTGCTGTGCAGATTCTTTTTTCACTATGAATGTATGAAAACTTCTAAAAACCTCCTGCAGTGTTTATTGACACTTTCAGTCTATTGTTAATAGGAGTGATCAGCTGAATGCAAATTGTGCAATACCTTGTGTGTAAAGTCCACTTGTGTGTTTATCCCTCCATAAACAGTGGTGACATTTTGTGATTAAGTTATAGTTATATTGGCTTTTGGAAACCGCTGACCTAAATCAATAAGATTAGCCTATGATTAATGATGGACACTTAATCCTTTGTTCAAGTTGAACAGTTCAAATAATTGTAGCTGAGGAAGTGAAAAACCTCACCAGGCCTTCACTCTTGCCTCTTCAACCACCTGCTATTGCATCTTATTACAAGAATACAGTGCTGAAAAATAGCCTGTTAACTAAATAACTGCGTATTGCATGCTCTTATCCTTTGTCCTTTCAAAAATGCCAAACATCGCCAGTACGTCACGTTGACACAGATAAAATGTTGACAGGATACAAGTGCTTCAGCGACCCTAACGTGATATGAAAAGCCAAGCGAGTTCCTATATGTGCAAGGCCTTCTCTCTTGTACTGCACCGAGAACAACAGCTGGGCCAATTATGAGGAAATTTGTGGATGGGACAAGAGAGCAAATCACACAGATTTTGGATCAGACAAATTCTGGTATTTATAGGGGATGATTACAGAAGTAATAACCTTTTGCTAAATGTCATATTATTATTCAAATTTAGCAACTTCGTAATTTTTAAATGCAATTTTCCACACTGCATTAATGAGAGAAGAAATAATATCACTGTAATGTGTAACCACCCACTGGTAACCATGTTACATGAATGTGTAACAAATCTGTTAGAAATGTTTTTCCATTATGAATGTGTCACAAAATATAATAACATCATGGGCGTTTCACAAATGTGCTATTTTTGTTACCTGCCAGAGGAAGATACATTCATGTGTCATATGAAGAGAGCTACCGTCAGAGGTTTATGGATACATGAAAGACAATGAAGAACATAGAAATGCAGCCTATTTTCGTCTAAAAGGGTTTGCTGGAATATCAGACATCATTGCATGACACGTTAGTCAGAGATTGAACAGTTGTTTATGTATAATCCCTTTGTTGTTGCAGGAGCACATTCTGCGGTCGATCATGCTCTCTTCTGTCTCTGTTGAGAAGCTGACCTGTTGTGCAGAGATGTGCATATTTACTCTATTCATAGGATCCACACACCCCACATGCTACAGGCACATATTCATTACTAAGTAGCCTGTGGCGACTGTCATGTGCAGACAATGGCTAGAGACAAAAACAGTGCATCTACCACGCGGGGAATCTTCCACACTTGTAGCCACGCTATAGCAGCAGCATTCCCAAGTAGCGTGTTTTTTTTAATCATATTCACATAATCTTTGAGATTGAGAGTCGTATTTGGAATCATAGATAAGCCTCCTTATGTTGCTCCGATATTACTGCAAATAAGCATGTCTGAGAAATGTAACACCTTGCACAGACTCTTGCATTTTAATTTCTGTGGCATCTGTGACCAGTCCGTCGTGTCCCTAACCCCCTCGGGGGACCCCCAACCTATCTGCAGCAGACCCCAAAACCCAGGAGGGGGGAGCAGGGACACATTTGATTGATGATGGTGTGAATTAAACAGAAAGAGATGGAGAGAATCCTTTTATCAGGCCAGAAACACGAGTGGATTAAAATGTAGTTGTACAACCCCTCTGTATAATGCAGCAGCCTGGCCGCATATCACTAGGCACCAGAAGCCAAGATGAGAGCCACCCTTCATTACTGCCCCCCCAAAACTTTGCTGAACCAGGAAAAACAGGACTGAAACGTGTGGTTAATGCACCGAACAGATTCAGATCATCATCACATTATTTTCCGATAAGAAAACCTTTTTCCATTCCAATATTTGGACAGATCCTGTCTTCTCAGTCACATTCATTTTTTTTTTGTTCATTTAAATTTTGGCACATAATAAACCCGTTTTACTTGTTACAAGAGAAGTAATCGTGACAAGTTCAAATAGATATTTCCAAACAATCTGACAGTAATAGTGGGTGTATAAAAAAAAAGCATGAAAATTTTATAACAGGAAGTTACATTTCTCTGGAGACATTATTTTGCTCTGTCTGCATTATAAGCTTCATGCTACATAACCAGCCAAGTAGTAGCCCTTGATTGTCCTTAAATAGCGTCATTGAGGCAAGCCCTCCATGATCACGTCTGAAGCTTTAATGGACCTGCATCATGTCTCCGTCTGGCAGTACCCTCTGTGCCTGACTCCATGGCTGCTCTGCTGATGTTTTGTGCCACTGCATAATTTATTGCCCTCTTTGCAGGCCTCTTCTTGCACATCCCCTACTCATGGGGCAGGTGAGAGTTCAGCTGTTTAGTTTAACACATCACTGAGAAGGGCCCCGGACCTGGTTCCACCGCAGCAGACCCCACATGTGACAAATGCAATTAGAGGGAAATATGCAATTACTGCAATCCCCACTCTCTCATGCGGCCAGACAAGGACAATTTGTCAACGAGGCCCCAGCGGTATCTCCTGAGCCTGGATGGGGAACTGCAGGTACCATTGTCCCTGCCTCCCCCTCCAGCGCTGGCCTGTGGTGTTGGATGGCCCGTGGCCCCAGGGAGACCTGGCAGAGGAAGATGTATGGCCAGAAAGGGACACAGGGTTCAATAATCAAAAACAAACGCCTCGCCTTTGACTGTTTTCCACTGTAGACCACAGGGAGGCTGCGGTGTGTTTACTACCGGCCACAGGGGAGAGGGACAGAGTGCAGTAGGGCAAAGTTTACAACTGTGACAAAGAGAAAAGATAGCAAATGGCTGTCAAAATTTCACCCTATACAGATTATAATGAAGAGAATGATTTAGCCTTGGATGTTCACGTCCGTCTCCACAGACTGAGACACTTGTCTGAAGTGTTCAACACTGGCTGACATGTGGAGTGCACGACCTGCTGCAGGCCTTTATCCCCAGTTTGAATGGACGTGATAGATAGAACTGGAGCAATGGGGGCAAAGACCATGACAATTTGAGCACTGACCTGGTTTTCACTGTAGTCATCATAAAACACAGAGCCAGGCTCCCGGGGACATGTAATAACATCAGGCCTTTGGTGTAATTCACAATCTCAGTGTGTGGCAATATCGCAGAACCCATTACATTTGCCTTATAATTTGCCGTCGCCCCAGCGAGGGATTCAGGTGACTGCGGTCCCCGTTAATGGAGTTCCAGGGATAAGGACAGGTCTGTTTATTAGCCACATGCGGTCAAGCGTGGCAGGAACAGCTGAGCGCAGGCAGGTGTCGGGCCCTGCGAGGGCTCAGGCACCGCTGGCAGGCCTTGGCGCTCATTTCACGCACGTTATCGTCACACTAGCTATGTTGGAAAAGGAGGTCGCCGGGTGCACGGCAATATAACTGCTGAGTGATGAGGTTTCCTCAGAGTCACAGTGGTGTGTACCATTACTGGCAATTTGGTTTGTTTGTGAAAATCAATGAGTCATCAGCGGTTTTGTTTTTAGTCAAGCTGGAGGAGGTGAACTATAAAAGGAATATCTGGTTTTCTTTTTTTTTTTTTGGGAGGCTACATGTGCCATCTTACATAAATTGGAATAGATCCAGCGCACACCAAAGAATTTGAACTCAATCTTACAGTATGCCTATCAAAATGTAGTCAATGATAACTGAACATTTTATTAGGACACAAAAATGAAAAGATCACACATGCCAACACTGCAAAGAAAGGTTATCTCTTCCAGCATGTGTGCTAGCAGACATTTACAGAGCCTTGAGGAGAAAATGAACTTCAAATTAAAATGTCTATTTGATGCATTATCCTAATAGGGACGGATGGGAGAAGAGAACTCTATGGTGCTCTCATCCCTCAGCCTGGGGGGACAGACTTGGGGAGTTGTCATTACCAACTTAGCCCATCAAGATGAGCCTATTGGGAGGTGGATTCACAGAGATTGTCTGCTGTTTTGACAGGTGTCTGTGCTGGTTAATTTATCAGGCAATTACAGAATAAATGGAACTATCTTTACTTGGGTAACCTGATTGATCCTGCATGAAATTACACAACAAACGATTTCTTGTTAGAGTCAAGTATTGAGTATTGGGTCGAGTATTGAAAATAGGCTCAGAATAACAAAATAAACCAATTTGTTATCCACCTCAACAAAGTTTTGAAGCATAAAGGATGAGTACCCAATGATCCTGCCTTGTACGTGGGTTGCTCATTTCACAGAGACTGCTTGGCTTGTAAGCTGCATTTATTAACATTCAGTGTAACACTATGTCTACTATCTTGAATTAAAGAGCTTGTCCTCATGAAAAACCTTCCACCCCTTTTACAGGAGAGGAGTAGCACAATGTGACAGGAAGTAGTAAAATTAATATCTGACAAAGAATTGATAATGGCTTATGAAGACTGACAGCTTCGTATTGTCTCTGCACTTTTCAGCCTGTTCAGCACAGCCATTATCGATGGGCCAGACAGCAGACGGATAGGCAGCCTTTATGTACCCTATATAAAGTGTGACCCAGGAGCCAGGGCTTTCTGAAAGTGTGCCAACTTGGACATGCTTCCAGCAATAGTCATGCTTCTGCCAGCTGCATCATCTGTGCCTGCACAAAAGCATGCCCTTTGAAAAGCGCTCAACACACACAAATGCAACGATGCGTGGCGCACATGCATCAGTGTGCAAACGTGCATGCTCACTCTATTACGCTTTATTCACAGTTAGATACCCAATGAAAATGAATATCAGGGTTTTTTTTCTTGATTGGGAAATAAAATGAGGTTTCTTTTGAGTGGGCTTCACGATGCATTGTGAGAATTTTTAATTTTCCTCACAAGCCTGCACTTTCTTAAGACAGAAATCTTGCACAAACATTAAAAGCAGTGTAACAGTGAGCCTAATCTAAAAAGATTCAAGGTGAAATCTAAGCATGCAGCACCAAATGTGGCAGAAGCAACAGAGCTCATCTGTCCTCTAGCAAAAGACTCACTGTGAGTCATACCAAGTGCACACATCACTGTAGAGACACTCAATTATGATTCAAATCTCCATAACGGGGCAATAAAGCCATTTGTCATGTGACCATCTGCAGTGCATCTCCTCTGATTCTGCCTGAATATACTTAGTCTTTTCACACTGAAAAGAGGAAAGTGTGGAACGTGTGGATATATTAACGACAGCCTCAAATCTTAATCACCACACTATCGCTGCTGTGCCAGTGAATGAATTGCATTTTCTGTCAATTTTGTCCCTCCTGAAAATCTCCAGAAGCAGGGAGACAAATATAAAACCCTGCAGAGTCATGGACCAGGAGTCTTTGTTTTACCTGAGGTTATTCTGTTCAGATTTAAAACAATGTGTGAAGGGAGAGAGCAACACCAGTTTAGTCCCAGCACCATAATTATCGCCTGCTTTCGTCTCTCAGGGATGTTCATGGACAAGGGCCTCATAACAGGTGACAGAATGCCTGCCAGCCGCCCCCAGTTCCCCGCCCCCACCCCAGAATGGTGACTATTATAAACCAAAAACGTATGCTCTCAATATATATGCAAATGATGCTTGGTCCCAAGGTGAAGTTCGCAGAGCAGCAACGCCGCTTGCCTCTGTTTTGCTCATTTGCAAAAATGTTGGGAGTAACAAAGACCACAGGAAATTGAAAAATTGTTACTAAGTATTAGAAAAAGCAATCATTTTCCCCAGGCAGCCTAATCCCGTGGAAATTGATCTCACCTCTCTCCCTGACATGCACCGGTAGGAAAAACACATAAGAGGAAAATGCCTTTCTCAATGTTGCCTGATGGAAAATTTGTTTGGTTGCAGATTTCTTCATTTTATTCATAAAAGCACGCCTTATTTGGTGTCAGGGACCGGTCTCTTTGTTTGTCCCCTCGGCTGCAAACAGGTGTACTGAATCCTCAAAAAGAAAATGAGTAACTGGTGTGTAATTGTTTCCTAGACTTGCTGCTGATGCACACAGCTAGCTACCTGAATAACCTACAGTATCTGTGCTGCTTCTGCTGGGCCGCTCCATCCATGCTGCATGCATGCAAATCTTCCCATTTGTTGTCTAATTTTAAACAGACTGATACCATCTCACTAATGCATTTGCTCTTCCTTTTCGTGGAAGTACAAATTGGAAAAGACAGTCTATTAAGACAGTCTATTACCCACTGCTCTGACCTTCGCCATGAAACATAACGTGAAAAGACCCACAATGCCTTCATTTGAGGGAGGGAGGGGGTACGGTGGTGATTAATTAACCCAATTAATTTAGAATAAGATTATTTGAACAATTATTTTTAGATAACTCAGAGCAAGGTGTGATGATGACTATTATAATTACAGTTTAATTACAACACTAGAAAGTGAAAATACTTTACTATGAATACACTGGAAGTCTTTTGTACAATGTCCTGGGCCGTAGATGAAATTATAACTTCCTTTTGAAATATAAAAGAATGATTGGGAGATAATAGAACGATTAAGAATGAATCCACTGCCAGATCAAGCTCATTCCAAGTTAAGAGCAGGAGTTAAAATTATAGCATGTATTTTGATCGTGCTTTCAATTCTGTTTGCTGGTGCACAAAAGAAATTAGCTTACCCTTGGAAGCTGACACATTTGTTCTTAGTGGGTGACAGGAGAGCTCCTTACTGAGCATGATAGTGGGTAGCTGGTAGAGATTTCACATGGTTTATTGCTCCTACTTTCACCAGTGTTATTTATTGAACTGCCATCATGGCCCCTGCTCTCCACAGCCACTGAATCGCTCTGTGCCCCTCAGTACGAAAGAGGAATTTATGCCACATGAACAGCATACTGAGCTACAGTTTAAGTGTTATTAAGAAGCATCACTCATGCATAGGCTACTATTTACAGTAATACATTCACACATGCTGCGACTTCCTAATGAAGGCTCTTGAAGGAAAAATTATGATAGATTGTGTGGATGGCGTGAGGGAAGGAGAGAGCAGGGGAGAGAGGGGGGAAACTAGGTTTCAAGTATTCGACAGGCTAAATGAAGAACAAACGGGCACCATACAAGACAGTGAAGGAGAAAAGATTATCATCTGTAGATGAAAGAGAGAGGAGAGAGAGAGAGAGAGAGAGAGAGAGAGAGAGAGAGAGAGAGAGAGAGAGAGAGAGAGAGAGAGAGAGAGAGAGAGAGAGAGATGCTCATTCACTGCCACACAGCTGTCTTATTTGCAAGGTGTTGAGAAACCACTTTTTTTTTCAAGAGGATGAAAAGATTTTTCTGAAGCCAAAAGGGTCTGCTATCATTTTTGGGCAGCTTGAGCGGTAGAGATGTTATTAGCATAAATTATCTCCCCCACCAAAGAGATAGGAACATTGCCCTATTTACTGAACAGTTGCCCATGGACAACAAATGCACACACGCTCTGAGATGCATACAGGACAACAGGCAGACACAAGCCAAATAGGGCATGAGTGATACACTGAACTATCTGCCAACCAGCATTAGATACAGTATGGCAGGAGTAGCAGTTAAGGTCCATTTAGTCTTAATGTTGGCCTGGGAATCCACAATAAAATGTTAAATATTGTCTTCTCGACTTTCTTCAGTGTGCTCTATCTGATCAGCGTCTGTGTAAAAGGACAAAAAAATAAAAAATTGTCCGCCAAATACATTTCTTGTGAGAGAGTGAGAGATAAATGGTTGCCACAAAATGAAATGGCTGTAAATGAAAAAAGCAATATTTTTCAAATGAAATAAATACTTGTTGCATCTAGTAAGAATGCATGCTGTATCCATTTACTTTGTCAGCTGTTTAGTCTGTATCATCATCATCAGCTCACATCTTTCTAAAGCATACAACAGTATCCTAGCTGCTCAAAAAAAGCCTCATTGAAGTGACCCAGTAAGCAAGAGTGAGGTGAATTATAGATGTCTATGCCTAATGGACTCATAGCTTCTCTCCACCTAGCCCAACACTCAGTGAGACTTTATGTAAGCGGTGCTCCAGTATGAGACACTTAGGTTTTAGCTTTTATGCATCACAATCTCAATGCAAACTGTATTTTCAATTCAGTTTTCCTTCTTTCTTTTGAAATAATAATCTGAATTAGCTGGGGAATTAAGTCAAATGATTAAACGGGCTTCACGTGTCTGTAAATAGAGATAATAGATGTTCCTGTAGACGGGGTAATTTTCAGCGGCGTCTCTTGTGTAACAGTCTGGAGGAGGAACAAATCAAGTAGATTGACTTCATTCATTCGGCCGGCCAGGTCATCTCCATAACCCTGGAGGGCCATACAGGATGTTAATGAGGTTGAGATTGTATCACAGCCTCCCCCCTCCATCTGACCAGAGTGTAGCCCCGGCCCGAGCCGCGGCTACGGCATGGGAGGGTAAAAAACCATTCCTTCAGCCCAGGGGGGGTCAGTCGCTATGGTAACGTCCTGAGGCAGTGACCACATGTCAGAGGGAGTCTGGGGGCTGAACGTGGACTGGAGTAGGGGGAGGGAGAGGGGTGAGGGGTGGGGGTGGGGGTGGGGGTGGAGGGGTTGGGGTGGAAGAGAACCGGCAATGTGTTGCCTGCAACTTGATACATGCGACCTGTGAGATATTTCAATCACAGCATGTTCCCTTTCATTTGTAACATTTCACCTGTAACCCATAACCTGTAGCTATGCATTTTCACTTGTTGCACTCATTCATCAATTTGTTGTCGTTATGAAATACGATGGAATGGTGTGGAAATAAATTAGCGAATTATGTTAATGTTCTGAGCACCGGAAATTAATACAAAGCATCGTGCTGCAACGTATTGTGTGTGTACAAGATACAACCATGAGGGAGTGGTGAGAGGACGCTTCTGTTTCAAACACGCTGGTTGATGCTTTCTCTAGTTATGGGTGGCTTCCTCCATTATGTTGAGCTGCGATCAGCACCTAAATGTTTCCTCAGACCATCGTGAGTTTGAAATATTGATGTGTGTGTGCCATGTGTATACTTTAGAGAAGTGAACTGGCTGTGCTCCACTGCACTGTACAAAGGGCAGAATAATGAGGAGTGCTTCTGCCAGAGGTGAGCTGTAGTTCAGACAGAGTCAAACTGGAGGTTGGTTCAGCTGCTGGAAAAGCTCAATATCAGTCAAGGAAGGTTCATTGTCTATTTAACCTCCCTCTTCCCTGGTATAAGTTGGAAAAATAATTTAACAGCCACACAGCCTTTCTCTCATGAACAAATTATGATGGTTGCTGCAACCCAGACATGTTGACGTGAGAAGCTGATGTTGATGGCGGGAGGCTTGACGAATAGTAGTAGCATATAGAAAATAGCTGCAGTTAGATAATTAAATAGTTGCAATTAGATAGGATGTCTTAATGTGAAAACCTGCTACACAACATGACACATACAGAATATAATGTTCATGAAATAAGATACTTCATAAAAACAGCAGCCCCCTCACTGTAATCCATTATTTTAGACATATATGATGCACAGTTTTCCCCAGATCTTTCTTGTCCTTGTTCTGTACTATAAGTTTGGCTCGGTGACAGCAATGTGAACTTGTACTGTAATGTACAATCACATATGTGTGATAAATCCTGACCACATTGATTTAACACAGTTCCCTCTTGAAACCTGCCACATCCAAGTTGCAGGGTCACCATCAGTGGCAGGGATGATTTAGAGGGACCCAAGCCAGAAGGCACCTCTAAATGTCAAGATGAATCTATGGCTCCTCAACCAGATTCAACCACAATTTTGGGACCCTTATCAACATAGAATATGCAAATATCTGATATCAATCAAAAGATAAGCTTATCATCTCTGTCAAACAGGCACAAAGGTTGTGGGATCCCTTGGATTTACCCGCTCCCAGTCACCTCACAGATTTTCAATAATTCTCATCTGATTCTCATGTTCTTTCAAAGCTTAATGTGACTTCTATGAATGTGACTGATAAAAAAATCTAATTATGGGATATATAATATATTAAATAAAATAAAATATAATTGCTTCACAAAAGATGTAACTTCACCACATACTTATATGCGAGAAAGGTATTTTGAGTGTTGAAATCTATAAGGATGATTTCACTGATTTCACATTCACTTTTTAAAGAAAAAACAAATACTCTTAATTATCTATTCTATCACCATAGCAGAATTATGAACTATGTATTATTACATCTTACAAAGAGGATTATTTGAAAACATGAATTTGGCTTATTATGGCCAATTGTGTCTACCTAAAATGGAGAAAATTCAATTTCCTACTCCAATGCTTTACTCTTTCAGTCTAAACAATTACTTTAGCAGCACTATTACTGTTCAAAAATAGTGGTAGATTAGAATAGCATAGCATAGCATAGCATAGCATAGCATAGAATAGAATAGAATAGAATAGAATAGAATAGAATAGAATAGAATAGATCAGTTGGTAGCACATGGGACAACATAGATCTACACTGTGTTCTGATGTCTGCACCTTCCCCTATCAGGATCCGATGTTTCAACTTCAGCTATATCACAATATAATAGAAATAGAAGGATTAGTTTTACTTTTAAATAGTTTTGATTTATTTTAATTTTTGTTTTTCTATATAACAGTTAAAAACATAGGATTGCCACTATTCATGTTGAATCAAACAGGTATATAATTTGTGTTTCACTTGGGGAAAACTTCTCTATTGTCGTTTTATGAAAATTCCATAAGAATTTGTTTGTCTGTATAAATATTTTGCTTCCATTCATTTTAACAAGCAACAATGAACACTGAGTTAAAATGATATACATACACAATACAAGTCATAGTGAGCTAATGAGTCCAAACAAATACAAACCAACCCAGAGATATCTGGCCAATTTAGCGAGCACAAGTCTAATTCTAGATTTCACTCTAATCAAAAAAGATGTAATTAATTAATCAGATAATTCATTGCCACGCATGGCAGGACACACATCTGTGCTGTGGTAATGGGGAGGGAGAAACAAGCTGAGCGGTGCAGCACTATTACTTTCCCCCTAGCCTGTTCATCAGCAGTGCTGGAATCCAGTCCAGCTTTAAAAAGGTCCAGCACTCCCAGATGCTCAGATAGCCTGTATAGTGCGTGTGCTGCACTTGGCGTTTTCAGTATGCGAGCACAGTGCGGCGTGTCGACGGGATGGATGGATCTGAGCGGTGCGAGGGTGTCTGAGGTAACCGAGAGGACATGAGGGAGGCAGCGCCTGTACAAGGCAAACATAAACTGTGCCACTTCATCTGAAAACAATGGGGGACAGGACACTGAATGTGCTCTCATCCACGTCTCCATTGTCTGCCCTCCTCTTTTACTCCTCCTCCGAGCAGGGAGCATAAGCGGGGTGAAAGAGGGAGGGAGAGGGAGAGAGGAGGGAGAGAGGAGGGAGAGGGGGAGCAGCAGCGGGGGCAGTGGGGGTCTGGCTGTGTTCTTTCTCCTCTGTCTGTGTGCGAATGCACAGACGGTTCAGTAGTAATTTGATGTGTGTCCCCGGGGACATTTGATGGATTAAAGCTAAGCAGCTCCATTTCGCAGCACCACCTGATCTTCCACTGCCTGTGCCCCATATAAAGGCTGGCGTGATTGCTGATCTCAGCTAGTCTGACAGTCTCTCTCTCTCTCTCTCTCTCTCCCTCCTCTCTCTGTCTGTCTCCATCTCTTCTCTTTCTCGCTGGTCCCTTAAGCCTGCTGCATCACAGGAGCTATCCAGTGCTGAACAGGATCGTTTTTATTTTTTTTTTTTGGGGGGGAAAGCTGGGGGAGCCATAGAGTATCACACAGCATTGCCGTCAGCCTTGTTCTCCACTGGTTTCCATTTTCTTTCTTATCTTATGTTTTTGGCTGTTGTCTCCACATTATTCACAAGGATTACCGTCAAGCCAGCTCCGCTTGTGTGCTTTCTCAGAAGGTCTCTTATTTTTCTCTCATGCTTTTTTCTCAGCTCTGTGTTTTTATCCATTGAAACATGCCCCGTTCATTTTTGGTGAAGAAAATCAAGCTTGATGATTTCTCTTCGTCCAATGTGGCCACCTCTAATCATCATCACCACCTGGACGACTCGTTCACTTTTGCACGCTCCATCACAGACTCGGTGACCAGCCTGGGGGTTCGTCTCAGTGAGAATGGTGAGTTAACATGCCTCTGGTCTCAAAGATGTTTGCTAGCACCGCTGCCCTGTGGAAAAGCTCTGCTGCTGATTTCAGCATGTCTGACATTTCCACAGTTAACACAGAATGCATCCTCTTTTGTTTGTGTGTTAGGTGAAATTTCCTTGTGCCTCAGCCTGTAACATGTCCATAGTGTGTAAATTAACATGAGATGTGACACGTAGCCTGCTGATTTTTGCATCAATATCCCAAATAATCCCCACCAGCAGCACCCCACCCCCATCACCGCGCTCCCAGACTTTTGTTTTTTGACTCCAGTGAAGGACAGACACAATTCAGGTCACAGCGGCGGATTAGCTTATGTAAATAGGGAACAAAACGTGTCTCTAATCAGGAGAAGCTTCAGTTACGTATTTGTATGACTGCGCCAGCCCTGTGGTGGCCGGACATACAGGCTGACTCTATCTGCTCGTCATGCGGGCTAAAAAATTCATGAATATGAGAGATGAGTATCGGATGATACATTTGTCCTTAGCTGTTATTGTCCTTGAGTTCCCATCACAGTCCGAGCCTCCCTTGCCCCCCTCTTCCCATCCAACTGGAGCATGCACAGTCTCCCCACCCCCATCCCTCCGCTACATCTTTCTCTTCCTTCCGGGCATTTGAAAACTAGCAGGGGTTAGAGTTTCAGCCATGCAGGCCTATCGCCGCCACAAGAGACATCAACACACTGTACAGTACAGCCAGGAGGGAGGTGAGGAGCTGGGTTGAAGGGATCGAGAAGGGAAGGAGAAAAAGGAGACAAAAATGCTTGGGGCAGCATTGAGGGGGATCACGTGACGGAGGTTGTACAGTAAACATGAAGAAAGGCACATAGCTGCACTGTGGTCAACACACAGACTGAGGCACTAAGCTCCGGTCCGTGCTGAGAGGCGTCCTTCACTTTCACAGTCAGGTTTAAGCCTGCCGCTTCCATTTTGTGGCCATATTTAGAGGGCCAGATGTCTGTCTTTCTTTGTTGTGATTTGTTATGATATCGCCACAATAAGATAAGCTTCACAGTCCACGGCTAAATGATGAGATGATGCCCACCTGTTATTCAATCGCATTAATGCCAAGGATCAGTGAATTTTAGGTGATCAGCATTAGTGGTATTAACAAGCACATGGATGCATAGTTATTTGTGGTGAAAAGAGGCTGCATGGGTTTGTAAACAGTAATGGTTTGTTAAATTAAAAACAACTTACAGGCTGAACAATAGAAAATTATGACAAGAAATAAAAAATACATTTTTCTTTAAACATTTTTTGAAATGCATTTGTTATAGACTAGCATAGAATTATAGATATATTTACCAGGTTTATTTTTAACTTGGACTGAATGTTATTCAGCTTTAATGCCGTGCAATTTTAGATCATTATGATGGGAAATCTCTGTATTATTATTCTCACCCTCTATTGTTCCTGATTCTATTGTTCAAAACCATGATAAATAAGCATTATATAAAAAAAGAAGAAAAGAACGATAAGGCACTACATTAGCTTTGACAAAAGCCATTTAATTCACACAAAAGAATCTCCCTTTTCATGCTGAGTCAAAAAAAAGGCAAAATAAAAGAATTCTCAACATGGCTGAAATACCTAGCATCAGCACTTCTGCCGTGCCAAGAGATTTTCTTTCCCCCCATTGTGGAGACATTTGACTTGAGTGTCTGTCGAACAACAAAGAGGGGTGGCTGAGAGGGTCCATTAATTACATGCTTGCTTTGCATTAGAGAAATGAGTCTGTGAGCTGTAAAGGCTGATACAGCGCTAGTCCTAAATGATGAACTCCTTGTCTGACCTTGGGTAATTGAAACATATTATACAACTCCGCTTACACTGATACATTTTGCTGAAAAAAAAAAAATAATAATCTCAACAAAATAAGGGCCATATGGTCATATGGAGTGCAGATCTCCTTTAGCTACTGTATGTTCATGAAAGTCTGAATTAATCTTGGCTTGTGATATGGCTACAAATAATTGTTGAAGCTATGGTACTAAATTCAAGAATAATAGTAAGGATATACTTAATAAAATACTTGAATAAAATACAGATTATTATTTTATTTTTTCATTTTTTGAAAGAAAGTGTTGCTGGCTCCCTCACACAAAAAGCAGTCTGTGTGTTTGGAGTGTGTGTGAGTGTGTGTGAGTGTGTGTGCCTGGTGTCTCCCTGTCCCTGGGTGTCACGGTCATGCCTTTGACACGGTGGGCTGTGTGAGCAGAAACCCTTAGGGATGGAGATGGTGTAGTAAGAGAGCACTTCAATTGATTTCCTAATGACCTGCTTCTTGAAGGCACTTCAGCAGGCCTGCCGGTGTAGACAGGTGACCCTCTTCACAAACAATATGGGGATTTTGCTCCTCTGTAATGCCACGTATTAGATATCAGCTCAACTCTGTGCTCAAGTACACCGTGCTCAATAAACTATTATTGTGTGTCGCAGACACTTAATCGGTTCCTTACACTATTTCTATCCTCTCCTGCACTCGGCTGTTCTAACAGCTGTACTATTTTACAGATGATGGCCTATTGATCAGTGCAAAACTTTGAATTTCATTAAAAAGCAGTCAATACCTAATTTCCACTGCTTGCTGCACACAGTGCTTAGGAATGGCTTTTTTTCTGCAGTTATGCACTATTTCTCTCAGGGTAGGAATTGCACCACTTTTTACATTTGCACTCACATGTTCTTCCTATAGGATAGCAACCCTGGAGGTAAAGCACATTCAGAATTCATTCAGCTCCTGAGATTCACTACACAAGGATATATTGACTTCTGTTTAGATGCATTTAGCTGCCAGCAAGCCTATTAGCTCCTATGGCACTGCGCTGCTTCAGAAGGCAAAGAAAGACAGGAATGATGCCAACAAAAATATATCTCTCTGTAATCATGTACTGTATAGTTGTAGACGTTTAAATTGCTCATGGTATTTTGTGCTTTGCTGCATCATGCCTAAACCTGCTTGAACAAGCAGCATAAAACCCTACAGAATGTAACAAGTTGATCTGCTATCTACCCCACTATGTGCCAGAATATATTTCATTGCAATGAAACATCAGTGAATAATACAGAGAGCTCTCTCAAGTCAGAGGTGCAACCTGTTTAGAGGAGTGTTTTCTTATAACATAAACCTTTTGATTTGGAAAAAAAACAACAAACAAAACCCGTTCAGCAATAAAATACTTTCGAAAAATGATGCATGTCCTCAAATTCATTAACCATTTTTCAAAGTTCAGAGTTGAAACATAATGCTGTTCTGTGCCAGTGTCTTCTTACACAGAGTGTGCTGTCTGTTTGACTCATAATGCCAGAGCTCACAGAGCCTTAATTGAGCAAACAGGGAGATAGGCCGCAGCCACAGAGGACTGACATACCGTAGATGAAGAAAATCTTATCATGGGAAGGAGGTCTAATCAATGAGACTACTTTATGTAAGAGGGGCTTTAATGTGCGTCTCCTTTCACAGGAGAATTCTTTGATGAGCTATTATCTGTGCCTCAAATCCACTACTCATCCTCAACGTAATAGTGCAACCTTCCTAAAAGCAGCTGAGCACATCATGTTTTCCTGCATCACCGCGCTATTGTGTATACAACCTGTGTGATCTGGAAAAAATGCAATTTGTTCTGTGCTGCCATTATTCCATCATTCCACAAAGGGCAATCATCCAACATGATAATCATGTAATCACCACCATGTCACTGCGTCCTTATCCATCTCAACCGCTGGCCAACTGTAATTGCGTGCGTCTCTTCCCCAGGCTACATCCAGGATTACATCACGCCATCTGTATACCAGGGGGAGAAGAAGATGGAGCACAAGCTGGCTTCACCGGTGTCGGACCCCCTGTACACCCAGGTGAGCAGCGGAGGGGAGGAGTACTGCGACCCCGACCTGGAGCACCCCGACAGCCCGCAGTCCGGCATGACGGCCAGCGGCTTCTACAGCGGCGAATCGGAGGCCCTGACCGAGGGTTACACCATGGATGCCTTCTTCATCTCTGACGGGCGCTCGAGGCGGAAGGGAGAGGGCGAGAGTTGCGGGGGGAGCTCCAGAAGCAGCACTGCCACCGCTGCGGCCCAGGAGAGGGGAGCCGGCACGCCTCGCCACACCTGCAACGAGTGCGGCAAGACGTACGCCACCTCCTCCAACCTCAGCAGACATAAGCAGACGCACCGCAGCCTGGACAGCAAGATGGCCCGCAAGTGTCCCACCTGCGACAAAGTGTACGTGTCCATGCCTGCGTTAGCCATGCACATCCTCACCCACGACCTCAAGCACAAGTGTGACGTGTGCAGCAAGGCCTTCAGCCGACCGTGGCTCCTCCAGGGCCACATGCGCTCACACACGGGGGAGAAGCCCTTTGCCTGCGCCCACTGTGGCAAAGCCTTTGCTGACCGTTCAAACCTCCGCGCCCACATGCAAACACACTCTGCCTTCAAGCACTACAGATGCAAGCGCTGCAATAAGACCTTCGCTCTCAAGTCCTACCTGAACAAGCATTATGAGTCAGCTTGCTTCAAGGGCTCCGCAGACGAAGACGACTCTGGATCAGAAAACTAACTGCAAGAAGGAAGCAAAATTTTGAACCCCTGTTGTAGGTTCTCAACCAATAACCCTGTTCACTCTGCCCTCCATGCCTTTTTTCTTCCCTTTTTTTAGAAAGCAATATTTTCACTGAGATTACGTGAAGAAACTATAATGATTATGGCAAAGACAATTTCAAAAGATGCTGGATTTTTTCCCTGCACAGTAGCTAATCGTCCACAGAAACATACAATCAAACAACCTTCCCCCAAATAGAAACTGTAGATGTTAGTTGTACACAAATAACTAACAGGTGCACGCACGGATGTGCGCTTACACACACTACACACACACACAAACATGTACACACACACATACATGTACACACACACAAACACACACACACACACGCACATACATGTACACATACACATAAACTAATGCACACACACACACACACACGTGCGTGCATGCACACACACTTACACACACACATACACTTACACAATTATATATGAGGCCTGGCATGTGAATTTTTATCAATGACTATAATGATATTGATATCAATAGTAATAATATTTAGATTCCTGATATTTTATAGCAAATAGTACGGGAAAATGAAAAAAAAAAAACATAAAAAGGACTGTAACAGTGTTCTTTTGTTTTTTAGAGACAAAAATGACCTCTTGTATTTTTATGCTGCTTTTTATTTGCTAAGAATTGAATTCTTTTGCAACTGCCAACATGAACTTTTTATGAAAATGTGAACTATGACAGTATTTGCAAAAAAGGGAGATCATTTTAAAAGGTAAAAGACAAACCCCTTTTTCCACACCAATGTTTCAATTCAACGGATGTTATTTTTCTATTTGATTTTTCTAAATTTATTTTTTTGTGCTTATTATCCCTTGTTGATCAAAAGTATCTTTGTAACTGTGGGTATTCAAACAAGTTAAAAATTAGCTCGTTCTAGTGAATCACATAAGCTACACAAGCTCATAGGCCATAGGTCATTCAATCCAATTCTGAAAGAGCAGGTATTTTGATGTTAGGCAAGCCTGTTGAACAGGTTATCACTTACTCCGTCCAATCAAATTCATGTTCTCGCCCTGATATATTGACTTGGACAAAAACACTGGGAGCCAAACCAAATGATCTATCGTTATAAGTGCCATGTGCGGTGATCCTGTCTATAGCAATGAAAACTCTCGTTGTTCTTCCTCCACCATGGTGGCTTGCATGAACTCTGCTGCCTTTATGGTGCATCATCCAGTCTTAACAAGCAATCTTCCTCCACTGTTTGAGGTGCTCCCCCTCCTCCACTGATACCTCAGAGTGATGAAGGTATGGACTCACACCCTCAGTTACAAAGTGACAGTCAAATAATTCTGTTTGTCTGTTTGTACGTCGCTCAAAGCTCTGCCCATGGTTTAGATACATACCATCTATTTATCATGTAAATACTTTATTTATTTATTTATTTATTTATGTATTTATTTACCTTATTTTTTCAGTGTATTTATTGAAGACTTGTTTCTTAATTTATTATCATCTATTTATTTATTTATTTATTGTTTATAATTGAGTTTAAAAAAATGAACATCCATTGACCTTGTAAGATGCTGCTGATCTTCAAAGAAAATGTTTATATGCATGAAACTGTAGAGAGTCCGAGGGACTTAGTTTTTTAAAGAGGAACAATGTACAGTACCAGTGGTAGAGTACTTCAAACAAATGAATGCAGATGACTTTTGTTTCACGGCAATAACTTTACTGGCACGGCAATTGACATGTATAACAATCATAGCTGTCCTGTTTTCAGTCTATTTAGGGCAATAAAATGAAACAATGAAAATGAAACACTAAAATATTCTCCATTTTGCTGTTTCCAAAAAGAGAAGTCCACTGCCTCCTCATGATTGAAGATTTCTAGCCCCTTTGTCTTCAAATCTCAGGCAATAATTCCCAGAGATGGCAGACCTTGATGTGCTTGTAGATATTCCCCCCAAAAATATAACATTACCCATTTGTAAATTCGCAGCTTGCTAAACTTAGAGAATAGTATAATGTAGGTGTAATCTAGTTACACTAAGTTTTCAAAGGTGGATAAGCAATAATAATAGTGATGCAGTATATATGAGCAAGTCTCAATCCTTTTTACAGTGTAACAGATTCCAAAACTGATAGAAGTGTTGGGGAAAACGTGTGCTGAATAGACCCAATTTGAGAAGAAAGCTTTTATTTTTTTACTATTTTTTTTAACGCCTCTTTTGTTTTAAAGAGCAACCAGCTAAAAAAAAAAACAACTAATCTCTCCTGGCAGCTGAAGGGAAGGTATGGTTTGACTGAATTGCTGGAAGGACAAGTATTACACAACAGGATGACAATAATTCTCATTTAGGGCACTGACATAATAGGGCATTTAAATCAAATTAAAGTCAAAGTCACCGCTGCTTTCAAATCATGCTGCTTGGCTTAAAACAGCTAAGTCGGTCTCAGATGTGTTAAAGGAGAAAATCCCACTGAGATAACAGAATGATTGGCCGTTAGGGGTTAGATGTAGTTTTAACCAGCGCTAACGGGAATGATCTTGACGCAGACTGTCCTGGTAGAGAAAGTTTTCATGATTGTCGTAATAAAAACGATGCACTGTAATGCACTTCCAACTCCCCCATCATTTGTCCCCGCTCCGCATCCCTCACCGCCCGTCCGCATCCCACTGTCTCTAAACAGACGCACGGAGCAGGAGAAGTGCTGAAGTGGGATTGGCGGAGGGTGGCGGAGTGTGGGAGGATAACAGGTGTTTGCAGACAGACTGCAGATAGGGAGCGTAATTGAGTCGGTGAGCGACCTCCAAGGGGAAGGTCAAGCACCAGCAGGCAAATGCACTGTCAGCGATTTGCATATTCTAAATGGATGACACAGTCACAGTAATGGTGAGCTTGTCTTTAAAAAAAAAAAAAAAAGCTGGGGAGAAAAGAGAAAATAGGAGTTTCCGGTCCATCCATCCTTCCCTTTCTATTCCACCATCATCCTGTCAATGGAAGCCTAAGTGCTACAGTTGAATCGCTGCATGAGAGCAACCGAACCACCTGTCTCCTCATTAGCTTGCAGTGCACACATGGCTCGGCACGTCGCTTTATGTTTGCATTATACAACTTTCTATTGAGGCAGAATCATTATTTCCTATAGAGTGGTTTTGTTTTTTTTGCTTTATTTTACTGTGTGAGAGGGATCTATATCCAAAAAGCTGGGGACTGTGATTTAATAATGCAGAAAAACATTGAGATCATCACAAACTCCCGGAAATATAGGTTGAACAAGCTTGTATCTAAAACTGGCAGTATTACCAGATTGTCCACACAGAAAATAGTAATTACAGAAAAGGAGGCACAACTTGATTCTGAACTTAGATATAGGGAAACATTGTTCCTCTTTGATTATTTTGTAAATATATTTGTAAATATATCACAGCAATAATATGACAATGCATGTAGACATTTAATTGCTCTTTTTTATTCATGTTGTCTTTTTAAAAAAAAGACAAATACAGGTACCAATTGCAGTCTGGGTGGCAATGTGAATCAGGGAGTGTCTTGATTAAAAGCTATCTGTTGTAAGTTACCAACAAAACTTCAAACTCTGTGTATTCTGAAAGATTTGACCATGTTCTGTATAATTTTCTGTTCTTGTTTTCTTTTATTTATGTGCCCGGCTTGGCTGCGCAATGAAAAGTGCCAAAAAGTATGATTTCCATGACAAAAGCCTTCAACATATGGTTGGCTGCTTGAAACCTTCCATATGGTCCTCAAAAAAAAAAAAAACTGATTTAGATTTTCCACTTTCTTTCTCACTCTCTCTCTCTTTATCTTTCTATCTCTCTGTTCCAGCTGAGTATGAAGAAACTTAAGCCATGATTGCTGAGGGGTGTTTTGGTTTATCTTGTTCTGCTACAATTAATAATGATGACAACAATAACAATGATAAAGTTAATAAAAACAATAGCACAAGTAACCTACAAGTCCATTTTTATTTCTTATGAAATATTCACTGGACTTTCAAAGGATATTTTGTTTTTATTTAGTATTTTATTATGCCAGGATAGATATTTTGGAGATTATGTTATCACTGCTCAAGGACATACACACACACACACACACACACACACACACACACACACACACACACACACACACACACACACACACACACACAAGATTATGCTATCACTGCTCAAGGAAACACACACTCTCTCTCTCTCTCTCACACACTCACACACACACACACACACACACACACACACACACACACACACACACACACACACACCTGCAGATGTTGTTTGACAGAGCAGAACCAGGCCAGCCTGCTATTCCATCTACTGCATACATTTTTTATACATTTTTTATTTTTATTTATTTATATATTTTTTGCACATCTATCCAACACATAGCTGACAATGTTAAATATGGAATCTGTTTTGAATAGACCTTACTCAACATTAATTCATGAAGTAATTATAGTTATGATAATAATGTGCCATCAGCTGTAGCTTCCTCTCTCAGTGTTTGATGGATTTTAGGAGCTTTATTATCAATTTGCTAACTTATAATTTCAGTTCTTCGAATCTACAACAATTTCAGTGCCAATAACCATTCTTTTTCACAGCGCCTGTCTTCAGCTGAAGAGAACAGGAATGGTTGGATTCATTGACAATACCAATAAAGCTTTGAATAAGACTTCCTGAGATGTAGGGTAATATCAAAAGCAGAGGCATCTGTTCCAGTACTATTAAGCCCTTCCTGACCATTAAATTTTAATGGAACATTGATTTTATGCTGGAACTACTCTTTCTGAGTGACTCAAAAGCCAGAGAAAATTATGGAACAAAATAAAAATGAATCATGGCAGAGGACAGGGATTATTATTCTGGGGCTTTTCTTGATTGGTTTCCAGGGAATATACAACACTTGAATTCAATCGCTTGTGTCCTTCAGTGTCCTCCAGCAGCGCAGCAGCAGTATAATGAGACAGCAGGCTGAGCAAGGACTCGGAAACAAGACTCTTTGCTGCACATTACTCTCCTCCCATCCAACTGCAGGAAAGTGGTGAATGCCACGACTGTAGCTACAAGCCTCCTCGCAGGTCCAATCAGTAAAAGTAAACAAACAAACAAATAAATACATACATATATTGACAAATCTGTATTCGCCGACATGTTGCCCCCTTTTGAGAGTCAAACGCTAAGTTTACACCGAGTGTGTGTGGGTGCAGACTGGAGCGCACTACACCACACTCAGCACAACAGCAGCTCACTGTGTTGCAGATGAGGATGCTCCAGACCGTACATCAACATTCATGTGAGCTGCTCACTGAAAGTTTAGCGTGGCAGATGTTGCCCCTTATCAGATTTTATGATGAAAGTAAATAACTGATTTCATTACATGCCAATGGACTGTAAAATGGGGACCCATGGAATCCAATTACATCACCCTTGGGTGTGCTGCGTGTGTAACAAGAGCAGCTATGAGTGATCAGCGCCGGGACACAGGCAGGGGGACCGTGGCCCTGCATACATATCCCTGCATCACTCTGCTGCATGACAGCCATCGCCACCCACCATCACACACACTCAGGGAAACATAAAGTAAATTATTGAAAACTAACCTGCAAAATTGAGCGCGGTACACTCTCACTTCAAAGAGACTGACCTGAGAGCGCCTTCATCTTTTAAGTGACTGTCAGGGAGGAAAATCAGTCTTCTGATGGAGTAAGGGGCACCACAAGGTTACTGCACAAATCTGCATTCAGCACCAGGTATAGGGCTATTAAACAACACACAGACAGGAGGATGAGATCCAAACCCATCTGTCATTATCGCCTTATTTACTGGTAAACACTATTTATTCACACTCTGCTCTGGTGCCCAGCACAAAGAAATTCCCTCTATTGTTGAGATTATGGGCAGGAAAACTAATAAGGAGAAGCATTATCTTCCTAATGCGTGCTGCTGTCCAAATCAGATTCACTGGTGAAAGTGAGTATTTTAATTGCAATCAGTGTCTGTCTGTTGCTCACACTTGACGCAATACACAACATGACATCTTTGTAATTAAAAGAAAAACTATCAGTACTGAATCCAACAGTCTTTGAACTGGTGTGGGCTCTTGCTCTGACCCTATGCATCCATCTGGCGCCATCTGTTGGCTGATCACCTACTGTCAGCTCACATCGTAAACAATGAAACAATAAAACAAGCTCAGTACCCTTTGTTCATTGATGACACTGTCATCAGCTAAATTGGATGCTTTAACTGGAGGCAAAGTTATGATGTAGGCAATTTAATTTTCAAAATGGAAACTTCATCTCCATCTCCATCTTAACCTGCAGCTCCATCTCCACGCAGTCTACTCATTATAACCAACCTGCATGCTTTCTGACCAAAGTCACTCTCAACACGAGGCTGGTAACACCAGTTGGTTCAATCAGTCAAGGCCAACCAACTGTAACTTCCCCTTTAAGAGCTAACAGTTTGTCTTTTCACATTCTGCATCACAGGAGAGAGATGCTCATTAAAGCGCCTCCATTCCTCACTGTTTCATCAAGTGAGACTGCCAAGCTCTTTAACTCAGTGTTCTTGATGTTTGTGCTGTTTGTGTAAAACCCATCTGTTTCCTCCTCTCTCTGTTGGCAGAGGGTCCACCTCATCCGTATGCTTCTCTTTTTGAAGTCATGTCAAAATCATATTTTTATGCATCTAAGATATCCAACTTGTCATCAGCACTCAGGGAAAAAGTCAAAAAGGGCGCTCCTTAAATAGATACTTTTTTTCTTAATGTACAATAAATGCAGTAACAAGGAAAATAGACAAATGAATTACAGATAAAATAGTTACGAGGTGTTTATAATCTGTTTTAGGGGGAAATACACACTATTTTCAGGATTCCTGAGTGGCTTGTTATGTTGATACCCAAGCTGAAATATATAGTTGAAAAACTGTTAGAAATTTAGTCGTGTTTTTTTTTTTATGTTAACTTACTGTAAGCGTAAAGAAAGACTACAGCATTGCGAGCTTAATCCACATATAAATAACCACTCTCCAAAGAACCACTTGTACTCTCTCCGGATGAGGTTGGGCGAGCAAATTCATTTCAAGGCAAGGAAGATCATTAAACAGAAATCCCATTCTGGGCAGCTGTACTGGAAGGAGATAGCGATGAAAATAATTTCAAAGGTTTAGGCAGCGAGAGCCACCAGTGAATAATCAACATCACTGAACAAATCAGTCACATATTCAGCTGCAAACACAGCAACATCCGCTGCTGCTAAACCGTGTCATGATTTCAGACACATTCATCTATCACAAAGCTGGTTTGAAGACTGAAAATCACCGTTAGAATAATTATCACTTTAAAAGCATGTCAATGTGTTAAAAAAAAAGAAGGTATAAATAAATATAGCTCACTTCCCTGTCGGGGAGCTGGCAGGTAATTTTCTCCAGCTGCTCTAAGTGTGACAATCCCACGGGGACTGAAATCTAATATTAACAGCAAATCATTATGTGGGAACTGTTCTTCCATGACCTGCCGCTGTACCTGTGTGACTAACTCAATCTAAGTAATTGAGATATGTTAGCAACTAGAATACAGTCCTGCTGTGACAGCCGAGGGTCACACAGAGTGTAGTGGGACTCCAAATACACCTCAGCACTGCAGATCATTTACATGTCTATATGGTTTGATTGACATGGTCCGCTCTCTTCATGTGATGCTCTTTTGGCGGTTTGTGATGTAGTGGCTTTTGATTGACAGCAAAGCATCGCCTTGAATATGGCATTGTAAAAAGAAGTGAATGCCCAGGAGGGATATGTCACCATACATATTTACCATCGTTATTCATACGGAAATACCAAGTCATGCAGCCAGGTGCACAGTTTATGAGCAAATTATAGTGTTATTCGATTTTTTTTTTTTTGTTGTTGGCTTTTTACACCATAACCTATTGCAATTAGCTGAATTGCTCTCTCAGAAAAAAGCTAAAAATTTAAAGTGGCTTTCAATGCTTAACTGTTCTGGGAAAATTATGAACCAGATTGCTGCTGCTACTGCTGAGTAACTGTCATTATAATAACGATGCTAAAAAGTTGATTATATTCACTGCAGCAGCCAGATTACAAGGTGTATTTTGTTCAGTTTTATTCTACAAAGCTATATTATGTACTGTTACCATTGTTAATGATTACACACTATATATAGACCTCCTGCATATTGCAACTGATCCCCGTGTGACCAATTAATCAACATAAAAGGCGCTGCCACTGTAGTTCAAAGTATTTGTAATAATTCAATATAATGGTCTGCCTCTCCTGTCCAAGAAATCATTTTTAATTGTCTCATTAGAAGATGCTGTAGCAGTGGATTGGAGAAAACAACAATAGTTCTGTTTCCACTCTACTGCCGCAGATCTTTGAAGCTTTCCACTTACCTGTGCAAAGCTCTGAGCCCAGACGTCCTTTTTGTAACCACAGCAACCTGGCTGGCTCTTTGAAATCTACAAAAATAGCATATTACCAAGTGCTCTTTGAAGGAGGAAGCCTAATATCATGCAACACTCAACAATACAAAACATTCACCTCATTAAAAATTATTGTCACCAAAGGATTCTGAGCTTGTAGCAGTTCTTTTCAACTGTACGACTAATTGCTGGAATGAATTTTAATGAGAGATAGTTTGGCCATGATATGAATAGGCTATCTTGCAGAGGGTGCGCTATCCAAAGGGTAGGCCATGCAGCTTGGGGAAAGTTGATGTTAACTAGGTTTGTTTTGTTTGGATCACTATAACTCATCAGCCACCTGCAATACTTTACAGGCCTGTTTGCATGTAAGAAGCAGGAGACCTGTGACTGATAATGACACTGTAATCTACAATACAACAGCAGGAATGTGGTTCTTACTGGTTCGCACAACAAGACCGAACAGAAAGAGAACAGTTATGTTATATGCTAACAAAACAAATAAGACATGTGTTCCCTTACTTTAGATGGAAAAAAAAAATTCTTTGAGTTCTTGGAGTGCAGAGACCAGACAGGCCAACTAGGGAGAGATGGCGGGCGGGGCGCGATGATGGACAGCGCGGAAGAGCCAATGAAAAGCTTCCTGTGAAAAAAAAAACACAAAACATTACGCACGTTTCATTTCCGCGTTCAAACTCGCGTCAGGGAAGTGAAGAAATAAACACACACGACACTAAGCAACACTAAGCACTGTAGGGAAATGTTTCGGTTGTTTCACGGTACAAAAACCCGAGTGAACCTGTCAGCTTTTTCCCCTAAAAGCCCGTCCATGTCTACGCAGTCCGGTCCGGCCGTTAAAAACAGCGACAACAGGTCGGTTCACTCCGATGGCGTTGAAGAGGTTCACAACGTCCCAATGCATGTCATTACAAGGCCGATCCCTCCTGTACTGGACGAGCACAAAGTTCAGAGCCTTATGAACACAATAAAGGTAAAACATATATACATATTTACTGTTTTGTCGGTGTGTTTGAAGACAGCTCTGTTAACCTATAGAGAGGTGGCTGTAGTTAAAAATGACATTAAAGAGAGACGAGCTCTAATAGGAAGAGATAGTACCTGCCTGGTCTACAATGATGATGTGGAAAATTACTGTTATATTCCTACAGGGTCACATAGTGTGTCTGTTGTAGGCCTAATCTAAACTATGAGTTTATAGTTACCTTGTATTTGGCTGTTATTATTTTTTTTTTATCTCATGGTATCATTATAAAATGTCTGTAATATTCAGGAACATAGGTGGTATTTTTATCTCCTATGATATCACTATAGTATTCCTATAATATTCCTGTAGGAACATAGAGTGTATCTGTGATACACTAGTTAGCATTCTATAGTATTCCTGTAGAGACTTGCAGTGTGTCTGTGTTATTTGTGTAGTATCTTTCTATGAAGAGCAAAGAGATGGCTTCCTTTGATGAGAAGTAATTCAGTTTTGTGAAGTATCTGTGACCACCAGTCAAAAAAGATCAATACTGGCACATCTTAATGATGAATAATGATGAAATAATGAATGAAATTCAGGTAGAAGAAAAAAGCATGTATCCTTCTCAAAGATAGTATCCTTCTAAAATTGATTATAGTTCTTTTTCATAAGAGATTTTAAAGTGGCAATAAAGATAGAGGCTCGAACAGATAGTTACATTTGTCATTTTACACATCAGATTCCAGTGGGTTGTTATCATGCATGTTGCTCATCATTTCCACAGCAACACATTTCTTTTGAATGAGACACTTGCCTAATGCTCCATGCACCTATGAATTAATTGACATTGATCTTTTCCTCCAGGAGACAGCAGACATCAACACCGTTCCTCCGATCGATGTCCTCTGGATCAAAGGTAGAGAAGGGGGAAATTACTACTACTCTTTTGGAGGCTGTCACAGGTTCGCTGCGTACCAGAGGCTGAACATGACAACGATCCCAGCCAAGATCTTCAAATCAAACATCTCAGACCTTAGGACCTACTTGGGTGCCTCGACGCCTGATCTGCTGTGAAGCAGCAGTAGTCTGGGTTGTTTAACCGACATGCTCAGGTAGCTCACGCCTGTTGAAGTTAGACTGCATTTGTATTTCGTAAGTGGGTAAATTTATATTTTCCCTTTAGGAGTGATGATTCAATTGCAGCTGATGACTGCAGAGCAAAGTGTGCACCAGCAGGGGGAAATGTAACTCTTTAGTTATTGTACACAAGACACTTTCCTGTTTAGGAAGCTGCAGCTGAAGGCACATTATTATCAGAACTATAATTACTTCATGAATTAATATTGAGTAAGGTCTATTCAGAACAGATCCCATATTTAACATTGTCCTTTATGTATCGGATAGATACTGTGCAAAAATGTAAAGAAAAATGTATGCAGTAGATGGAATAGCAGGCTGGCCTGGTTCTGCTGTCAGCCAACATCTGCAGGTGTGTGTGTGTGTGTGTGTGTGTGTGTGTGTGTGTGTGTGTGTGTGTGTGTGTGTGTGTTTGTGTAAGTTTCACATTTTACCAAGTAAGTGTTTGTCATTCCCTTGTACATAAAAAGTAACTTAAATTTTCAATTTCCTGCCGTTATTCTCTTCTGCATGTGGCTGAAAACTTAATGAATGAATCATTGGCTTGATCAGACTTCATTGCCATTTCCTATAATAGATGTAATATTTACATTGCCATAGGAATATAGTTGAGTGGCACAAAACGGGGAGAAGGTTTGTGCATTTTGTGCCACTTTCCAAGTGTCCAACAGTTGCTTATAATGCTGCCTTCAGGTGCTCCTTGAGCTCCTGCTTCTGAGTACTGAGGTTTTAAATTGTAAAGTTGTAAATACAACTTTGCACATTCAAGTTCTATTTGTCTGAAATTATATCAAAATGGATCCTGTAACGAAAGTGTTTTGGTGGCAGCTTTATGTCAGAAATCAAGCAGCACAGACCTACTTCTGCACAACAAAAATGAGTGACAACTAAAAGTTAAACAGAGTGAAAATAGAAACCTATAACAATGCTAATAATTTACATAAATAACAAACAATTACATATAGCAACAAAATGCAGTACTTTCAACATCTCTGCAGCTCAGAGTATCATAGAAAACTCCCACTTTCCCAGCGGTATTTACCACTTTGTTGGGTCGTTCATGCTCACTCCACTTATAATTGCGATGTTTTCAACAGGCAGCATAATGTAAAGGAGCCTATAGATAGACCAGATGGGTTGTAGGAGGGGTCAGGTGTCATGAGAACACAGTGCCGGGATCAGGCTGACTGGGAAAAGACTGTCTTCACTCCATGTTACAGTACGGGCTATTTTGAGACAGGCGTTGGAGTCTTGCCCCTTCCTCCCATCATCAGTCTTACCCAGCCGCCGTCTGTAAAAAGGATGCCTCATGTTAACCTTCCAACCCCTTCCAGATTGTGTTTTGCCCAACTAAAGAGGAGAATGAGAAGCAGTCTTTCCTCTGGGATGGCAGGGCTGAGGGTGAATTCATAAGAAAACCCCCCTTCTAAAACAAGACCTTTTCTCTCACATCCTTGCTCTTGACTGACAGGGTGAATGACATCAGGTAGAATTTAATTACATACACATTGTTGTAAATAGGCCACATTGTGATATGCTTGACCAATGCATGGCGCTGCAGTCCTTGACGCATTTATTTAAGAGAACGCATTCCAGTACAATACATTGCACAGATATTGGCCCTTTGCATTCCTTAATCATGCCAAAACTTAATGCGGTGTCCTGCAGGTGCGATGAAGAATCTTATTAAGTGAATGCATCACTGTGGAGTATTTTACATAATAGTCTGTTTGTTGGTGCAGACCTTGAGACTGGCCTTGCTTACTAAATCAGTCGGCTCCCCTGCCTGCATCATAGAGGAAGGAACTGCAGCAGAGCAGAATAATACCAGGTAAACTATACATCGCAGGTCATTACGCAGAGACGAGGCCTTTCCTACATCAGTACCCTCACAATGCGAGCACCGACCCGCCTGATGGCGTCCCTCTGTGGCCATCGAGGAAGTGAGGGGAGACCCGGGGCAGTCTTTACCGGCGAGGCCCTGAAGGACTGTAAATTTCTCCAATGAATCGTCGCGTGTGAGAAGATTTCCTGTGGCTCCCTCACTGTCTGGAAGTAACCATATCCTCAAAGGGTTTTTGACACGCAAAACCGGTATGAAAAAAAAAAACACTGCACCTGTTACTTTGGGGAGCCGTTTCCATGGGTGGTGCTCTACGCTTCATCTTTGAGGATTTAAACGGATCAAGGGGGTTTAGGGGCCAAGAAGAGGAAGTGTTTCAGGTCATTTTTGATAAATGGTTTATTGCCATGTCACACTCCTGCCCTCTGTGCTTTGTGCCATTTGGAATTGTTTTGTTCAATGATGACTTTCGCCAGACTAACTTATGCTGAGTTCAGTTACCGTTTATTTGTGTAGTTGTAATTATTAAAGCTCAGAGACATGGCAGACCTTCAGCGAAAGGTCTTTTTTTAAGGATTTATTGGGCAGGTTAGGATTGTAACCTAGGATGTATGCACTTCATCCAACTGAGCCTTTATTTTTCTTACAGTTTTTGCAAATAGGCTTATAAAGGAGCGAACAACGTGTCCATAGAAAGAGCTTTACCCTCTTTTTGTCTCTCTGTCACTGGTGGGTCTGTAACGTGATCCAGTACAGTGGCGGAATAAAACTACCAAGATCTTACCAAGCCCTACCTAGGGGTGTTTAAACGCACCCTTGATCCTTGCTCCCCTGTAGAGTCTGTCTAAATTTAAAACGAAAGCTGGAAAGTGATCTCTGGTTAGCCAGCTCACCCATTTGTTCCACTTGGGGAGGCATTACAGCCGCAGTCCTTTTGAAGGAGGTTGGGCGTAGGTGTTTGAGGAGATGATGTCTTCTCACAGCTCCCTATCCGGAATTCCATCAGACTACCGGCCGCTACAGGCGTGTAATTTGCGCCAGATTTGCAATGCTGTACTCAACCTCCGACCTCCCTGCTGCACAGAGACGCATTGTGCACCAACCTCCCCACCTCTGGTTAACACAACTCTATGTAGCTTGATGTGATTTTTTTTTCATTTGTCATGCCCCCACAACTTGTATTAGATGTGTAATTCAGATTTGATCAGCATAGACAATAGGTCTTCATTTAAAATACAGTTATTGTAAATTATAAGTGATAACCTTTCGCTATCATACACTACCAGTCAAAAGTTTGAACACACCACATTTTTCTTTATTTACTATTAGTAAAGACATCAAAACTATAAAATAACACAAATGGTATTATGTAGTGACCAAAAAAGTTAAACAAATCAAAACTATCTTATATTTTAGATTCTTTAAAAGTAGCCGCCCTTTGCCTTGATGGAAAGGCAAAGGCTTTGGAGAGAAATTCATATATAGGCATCAACTTCACGATTTATGTTTGTCTAAGAAACAAATTTCAAGCATTTAAGCATAAGCCTTTAGGTCAAAATGGCTTTAAGAGAATGAAAACCAGAACATTCACTCAGGTGTGTCCAAACTTTTGACTGGTAGTACATACATACATGTATATATCGTACCACATTTATTGTATTCTTTGTTTTAACGGTACAGCTAAATAAAACTTTAAGAAAAGACATAAAACATTTTGTCTGTGAATAGGCCTCTGTCTCTCTCACAAGTTTCCCCTGACCCGTCGGAGGATGGTTCAGCGGGACTCAGTACGGGACGCTCTCCTCTGAAATATGCAGTGGCACAGACATGGCAGACAGCTTTCCGCTCTGCGCTCCGCGGCTCAGACAGAGCTGCTGTTCTCAGCGCTCTCTGAAGCAAAACAACACAGGACTCTGCGGGTGGCGAAGCCAACAGGCTGTTGCCTCATCACTATGGATGAATGGCAGCACTTCTTCCGGATGAGCATAAGAGCCTTCCAAAATCCCATGAAATATGAGTGTTGTTCTAAGAAAGCGTGGCTTAACCTTCCATGACTCAGTCCCAAGTCAACATGCTCATACACATACACTTACACACACACACACAGAGAGAGAGAGAGAGAGAGAGAGAAACTTACTGCTTAAGGCATACACAGGCTCACACAGCCCAAATATAGGCTACAAACAAACACAATGATAAATTCTGACTAAGCCTCCATGTGTCATGGTATGGGTGTTAACCATATGGCCACTGAAGCTATACAACATAATTTACTGACTGATAGTTAGAGAGAATAACACTTGTTAACCCCATCCAGTGCCTATAAGGTCTGCTTTATGTAAAATTGCATGTCATTGCTGGGATATTGGATATCACAACACAGAGATAGACAAATTAAAAGTTGTATCATTTTATAGAGATCTTGCGTAGTTTCAGCAGTGCAGTTTGTTAATAAAAATAATGTTAGTAAATGTTTTGTATTTGTATGGAGTTAAATCTCTCTGGATAATTGTTTGCAAGTCCACACATTCACGCAGCCTTTGCCACGTCAGATTCCTGTGTTTGGTTCAGGTCCTTTGAAAGACCTCAGTGCTGCTTCACCAACCAGTCTGGGTGTCTGACAGCATTGTTGATGCAGCTGAGGTACATTGAAGTGGTTGGATGAGCCGGTGGCTGCGGCTGGAGGGGACGTGTGTCGGACTTGGTCTCTGGTGACGTGGCTGTTAGACGTTAGGAGGTTCTAAATCAGCCATTTGCCCTTCCACTTTGTTTTTTCAAACCCGGACCAACAAGAAAATAAATCCTTGCCATTCCAGGATCACTCCTGGACATCTGCTCAGTGTTTATTTACTCACACTTCACTTTCTCCCTCTGCCTAACCTATGCTGCTCAGCATGAGGCAAGGGCAGCTACTGATACATGAACATAGGAAGATTTAGATATAACAAGTATATAGAAACTCCAGGAAATATCAATTCTACAATGTAAGTTTTGTCAGCATTCAGTAAAAGAGAGCCTAGGTCAATATGTTGCTGTGCATTAGTGGCAGAAAAAGGTAAATTGGGCTTCCTGAAAAGATATTCAAAGATACAAAGAACAGAAGTGAACTTACATTTGAGACTTGACAGTTTCCATTGGAAATTTGAGAGTTGACAATACAAACATAATCACATGCACTTCAATACACCAAGCGCCTGAGTAATTGCAAAATTGTTATGAAATTGATTTAACTCGTATCCTCAGGTTGTTTTAATCAAGGTGACAATGAAGGAATGAGTGGCAAGCTGATATTATAGCTATTTATTATGGAAAAAGCGCCATTTTGCGCCTTGACTATATGGCCCAGTTAAAATCAAGGTAAACAAACCTCAGCGGGTGGCAGCACCATAAACATGTCAAGCAAACACAAGGTAACTGTCGGAAAGCAATTAAAAACCAACACTTCTCTTTCTTTATGGGATTAAAATTAAAATACCCTAGATGAGAATTTTGCAAGTTTATAATCATGCATCTGACTTTTAATTGATATCATGAATTAGGCGAGAGGAGTCCTGCAGCTACAGCTAGGCCTATATACAGTAGGTAGCTATATCTCGCTGAAATGGGTGAAATAAGCAAGACAGAATTAATTTCTCTCTCCAAAAATGAAACCATAAAACCTATAAACATAAAATAATAATTAGTTTATATAAGCGTGCTGATTATTGATATTTAATTACCCACACGAAAAATCACTAGGCCTATTATGTTTCTTTAATTTTCCTACAGGGGCTTAGGCTACTTTCGTTGTGATAATTGTAGTATAGGTGCATATCCTTCTAAATTGTCTAGGATTGCTATAGCCTAGTTCTTTTTATGAGGGTAGACTCCTTTTGGCAACTCCTCCCATCCAGCTATAAGAGTCCAGCTGACCAGGTAGTCCGGGTCCATTCGTTCAACAGGCCAAAGAAAGTCGACTCCTGACTGATGAGAGGTCGGTCAGTTATATCAGAACCGTCGTGGATTATTTTCAGCGGTTCTGTGCAGCCTTCGTTCAATACTGAGATGGCTCTATAGGGTTAGACCTAGAGGACTGATTTTACAGAGAGGATTTCTGCAGTTATTTCGGGCTAGGATCGGCAAACTTTTGATGATGACTTTCGCCATGCTGCGGCCTATGGCGACGCACTTGATCTACTCGGACCTCAGCATGATGTCCGAGGATGATGAAAACCGCAGCGAGAGCGACGGCAGCTCGGATCAAAGTTACGGAGTTTGTTCGACCACCGAAAAACGACGAAGGCTTTCACGAAAATCGGAAGGAAGCAACGTTGTGATTATAAAACAGAGAAACGCAGCTAATGCCCGGGAGAGAGACCGGACCCAAAGTGTCAACACTGCTTTCACGGCACTTCGGACTCTGATTCCCACCGAGCCGGTGGACAGAAAGCTGTCGAAGATCGAAACTCTTCGCTTGGCGTCCAGCTACATTTCCCACTTGGCCAACGTGCTTCTTCTGGGAGACGGCGGCAGCGGTGATGGACAGCCGTGTCTCGGTGCTGTCTATGCGCAAGGAGAGAGCGGCGCAAAGCAGCCGCGGACCATCTGCACCTTCTGTTTGAGCAACCAGAGGAAAGGGGTAATTACTGCTATTTAGATCATATATTCAACCAAACAGCCCAAAGCCCCAGTGCAGCTTAAATACAATTGATGTATTCAAATATGCTAAATATGACGCAGTGGCTGGTTATTGGCATGAAATAGGCCAATCATCTCTGAGACCAGACACTATTTGTTGGTTTTGATCATGTTTTATAGGGGTGTAGTGTCTCGTGCAGTATCTGTTTACCTTTTAGTCATACCCATTGTTATTGTACTCTATTATTTTGTCTTGCGTGTGTGTGCGTAAAAAGCACTTTTACGCACTGTCTCTCATGACGCACGCCTTCCTCACACAGCTGTAGATGGTTATCGCTATAACCTCTTTACTAAGAAGTTCACACTACTATAGTGCACAACGTAACGCAATAACATACAGCATAACTCAGCATCCTTTTGGAATGTGATACATCAAATACTAGTGAGCTAGCTCATGGTTCCTTGTTACCTTAAAAATATAACGATGCGCTTGTCAATGGGTAGTAATTTGTATAAATTATCTTGAAATGATTTATTAGATATGCTGTCATTGCCTAGAAAAGAAATCTGTTGAAGTCTGGGGCAGATAAATTAAATATGCTTAAATAAAAAATTATAAAAATGCTGAATCTGTCATTTTGTATGACTAATTGATTTCCATTTCTTTTTTCCAGATAAAGGATGGCAAAGACTGTTTAAAAATGCGAGGGCTGGGCTCCCTGCGAATGAGACGCTGATTGAAGACCAGTGAATGATCAGCAACCTGAAAATCCTCATAGACTTTCTCAGGGAAGAATCAAAGCTGGTTTAACAGAGCGCGCGCGCACAGACACACACGCACACACACACACACACACAAACACACTTGCTGGATAAAATAACGGAACCAAAGAGACTATTTATACTTGAGTGAGAAATTTGAGCCTTTCAAAAATGCAGTGCATTTGTTTAGAGTTTATGACTTTTTGGAGCATGAATGCAAAAGTTTAAAATAAAATATATTTTTATCAAAATGAAAGCTGATTTTCTTCCTGGCTCTTGATTATTTTTGATGAAATAAAGTTTATCTCACGTTGACAAGAAATCACCTGTAACACTATAGTAAGTTTGTTGACAACTGAAGAAATACTTTTAAAAGCAAATGAAGTTTTAGCCTTGTCTGAACATATTTCTGATTTATGTGGTTACAGTGGGATGTGAATGGAAAGCTACATGACTATATAAAAGAGACTATAAGAAAAAATAGAAGAAAAAGAACAAAATGAGATGTGCTGTCTTTTTGGGATCAAAAAGTATAGCATCTATTGAGACCTCCTCTATTTCTGCTAGTACTGCTGGTAGCTATATAAGGAAGGGTGCTGTTATTTTATAACAAGCAGTTCAGAGCATGCAGTGAAAAAAAAGAGACTGGTCCCCACCCAAACACTTGACTACTTCAGCTCTTATGAAGACAACGTGTAAAGTTTCTTTTTGTTCGACAGCCTAATGCTCAATTAATATCTTTATCTTCAGCTCCATTTGCAAACATCGATCCTCCATATCACCAAATTAGAAATGTGAAATGGCTTTTATGTGACAACACCCACCACCCGCCCACACACACACACACACACACACACACACACACACACACACACACACACACACACACACACATTCCATTCCATTGTTTCCAATAGCGTTGCCAAGAAGTTGTTTATGAAGCCCGTGGAGCCACAGCAAAGGGTCAGGGTTTCTGGTGTCATTGACTGGTGTATTTTTTGCAAATCTCACGGTTGCTGTTTTTTGAAGTCTGTTATCGATTAGTCACGGCAAATAGTAGCCCTCACTCTGCTCGGAGCCCCCTACACAGCTGTTGGTATGTCAAAGGGATAAATCACTGCTGTGGGCCCAATGGACAGGGAGAGATGGGGTGAGAGGTCAGAGGTCATGGTGGAGCACAGAAGTGAAACCCTGCTGACATCTAATGATGGAGACTGATGCTGATATAATTCTGGTGTCGATTGTGAAAATACTTTCTATAATTTCAGGATACTGTATCTTATTAGTAGATAAGGTTTGATTTGTAGAGTTCACACATCTGCACTTCCCAGGTTCACTTTCACCTGAGCATCATGATTCATAATACAGACTGGCTGGATCATGATTACATGTTTATTGTATCTAGTAAAACATTTGGCAGTGACATTTTTGCAATCTTACATATCCATAAATAATTGCATTTTGTTTTCTAATTTATTAAACATTTATTCACTAACAATATGACCCTTTGCAGGATGCAGAAAAGGTTTTTCATTTTCTACTGTATTTGCTATATTCTCTTGCAACACAGTCTCCATAGCAAAGAACCAACTTAGACCAAAATGTTTCATAACTAGTCAATTGAAATTGGGCTGCTAAGCAAAAGCAATCCAGTCTCCATGGGGCTCTTTCTTTCTTTCTTCTCCAGTCAGAAAAAGCCCCTGTAGTGATCGGTCTAACAGGCAGACTGTGGCTCAGACACACAGACAGTTGAGACCAGCGCTCACAAGTTCCTGTCTGGGATCACTTTGAATCAGATTGCAGACTTAGTCCTGAAAATGACAGAGGAAGGCTCCCTGGTGACAGGGGAGGCGATATGGAAAGTGAATTTCAAGGCAGTTAAAGGTGCTTGCTGGGGTCCCTCCCCCCCCTCCCCCCCCTCCCCCCCTCCCCACCTGCCCTGTCAGGCTAATTAGAATTTGCTGTGCTAAGTCCTTCATGCTCAGGCCCAGGCCTCCTGGAATGGCTCCCTGAGGTTCCCCCCGGCAGGAAGATGTCACGGAGGCACAGGAAGGGAAAACACGCACGGCCGACCCCTCTGAGCTCCTCTCTGTGCGGCAGGCTTTGGGTCAGCGCCAGTCTTGACATCATCCGGCGCTGGGACCCAGATGTACGGCTCTCTGGTGGTACTTCCAGAGCGAGTGCCAGAACGAAACTGAGTTTTCAACAAATTCGGAGGGAGACTTTTTCCAAGATGACAGGTAGAAATTGATGACAGAGACCATAAGAAGCGAAGGGGAGAAAAGCAAAGGCAGCAAATAAGGTCACTGTGGATCTGTTTAACATGTCTGACAGGCAAGGATATGGATCCACCTGGGGGACGGCTGCAAACGTTTATACTTTACTACTTCACTTTGGTGAGTTTTTTTTCTTCCTCGGAAGCTTGCATCTCCCAGCTGCCCAAAGAGATTTTTGTGCCGGAAGAATTTCAGCGGGGGTGAAATGAAGCTAGACGGCGGTTCCACCTCCCCCTGCCACTTCTATGACCCGAGATGAAAAATGGCCTACATGTGTGCTCTATTGTTTGTGGAAGATGGAAAATACAAAACAAAAGGAGAGGAAACCCTCGTTACTTGTGTCTTTATTTCTCTTTTACTTCTTGTCTTATTTTAGCTGGATGAAAATGTGACAGCAACAACTTTCTTTATGATTTTCAGGAGATATGACTACATCATCTGGATCAGAGATGGTTGCAGTTCTATATAATAAAGTTTAGTTTGTCTTGAGCTGTCATACAGCAGCTCAAGGCTATATTCTACATCTTAGTGACATGACAGATTAAGGTTTTAGTTTTCTTGTTTCTAGCTTTTGGAGAGTTATTCATGCACAAATATCAAACAAATTGTCATTGAGTAGTATGCCTATTCCCCTTTAATGACTTATTAGGTGATACAAATAAATAACTTTTGTACAAGTAAAGCATACAGAAGTAGAAAAGGGAAAATTTACGATGCACCTGGTGAGGAATAGCACTATAAAAAAAACCTGAACTTAAAAGCCATCTTTATATAGTAAACACAAATCATTGCTCTGTCAGCACTGGTTGCTCAAACGTGTTCCTACCCTCACCTTACCCCAAAAAAAAGGAAAAACTAAAATAGATGATCCAGAAAAGGGAAGGAAGTCAAACGTTTTTTCAACATCATGTGGGAGCGCAGCCCTGATTCCCAGATGGGTGCTTACCTTCAGCGTTTTGTAGCCCAGAGAGTCTTTCTAAAGAGCTCTTTATGGAAACAAACCTGCACATGGGGTAATATTTTAATAGCATCCTCTCTCAGCTTGAAGCAAAGTCTATTTCACCACGTTTCAAACGCTCATTGACTGGGGAGATGGCCCCCTCACTCAGCCTGCATGTCAAATATATTAATGGCTGTGAGACACTTGGTGTTTCTCCCTGTCCTGAGACTTGGATACCCTGCTTCCGACCGTACATGACCGCTTTTCCAGAGGAGGAGGAGGAGGAGGAGGAAGTCTGCCTGACCATCAGCTGAGGTTCTGTGGGGAGAAGAGCCTGTCTGAGGAGCAGGTTGCGTCTGAGGCCATTCTCCCAAACATACAGGAACAATTGTTTTCCTGTGCCAGAGAGTTTGGCAGGGCCTGGAGACAGGGGAGGATGATGGAGGGCTGTGCATGGATAGTGAATGGAGGAGGGTGGAGGGAGAGAGGGAGGGGGTGTTCAGAGAATAGAGGAACTCCCAGAGAAGAAATTATGGAACAATGCAGACCATCGTAACGCAACTCTGTTCTGGTGCAGGCTTGGACGACCCGCCCAGCACTCAGCAGCCTGCCAAAGCCCAGAGGCAGAGGTGAGAATCCAGTAATAGTGACTCAAAGGCTTTGCTTCCTTAAACAAACAATTGAACAATGTGATTCAGCCCTATGGCCGCAATTCCTTCACAAAAGCAGGAACGCTTTTAGCCGAATGCAGCAGTCTTGTAACAATCAACAGCATCCTAAGAACAACTGTATTACCCAGATCAAACATGTTGCATGGATTCAAGAAAAATAATCATAAACTCAAAGAATATGAAAATGAGAATTGACATCAAGACCATGTGTTGCTGTGTGTGTTTATTTGTGTGTTATGCATGAGTGAGATGTGTGTACATTAAGGTTAGACCAAGATATCAGTTTGCCGAAATATCGGTTTGCCGATATATCAGGCCGATATTGCCCTTTTACTGAATATTGGATATCGACCAGTCAGTGCTGATATGATGGAGGTTCCTCAGCTGCATAATAACAGTCTGCAAACCTGCAATGAAAATTTATTTTTGCACATTTCATTTATTAATGTGCACGTTCATTAATGTATTTTGTAAAGTAATTCTTTATTTTAAGGCGGTAATGTATCACAGTCTCCCCTACTATGGTCACCCTGCCTTACAGAGCGGCTAACCTTAAAAAAATGTCATTAGTCTGGGTTTCAATGGAGAGGTTTACTGTCACATGATGGTTTTAGTGTTGTTTCTGTTTCTTTTCCATACGGCTAAAAATACAATTCTAGGAGAAACGCTGAATTTTGTAATTTTTGGCATGAAAATTATCAAATTTAAAAACATTGAGAAGTGACTTAAAATATCGTCTATCAGCCACTTCAGTGCAGAAAGATTGGTATTGGTATCTGCCTTATCGGTCAAAGCGTAGTAAACAGACTGCACAGACTTCATGGGAAAGTCTCCCTGCACTGGGCCTAAGGGAGAGATGGCGGAACCATTGGGACATTTCATTTCAACACAAGAGCAAACAGTCAGAGGATTTCCTCAATCAGAGGCTGCAGAGTGTGCAATGAACAACCTCGCTGACAGAAACATGGAGACCTACACTTGCAGCTGGGCATGCTAACAACCTCTGGGATTTACTGTAGTATGCAACACACTGTAGCTACAATATAGAGAGTCAGAACCAAACAGACACGTACATGCACACACCACACACGTGCATTTACTCACATATTTCAAACCATCAGAGAATTGCAACTTTGATGACTAAGGATTCTTCCAAGCTAATCTCAACCTAACGTGGACGATTTTCAGACGAGGTTTGTCCAATCAATGACCTTCAATACTATTTTTTTATTTATTTTCCTGAGTATAACACATACTTTGCATCAACTGTAAAATTCCCTTGTGCTTGATTAAAGTGTGTTTTACTGACCACAACACTGGGACACCTGGACATTTGCATGGCCTAACAAGTGAAAAATAATTTTGAAAATGTGTCACAAGCATCGCCACAAAGATAATGGAGAACACATTTACTGGATTATGTAGAAATGTGGAGTATCATACTTTTCTGTCTGCAATTGCTCACTGTTGACTGTTCTAAAGCTAAAAACACTCACAGCTGCAGTTACCGGCTTGCAATAGGAAGTGGCCAAGCATCCTCATTTCCACTGATGTTATTTGGTCCTCAATAACTTTCTACCTCCCTGCTGCTCATTGTGTCAGCTGCTGCTGAATGAGGCATTGTTTAATCCAGATGGTGGAATCCAAAGACCTCACTCTTCCCTTTTCCATAAAGCCAGTCTCCTATTAATAACCATATATCTGCCTCCTTTGTCAACAAGAGCGACACATACAAATAATATGGTTGAAGGGAGACAATGGGGAGTTCCCTGGGATGAAAACAACAGGATAAGCCAGCCTCTGGTGTGTGTTTGATGTGAGCCTGCTGACTGCTCTGTGTAAGACAGTCAGTCTTGGAGAGTCTTCTGGAAGAGACCCACTGACCTGCTGCTGCTGTATGGAAGTGACCCGCACCTCAAACACATTTTCCACATTTTATAGTCCTAATATAGACTATTTGATAATGAGTTAATAATACAGTAATGATGCACTGTTCACAAACAGGCGTAGCAACTACGACCACCACATGGTGGCATATTTCCCCCAAAAAAAGAAACTGAATGCATCTTATTGTGAAATACCTTGTTGAACTTAAATATGCCCCTTCACAGGAAATCCTACTTCCATTTCTGTAAAAGTGAAATCAATCTTCAGTCAGCTCACGCAAGCGACAGATGAACTGTAAAAGATGTCCAAGATTGTTTTGTTCATTGAGGTGAGTAGACTTGGAGTAATTAAAATTCATGTTTTATTGACAATTCGATCATATAACAAACAAAAGTTGTTTAACGTAATGTACTTGTTTAAACCAGAGACCGTGTCAGTGACATGATATACTCTGATGTGTGTTTTATGCTGCCAAAACACTGTGGTTTGTTTCTCTCAGCTGCTGTTGGTGCATTCAGCAACACAGAATCTGATACAAATCCAAGAAGACTGCAATGAAGATGTTTCTCTGCAGTGTCCAGGTATCAACGGCACCAACTTCCGTGCAGTGACATGGTATAAGGTCAGTCATGTCCAGGCAGAAATATACTGTTTGTCTTATTATTTTGGTAACACTTTCTATGACGCCCATGTCTATAATGCATTATAAACATACTTATAATGTGTTATAATCTTCTTATAGCACTGTATAATTACAGTTATAAGCACTCATAATATTCATAATGCTTTATAACAATAATCATAACACATTATAAAACATTTTATAATGACTCAAGTATCATAGTATCATATGTCAAGTATCATAATACTTCATAATTGCTGGTCACTCACAGACATTTTTTGCAAGGATCATAGTGTATTATAATTCTCATAGTTGCATTATAATCACTGTTATAATGCATTATAATGTGATTATAAGTTACTCTAAGTGGTCATTGGGTGCTTTAAGTTAAGTAATGAAATTCCTGAGGTATAGGCAGATATAATACATTACAAGCTGGTTATAAGTCACTATAAGTGGTCATTCTTTGCTTTAAGTAAAGTGAAAAAAATATAATTAAATCTATGCAAGAATAACACAATTTTTTTTTTAAATTAATTTATTTGTTTAATGGCTCATAACAGAAATTGAGTTCTCCAATTTGACACAGCTTTTTCATGATGAACAACTGAATGATGGACATTTACATTTCACTAATGTAATGTTTCCCCCAAAAAACTCACTCTAAAGACTCAATTGACTCAATTTATAGATAATAACTGAAACAATTCTACTTTACCTGGAGCTGTATATTTTACTTTTATGTAAATGTTTGATCAACAAACGTGACTCCTTAAAAAAAACTTGGTAAGTCTCAACTTTCAACCTTTAAGAGATAAGGGAGAGAGAGAGAGAGAGAGAGAGCACATTCACAGTGAAGTGGCGAAGGGTAACAACTCATCATCAGATTTCATCAGTATTATAATGCATTATAACAGTGATTATAATGCATTATAAAATTATTATAATGTATTACCACTATGAGAATTATCCTTGCAAAAAAATGTCTGTGAGTAACCAGCAATTATGAAGTATTATGATACTTGACCTTATAAGTCATTATAAAATGTTTTATGATGTGTTATGATTATTGTTATAAGGCATTATGACTATTTATGAGTGCTTATAACTATAGTTATACAGTGCTATAAGCAGATTATAACGCATTATAAGTATGTTTATAATGCATTATAGACATGGGCGTCATAGAAAGTATTACCATTATTTTTTTTTTCACTTTGTGTGTCACTAGCTTTCATTTAATTTGATTTATTATTGTGAAAAAAGCTGCCATCATCCATGTTATTTTTCACTTTGAACAGGTCATCAACCAGAAAGAAGTTGGCATCATCAGGAAGAGTGCCAATAGGATCCAGTACTTTAACTTCTCTCGAACCGCCAGATTTGGACAGGACCACAGTCTGTTACTCCCCAGTCTGATACCTGGAGACTCGGGGACCTACGAGTGTAGCATCGGTGCAAATGTAGGGGGAAAAAACTTAAACACCAAAATCATCCTCACTGTTCCAGGTGCGTTTATTACTGTTACCACCATCCTTGGCAAAATATATACATTTTCAATGAGAGGATTATACCAGATAAGGTCAGCTTTTTCATATCTTGGCTCTTCATTTCTAATGCTACAGTGACAAGGAGACAGCTACATAGGAAACAGTGTATTTTCCTCCTTATTTTAAGAACAGTTTGCAGTATATTTTGTACATGGTATGTCTTTTTCCAGGTGCCAAAGTACTTGAGCACAAAAAAAACATATTAAGTAATCATTGTTAATATGTCATCAAAATTCTTGACATGCAATGGCTTTAGCAAGTTTCCATCCTTTAAACACCAACAAACTGTAACTTATTTCCAGGTGCTTTTTCAGTCAGTGATACAACCTAACTGCCTTTCAGTGTTTCCCTACATAAGAACTAAGCTGTGGATTACATTCTGCTCTAAATGACTCTGGTGTTTTATGGATCATATGGACAAATACCTGTAAGTGTTTGAGAAACCATCAAGTCCCTGCTAACGAGTTTCAAGATGGAAATCTCCTTACTAGTAGTTTCTCTTGAGTAATTTGCCCACACAGTTCAGGAGGAATAAATGACTGAAAGGACAAAGTGACTGTGAATGATGCCTGTAATGAAGCTCCATCACAGGAGCTTGATTCTTTTTTGCGTGGGTTGATACTTTAGACCTTTTTTGATTGAGCATGTATTGCATGACACCACCTTAATAATAACAAGCAGAATGTGGATGACAGCTGCTGTCTCATACAGACACACTACTGAAATAAAATGAGTTTAGTTTGCTTGTAGACTAATTCCAATATGATTGGTCACATTGGCCATTGTTGGCTTCTCTGATCGGACATTGATTCTTTATGATGAAGGCTATGAGAGCAAACACGCATTTCACTTTCAACAAAGGTTTTCCTTCTTCTATATTCACCAAGTATGGCTGAATATTTCCTTCTTTTAGACCAATCAATCACCCAAAAGCATAATCAAGAGTTTTTTGGTGTTTATTGATTGCAAACTCCTAGAAGTCATTGCATGTTGACAATTTTTGACAACACACTAAAAATTAGTACTTTATTTGACATAATCTTTATCCGTCCGATAGACAAAGCAAATTAGATTTGTTTTGTTGCTCATATGAGGAAATAATCTATGAACATAATTTTAACCCCATTTTCACAGTTTGAGTCTGCAAACAGCAGCACAGGCACAACGTGCAGAACTGCAACATCAAACAGCATGTCAGACTTGTGAAGCCCACTCTTGCTTGCATCCATCTGCTCCAACACGCAATATTTTCCTTTCCTTTGTGACATTTTGAAGTTTTCCATACATAGCTTACCTATTCACCAGCTTTCTAAATCTCTCTGACAAAATTATTGCTATATGAAAGTAAAAAATCCGGAATTTCAGTATGGAAAATTGTAAAAGCTGTCAGCTATTTAAAGACTTTTACTCTGAAAAGCATGTTTGAGACTAGAATCATCTGTATTTTTGAAACAGTGAGATGCAAATATCAGATAATTTTTAATTTGTAGCAGTCTGGACTGAAGCTCTTCATATGTACACTTATTTGTTTCCTATCTTTTTGTTTTGTGTTATTCTTCTACAGACTGTGTGACCCAGGCTTACCGGACAACAGTGGCAGATAAACTGAACATCACTTATACCAGCAGCTGCCCCATGCACACTAAAGAGCTGCCAGTCATGTGGAGCATTATAGGCTTCTTGTTAATAGGCCTCGCCAAAATTGCTTTATCTCTAATCACCATTGGGGTAAATCAATATAATTTATCTGATTGCACTACATGGTTTTGTTCTGGTTATGAAATAATCCTGGTCTCATAGTTTGGTGGGCTGTCCCACAGTTTAAAACATTGTATTTCAAAATATATTCGTATATAAATATGATCTGGTGTGTTATTATCAAATTCTAGTTTATGCTACATGAAAAGTAAAATCAGCAGTTGGCACACAGACAGACTTTTTTATTGGTTGTTTTGTTTTTATTGATGAGACAAACATAGAACAAGTTGCAATGCAGTATTAATGTATACTATATTCTGTAGATGAGCTATGCCGTCATCAGTGTGGGTGCTAATAACAGTTCCACTGAACCAGGTGTAGGCGAGCTCACTCAAAGTTTCTCATGCTCTGAGGTGCCGTTTCCTCTTAAAGGGGCCTCTCTCCACTTCCAGGGTAATTTTGTGGGCAGCCATTTTCCAAGTAAACAGTGTGCTTATGCTTTTTTTTTTTTTGGTAATCATTCAGGTCGTTCGAGCCATTCGCATCAAGTCCTCCAGACGACAACAGCAGAGGTGGCGAAGCTGACTGTAACACCTCCTGTTTGAAAACATCAGGGATGCTGTAAATACTGTAACTACAGGAGCAAATGCTGCAACATAAATGTGTCTCAGCTGAAAATCAGCTGAGATGACTATATTTTATTGTATTTTTATTTATTTTCTTTTACTTGTTTACGTTTTTGTAAGTGCATACAGTATTTGGTGTAACAGTAGGAGAACAGAATTGCATTCTCTGGCAAAGCCCAGTATGTGGAAACATGTCACACTGCCTATTCTGCACTGAAGAGGTCAGTTCAACTAAAATTAGGTCGGAGTTTGTCATAAAGAAACAAAAATAAGAGGATGTAATGTGTGCAGACAGAGGAACAATCACTGTCACACTCATTACATCACACACACACAAACTGCTTCAGAACAGCCAGCTATTATTAAGGCTCAAAACTTAAATATATTTTGTGTATATTGATGATGTTGTGATGTTCAACAGCATGATTTAAATTACAAAGTGCAGTGATGGGAATTCTCTTGGTGTGTTTCATTATGCTATTGTTAAATGTATACAAATTGCTTTGGTTTGTCTTTTATGGTGAAAATGGCTTGTGGTTTTCATACCATGTGCTACACCTAAGGTTCCTGTCGTGAATGTAGTCCAAAAGGAAATGACAGCACTCAAGAAACAGTGTCACTTTGCAGTTCTATTTTGCCGCTACAATATCAGTAATATATCCTTTTAATCTCAACAAGAATCGTTATCAGTAATTCCACAGTTTCTTCTTTGATTGACACATTAAGTCCTCTTGAGGTTAAACAGTAAAAGTAAAAGTCAACTATTTTCTGTGTGCTCTCAAGCCTGTATTGACTTTTCTCTGTTGGGGGTGTAAAGACACCCAGTTGCGTTAGATAGCATCCTGCTGAGGGCGACACACATCGACAGTAACATGCACTGATCACACAGGAGTGAACTTGACCTCCTCTGGTTTCCAACTTCAGAATAATGTATGAAATACATTATATGGAGCACTGCCTATTGCGAGTATCGATTTGAGACCACATGAGAAGGTGAGGCGGTTCGCCGAGGGGAACTCCTTTTGAAAAAATGTGCACAGATCACCACCTGCTGGCAATTCTTTAGATAACGCTGGCACAGTCAGACAAAATCAAACATCACCTCCATCATCAGGACTTATGTAACAGGATGATTTTCAAAAAGAGAACAGGGGGCAGCGGTAACCTCCAGGTTAGAGAAGTGGGCTTGTGGCTGGAAGGTCGCTGCTTCAAATCCATAGACCATCTGGGGTAAATGTGTTTGGGGAAAGTGAGTCAGTGACACTCTCTCCTCCCTCAAAATACTGTTACGGTGCCATTGAGCAAGGCACTGAACCCCCCAACTCCTCCAGTGGAGCTACAAGGTGTGAATGTGTGTAACTGTGAATGTGAAGCTGTGAGTTGCTTAACTTTTTCAGGATAAATGAAGGTTAGAAAATTAATCAAAAGGAAGATAAAGGTAATCCTTGCACAATATCACACAAGAGACTATTGTGAGGAAAGATGAGCTCTTTATTCAGGTAGTAATTATAATTAGGGCAATTCATACAGGTTAATTGAAGGGCTTCCCTAACTAAGCATTAGGCACTTTGCAGTAGTGCAGACAATATTAAAATCTCTGACAGAGCTGAAGAGCTGGTTATTCATATAAAAATCGATCATGGACCAAAATGATATTTACTATCTTGTTGCTATGCGAGACGTGTAAATAATTACTTTGGTGGCAAAAATTTCAGAAATCCAGTCCCAGTTTGGCTGCATGTCCTGCGGCTATAATATTGTGGAGGAATTACCTTTCTATTATGTGCTGAAATTCACTCATGCTGGTATTAATGCAGTCTGACAGCAGGTCAGATACAATGAATCATTACATCAACTACGTTTTTTCATCATCGTCTATTTGCAACTCATACTTTACTTCAGAATTGAATGTTTTGACAAAATAACTTTCTTGTGAATATCTTGAATTATACTGGAGCACAAATTCACATTTTAAAATGATTAAACATCTTCATTTGAATCTACCTCTTCGCGGCAGCTTTGTTTGATATATTTGAAATCCTTGTAGTCTAACACTAAAATTATAAGCTATAATCTTGGCTTGTGACATAGTTCACAAAACAAACAGAAGCCTGATTGTACACAAACCAACCCACCCAACAACAGTTGCAGTAAGTAAGAGAATATTGATTCTTTTGCACATATAGTGCACACTGTGCATAGCCTGGGTGTGATCTGTATTAGGATTAGTTGTGTCTGTTTCTGGGTTTAATCTCTATATATCACATAAGACATACATTTTCAACAACTTTTCAGTATTTAGGGTTAGGGTTTAGGGTTTGTCTTTACAATGGAAACTACATCCCCTAGTGAAACAGCACAGGATTTCCTTGAAGGTTTTGCGCATCTCCATACTGCGGAAGGCATAGATGACGGGGTCAATAACAGAGTTGCACATGATGAGGACCAAGTAGGTGGTGAAATGAGACATGTAGCACACACAGTAGGGGTTGTTGGGGCAGGCGATGAGGAGGATCAGGTGGAGGAAGAAGGGTGCCCAGCAGCAGACAAAGACCCCGAGGAGGATGGTGATGGTGACGGCTCCCTTCATGCAGGTCCGCTGGGGCACCACATCCTCCGCAGGCAGGGCAGCGATGCGCTTGATGTGCAGCCTGGCCAGAAGGAACATGTGCATGTAGAGTGTTGCCATAAGCACCAGCATGGTAAAAAACATGGTGATAAGACACACTATGACCGTCTTGCTCTTGGAGTAGACTATGAAGACTATACCGCAGACCACACAGCCCAACCAGATGCTCCCTATGGCCAGAAGAGCTCGCTGGACTGTCACGATGCTGTGGTAGCGCAGAGCGTAGAAGATGGTCACGTAGCGCTCAACGGCGATGGCCAGCAGGTTGCAGATGGAGGCAACCAGGGAGATGCAAATCATGGAGTCGAAGAAGTTGTCCATGAGCTCGATGAAGTGGTCGCCCACAACTAGGAGGTGGTCGTTCAGGGCGGCGATGACAACCGTCTCCAAAGAGTTGGAGACACTCACCAACATGTCAGCAGCGGCGAGGCTGCACAAGAAGAAGTACATGGGGGAGTGGAGGTTCTTGTTCTTCACCACTGCAGAGATGACCAGAATGTTCTCCAGGAGGCTGACGATCCCCAGCGTCAGAAACACCTCCGCCTGGATCTGGACCTGCTGGCACAGGCCAGGAGCCGTGCGGTTCCCCGGTGAAGCTTTACCGTCTGCAGGCTCCCCGGTGTCATTGAGGCGAAGCTCTCCCCGCAGAGGCTGTCGGTAGGAGTTATTCATCAGGTGAAGGTTTTGAAAAGAGCAATGTCGGGATGCTGCGGTGAGTCAGATGCACCCCACAGCTTCTCCTTTATGTCCTGTCTCCAGTGATCCTGTGCTGCTGGTCCTGGTCCTCACGTCCTCGGAGAAGACCCAGACTCAGAGGAGGGTGGATGTCTGCTCTCTTTTGAGCCTTGTGTGACCCTTTACGCAAGCAAGCACCCCCCCTCATCAATCTGAACACAAGGAACAAGCTCATCCAATGAGCTGTATGAATAAACAGAGCATGCGTAGGTACACAATACACACACATACATACCATGCATATGCATACAAAGACCCACAAACACACACACAAGCAAAGACAAAGCAAAACCAGAGAAATCTAAAATGTATAGGCCTACATGGGATGAAAATCGGTGGGATTCCTTTGATCTGACCTGAAATGAAAGACACAAAAAAGACACTTTGTTGTAAATGAAAGTCAGGCTTTTCTATTTTCTTTATTTTGAATTTAATGTTGGGTTATTCCACAAAAATGAGACAAACCAGCGCAATTGTTGTTTTTAATACGTAGGTCAACCTGCAAATGAGCAAATGTTCACTTCACCTGATTAAATACCAAATCAATCACCCTAATTGTATTTGACTGCCTACATGGAGAGGAAAACAAAAAACACCCAGTCAATGGCAAGACTTATATTGAATTGATTGGTGTATGACATTTTCATGTGTAGCGACAAAGGCGCAAATAAGGACAGAGAGTGTGGAGTGAACATTTTCTGGATCATGACCTGGGATTTACCTGCAAAGAAATAAAGCACAAGGAGTGAAAGAAGCTTTCATGACTTCATACTTTCTGCTGAATAAACAAACCCTCAATATTTCCTTCAACATAACAGTCTGAATTTGATAGTTCAATTATAAAATCCTGTTTACATCCTTTAGATGGAGAAGGAAGGGCTCATTCCCCAGAGAGAGAATGCCTTCTGCAGAGGTGAGCAGGCCAATAACCGTCAGGCAGAGAACAAGGAGGAGTTTCTGCGCTGTAAGAATGAGGACCTCCGCAAAGAGATGGAGTGTATAGAAAAGCTCCAGAGTGCCCATGAGCTGGCCATGAAGAGCAAGATCCATGAGCTGAAAAAGGCACACTGGAAAGAAATCCAGGAGCTGAAAATGCTCCACAAAGAGCTTGCCATGGGCATTGAGGATGTTGCGACGGAGGTCAAGACACAGAGGGAGGAGAACGAGGACCTCTACCAGGAGAAGGCAGCCCTCCGCCGAGATGTGGAGGAGCTTAATCAAATGCTACAGAAAGAGAAGGAGCTGGCCGCCGAGCGTGAGGCAGAGAAGGAGGTCCTGCACCAGCAGAACGAGGACCTCTGCAAGGAAATTAAGGACTTCACAGAGAAGCTCCACAGTGCCCATGGCTGGGCTGGCCATGAAGAACAAGGCCAGAGAGATGGAGGAGGCACATTGGAGAGAAGTGGAGGAGCTGACTGTGCTCCAGAAAAAGATCGCCTCCAGCACTGTGAAGCTTGCAGCCAAGCTCAAGGAACAGAGCAAGGAGAAGAAAGCCCTCCAGCGAAAAGTGGAGGAGCTTACTGAAATGCTCGAGAAAGACAAGGCCTCGAGCAACCATGAGCAGACCACCAAGCTCAAAACCTAGGAGCTGGAGATTGAGGAGCTGAAAAAGCTCTGTGCAGAGGAGGCCTTACGCCAGAAGATGGAGGAGCAGATCATTCAGCTGAAGGCCAAAGAGTTGGATTCAAGGCCCTTGAATCCAACAACAGAGAGGCAGAGAGAGAGGGAGGCTCTGGAGAGGAAGATCAAAAACTCCCCAAAAAGACCAAGAAGCCTTCCATGTTGAGAAGATTTGCTAAGCTCCTTACCACAAAGGAGAAAAAAAGGATAAGAAAAAGGAGAAGATGGAGTCCACTTGAGTTGCTTCAAGCCAAGAACTTGAGCACACTAACACCTGTGCTCACTCCTTTCTCCTCTCTCCTCATTCACACATCTCTCTCTCTCTTCACATATCTCTAAAATAATGCACCACCTGTATGGTTTTAATTCTGAAGAGTATTATAAGTGGCACTACAGTCAACAATGTATGCAGAGAATTTAAGACAGCTGGGCAGAGACAATGTTGTAGAGAAAATATAAAACCTGTGTTGGATCTGTAGTTGTTTTTAACTTTTTATGTATTAATTGTTTGTATGGTTTTGCAATTGAAATGCTGTCGTCAAACTGGAACTGCTGTGGTACATTTACCTCATCCTGGAGTCACATCATGACCTTGGAAAAAAAACACTCAATATCCAGCCAAAATAGTTTTATACAGCCTAAATTTAGCCTAAATGCATGTGACAATTTTTTTTTTTTAAGTAACCATTTTATTCATGTTTGGTTCATGAAAAGTCTTCATTAAATCTCTGGGTTTTAAGAACACATATAACTGAACATTTGGCAGTATGAAATGTAACTGTAAAGTTACCAGGCTGTAGAGAGCGTAGTCAGGTATGGGATGTCAGCATGCTATGGAAATTTCACTGTACAGTTGAAGTCTAAGCTTGCTTGAAGGTTATGGGGAGGAATAAACACCAGTCCCTCCAGTCAATATGAGCAGTCTGTTCTCAGGCAAGCACAGAGAATATTGTCTGACCCATCTCATATTCTCCACGCCGATTATGAGCTCTTACCCTCTGGCAGACGATATAGAGTACCCCAATGTAAACTCAAGCATTTTAAAAACTTGTTTGTGCCCACCTCAATTAAAATTTTAAATAATGTTGCTTGAGGCTGCAGGGGTTGTGCGATAGCTTCATGGTGTTCTTATCACTGGTTGTGAAATATGTGCAATATGTGTAATATGTGCAATATGCGTAATGTGCAGTGTAATTTGTGGTTGTGATTTGCTACAGTATGTGTTGCTTTGTTATACGTTGTTCGTTTTTTATTATTACTACTATGGAGGCAGTTATATGTGTGCAGCATTTGAGTCCAAGACAAATGTCCCCACAGGGACAATAAAGTATATTTTATTGTATTGTATAACTCCATATTTATCTCAAACTTATCTATCTATCTATCTATCTATCTATCTATCTATCTATCTATCTATCTATCCATCTATCTATCTATGTATGTCTCACCATCAAGTGTTTTGTTGTGTTGTCATTAGGGCTAAATATGCAAAATATTGCTATAGCTCCTGATCTCTGTTGATCAAAACTCCATGAATTGATTGCATTTACATATATAGTTTATTTAGCCTTATATTTAGTTAAATACAGATATATTTAGTTGAATCAGACTTTTGAGAAGGTACAGTATACTTTAGGTAAAAACTTAGGGATCAGTTATCAAGACAATCTCTTAAAAAAAAAAAGACAATGACATTCAGAACTGATTAATAGATCAATTACATGATTATGTATCATTGAGTGCACATTTTATACTGTGCACATGTTAATACTTGTTACCATCAAATACATGTTTTATTGCTTTGCCTTCTGCTCCCGTCCTACAGACACACACTCTCAGTGTCTTACAGCAAACAAGATGCTCTGAAGTGGACCAAAAAAAACACTCTCCCCAATGGACACACACACTGAGCACACAAAATGCCCACAACCATTTTAATAAAAACAATTGTATTCTCTCTCTTTCTGTCCTCCTCTCTCTCTCACTCTCTCTCTCTCTCTCTCTCTCTCTCTCTCTCTCTCTCTCTCTCTCTCTCACACACACACACACACACACACACACACACATGGCTAACATAGACGCTGGAGCATGTACAGGTGGATTGTGAAGCTCTAACCACAAGTTCAAGCAGGAAGACAACACCTTTTACTTTCTCACGCTCTTTTCTGGTTTCTGTCAGCCAGTGATCTTGCTTGGCGGGTGGTTTTTAAACTTGCCTACCTGATATCCTTGCTGTCATTTCAGTGTGTGTGCCGCTTCTCCCCTCCACCACCTAAGTGAAGGCTCCCCATGAGGATCTTTGCAATTGCATTTATTTATAGGGTTGTATTCCCTGTAAATAATTTCCTGCAACGGGGTCAGTGCCAAAGCTCTTGTCTTATATTGTAATAAACATGTCTAATTTTTTTGCATCACCTTTTCTGTCTTTTTTTTTTTAAGTGTTTGTTGCATAATATAAGTTGTAGAACAAACAGTATCACTGACATTGCAACATGACTTCTACATTCATGGAAATTTCTCTACATCCCTTATGTGTACAAACCTGTATTTTCTTATTCAGCGTGATCTGTTAGAAATAGACTGACGTACGACACTGACTTGATAACCCAAGAAGAGTAGAGAGCTGTGCAATGACACAGATCACTTGAGGAATAGAAGAAGAATTAGCTATACATATTTCTCTGTAGCAATGATGCTATACTGTATAAATAAAGTTTTTTATTCATTGTTTTTGTATAGTTTCAGCCAATAAAGCCATATTCTAAGAAAAGATAAAGAACTGGCATGGCACTATTTTTGATGTGTGTTGCTGATTGGTAGAGGTGCAAAAAAAGCTGTTCGTTTTCTGATTAACCAACAGAGTTCAAACTACCATCAAACATTGCCAGTGGCCGCTGACTGTCTTGTCTTGCTTTCATCTTGTGGTATAGATCTTGTCTCTTAACTCAACCTGTGGGTTGGGTTAACCAGTGAAACCTGATCTGGCTCCACAGTGACACTCTTCATCGAGCTGCTCAGGAGAGCCACAAATAATACATTTTAATAATATATTTCACATACACTTCAGAATATGTTGGTACATATATATATACAAAAATTGGCAAAGAAAATGTATAAATGACACCACACACATATGCATATTCCCAGTGTCCAAAAAAGTTTGTGTATATTTTAAAACATATCTATAAACATATTGTGAAGTACATGTAAAACGTGTTTTGTTTTTTTTGTTTTTTAGTATGGGTTCCTATGGGCCAAATTCCCACTCCTGTAGTCAGGGTCAGTAGGCTACTGACAGTCCAGACAGATTCGGACACCAGAGGGCATCCCTGTATTGACTTTAAGGTCCATTGGCTCTAGTCTACAAAGTTATTGATCTTCTTGATCAATGATCTTTGGTTAGATATTCTTCTCCATGACGTGTGAGTGAGGGGCTTGTGGTACTTGATGTTATTTTTATCTCCTATTTTACCACTATAATATTCCGATAGAAATGTATAGTGTTTGTGGTAATCAATATTGAGTTTATAGTGACCTTATTGTACTTTGGGGTATTTATTTATTTATTTATTTATTTTCATCTCCAATGCTATCGCTATAAGTTTCCTATAATATTCCTTTAGTGACTTACACTGTCTGTGGTGCCCAATATTGAGTTTAAAGTGACCTTATCGTCCTGTGGTATCGCTATAATATTACTACGGGGATTTAGAGTTTTGCTATGAATCCCTCTAAAATTTATTATAGCATTACTTTATGTCTTTTCCATCAGGGTTAAACCACAGCTTTATGAGAAATGTCAAGAGTGCAGCAGAAGCTCTGAGCCAGTGGGCAGCCACAGACTAGAAAAGGTGAACCACAAAACAGCAATTTCATCCGTCACAAGCCTCTATGAACTGTAAGAGGAGGTTGAGGGTCTGGCTGGTGCGCAGCAGCCCGTCTAGCTGTCAGTCTGCTCGCAGTGTGCTGTATAGGTAAAGTGCATCATGTGCCATTTCCCACCTCCTTTGCCTCCAAAGATGCATCCCTTTCTACCTGCCTCTTCACTGAGTCTTCGCTGTCTCCTTCCAAGTCCGACCAGCCCCCCTAACAAACTGACACCTACATGTGAGGAGTTAACCTGTAAGCGTATAGTTAATCTTCCCTAAGAGTCCCCAAACACAGTCTTCAACGTGCTGCCAAACAGGCGCCACACAGCCACTTTACAGCTGCTCCCTAAACGAAATAAAGCTCATTTGGAGATGGAAATATCAGTTCTGTCTAAGAAGCTGTGGTGCGTCCGCAAACAGCTGATTCTCCTTCTCACTCCACTCATATTTCTGCCTTTACTTTTTGCTATACCAGAAAAGGTAAGTGTTTTCACTTTATGATGCAAGGCGTCTCCTTCACAGCAGTGCGCTTGCTTCAGCACAACTTTTCCTGCACTATACTCCGTGGACAACTCCACAAAAATGCAGCTTAAACTCAGTAAACCCCATTTAGTCTTCATGCATAGGCAAATCATGCACGTTTGTTTGATTGAATAAAGATTAATATGCATATTCATATTTTTGAGTTTCAAATCTTTTTATAATTAGAAGTATGGGATGTCCAAACAAACAAACAAACAAACAAGAATAGCTTAAAAAAAAAAAAAAAAAAAGTTGACTGTCCTGCATATTAGCGTGAACTTTGACACAACTTCTATTCTATTAACTCAACATCCTTCTCAAGTTAATTCTTAAGTTATTCAATCATGAGACCATCAAACTTTAATACTGGTTGCTAGATTTTACCTTATGTTGATATTGCTTAGACTACAAAACTTGGCAAAACTAAGCATCAGAAGTGTAAGTTTAATTGAAGCGGGTTCACTACTACATTGCAACCAGCTAAACAGATATGAAGGTGTGTGATAATGACTTTGAAATTACTCATATCTTACTGAATCCTTGGATGTAGTTCATCATACCGTCTGTCAATGTGCTAATTATGGGCAGTGGGCCATAGGTGTCAGAAACACAGCTTCATAGGTCTGAGCCTGCAGCTCTGATTACAGAGTGCAAGACACACTGACAAATTATTTAAAATAGGCTATTGCAAATTCAATTGAAATATTTTCAGAATTGTACTTTGTGCTGTGATTATGGGAACCCTGATATTATAGGCCTAGAAGATCATGATGCATGGACAGGTATTTAAGCCTCCAGCGGTTTGATGCTGAAGACAGTAGCTACACATGTAAAAATTAGTATGTTGTCTTCCACAAGAAAACTTCTCTCGTGTGTATACCTACAGGGTCGGAAACATGCAGCTGAAAGATGAAGGCTACAAATGCTGTTTTAAATGTGCAGCTTATACATATTTTTGTTTCTAGTTTTTACCACATAAGAACCTCTTCGCATCTTATAAGGACTTATGAGCCATCAGCAGAAGTGTAGCCACAGGCACAGATGAAAAACTTAGTGAACAAAATAAACAGTATTGCCATCGCTGTATCATATCCAAGTAAAACCTAATTTTTGATAACTTGTTAATCGTGCCAATACCTTTTTTTATGTACAAAGTATTTAGCAACCTGGCTCTTTGCCACCTTTAAAAAAAGTTTAGATGATTAAGTTCAGACGGTCACAGGGAACCAAGGGGGTGACGTTGTTGTACAGCGCCAACCCACTGAGTATGGCTGCTCCACTTTTTGCATAACAGCCACTAAAATTTGCAACACGAGCCTGAGCAACTTCAGGCAATGTCTCAGTTATACTGAAACACTGATTAAATCTAAATGAAACACATAGCTCAAATTAAACCAATCATTAAACCAACCACCAAACATTTGCCACTACATACAGTATATACTGTATATAACATGTACTCTGTTCACTGTTCTTCATGCATTTATTTTATACTCAAACACATGGATGCATGGAAATGCATATATACCTACACAACCACACATGCATGCACTCTGTCTGTCTGCCTGTCTGTCTGTCTGTCTCTCTCTCTCTCTCGTTTTTGATCTTACTAAAAGGAAATGCTACATTCCCTTCACTGACATCCACAGACAAATATAATCCATTGCCCATAAATGATCCATTGCTCTTATTTAATCAATTTCATTTTTTCTGTGATTCCATTTGCTGTCGAAGTAGGCAGAACATTTACAACCATGTGTTGCTTATCTTTTAGGAGGGAAAATGTCTTTATGTGGTGCTGCTGATGGCTATGTTTTGGTGCACAGAGGCCCTTCCTCTGGCTGTCACTGCAATGCTTCCAGTCTGCCTCTTTCCGACAATGGGAATTCTTCCATCCAAAAAGGTCTGCCCGCAGTACTTCCTCGATACCAATTTTCTCTTCCTCAGCGGTCTTGTGATGGCATCAGCTATTGAGGAATGGGGCCTGCACCGCAGAATTGCCCTGAAGGTCCTTAAAATTGTTGGAGTAAAGCCAGCGTGGTGAGGAAACACCTTCAACTCTATTGGAGGGCCGTTTGAGCAAGAATGCTCCTTAATTCAAAAAAGTAAATCTTCCCTGTCAGCAATCATAATAACGCTCATTCAAGATTGTGTATTGCATTATGTTCCCAGGCTTATATTGGGAATGATGATGACCTCGTCCTTCCTGTCCATGTGGCTTAGCAACACTGCCACCACTGCCATGATGCTTCCTATCGCTAATGCCATCCTGGAGAGTCTGTTTGGCGACCTGGAGACCCTGAAAAAGAATTGCAAATCCACTGAGGATCCTGAGAATGATATAATAAATGGTAACTCGTGTTTGTTGCTTAGAAATTATATCTAACAAGGAATCAAGCAAGGCTAAGACTGCGATCTCACACTGAGGCACTGTCCCACATTTAGTCTGAACTCCTACTCACGCCATTAATACAATCACCTCTAAAACTCAGTGTAATTACTCAAGTCAAAGGTTCAAAGTGTACTAAGCCAGGATGACTTTACTTTAAAATTGTATCCACACCTACTGTTTACAAAAATGTCCACCAAAGATAGTTGTTCTAACCTTGTCTGCATGAGCATTTAATATGTAATCCATGATTCATGGATGAATCCATGGATGTGAACTTTGTACCACAACTTGTTCCAACACATTTAGCTCTTGGATGCAAAGTCAATACTCAAGTGGTAATTGATTGATGATGTTAGATTGCTTTCAAGTCATATATTAAATACCAAAGGTCTGCCAGCAGTCCCCTAAGAAAGCTGAAACTCAGAATTTGTCTCATGTTTATGCAATACAAACATCACCTCTCTTTTTGAATTTAAAGCTGCGTGTAAACCTGACAACCTTTTTGCTTCAATTTCTTTCAGGTCAATCTACTGTAAAGATGCATTCACTGCCCTCAGAAAAACAAATACTATCAATAGACGGGTAAGAAGAACGTAAATAAGTTCGAAATTTGACTCAACGCTTGACCAAATCATATGTGACACCTCACACCTCAAAGGCTAACTCAGATGGTATGTTGATGGTGTTGTTAAAAGCGTGTTTAACACCTTCACATCTTAAACTCTACAGATGACAATTAGCAGTTTGCCAACTCTGGCGGAGTTCATGTAATTGCGCACTGTCCCTGTTAAATGAACAAATAGATAAACAAATGTCTTCAAAAATTCAAAAGGATGGATGGGACGGAGCCGAGCGAAGGGAGGACAGCCGAGGAAATCCGGTCAGAGTCGGAGTATCAGATGAAGGTGTGGAAGGGATTCTTGATCTGCATCCCTTATGCAGCCAGTATTGGAGGGACCGCCACTCTGACAGGCACCGCACCAAACCTCATCCTCATTGGACAGCTCAAGAGGTATCGTTTTTACAAGACTTTTTTTCATCATTGTCCAACATATTCCGAAATAGCACAGACAGCACCTTGGATAACTTAACTGGCAAAGTTGTGTTTCCACTGCATAAACACTACTCTTCTTTTGCAGCTATTTTCCAGACTGTGACGTTATCAATTTTGGTTCTTGGTTTGCGTTCGCCTTCCCACTCATGCTTCTCTTCCTGTTCTTGGGATGGATATGGATCGCGTTTCTCTATGGGGGATTGAACACACGGTATGGCGGTGTCAGACATTTACTCGCTGTAGATTACATAGGTGTTATTGATCACATACTGTATCAGACAGTAGATCTTAATGCATTAATGGTATTGAGTACATTTACAACATTTCTGTTGATATCCATTACCAATAGTATACTGCTCTACAAAGGCAACCAGCAGTAACACATTTTTGTGTGTTTTAAAGGCCAAAGGTCCTGACTGGGGTTAGAATTTAATATCAAGAAAAATTATACCCATAAAGGCTTTTAAATGATATACAATCCACTTCTGTACCAACAATACTTTTGTCAGGGCAGGAGATAACTTTAAATTTGTCAAATTTCTCAGTTTCACTGCTGTTTGTAATTTGTAGGGCAGCAGAGTCATGATTCTAATTTTCATTTTGAAATATGAAATATGGAGCAATACTAGAGATGAAGGTTCTCTCATTTTCTTTTTGAAATTCTTGTCACACAGTTTCCATACTGTATCAATGTACGACTGTACCTGTATCACCTTATTTATTTCCTGCAGACTGTGTATCAAGAAGCAGGACCAAAGAGCACAAGCAGAAGCCAGAGCCAAGGCTGTGATAGATGAAGACTACAGAAAGCTGGGGCCCATAAAGTGAGGACTCCTGTATGTCTTCAAATCTCAAGCAATAGAGGGTGAATGAATACGTTTGCATCGCAGAGCCTTTCACTAACACTTATTTTACATGCTTCATTTCAGTTTTGCAGAGGGAGCGATCTCTTTCTTTTTTGTATTGTTTGCCATTCTCCTGTTCACAAGAGATCCCAAATTTGTCACTGGCTGGTCTGTGTTTTTTGACAAAGGGTAAGAAAGGCATGCTTAATTGAAACATGTAATAGTTTGTCTGTACTTTGCTTCTTATCATACGCATACTGCTTGAAATTTAGTACAAAACCTATATATTTAGTTACCTATTAAGTCTCTCCCACCTCCTCTCGTCGTCCTGCAGGTACGTCTCCGATGCAGTCACTGGTGTGATCATTGTCTCAATACTGTTCTTCTTCCCGTCCCAGAAACCGTCTCTTAGCTGGTGGTTCAACCCTCAAGGTCAGTCGGGGAAACGTCAGACTTGACAAACACTATGAACTCTGAACTCTCAAACACCACACGTCTAGGAGAATAAACTGGTTTACGAGACACAGTACTGATCTAAATTCTGATTAATCATCTAATTCTAATTATTCAATTATTATGAATTACTGTAATAATTAGATTTGCATGGCACCTTTAGTGCTATACAAATTTAATTATTATTATTAATTATGTTTGTATGGCAGCTTTCTTAACAAAGTTACAAAGAGCTGGAAAAATGGAACAAAGTAAGCATATCATCCAACAATGAGCTATAATAAGGGAAACAGTTAGCAGTATCTTTTTCATTGTGTTTTCGAATCAAATCTAGACAGTCAAAAGTTAATATTGATGACCAAGTAGTATGAAAAATTAAAAGACATTTAGTGCAGAACTTGTATGGCGGTTATTGCAAAGTATTGAAAGTAAGCTGAGGAATGTTAATGATGCAGATTAGGGAGTCTGAGTAGTTTAGCGGCGGGAGGCGAGACTGTGGTCTCTCTGTTTCTGTGATTATATTAATCTCTCAGAACTATGTTGCCACACTTGGGGGTTTTTGCTTGTGTTTGTGCATGTCTCTGTGCGCACGTGTGTGTTTGTGTGTGTTGGTGACAGTGTGTGTGACTGTGTATGCTATGTTCAGCTGGTCAAACAAACCACTGGACTTGGATGCAAGAGAAAAAAAAATAAACAAGTCAGTGAGTTCATTTTTCCTCTCAGACAATGTATGTGAATTTTAAGGTTAACGTTTGTCCAAATTCTATCTAATGATTTGAAAATGAAACTAGCTATTTAAGGTTTACAGTTCTGTGTGGCTGTAAACCAAATGCACCTATATGCCGAAAGTGAAAGAAACAAAGTTTATACTGAAGTGCAGTTTTGAACTACCTGTAGTTTACTTGAGTAATGCTTTTGCTCCAGTACATTTCAAAGCAAATATCTTACCTGTCATTCAGCTACATCTAATATCTGCAGTCTCTAAGTACTTTGAAACAAAACATTGTGCATATAAAACGATCACGTTCATAAAAATAACAGACTTTTTGACATTGAACCAGCTAGAACTCTACCATCAATCCCTTATCTTAAGATAAATGATGATTATAAACACTTCCCAGGACTGAAACACCAGGGCTTTATAGGGAATTACACTTTTATTTTTGATACTTATAAGTATCTAATTCTATTTAATATTTAATACATGAATTGAAGACTTTTACTTTTTTTAAGTACTGTTTTGTTCAGGTGTTTTTCCTTTCATTTGAGTAAAGGTGTGTCTTCTTCCACCACTGATTTTACATAGATGGTTAATTCAGTGTCCAATAATGATGCAAAACATCTGTCTGCAAACGTTTCTCCTCAGCTTCAAATACTCCTTATGTTCCTCTCTTATCTTGGAAGAAAGCCCAGGATTGTGTCCCATGGAATATCATTCTGTTGCTCGGCGGAGGCTTCGCTATGGCCAAAGGGTGTGAGGTAAATTTGTTTAGATTGGCTTGTTTAGAGATTAAAACAAAACACTAATTACTGTCATAGAACAGTTCCCGTAAAATTACAGTTTCTGTGGTTATTACAATTCAGTTGTTTGATAATGACTTTTGTTGGAATTAACTCCAATTAGTGGAGTTTGCATGTTCTCCTGTGTTTGTTTGGATTTTGTGATGGTTTGGTTTGTGTTCTGCTCTGTGCTGTTTTGGACTGTTCTCTACTTTGCTTTATTATATTGTGATTTGCTGTGTGACCTTTGACCTGATCCTGTGGCATGCTGCAGGAGTCTGGACTTGCCTCCTGGATCGGAGGCCACCTCCAGCCTCTGGCCCAGGTCCCTCCTGGTGCAGCTGTGATGTTGATTACAGCCTTCCTGGCCTGTTTCACTGAATTCGCCAGCAACACTGCCACAATCATCATATTTTTGCCTGTCATCGCTGAGCTGGTAAGAGCATGCAGTTTGTTTCCAACACAGGATGGCTATAGGGTCAGACTGTTTTCAGCAGTCTGCAGTCTGCTGGTGATATGGTACTGAAGCACTTTACAGTACCTAAAGTGTCACTCATAAGGCATCGTAAGCACCAGAAATGCATTATGATTGGATTCTGATCAAATCAGTACATGACACCCATTATATCAGCCAAATCACAGACAAGTACATGAGCATGCTGTGTGCAGTTTACTGACATCACATTACTGAAGATAACATTTTTCAAATGGTTATTTCTTTGGAGTCACCAACGTGCAAAGGTGCCTATAGTGCAGCTTTAATAACTTTATTTGTATAATGAATTTGGCACGACTGTATCTTGAGTTATATAAACTTGGAGTAGTTTAATACACTATGGCCTGCATCTCTCTCAACTGCACGGTGGCATAGATGTCAGAGAAACTTCCATAAACTGCACTGTTTCCATCTTTACATCTCATGGCTGGAGGGTGATCATTTATTCATGTATTTATTTATTTGTTTGTGTGGTTTGGATACATTGGGAAATAGACTCAAAAGGTATTAATAAATTAACTATGTATTTACACTGTGCTTGAGCTCATCCAACTAAAATGTTATTGAGCGGTACTGAAGAGGCTTGATATCAGCTTTGTCTGGAGGAAAGGTTGAATTGTATTATTATTGTATTGATTAACCTTTTGTAAAAGTTAATCACTTTAGTTCAACCCTGTTATTAGATCAAACATTTACATTATTTAATAACTGTACAAATTTAGAATGACTTTTCTCTTTTGATAAAATCGAGTATTTAATGCAAATGTCATGGGAAAAAAATAATACATTTTAATAATAATAAAAAAATTTGACTTGTCTTGGAGGTGAATATTACAGATTCATGATGTATTATAATGTAACGTCATTTCCTGATGTGATTATAATGCACTTTGAATGCCTTATAGTACAGTTCAAGTTTCACTTGTCACCTGTGGAGGCCCAAATCTGACATTATTCAATTGCAATCATTAAATCGAATTGCTTTCATTTCCCAAATATGTGCCCATAATGAATGACAAAATAACAATTAAAATTTAATCATCCAGTTTTCCATGTTGGAAAATGCATTATTACTTCCAAAATTAAAATTAAAATGAAAACTCCATTGACATATTTTTTATGTACTCCAAAGCATAATCCTGCTGTATTTAACAAGTACAGATCCTGTACAGGCCCACGGCGCGTGTGTTGAATTCCACTAGCTGCGGCCACACTGATCCGTCGGTTATTGACGAATAGATTTCTGTCCGTTGGGCTGTTTGGGAACGTCAACATGGTGGGAGAGGCAGAAATACAGTAGCCTAGCTTCACTCATAAGGGAGCTACTTCATAGAAACAAGAAGAAACAGACTACACAGTACACTATTAAATAAGAAACTGACCTGGAAAACCTCCAGTCATCCCAACGTTATACCAGGTTTTACCTTTGTTTTGGTTGTACCGTTGTGTCTGTGATCGCCACTATTTTTTCCAAAACAAACCTAGGAACGCCTCTGATTGTCAACACATGGTGACGAATCCGTCTGTCCAGAAAAAGTTCAACTGGGTTGAACTTTCTGTCCGTCAAAACGAATGGAAATCTGACTGAGGGACCGATGGACCGTCATCAGTCCTGCCGGACAACGGACAGCTCTTATTGAAAATGAATTGAAATAAACCGAGACGGAACCTCCTTGAGACGACAGACACAATGGATCAGTGTCGCCACGGCTAACGTAACTTAAATACCACAGGTGATAAAGTTACCTGTCGTTAAAGTTGGTAGGGCGGCACAAGACGTGGATTTCTGTAAATTAACGGCGGAGAGTGATCTGTGTGTGGGAGCAATGGTCAGCTAGCGCGACGCGGTTATCGGTTAAATCTCCTATTCCACTACGTATGCCACTGACGTCACTTCAATACCACCATAACGTCACCAACCGTTAAGGTCTGCAGGACAGCAGAAGACACAGATCTGTAAATCAGCGGAGAGTGGCTCTGTGGCATTTATCAGTGTGTGTGACTGAATGGCATTTCGCCCATAGGCGAGAGGCCAGCTGTTAATCAAACAGACTAAGAGAGACATGTGTTTGACTGCCTGACCTGAGTTAGGCTCCTTATGCTCTCGGCAGCACCGTGGGAAAAGGTCTCTTCCAGGTTAGATGAGCGTCTGTTGGTGTGCAGAACGCCCACACAGACCAAAACGTTCTCATGGTGCAGGTGTGGTCTAGATGGGGAAGAAGAAGAATACTGTAAAGTTATGGCACACAGTATTCACCTGTGTGCCCTGGAGGGCCGAGAGTCTGCAGGTTTTCATTCTGGCTTTACAAAAACCAAAACGTTCTCATGGTGCGGGTGTGGTCTAGATGGGGAAGAAGAATGCTGTAATTTAACGGAACACTTGAATTAATTTGATTTACACTGAATTGTTACTGAATGTTTGCTTATTTTATTATCACTGGCATTTTTTTTGTGCGTAATTATTAATATTCATCTGCTCTTTCTTAAATTTGGAGAGGTAGCTAATGTTAGATAGCTAACTATAGATTCAGAGACTAACTTGCTGTTGTCGACTGCGTAAACCACGTTCATGTTAGCTGATGTTAGCTCTTAGCCTGTTGGAGGAGAACGCAGCAGGATCTCTTTACCCACTAACTTGATGAATATGCATGGGTACATTTAATCATTTAATTATATATTTAATGATATATATTTATTTATGTTGACATTATGAATGAGATATTGGAATTGACACACTGAGTTTCATTTCATTTTTGTCCTAAATAATAGGATAAGGAAATTAAATGGCAAATGTGAATTATTTTTAAATATGGCAGGGTTACGCTTTGGAGTACATCAAAAACTACATGTCAATGGTGTTTTCATTTTAATTTTAGTTTTGGCAGTATTTTACAACATGAAATGCAAATGAAAATTGGATTATTGAATTTTAATTGTTATTTTGTCACACATTGTGCACATATGTATATATGGGAAATTAAATTGCAATTTAGTGATTTCAATTGAATAATGTCAGATATGGACTTCCATAATCATCACATCAGAATATATGTGTGAAATATAATGTGTTGGTGAAGATGACAGTCATGTAGACAAACAAGGAGACAGACACTACAAAGTCATAAGGAACCGGATTGGGAACTGGATTTGTCTCTGCCCTATACACTGAGATTTACTTTGTATGACCTTCTGGTTAGTGAAAGGCTTAGTAAGCTTGTTAAACTCTTGTAATAAATGTTGTATAGCCTATGTTTGGGTGCCTGTTGGACATTAACTGCTGTTGTCAGTAATCATTATCTGAGGTTTTTGTACCTTGTATCAGTGCCTATGCTGCAATATTGTGTATGATTACCCACTTAGAAACCCCTTTAGAAGATGTATAGGAGATTTGGTGAGTGTATTCTAAGTTCTCATTCAAAGATAAAAACTGGATAGCAAACGGGATTCTTTATTCAGAGTGGCAAGTCGTTGCCTATTCACTTTCCAGCCTTCCCAGAGACTCTGTCATCAGTGCTGAATTTGTAAATTATGAGGTCCCGGAACACCAAGGGGTCGGTGTTCTGGTGAGTGGGTGTGGAGGGAAAAAGTCCCGGAACATATCGAGACACCCCTTGGTGTTCCGGGACCCAGTGCTTAATTTGTAAATTATGAGGTCCCGGAACACCATAATATACGTCTATACAGTGCACACTTCTATGTCTATGGTATTAATTATATCATATCTTAAAAAAACGTTTTTCTGTTTTCGTTTGTCTCTGTAGGCTATGCACGTTTCAGTGAACCCGCTCTATTTCATGATGCCGGCAACAATTGGATGTTCGTTTGCCTTCATGCTGCCAGTGTCCACGCCACCCAACTCCATCGCCTTCGCATCCGGGCATCTCATGGTGAAAGACATGGTAAGGTCCTTCCATCGACACACGAGAAGGACTGACACTGAAGTATGTTACAAATTGCAGTATAATAGTCTACCTATTCCCATCTTTTCGCTCTGTGTCTTCTCAGGTGAAAACTGGCTTTGTCATGAACATCCTGGGTGTCCTGTCAGTTTCTCTGGCCATGAACACATGGGGCATCGCCATGTTCAACCTGGACTCCTATCCAGACTGGGCTCACCCCTCCAACGTGTCCAGCGCTGTGATTGACGTGCACATCCCGTCTGTCCCAGCGCTCAACTCTACTCTCTGATTACTCACTCAATCTCAAAATGATGATAGAGAAAGTATCAGCGTATTGTATGAAGAGTTAACACTAAACAGGGACAAAAGTGAATGTCTGTAGATGTCTATATCATATGTTAGAGCATTCTGGGAGCTTGAGCTGTTACCTGTTGTCATGCATTTAATAAGTTTATTACACTCGACTCTCTTTTTTTTTGACTCTCAAGTGCTGAGAAGATTGCAACCCATCTGCCTTCTGACTCATGCTGTGAACTATTAGTTTTGGCAGAGCCTTGGCTTTACTCCTGACGCTTCAAGAATGCAGAGTTTAAAAACATGATGGGGCTACATTTTACTGACTGGCTTTGTAAAAACCGGACTGGAGGAACATTTAACCCTACTGTGAAGTGCAACAGCTTGACCTCTGGTGGTGGCGAGGAGGCTTTCTGTTCGGGAACTCCTGTTAAGACTGTGCTGACATCTGCTGGTGCAATGAGAGCTGACTGTCCTTAGATATTACACACCTTTGTGAATAATTCCTTAAAGATGTTTTATTGTTTTTGTTGAAATCACTGAGAGATCTTGTTACTCATTCTTATATTATATGGCACACGTTTAGTTGCCAAAGCCTCGGTTTGAATGGGATTTTTTTTTTTTCAGCAATCATAATGATATAACATGTAAACAATTAATCTGAATCTTTTCTACTTTAGCGTATGAATCTTGCCCAATGAATGTGTAAGTTAATTACAAACTGATTTGCATTATTTAACACTTGTTACCTCTGAAATAAATTGTTTGAGTTTGCACTATGATCATTTGTGGTGTCTGTATTTGCCTTTCAGTACTGGAAGTGCATAAAGTAAGAAGTCAATTACAATCAGTGTTAAGAAAAGGAATTTATATCAGCTTCTTTATAACAGTTTGATCCTGTTTTTCATCATTGAGGACACTGATACTACAGTAAAATAGCAACCAGCAACCAAATTCAACTTTCAGTCCTCAGGTTTATATTAGTTGTAGCTGTTCATTGTCAGACAGCTGCACTGAAAAGACTGAAAAGACTGTCTAGAAATCCAGTACACCTCAGTCTGCTGTCATTTTAACACATTTCATCTTATGTTAAATTATGCCACACAGCAATGCTAGTACCTCCACCCCAACATGCAGCCCCTGTTTGAAGAGTGAGAGCGTGGGTTTTAAATTCCTCATGATGTTTGTTTGGCGTCGTAAACTCTCTGAAGTCACAAGTCTGGCCACAATGGTTAACTTGTGCAAGACCGTGATGGTTATTCAGTGTTAGTGGGGTCGGAGCCAGAGGTCCCACAGTGTGTAAGTGTAAAGCTGTAAAATGGAGAACTCACCCAAAACCAGCTTGTTTGATAATGTTGGAGATTATAAAGTAAACACTATGATTTGAACAAAATGTGCATTTATGATATATTTTCCTTTTGAGAAGCCAGAGACAATATAAACAAGACAAAAATATTTATTAACCAGTTGTTACAGCATATCTAATTCACATGAATGCCTTTGCATTGATCATAACCGCAGCTGTAACCCTTCACTGCATACTGCTTCCCTCTGGTGACATAATGCATTTTCACATCCCAATATCTTTACACCACTGCACATGACAAACAAGATACTGCGGACGTGCGTGTGTGTGAGAGAGATGGCTGATATGCCTGAAAAATATTTCTTGGAAAGTGCCCTATGAATGTGTAATATTCTTTAGTACTTCTTTAGTACTAACCTTAATTCTTACCTACGTTTCAAAAAGTAAAGGGTTTTTTTTCTTCTTTTTTTTTTTGGGGGGGGGGGGGGGGGTGTTAGTTGGTAATGTGAAACTGTCAGTTTCTGCATGTTTATGCCACAACCAATATGAGTGTGTATGAGATAACAGGAAATGTTCTGTAACGAGCCTGAATGCAGAATGCACAATTGTGGTTAGGTAAGACAGTGATGTGTGAAGAGCTGTCTTGTCACTCTCACATTTAAATAAAACATTGAAGTAAACACTCTGATCACACTGACATCCATCACAATCTGCTTCTTGATTAAAACATACATACACATTACAGATTACACATCATTTACATATGTAACACCACTCTAAAATTGCATGTAACTCTTTCAACTTCCCTGTGTAATGTTGCAGCAAAGTCACCCGAGTCACACTGTGCTGTGTCATGCCTGTCCATATGATGCTGTGTGTCATGTATGGTGACAGGGAAAAGAACCTTTTATTTCCACGTGGGAACAGGAAGGCGAACCACAAATACCAACATGACGGTGACTGTTCAGCATGTTCCCCTTTTTTTCCCTCAGAGTCTTCCAGCAGTTCTCAGACCTGTTCATCCAACTTATACTTTCACAAACACAATGAAGCTCATTCCAGAGAACTTTGTCATCCCTCTCAGGTAGGAAACATTATTTTCTTTTATTTCCAGCACCTTTGATGGAGGCTGCATGGTCTAATGATTTCCTGAAATGAAATAATGACTCTGATCAAAATCATACTGAGAGGATACAGTTTCCCAGGCAAATGGCAATGTCTTTCCTGAGTGTTATAGTATCTATCTCCCTGTCTGTCTACCTATCTATCTATCTATCTAGTTAACCATATATAGTTAACCATATCATTCTTAAATTCATTCTCTATATGCCATTCTCTATATTAATAAATGAAATTAAAAGTATTATGCAGTAAAATGAAGCATGCTATTACTGTGGTAGTACTTGAAATTATACAACTTGAATGTCAAAATCTGTACAGGACATTTTTCTGTACTGCAGCTTCTTCACAATTTGAAAAATGCTGAGTTCAAATCTGTTTCACATTATTATTGTGGTTTAATTATCTGCATGTGAAAATGATGTTTTTACAGTTTTATCCTGTTCTGTCGGAGTTGGATATTTTGAAGAGTTAACCTAGGTCAAGCTGCTGTATATACTGTAGGTAGCTTGACCTCTAATTTGCCTATAGACTCATGTTTGCTGTATTAACCTATAGGTCAAGCTCCTTTCCTCTCAGGATCAGGAAAGGACCTTGTATTCAGGCCCTAAAATCCATCCTGCCTTATCTCTGGGATGTTTACTCTGCCCCTACACCGGCTGGCAAAGACATCCTCACTCTGCTGTCTCTGTGCTTCACGATCGCCATGGTGACCGGCGGCCTGCTTCACCACTGGCTGTCAAAGACTCTGAGATACGACCACGAAGCATCCGTTAAGACGGTGTGCATCTACAGCGTGGCCGTCTTGTTTTTCTCGTTCCTCTGTCACCCTCTGCGCTGCGTCCTGACCATGACTCTGCCCACTGTCTGTAGCAAGCAGGGACGCAAACTGATCATCTCAACCTCCGTCTTGATTTTAGTGCTGAACGTCGTCCCTAACATCTCAATGAACGTAGGAGCAGTTGTGCGTATTCTGAAGTGCACCTCCGAGGGTTTCGCCAGGAGTTTGTTAAACTCGTCTGAACCTTTGAACAGGGCAAAGCAAGACCTGGTGGAGGAAACCATCAAAGTGAAAAAGGAAGACTTGAGTATTGTCACTACTTTAAGGAAGTTCGATCATTTTACGCATATCGACGTGTCAGAGGTCAAACGCAGGTTCACTGATATGAGTGGGCAGATAGAGATCCACTTCTCACATGCCAGGAATCTGCTAAAGGAGTACAAATTGCTGTCAAACCGGATTCTCGCTGCTATTTTTGTGACCTTACTAATCATTGAATCTGCGCGCTACTTGAAATCTTATCTGACCTCAGTTCAATTTGACAATGTGCATCTCTCCAAAGAGCTACAAAAAGCAGCTGACGTTGGAAATCGAACGTCAGCTGAAAATATGATTCCTTCCACTTGTATCATAACAAATCAGGAATGTACCTCTTGCTTCATATCACTAGTTGTAGTAACATTGTATTTCACTGCAATAACCTTTCTAGTTGCTTTAGATCACGTTGTGTATCATCTAGTTCAGTTGAGTGTGCCGTGGCTGCTGGATATTCCACCTACCTCTGCCAGCATCAGTGTGAATTTTAAGGTAAGAAAACACACTGATTGTTTGAGTGATAATAAGCATCCTATGAGAAGAATAAACTATAATAGGCTACCTGCAGTATTTGTTCACAGTATCGCACAATCACACATGCAGATGTCAACACACTTTCAGGGGTATTCATGTCTTCATTCTTTTGTCTCCTCCTGATAGGTTCAGTGGTTCCCGCCTGCATTTTGCATTATCCCACAATCCTGTGTCAAACAAGAGCTTACAAACTTCCACAGGGATTACGAGTGGACCTTCAGCCCCGAGCCGTCGCTCTGTGAAGTGACGACTTCAGCTCCGAACCTGGGAGTGACGGTCCTGCTGGGATCCCTCTGGCTGCTGAGCTACGCTTTGGTGTTTCTGGAGGTCTACGCCAGACGGATGCGCAGGAAAGTGTCTGCGTCATTTTTCAAAAAACAGGAGGAGAAGAGAATTGCTTTCTTGTTGAAGAAAATACAAGTGAAGCAGAACGGAAAAGAACAAGAGATTTTTTCTGTCAACGTTGCCCGGGGGTGAACTTGTTACTGCAGAGTACAATTTTTGCCTAATTTCAGTTTAATCTTTATGATAATGTTTTAATTTTACTTTAAGCCCCTCTTTAGGTTTGTATCACAGCCGTCAGTGTCTTTATTGTGGATTTCAACTTTAGAAAAGAAGCAGCTGAAGGCAGAAAAGAAGCAGCTGAAGGCAGAGCATCCTGTGTGTGAGTCACTGTTGCAGCACCTTTCCCCTAGAAGGACAGCACCACTTGTTGGCCCACTCTGCCTTTCATCAACACACTCACGCCATGTGGTTTTTACAGATCTGGCACCACATCTGTTCAATGTGCAGCTAGCTTGCTTGTGTGACAGAAACAAGGCTGTTCATTAAGGGTTTTTTTTAACACAAGCTTCACCAGGCACACTTTTTATACATAGCTGTACTCAAAATCAACTAGGGTTTTCTAGTTTCAAGTGCTTTTTTCCTCATCTGTGGCAAATAACCTATGGGTCACTTGTTGTTTGTACAGTTCATCCCCACTAGGTGCCACTAGGGTGTTATGGACAGATGAGGACACAGAGTATCAGTTTCTGTCAGGAAATGAGCAGCAAGAGCTTGGTTCTTACAAATTCTGTGAATATTGTTAATGGCCTAAATAACTTTAATAGATGAAATGAAGCTGTTTCATGCACCCATCCAATATCTCAGCAGCCCATTTCAATCAATTCATCCTTTCCACAAAATTAACTTCTTTCTTCTGAAAAGTCCTTTGTGTTTCATCAGCAGACTCTTGTTTCAAATCCCCGCGGGGCTTCAGAAGTGTATTTTAAGACCTCATCCCAGAATATTAATAGAATACCTCTTCGTCATCTATTTTTAATGCAGACATTTTGTCCACTCAATTTGCCTCAAAATTCACCTGTGTCTGTGCGAAGATGATACACTTTGTTGTTGTTGGTCCAGAAATTATAAATTATTCATATATTTTCTGTTAAATTGAATACTGTGTGTGTGACGTCTCTGTACCTCAACATCAAACTATGCAATCTATCAGCAGTAGATTAGGCACATCCTCATTTGAAATGCATTGAATTGCAAAATTGAAATGCAATGAATTGAAAGATTGTAATTACAGTGTAAATCAAAATCAAAACATGTGATTGTTCAGTTATCTACTCACTTTGTTTCCTCATAAATCAGTTTGTCAAGTCTGTTGCACAGCTGTAGAAGCAGAACCGGTGATGTATATATTGATTCAAATTCTATTAGTGTATTAGAAAAGAAAGTAAGATAACAATAAAATGTATTGCGATACAGTCAACTAACAGTTTCATGTGTTCCTCTAACTGTAGCTCAGACAGCGATGGTGTACAGATATTTCCCTGGATAAGTATTGCTTATTGATTTTCTTTAACAGGGACAAAAAATCTTATCTACAGTTCATTAGAAAACTGTATTAATGAGGCATGGTAGAATGGCATTGACCGTTCTCTGATTGAAAACCGCTTTGCCATCAAAACACAAGCATCTGTCCGCATTAGCATTCATACTGACTGCTCTGTCCGCTGAGGGTTAAAGAGCTCTCCAGTGGGGCTTCAAGTGCTTCATCTGTTCTGTTGGTTTGGAGAGACAGTCACATTAGATTTTCTGGATGATCAGGTTGGCTAAGAGGAGAACAAGGCTTTAATGTTATTCGATGTGGTTGGCTATAACGAGCACAAGACTTTTAACAGTATCAGCGGGCATCAGCCACACCATCAGACAGCCAGGAGCTGTGAAGGCTCTCGTCTCCCAAATGAGCAACCATGCAATTCCTCTGCCTCACAGGAATAGCAAGAAGCCTGCATTTTTGGAGGTGTGTTCCTGTTTATCCCTCCTGAGACAGAAATACCTCTCATAAGTTTGATTTGGCAATTCCACATCCCCTGAATCAGTGTGAAACCAAAGAATCCAGAGCAGTTAATTTGTCCTTTCACACAGGATGAAGGATTAACTTAAACATGCCCATTGGTGGCAGAAAAAAAGTGGTCTACATGGTAATTAGTGTCAGTTCTGTTCAATACTCAATCATTGAAATGGATGATGTGTTGAATTATAGGCTGCCTCCTCTGTTATTACAATAATTGCAGGGTTTATGGCCACAGTAATTGACATGACATGCTATATGGTTGGATGGGGAGGAGGAATCGATTTTGAAGTAGGTGGTTCTACAAGGCAATGCCTAGTATTGTATTATATAGTGGTGTGAGATGTGATGTGAGAGGGAGGGGTACAGTGGGGAAGAGAGAGGGAGAGAGAGAGAGAGAGATAGAGGGAGAGAGAGAGAGAGAGAGAGAGGAGAGAGAGAGACATAGAGCCAGACAGACAGATGTGGATAACTAGAGCGGTGCTGGAGGAGGACTGAGCAGTCATCCCTGTTTCCTGGTTGATTCCACCTGGCTCTGCATACTGCTGCTGTAAGGAGGTTTGGTACCTTGTCGGAGTGAACACTGCCTTTTGCAAAATTATGGTAAGCTGTCGATTTCTTTTGTACAATATTTCTAAAATATTTATTTATCCTCCACACTTTTATTTTCTTGCCCTAAATCAATTGTAAGTTTAGGAGTAATTTATTTCTGCTCAGTCTTAAGGGCCTTGTTATATCACTTCTGAAATACCTTGGGCAGCTACAGATCCATATTTCTGTCTCATTTTTCCAGGATTCTTGTTTCATGCCCCTGAAGATCAATTGAAGTGCGGCCACAGGACTGAAATACAATGGAGAACAACACAACCATCATTCAGAATGTCAATTTCACCCAGGTTGTTAATTTGACGGAAATGCCACTGACCCCTCTTGAAGAGCAGGTCATAACTATATTTTTGACAATGCTCATCTGTGGAGTTGGAATTGCTGGAAATGTCATGGTGGTGTTAGTTGTGCTGCGCACTAAGCACATGGTGACCCCGACTAACTGTTACCTTGTCAGTCTGGCTATAGCAGACCTCATTGTCCTTCTGGCTGCAGGCTTGCCCAATATCTCTGATGTTGTAGCCTTCTGGATTTATGGTTATTCAGGATGCCTGTGCATCACTTATCTTCAGTACCTCGGCATCAACGTGTCATCCTGCTCCATCACGGCATTCACCATTGAACGATATATTGCTATTTGCCACTCCATCAAGGCACAGTTCATATGCACCGTTTCCCGGGCCAAGAGAATCATCGCCTGCGTCTGGATCTTCACCTCACTCTACTGCATCATGTGGTTCTTTTTAGTGGACACAGATGAAACCGTGTACACCAACGGCGTGGTGGTCACCTGCGGCTACCGCGTCTCCAGGAGCCTCTACATGCCAATCTATTTTATGGACTTCACTTTGTTTTATGTAATCCCCCTCATTGTGGCCACTGTGCTGTACGGGCTTATTGCAAGGATTTTGTTCATGAGCCCCCTTCCGTCGCACCTCAGCGAGAGAGCCGGGGGGTCGGTGCACCAGGGCCACTGCAACAGCACGGTCAAGGCCAACAAGGGTGCGGTCTCAGCAAGAAAACAGGTACTGGAAACACTAGACACTAGAAACACTAGAATAGACACCACACTCCAAAAGATAAATGAAAATGAAAGGAGTTCTGGAGAAATTCAATCCAAAAAGGATCATTACCCACCTTTGTCAGATAATAATGTAATATTAATGATTATCTCCGATTAAATAACCTCTTTTTCAACCAGTCTCCTTGCAACAATATTTCTGGTAACTGAACACATTTGTTAGGGGTAAGATTTTCCAAATCTATTATCCACCTCATCATCTCAAATGTGTCTTGATGTGCTAAAATTCAATGTTAAATAAGATTTTCAGTGACTAATGGCACACAGCTGGTCCATTAATACAATTATTGTTCTATTCTACATAATTGTTGTCAGAAAATTGCATATTTATCTGCCTGCTCTCTCTCTCTCTCTCTCTCCTCTCTCTCTCTCTCTCTCTCTCTCTCTCTCTCTCTCTCTCTCTGTGTGTGTGTGTGTCATAACTTCAGGTAACAAAGATGCTAGCCGTGGTGGTGATCCTCTTCGCCTTGCTCTGGATGCCTTACCGAACACTGGTGGTGGTCAACTCCTTTATGGACCCACCTTACCACAACACCTGGTTCCTGCTCTTCTGCCGGATGTGCATCTACATCAACAGCGCCATCAACCCCATCATTTACAACCTCATGTCCCAGAAGTTCCGCATCGCCTTCAAACAGCTCTGCAAGTGCGAGGGCCGGAGCCAGGAGAAGGCGGCCAAGTACAATGCACCGATGTATTACAGTGCCATCAAGGATTTGTCCCACGAGAGCAACGAGCCGGTCACCGAGCAGGAGGATGTGAGTCACGCTAACAGGAGGTTCAACTTAACGGATGATGACACAAGCACATTCAGCATTACCTGATAAAGGCCACAGTTCATTTAGGATAAGCTTTGTGGGTGATAAACAATTTGTCAAAAGGCTTTCCTTCAGTGGTTTTTAAGATTTCTGTTATTTATGCCCAGTGGGGAAGTATTTATTGAAGTCAATTCTATATTCCCGTTGTTTTATTTGTGCTGTAGCAGTTGTGGTACTTTGGTGTCAATCTTGTAACTATGTTGTAAATACAATGCATAACACCAGGGTTTGGTGCACATGTTTAGCTACTTAATGGAGCATACTGGCATCATAAAGTGCTTCATGTTCACCTGTATGCTTATGTAGATAACAAAATCACAAAATGAATGGTTCTTTCAAGTGCTGAAATATTGTAATTGCAACTTCAGTGCACATGAACAAAAACAACGTGGTGATTATGAGTGAGAAAGATGGACTTTTATGATACCTCATTTGCTGAGCACTGATTCTTTGGGTGTGTGTTGTGAGTGTTGCCTTGTGATGCTGTCCCCAGCCTTTGCTAACCACTCTTAAGGAGCAAATATTAGTAATGTACAACAACAAGTAAACTAATTAAGACATCAATTTCCTACCTGAGGGACAAAGCAGCTCTTGGTTTCAACAAGTGCATTAGCGCTTTTTAGGTGCTGGGGCTCAGGGGGCATCCATGCATAATTGGTAATAATAAATATACACATGCTCGCATGTCCAGTCTCAACACCATCTAACGGCTGATTGAGGCTAATCCTGTGCATACATCCTCACAGACTGTCAGACACACAGAGCCCAGCTCTAAATGAGGAGCTCCGTCCCAACGAGTATTAGTTATACAAATAATCTCATTGGTTGAGTTAAACCTAAATGGGCGGAGCCAAAGAACCACAGTTCTTTGGAGCACAAGTAAGCTAACTGGCAAACTATATGAATATAAAACATAAATAAATAAAGTATAAATAAACAATATTAATGCGATGAATTCTTTTCATTCATTTCTGACCCTTGGACTCATGCTCTTGGAGGGTTAGCAGGCTAGCTAACTAGCTTATCTGGATAGCCAAAGTCGGCCGTGGCATAAACGTTTAGGGCCACAACCGTTAAGAGCTACATAATGGAATATTATTATAGCGGGAATAATTTGGTGCTTATGGTTGGAGTGTTTTGGGGCTACAAACACAATCTTAGATACTGAACTTGGAAGCTCAGCTAAGCTAACTAGCTAACCTAGATAACTTGGTGTAGTATATGGCTGGATTTAATTTTTCAGTAAGAGCAGTAGCCTTCATAATGTTAGCTTCCTCCTCTCTTACCTCTTGCTTTTTCATGTGGGTTCAATCTATAAGCTTAATTAGCCAGAAAAAAACATGTTATTTTGCTCCACCCTTTAAGGTATAACTCAACCAATGTGATAATTTCCAAACTGGGAGGCAGGAGCTTACGATGAGCATTTAGTGATGATGATGAGTCTCTGGAGAATCAGACGAGGCTCTGACAGCTATAAATCAATTTCACTTCCAAATATCTGCAAATTAGGCCAGTGGATGAAATTGTTGAGAATAGATAAAAAAAATCATTGTTAGCCAGTAGATCTGTGCAACAAAGTACATTACTAAAACATGTGAAATAAGTGTGGCAACTTTTTGTGATGCTGTTTCTTGTCAATAAACTTTTGAGCCTCTGTTGTCTTAGTGCTGTCATTTCATCGGCCATATTCCTGCAACTCACTTATTCAGCTCTATATAACTTCCAAACATCCAGTGAAACATGAAACATGACTGATGATGTATTCAAGTTCATCCTAGGATCTAGGTATAAATCCCTATCAGAATCTATTTATATTTTGGTCCATTTTTGTATATTGCTCATGTTTCAACAGGTGGCTTCTGCTGTTTTGTTCTGTGCAATGTAGTAACATGTTTTGTAAACAGGCTTTTGTAATTTCTGAACAGCTATTTGAATATTTGGACTTCAAATAAATCCTTTCACAAGCCTCAAAAATGTCACATTTGGCAAATTCTCATTATTTGTGAAACTTTTGTTTGTGTGAAATTAAAATGAGCCACAAGGATTGATAATATATTTTTGACATTACTGAGAAATCAGGCAATTATATTTCCTTTTAAAGAACAATGTTAGTACCGACCTCTTTGGGTTTGTTGATTATCATCTTTCGATAACTACTATGTCATTACTGCACGATGAGAATCTTTTTTAATTGAAATTCAAAGCTAACAAAGTCATCTATGGGTTGGACTAAGTTTCATGCCCTTAGGAGTCTTTAAAGTCACTCAAAATCCATTGTCTTTTCTCTAAAAAGAATGGTCATTCATCAGAAAATAATGTTGTTTGTCTTAATTCCTGAATAGTTGACGTTTTAGAGATAGGGGAGAGCAAGGTAAGATGAACCAGTTTTTACTCAAAAAGTTATCTTGGCAAGGAAAACTGAGAGAACAAAAACGCTTCCACTCATATTTCAGGATGTTGACTTTCAAATGAACTGGTAAGAATGCAACTAAACGAAAGAAGAATGAAAATACAACTTCTTAAAATAAAGTGGTCCCTTGGCTCAATTTGCCCCAGGGTGGGGGTACGCTGATCCAAGTGGGTAAGTTGAGCCGCTTGGGGGCAAAATAAGCCACTGAATTATTCATGTGGGAGTCTGGATAAAATAAAAATAAACTATTTCTATGTCAAATGAAAACTTTAAAACATCTTTATTAAAACTATTTTTTCAATACTTTTTCTCATTGATAGTGAACTAACTGGAACAGTAGTAAAATGTTCTTGCATATCATTTTGCAAACCAAGCTGAGTTACATGTGACATTACTTGACCTTACAAGTAACATTACTTGAAAAGTCTTGAAAATAAAAGATTAAAATTGACATTGCTGCAAATTAAAGGTGAATGTGCAACAAATAGGATTTGTGTACACTCTAGGCTATTTAACATCCATTTCAATATTCCCCAAGAACTCAATATTCCATGACTTAACATATTTTATTGAACAGAGCCCTAATGAAGGCTATAGTGATTACTTGTTGGAATTAAACATGTTAAAATCACACATAGGTAACACAAACTAGACTTATGTACATGAGAACAAAATGTAACAGAGACGCTAATGGAATATTTCCAATCTCGTCTGTCTACTTGATTCTTGCACAACTGACTGTGAAGCCACATCTATTCAATATACAGGCTGCAGGGAAATACAAAATCCAACTCTACTGTTGCACACCTGATTCAATTAAAGGCCACACATTCTCATGACACCTTAATTGAGTTCAGTTGTGCAAGAGTGGAGCTGGAGCTAAAAGTTGCAGGGCAGGGGGTCCTTGAGGAAAACACTGCTCTATATTGTTCAAGATACAAAATATATAAATATATAAATAAATACATACATTGCACAGTTATTCATTAAAATACTATTGTTAATATCAGAAATCAACAAGGGGGTAAGCTGAACAACTGGTTCAGTTTACCCCTTGGCCCTTGGCTCAACTTACCCCATAGCCACCCTTTTGAAAAAAATCTCACTGTACTTTTTGTTGCAAAAATCAGTTTTATGAAGTCTCTTCCTAAATGCCTGGTCACATATTGTTTATCGTTGCTAGGCTACAGGTGTGGCTCATCTTACCCCGCTCTCCCCTATGAGGCTTTCATCTGCTAGTAATTGTGTCATTTTAAGTCTCCCCACCTTCCACTGCTTGCTGGATCAGATTCGGTATGGTTCATGTAAAGCAGAAGTGTGTTGAAGAAAACAGCCTACTACCCCACTACGCTCTCATCCCCACTCATTAAATGTCATCTTGTCATTGTGATTGCTTTGCTTGTTAAGCGGTTCTAAACAAGGACTTGTCAGAACAGATTTATACACTGTCCTTCAGAATACAGCCAGCAAGATGTCTGAAAGTATTCACAATCCTATCACGAAGCCACTTAATATAGCAATTCATAAACAGTGCAGAAATGACAATCATTCATTCACATTTTGTGATGCCCTGCCAATGAATATTTATACTCATGTCCACACAATCTGCTAACAATACTTGATTTTCCTCTGGCTGCTTTTCCCAAGATTCAGGTCCAAGACTGAAGAGATTTCTCAGTTTCAGTGTGGTTTATTCTCTCACTCAGCTGGTGAGAGTGGTGTGTTTTGGTATGATTGGGGTTTTCAATCCATCTTTTTCCTCATCTACTCTAGTAGGTGCTGATTCTTTTTGTACTTAACCTTTTACAAAATTGATGAACTAGTGTCCTTTGCGAGGTCACTTGTAACCACAGAACTCTAAGCAAAGAGTCTTTTGCTCAGGGAGTATAAGATAATACTGAAATACAGCCACCTCAAGGGTTTCAACCAGTTCACCCCAATTTATATGCAGTATACTTCATGTCAGGGTTTCATTTAGAATTGACATGTCAGTGAAAGAAGAATAAAGTCTGCTTTTACAGAAAAAAAAGAACACTTAACGGTGCACATTATAAATTCTACTGTAGATGGGGTGGAAAAGATGAAATGCAGAGGGTGAAATAAAGAGAATGATATTCTCTCTGTACATACTGTAGCTCTGAGAACCCACAAAACATTTGCCACAAATCAAGTCAAATCTCTTAAGACTGTTTTTAACACTACTGAAGAATTCTTAGAGTGAGAGCGTCTGAAAAATCAGACACAGACGAATGATATCTCAGCTACAAAGTTTGAATGTGTACTAGATGTTAATAAGCAGCAATAGACTGTTCCATTTAAAATCCCAACCACAGAATCACCTTTTACTGTGCTTTATAGATGACATTGAACATTATATATTCATCAATGCATACATTTTGAAACAGCTTCCTTGTATTATTCAGCCCGACCCACACCTTACATAAGCACCCTTCTATTACCGAGTGGATTCTCACCCTTCATTCACAATACAAAACACACACGTCCTTGTCTTGCACTTGCAACCGGAGCTGGGACTTGAAACTTCTAGGCTTTAATTATCAAACAGTTGCAGCTGCTAGACAGATGCGTCACAGGTCATGATGAGGCTCATGGCTATGATTGTATTGCTTATTGTCCATGGGCAGGACAAAAAATGTGGGGTCATTCAGAGTGGAAAAGGTTTGATCACCCCACTTTCTACCTTGTTCAGTCCATAATAGCAGTGTCAAAACTGTAGTGTAGTATATTTTACAGCCACTGAAAAGTCTTGATGTATGTAATAGGCCTATTATTATTAAGTCATGGTTTTAAGCAAATCCAAAGTTTACAGCTTTGGATTTGTGATAACCTACAACTCCTATCTGCAAACACATTGTTTTTATGGTAGAATTATCATATTGAAAGGTAAAATGTTGCTTTTTTATTGGCAATTTAGATATCTTCATCTGAAAAATCATGCAAATGCTAGTGAATTCTCAGATGAATCTCATAAGCCGCTACACCATTTTCAGCTTGATATAAAGATCATAAATAAATCACAGTCTGCAAGATGGGTGGCAGCTAGTGTAATATAATCATTCAATTATGTGAATACCTTTTGATAATGGAGAGCACTAAGAGCCATTCTTCTGTGGGAAGGGCTAATTTATCCATCGCATCTGTCAAGAGCTCTTATCTCCTCAGTATCAACAAAAATAATCAAAGGCCCACCAGAGTGTTTTGTGTCGATTTCAGGAAGCCCATTACCCCGAGCTGAAGAGTCTGTTTATTATTTCTTGTTTATTAATCCTCCCTACGCTTGAATATGAATTAGCCTATTCTTCAGTCTCCTTCACTGAAATAACATAGCACAGTGATTTGGTTACGACACAAAAGAGGGTCATAGCATAAGTTGTAGATGGGTTTTAGCAGAATATACCTTGAATAGTACAAGTAGTAGTTATCATACTGTTTGAGTGGATTCTATGCTGTTTCCTTAATAGCTTTATTTTGAATAGAATAATAAAAGAAAATGCATCCATCCATCCATCAGTTTTCTAGCAGCTTGTCCAGGTCAGGGTCACATTGAGAGGAGCCAGATGAGGTGGTTCAAGCACCTGGTCAGGATGTCCCCCTCCGGGCGCTTCTCTTTGGAGGTGTACCAAGCAGGACCGACCCCGGGGCAGAGCCGGGACACACTGGAGGGACTACATCTCCCAGCTCCCTGGGAGCGCCTGCAGATCCTCCTGGAGGAAGTTGCTGGGGACAAGAACATCCACGCTGCTCCACTCACCCTGCTGCCACTGCGACCCTGACTTGCATAAGTGGCTAGAAAATGAATGGATGTATGGATGTATTTTCTTTTATTCTTCTTTTCAAAATAAAGCTATTAAGGAAACAGCACAGAATCCACTAATTCATTATATTATCACCACTTTTCAGGGATGCAACATACACATAACAAGACCTTGGCCATGTACAGTAGGTAAGTATAAAGTTATTCTTAGTATAAATCCCAGTATGCAATGTATTCAAGGCATCCAATATTGAATCTATTGATTATTCCATGAATACATTTTGCTAAAAAATCTAAGAAATTATGAGACATTGAAAGTAGGATTCAGAAGTCATTGACATTCATACTGTCAAATGGTGCATTGTTGTGTCAGACATGCAATCTTGAAAAAGTAGTAAGTAAGTATAAATATGTTGCCAATCCACAAAAAAATCGTTTGTACTAAATGCATACAAAAATGAGGCATGACAAGACAATAGCTACCGAATGGTACAGGACACACATTACATAGGACAAGACAGAAGTTGACAGGACACAAAGGCCACAGGACAGAACAGGACAGAACAGGACAGAACAGGGCAGGACAGGACACAGCAGCCAGCTAATAGTACAAGACCTTCATTAGACAAGACGAGACATAATGCATAATCAGCCAAGACTAATGAAGTGAAGTCCCCATGCACTGCAGTCTGATGGCCTGATGAGATCCTTGCCTATTCTTTCGAAGAGAATTTCTACCGAGGGGACAGAGCGAAAGGTGCTTTTGTGGAGAAGATAGATTAAATTTGTGACAGGCGACGCACCACCTGAGCACATATCTGCGAATGCCCCGCCGAAAGGATCGATCCTGCAAGCAGCGGAGTGTTTTGTCAGAGTCCATTCACCAACAACTGTGTGATTTCCACATTGCTCTAACTCAGAACAATGTTCAACCAAAGTTAAATTAATTGTTAGTTACTTTATTTTGTGATCACAGTCCAGGTAGCAAGTTTCTTGATAAAGTTTCTTGATAAAACTCAGTCTATTCAGCTCTCAGGTTTCACCAACTGCTGAGGCACGGATATCGGAAGTTGTGTATAACCATAGGAATCAATAGCAAAGGCCTCAGTTACTCCTCTGAATTTTCAATTTGGTAAGAGTTGTAAAACCTGATCTTCTCTGCACTGTATTTATGACTATGTATTATGGGCTAATACTCTCTTCCTGACAGCCAACCAAACTCCAAAGTCCTGAGCCCTTCACCCACCAAGGGAAATATCCATCTCAATGCCACATATATGATGGTGAAGGTTGTGTGAAGATATACACTGTTTCAAATCAAAATAGCATTTTTCTGATACAAGAAGATTTCTTTCCCAGTGTTGCTGTTTTCTTATACGCACATTTGGTATCAGGGTTTATTAGCATTACAATGCTCATTTGATGTAGGAGTAGAGGAGAGGTTGCTATGAGACGGTCTGAGGGTGACATAGTGCTGGGCCTGGGCTTTTATCCTGTGCCATAGAATGAAGTGATGGTGTATGCGGAGTGCATGGGTGTGTGATTGTGTTGGGTGTGTGTGCGTGTGCATGTTTATATGTGTTAAGTGTGTTTGTGTCCGTTCCATTAACATTTCAGCCCCATGTTATCGCCACCCATCTTTACTGAGAGGATCTGTGACAGTTTGTCACTGCTGCACGCCTGTTTTATCACCAAAGACCAGGCAAGGTTTGTGTTACTGCCGTGGCCGTACCCCCAGAAGATTCCCTGTGTTCCCAGTGCTCCCCTGTCTACGTTTTGTTTGTGTGTGTATTGGCGTGGGCGTGGTCTCCCTTCCTCGTTCTCCTGGCTCCCGGCTCTGCTCATCCTGCACACCTGTCTGCACCTATCTGCCTGCAGTATATCTACCCCGGCTCTTCAACCATTCTTCGCCAGATTGTTGTTTCAACCACTGTGGTAGATACGCTTCAAGGCCAACTCCTAGTGATTTTGTCTCTTCGTGTTTCATGTTACTAACCAGCCTCTCTTGTGTCCCAGGGTCATCACCCGTCTGCCTGTCTTCCTGCTTGTCTCCCTGCCTGCCTGATAGCAACCTCCTAGCCTCCAAGATACCCCTGCCTGCCACGCTTCCCCTCATCCCACGCTCACACCAAGCCCCGCTCCTCCTTACCATCACTCACCCCTGCTGCCACCGGATTCCCATTCCCTGCCATCAGCCCCTCATCCAGATCATCCTCTTCAATAAAACCTTTTCCTTACCAGCACCAACCTGTCCGTGTCCTGCGTTTGGGTCCCACCTGTGTTCATAACAGTTTGAAGTTGTGCTCTTTGAATGTGTTGACTCATTTTGGATTAAAGTCCTCATACACTGATGAAAGCTTGATGCTGAAACATCTGTTTGTTCCTCATGCTGTAATTAAATATTTTTGAAATGCACTAAGCAGTTTATAGTCATGCTTTTTGCATACAGTATATGTATCTGCTCTATTACATACATAGGCTATGCAAATATCACACAAATATACCTTTGCTGAGAACGACGTAATCCAGGCATATAATATTTCACTTGAAGATCTGTATTTGAGTCCAGTTATAGATGTGGATGTAGTATAAAAACATGAGTCATGATTGCGCATATGTGTGAATGGATGCTTCAATAGATGTGCAAAGCTTTTAACATTACATCGTAAACCTACAGCAAACATTTGAGATTGATTAGTGGTTATCACAATGTACTTTGAACTTTTCTGAGGCCCCACTGTGTGCTCGGTTAGTTTTTAGTCAATATTATTGTCTAAGAGGATACATTTACTGTCATACTAAATATTAATGACACATTAAAACCAAAATGTATAAAAAAAAAAAAAGGTATTAATGAAATTGGATAAAAACTTTGTTGCCCAGACAGCCTGAAAAGTGAGGAGTATGTTCTGCATATTTTTCTACATTTCCACCTAATTGCATGTAAGTATGAAATGAATATGCAATATGTTCCTGCAGCATTATACCTTAGAGGCAAAGGAATGTGGTAGTGCTGCTCTTTGAATCATAGTTTTTGCAACATTGATGATATAGATTGATAATTCTTTAACAGAGTGACCATGCACACTTCATCCTCTGTCTTAAGTAGAAACCTGAAACCTGACTATCCATAGCTTTATCACAGTGATAGAGTCACTAACTGCGTGAAAGCTGTATATTTTATAATGTACAGTATCTATCAACTCTCTAATTTTATCTGATTAATGTGAAATGAATTCAGCCAGAGTGTGCATTTATTGTTATTCATATCATCACCTTTAAATGAACATTCATCGACTGTATCCTTTCTGGGGAAAAGCGTGAGTATTACTAATATCTCCAATTTTGCAAACAATTTGCGTGATAAATGTATTTACAGCAAAGATGACATGGAGAATAAGAAACTTTTAGGGTATTTGATTACAATGAGTTACATTTTCTATAACATTTGAAATGTAAAATCCAAAAGTGCTTGTCATAATCTTTCAAATTGAATCAATCAGATAATGGATTGTGATGTTTAACTGCAAAAAGCACAGTATCATATACTGTAGTTGCGGGGAGGACTTACTTCTAATGAACAATAAGGCATACTTCAAAAAGATATATCTATAAATCAAATATCTCTAACAATAGCTTACAATCCTAAGGATAGTAACCAAGATATATTTCTTCCCTTTTTACAGGAAATATATTACAGTTTCTCTGTCTCAAGCTCAGTTATGTCTGGTCTCCTGTTACAGCTACAGACAAAATGCTACCTGTCTGGGACTGTTGTTTCAAACTCAGCCTGGAGGCACCCGAGTCAGTCTTAATATAGTGCATAATATACAGCATTGCTACATTTCGGTTAAAAGTAGGCCAAAAAATAAAATGTCCAAACAGGGTTTAGACAGCACCCAAGGGCTTTACTGTGTTGCTGCTGCCTGATAAATAAGACACATCTAATTGTTTTGCGTTTTGAATTGACAAACATTTTGATCAGTAGTTAAAAATGAACTGTAGCCTATATTTGATGCTTTTAGAAAGTTATGTCACCATAAAAGCAAGGCATTGAATATGCATTTACCACAATCACTATTGTTCTATTTGAAATTATCTGGTGTAATTAAATATAACTACTGATTTCTCCATTATAGCAATGAGAATGTGATTTATTCTATTTCCTCTGTATGTGGTATTCAATATGTGATGCCTATAGGGTACTTATTAATTTTAAAAGGGGAGGGGGACCATCCCAGCACATTAGATAGTTAGATTAATATGTTATTTTGCCCCAGAAACTTAAGGCGAGACATCTGAATCATCCAACTAAATTTATTCTCTGTTGACTTTGACCAGAGCCATTTTTAATTCATAGAGTCAATATAGCTTCCCTTTACTGGGTCTTCAAACCACTCAGGTGAAAAACACATTTCATTTCTAGGAGTGAAATGGTCAGTCATGGTCAATACTCCCTGCTTTCCAATCAAAAAAAACCATAAAGACGCCCACACAGAAAGGTCTTAGGAATTGATTACATACGAGTTTTGATATTTCAGGGAGCAACAGGGCCATAGTGTGTTATAAACATATAATTTATACATCTCCGGAGGTGAGGACTTTCCTCTCATTCCTTCAAGCTGATGACAATAGAAGGGAACTAGCCTACATTTCATCTCAATCATTTTCAGATGAGTAGTTTTCATCATGCTCCATAGCCTGCAACAGTCTATTACATTCACATTCCCTGGCTGTTTATTACTGTGTGATTTTTGAAGTGGAGAAATATGGTCAGCATGCATCACACCGTGCAACAAGGACAGCCATTTTCCCTTTGCCCACAGATTAGACTTTCCCAGTCAGTTTAATCTTCACTGTGTCAATAATTCCCTTTTGAGGAAACTCACACATCTCCCATTGCTGCCTTCGCACCTTCAGCACCGATGACAAATACATACAAATTTATAGTGGCAATTTATGGCATTTCTTTGTCTTTGAGATAAAGCACTGAAAGAATGTTATTATGAAAAAAAATATTTCAAAACACTAGGCTACTGGTTAAAAGAAAAAAAATGAAATAAGCCTTCCAAAATATAAGCACTTTTAAAGCATGTTGTCCTTTGATCCACTGCAAGAAGACAATGACAAACACTTGACTAACGAAAGACCCACAAGCTGTGACGTCTTTCTTCTGCCTCTCACCAGAGGAACTTAATTCTGCTTGACAGCTCCATTTTGCTGCTTATTCCAACATTACTGCAGCCCAGAGTCGCTGCAGTCTGTGTGGCGATCAGCCGCTGTCATTGTTAATCTGCTCTTTCCCCCTGACATTTGTTGTTGTGTTGGTGCCATCATTTAACCCTTGCCTTGATGTGAAGTCTGGCATGCTCTGTTGACAATGTAATGTACAGCTCTGCTTGCAAACTGTTGCACTCTAGCCTTTATCAGGTGACTTTCAGTTTCATTTCAGTTTGCTCTCTATAATCCCTTTTAACTATAACAGGTTGGGTTAATTTCTAAGGTTTATTATAGTAGACTTTTATGCCTCTGGCACCTGACAACTGTCTGTTGTCAGGTGCTGTCTTTGATTTGTGTGTGTGTGTCTGTCTGTGTCTTTTTGTCTGTCTCTCTGTCTGCTTGTTGTGTGTTTGTGTCTAATCTTGTACTTCTGTCCTTATGATGATTTTCTTTCCTGAGCACGGAGCAATGTCCTACCTTTTGCATATTTATGTCTGTTGTTTGCTGATGCATTGTGGTTTTAAATTGCTGAGTAGGCCATTTTCCATCAGAGTCAGTCATCTGAGGTCTCTAAAGGTGGCAGGGTGGGCTAATGGTTAGATAGACTGTACTGTAAGTGAAGGGTCACAGGTTTGATCCCCTCAACAGCCAGTGTGTTCATCAGCAAGACAGCCTCAACCGCTACCTGCTCACACACTGGAAGTCACTCTGGATAAGAGCATTTCCTAATTGCCCAAAATGTAAATATAAATATCCTAGACTCTATCACTGAAGACTTCTTCCTCTTGGTTCAGTATTAACTCCCATCTTCATCTTGCAGTAAGTCCATGTGATTACAGAGACACCATGTGGAGGGAAAACGTAAAATGTCTCAAAGCAGACAAGCCTTATCCTCACTTAAAGATGCACCAAGCCAGATTTTTGGTATATTCACTTCTCTGCCCACAGAAAGCGATGAATTGAAACCATATAACTGTCTTCTAAACACCAGCAAGCGCTCCATGGAGAGGAAGCTGGACTCACCAATGTTAGACCTTTTGCCTCTCTCGCCCCTTTGGTGTCCTTTCATATAAAATTCAAATTTTTCAAAGTTATCTCTCGCTGCCATTTGGAGCTTCCAACATGCAGTTTTGCCACATGTAGCTTTAACTGCTCTCCCTTTAGCCACCAGGGAATTGTGTTAAAGCATAACTCCAGTCCATCCATCATTTTCATCATATGTTGCGCAGCTGTCCAGTACAGTCCTATAGAGTAAATCGACACTCCAAAAATCAATCCCAAAAGCACAGTAAGAATGTCTTTTTCTACTTATTGCTGCTCACTCTGTAATGAAACATGTATATATTTAATTTCCAGTTTATTCATGACTTGATGTAGACAGGCAGCCGCAGCTGGCTGGCAAAGAGTAAACAAGTGCTAGAGCAATGGCCAAGGTAGCATACAATTTTTTATAATAATTTAATAATAATAATTTTCATTTACATCTTTTTACCAACTTGTGTCATCACAAAATGAGCAATCAATGTGTTGAAAAAGAAATGCTTTGGATGCCTTTGGGGTTGATTTTTGGAGTGTCCATTAGCCCTGTAGGACTGTATTGGAACAGTAGCTCTATAGTAAAGCAGCTGACAAAATTTTGATTAGAATCAATCGGTATGATGAAACAAGATGGGGAAAATAGGGTCCAGGTCAAAAATAGCTGGATTTATGCTTTAAAGGCCAACTACATAATCTAGTCAAGCTTATTTTGCCTATCCAATAAAGAATGGATGAATTTAGATTCTTCAGGAAAGTCCCATATGTAAATTTATTTTAGAAGTGAAATCAACATCCAAAGTAATAGCCTTTTTCCCCCAGCCTATTTTAACTTGAGTAAACACTACTTCAGAATCTGCTGAGCAGTCAAAATAAAGCTCAGAAGTGGCAACAGAGTGTGACCATGAGCAGTGAGAGCTCTACTCTCAGCTGGCCTTGGACTTGGCAGCAGCCTGGTGCTGTCGCTTGGGGCAGATGGTCCCTCTCTCACACAGTCAGGCGCTGTCAGCTGTTTGCAGGAGCACAGATGATGGACTTACTGCGTCGGTCACTGAGTCTCACAGAGGGAAGCACACAAACACGGGGACAACTTCTGAGAGCGTGCTCCCTGTTGGGTTTGCTGGAATGTGACAAATTATCAATGAAGAGTACTTTTCTTTCTCTGAAGAAGCTCACTTTTACTGTGTGAAGAAATGCCTCATTCCAGGTAGGCTACAGTTTCATAATTTCTTCCAAGTCGGGATGTTTTCATTTGTCTGTGTGGAATACTATTGAGCTTACGCATGGTTATTTATTTCATATCATTTATAGGATTTGATAAAATATGGTCTTGTAGATGATGAAACCACCACATGTTGCAGAATGAAATGGGTAAATAATGTTTTTCAAGAAATGGAATCTATTAATACATATCAAACTGGTAAAAAAAAAAAATATTTTAGTAGCCTGTCATTCTCCACAGAACTTTGAGTTAAAATAAATGTTTATTTTGCAAATGATGTAAGTGAGATCCTTTAGAAAGCGTAAGTGTCTTTGGAGTCTGTACTCTCACAGCAGAATTCACAAAAAAAGGCAGCAGGACATGCGGCTCACTAACCTGCTAAAGCTCCTCTAAGTCCATCTGCTGACCATGGGATCTGCCTGAACAGCTTATAAGGTCCTTCGAATAACACACACTCTAGTTGGACAGTCGTACTCCAAGGCAAGATAAAGAGAGTGTGTAAACATGATTTATGCCTTTATGCAGCACAGTAAAGGATTTTCAGTCGTCTTGAGTTAAAGCATAAAATGGTTTAGATTTATTTAGATTTATTTAGATTTATTTATCTGTCCTCAATAATAATCCTTTCCTCCTTGAATCAGTTTTTAAGGCACAGTTAACCTTTTGTATGTGATGCAAATCTAGTACTTCCTTTTTTAGATCTTAGAACGTCCTGTATTTTTGTTGGGGTGTTTGTTTGTATAGCACTGTTCGGTAAACAGATTACTTAACCACATGCGCAAAACAATAAGTTTGTATGACGATGGCACCAAGCCACCAGGTCATTTCCTCATCTGTATCCTGTGCTTAAACAAAAGGGCCAGGAGAGAGACACCCAAAACTCAGAGGGGATTCCCAGTTTCCTTTTCTGCTTCCTGAACCAGGAATTGCACATGGGAAAGGGAGAGAGACGTATATTCTCACACATGCTCTTAAATAACAGACTCTGGAGGGCGTATTCATTTGAATGCATAATGACATGGGATGCCTCAGATGTTTAAAATGAGATTGATCAACTATATCCTGAACAAACGTAATGTTTTGACGTGGAGTCTATCCTTGTTATGTGACCAGATGATTCATAACGCTGGGACCCAGCCAGGAAAAACCAAGGGATGAAATCTTATTTGTTCTTGCCACAGAGCTGACAGTGTTTTCCTCTTTGTGCAGGTGCAAGACAGGAAATGGATTAGTACGCACTCTTCATTCAGGAGCTTCCTCTTTCCCTGGATGCTAGATACATTCCAGCTTCCCCCCCTTTCAATGAACAAAGTGCATTCCTCTCCAGCCTCAAGTGAACAACAATAGTAATACTCCTCCAAGATGGCAGACACTTGGCTCTATGTTACTGATGAGCCAGGCCCCAGCTTAGCTGAAGTGGACATATGTGTGCTGGAGATTAAAAAGAAATATGAAGTCATCCCATCCACTGTCTGCTCTATATGCCTTTCATTTGGACTCATCTACTGTTTTTTCGGTAAGTACTCATGATAATAGGCATGAATATGAAACATAATACAGAGACTTAAATGTAAATGTACACAATTTGGGATATAGAACTACAGCTATTGCATTTTAAAACGCCATACTCCTCATTTACTCTCACTATTTGAACATAATCTGTCCTTGCCCACAATGTTTTCATCCTTAAAGTATTTCATTAGCTCACTTGAGTCCATAGCGGGCTTAAAGCTGTGATGGCCAGGTGTCTGGAGGCTGCCAGGGGTTTAGTGTGGATAAGCCCCAAGCTGGGGGAGGCAGATGGGGAGTCCGTCTCTCTCAATTCAGCAGAGGCAGTGTATATGAGGAGCCACCTGTTGCACTGACATCTCACTGGTTTCAAGCTATTGAACCTGACAAACGAGAATTTTGATGTCAGCTATGAATAAATAGCCTTTCCATCGAAACCAAAATCAAACAGAACAAAAAAAGCATGTAAATATCAGGTATTTTTTAATTCCTGGCAACCGCTGTTTATAGAGCTGCTGTGGCAATACATTAGGGGTTGATCAGAATAATACATGAGTTACTTTTTCCAAGGAAAGCAATACTGAGTAAAAGGATTCAACATAGCTCTATTTCTGTGTTTGCTGTCACTGAGAAAATATGTGCACACACATCCAGTGAACACAAATTGTGTGTCCCGTGGCCTTGCTCCCTGGCACATGCAACTTTATGCAAACACACACATTGCCAAGTTCCGTGCTCCCTGTAATGATCAATGATTAAATAAGCATGTTGTTGCCTTCAAGGGATTTTGAAAATGTAAATGCTTGCTAAGCAGGAGAAAAACAGCAATTTCTATGTACAGTCAGTGGCGAAGGTATTGTCGGAGTTGTGTGAAATTTGGTTCTTTTTGCCAATTTCAGCTGGGCATAAGAATTGGAACAAATTAATTCTAAATAAATTTCAGTAATGTAACTATTTGATCACATACTACTCACATTGACACACATTAACAGTGCGTAGACTGTAACCCACCACCATCTTCCTTTGATACAGTCAAGGCAACTTTCATTGTAGCCTCATGTATCTCAATAGATCTCAATGAGATTTCAGTTGAAGGGCGTACTTTGTCCTACAGTATTGTTTTGAGTGTCCAGTTCCTGAGCTACTACACTATACAACCACCACTCCTATTATACAGAGCCTCAGCGGTGTCACACTCCTAAACTAGTATTGAGATGCATTGTTATCCAAGAAACCACATTTTGTCCTCAGCAGACCCCCTTAAACAAAGATACCATCAATCTTGTGGTGTTGTTGGTTCACAAACCTCATGCAGCTGCTATATATAAAGGCCTAGAGATCAAATATTAACTTGTACGTACATTAATTTGTACATATACTTATGCTCAGCTGTAATCAGGGGACTGCTGGCCACAATAACTGACATTTCTCTTATATGTTTTAATATATGAGAGATATAAATAAAAAGCAGACACTGTAATTTTGCCCTTTTCACAACATGCCACTGGCTGTAGGTTTCACTGTGAAGTAGACTTGGGACATTTTGTGCATTTAAATCATTTTGGATTAGAGACAACACATGTTTGATGAATGTTACATGAATAGAGTAGATTTCATGATAATTTTTTTTTATCACACTCCTCAGGATACCGCTGCTTCAAGATGGTCATGTTCCTCTCTGGCTTCATGCTGGGATCAGCGGCAGTCTTCCTGCTGTACCACAAGGAGCCTGTGCTGGACAGCCAGCTGGGGATGGAGACCAAGGCGGGGATCGGCCTGGGCGTGGGTGTGCTGTGCGGTCTGATGACTATGCTGGTGTACACCATGGGACTCTTCCTCACGGGCCTGCAGCTGGGGTGCCTGCTCACCCTGGCCGGCCTGGTGGTGATCGGACAGTTTTACAGCCTTACTCCGGTGTGGGTGCCTCTCAGCGTCGTGCTGGCAGCCAGCGTCGTCACCGCCGTTTTCACACTTCAGTGGCAGAAGCTGTTCACTGTCGTCTCCACGGCTGTGTTTGGGGCGACTACGGTGATGCTTTGCGTGGATTACCTGGTGGGGACGTTCGCGCTGGCAGGTCATGTGTATGACATCCTCTGTCAAGTCGGGCCTCGTCCGCTCTGCTGGTTCAACTGGGCGATCACTGGGATCTGTCCTGTTTTGAGTCTGATGGGTGTGTTGGTGCAGTGGAAGTTCACTGCCAAGGGAGTGTCACACACAGAAGGTGAGTGACACACAAAATGCCCACAGATTCAATTCAAAATGTTATAGTAAAGCAGTTCTTCCAAAATGTATCATGTCTGGTACTTTTTGATGCATTCAAGCTCAGGCTCTCTTCCCTTCCACAGCTCAACACCTTCTGTAAGGTTGTATAATCAGGCCAAATTTCCAAACCATACCAAACCTTTCCTTTTTCTGTCTCTTTCCCCATGTCTGTGGATGCTCCCCAGTTACACATAAGAAACAGCGGAAACAAGCCAAGATGCAGCACAGATACAGAGAGTCCAGGAGACGACCTGAGTCACGCCGCCGGCGCAGGCCTCCGCCCCTGAAGCGCTACGCTGGGGATGTCCTCGCCCCGGTCAGTAGTTGATATCAAAATATACAACAAGACCAGCATGAGCTTCTCATTCCGCTTTCCGTTTTTCAGAGAAGCAAACACAAATTCTAGCCCTGATGTTAAATCTCCTCAGTTTCCTTTGATTTAATGATGATAGAAAAGGTACAAACAGCCTCACTGTGTATTTGTTTTCATGATGTCTAATGAGATGGTCAGTGCGATAACAATGTTTCTCTCTCCTGTTTGCCTTTCAGAGTTATCTCCAGAGCCTTCAAGAGCGGCAGATGGGAACAGGCTCCTCCACCAGCAGCGTCAGCACTATCACACATACTATAATTGACTTTGACTTTGAGACGGGCTCCATGGTGCCGCTGACTGCTGCCTCGCCCGTCTTCAGGGTCTGAAGGAACAGAACATCAAACAGCTGGCTCCACAGTAGACATCTCATTTGTGGCTCACTGAGGAATCCGTCACTGTACCTGAGAATCAAACAGTCCTTTCAAATCTTAACTTCCCTGGAAACAGTCTGACTGGTTGGATGGATTCACTAAAACTGGCTCTGCTTCAGCTCATCATCGACATGCACAGAGTGTGATCTGAGACTCTTGGAGATCAAACAAACCCTGCGATCACCATCTGAGCGATGACAAGATAACACAACATCAGCATACACAGTCACTACACTGACACATGATCATTGTATTCCTCATTTAGTTTAGCTCGTAGACACTGTGCATTTCACAGTAAAGCTGTTTTGTTTCACTTATAGGTATAATATGTATATAATGTTTTATTCTCCAAATACTCTTTACTTTTACATCCTGTTGTCTAGGTCTAGTCTGTGATACATAGACCATAAAGAGGTGACTTTATGGGAAAAGAAGAATGCTAGAATGCCAGTAAACTGACCAAAGATTTGACAGTGATTGGACTGTTTGGTAGTAAACTGTTTTTTGGAATATTATCATACATTAATATCAGTTAAATGTACAAACATCCTTTAATAGTGTTCAGTAGTCCTCACAATTGACAACATATGTACTGTAATGATCATTTCAGGAATGCAACATAGATGCCTTATGAGTTTACTACAACAATCTCATCCAAGTTTGTCTTATTCCATTATTCATGTGCAAATGCTTTTTGAAATAGTTTTCAAATATATTGCCACAAAAAATAAAACATCCAATGATCATTCTCAATTTTCCATCAACAAAATGCAAATCTTTATTCTGTTGATTTCATGCAGACTTTGTGCAGGAACTTATAATAACAATAATAATAATAATGCTCTCTTTCCTCATGCAAGGGATTCATATGTGCAGATTTTCTTTTCATTTGCTAGAGTCCAAATAAATAAGCATCTCTCTCTGCTAATACAGATTTTTGTTTTGAATCATCCATCCCTGGTGGCCTCTGGTGGCCTAGTCGTCACATAGCATCCAGTGTGCTCCAGTGTTCAGAGGATAGGCCTTCTCCACTGCTTGGTGGTGTTGGTTTACACGCCAGTACTGGCTGCCTTTAAACATGTATATATGACCATCTGTCCATGTCAAAGCAGCATCAGGATTGCTGGGTGCCCCATAGAAGAGTTGCCCAATAGGCTTGGGGTATGAACTGAAGTGTGTTGGTCCGATTTCATCCCACTGCCAGTATCCAGAGCCCTAAAACAAGGAGTAAATTATTCACTGGCAAGTGGATGAGGTATTCACAAAAAGAATAGATGGCACAAAATAGTAAATATTATCTTTAGTACGTACTTTGATGAAGATCAATTTCTTGTTCTTATTTAAGTACAAGGCTGAATCAATTTTGGCAGGAATATTGGTCAAGGGTTTGGGGAAGCCGTGGTCAAGTCTGAAGCCTGTGTATCTCCATACTTTGTCTCCTGTGAAAGAGCAGTTGGAAAGAATAGAAGTATGTTAGAAACACTTCAATAACAAAATCCTTAATGGCACTGAATATAGTTACTAGAACATAGTAAGTTGAGTCAGTGCATACATTTGAAACAAAATGCAGTCAGCACTGTACATTGCACCTCTATGTGAAACTCTAAGATATTAATTACCTTTCAGGAAGTAGGACTTGCCAGTCCGCTGAGAGTGAACAGCTGCATTGAGATTCCCTGGCAGGTCCTTCCACAGTCTAGAGATCAGGCTGGGAGTGTTGGAGCCGCTGCTGGACATGGTCCACACATACTGACCACTGAAAACATAAGTCTTACGCAACGGACCTGCAGGCAAGCAAATATTTGTAGAGACATTGTACTGTAGGTGAAAAATTATTAAACAATGTTGCACTTTTATGAAAATATAGGGACTTTATGATTATTATCTCAGTTGTAAGGCCACTCTGACCTAACATAACTGCATCCATAGTAGCCTTGCAAGGATCTGGAGTAATTCCCTCTGGCACTGGCTGGCTTGGATTTCTGGATGGGGGAGTTTTCCCCGGCTTTCCTGAAAGGGGGCACAGATTTACAACATATTGCAAAAAATGTAATAAAAGCACACCTATTCTGACACTCTGATATTATTCTGGCATCACCATATAAAGCCTGGATGCCTCGTATGTCATCTGGATGTAGCTTGAAGTTGGAGCGGTATCCATTGTACACAGGTCCCATCAGTGCACTGTAGTACTGTGAGTGGCCCAGGCCGAGAGCATGGCCAATCTCATGGGCTGCTACGATCATCAGGTTGGAGCCGTAGTCTTTCCCTTCTGTCCACAGCTCATCTCCGTCAAAATGCACAATGCCTGACTCAGGGGCATCAGCGTGGGCCAGAACACGCCCTAATGATAAAGCAAGAGTCCTTATCGACTGCTGAAAAAGAACAGGCATCCAGCATCTACCATCCTTCACAAGTGTCGCAGTACAGAAAGGTTCAAGAGCTCTACTGAGTATACATGAAAGAAATCATACAGTGCTATGTAGCTTGAGAAAGGATGCTTGTAAAATGACAACAGAGAACTATGAACCCTGGAGATCAAAGGTGTTTTGGCAATTTCTTTGAGACTTCCCATGTTTTTTTCAAATTTTACAGTTGGACAGTTTTATTTTAAAGAAATGCTCCTACCTCGCCCATCAAAGGGCACTGGACATGTCTTATCTTTTCTGTGAAAGGAGATTTTGATGTCTGCTCTTCCCCGATGCAGCTCCCTGAACCTTAAAGGCGACACGTCACTCCAGTACCTAAAAGCACTGTGGATGGCCGAACGGGTCTTTGCCTGTCCCAGATGAGGGGTGTAATTATAGATGTGGTAGGTCAGCATCTTCTTACGCCAGTAACCTGTTTAATGGGGCAACATTTTTATTAGATGTTTTTATAGACCATATAAACCTAAACCTAAAACACAGTTCATCAGCCCCGTACTGCGTTAACAATCAGAATCTGAATTTGCAAAATGAATACCATTACCCACCCATCACTCGATATTTGAGAGCTTTGTTATTGAAAGAGTCCTCTAGACCACATCGAGGTTTGTTCATCATTGCCAGCGTGGCTGCATTTAGTTTTCCTGATATCGGTAAGTCAGTGGCCCTCTGAAAGACTCTGATATACAAAGGTAAGACAAAAGATTATGGCATTAGTATTGATCTAAATGAATATAACACACTGAGTAATACGAATAGATACTGTGATCCATATTGGCAAGATAAATTAAGAATTAAGAAAAAAATGCCAGTCAGCCTTCACAGATGGGGAAATGGATGAAAGATAGTCACCTTAGAGCTTCCACTATTTCCTCAGGTGGATAGTTTTGGTCCTTGCTGTCCAGAGGAATGTTCAAGTAGCCATAGTTCCTAAAATAGGCCTAAAGAGAGAGAGAAGGCTCATTTTAACGATTGCATTGAGGTTTGTAGAAAGCTATCTTACTGATCAGTAACCAAGACATACAAAGCACATCCAAAGGTACTTGCATTTGATTTTAAAGTAGCATGGTTATGTACACCATTGAACTATCTCTATAAGTGCTATCACTAGGTAAGTCCTGCAACTCAGGGTCCAAACATTTTAGGAGCCCTGAATCAAAGGATTCTTAAGCCCTCCTGGGCAGCATTTATTGTGTTATTAACTGAGTGAACCCACAATTTATCTCTTCTGGAGCAACCTGTTCCCAACTACCCTGATAAATAATTCCAGCCAAAATCACATTTTTTTTTTTTAATTCACCAAAGAGCCATCCTAATAAATTGAGTAATGTCACAGTGATTAGTAATGGTTAAGAATTGAAAAAAAAAAAAAAAAAACTTTTTTGCTCATTTATTCAAATCGGTTTTGTAAAAATATTTAAGTTTGACTTGAATAGTCTATTTAGTCTAGAAGCTGCAACAGTCACAAGTCCAGTTGTCCTGAAACCCTTGGTAATATTAAAACTGTCTGGAGGATCAGCTGAAACTATGTGCATTGCTTAGTAACTATTACTTTCTCTACGATGAAAAGTGAAACTTAGCCTGCAAAGAGCTTTATGTTGTGATCTATAGTATAAGCTTCTTAAATTGCTTCTTAAAAACTCAGCCTTTGATATGACATTCGGCAGTGTTTTCTTACCACAGCTTCCATGAATTCTTCTGTGCTCTGGGCGATGGATGAAACTGTTGTCAGCAACACAACAAGCAACATATATTCCATTTTATATTCCATTTTTAAGTACAGGTAGTTTTCCATTAATGTGAGGAAAACACTGGTAACTCAATCCAACACATTGATAAACTCCTCAAAGTTTCAGTTTAGCATTTGGTTTTTATACCGTCATCCAGTGTCTGCATAGGACCTGCCTCAAAACCACACAATAAACCTTTACAAGAATGTGTTGTGTGGATTATAAAAACCAATCCATATTTCAGACATTGACAGCATGAGCACGCCTACTGAAGCTATCATTTATAGCCATTTGTCTCTGAGTGTATAAGAATAGCGTCCGAGTGATGTTTGTTACGTCAAAGGAAGTAAATAAAAATATTTATCACCTCTGTGTAACTGTTAAAGAACAGATGGTCTGCCCACTGCCTCTATTAAAAGAATTAATTAACAGTTGAACCATAGTCATGTAAGAGGGAAATTCAATCCCTCAATATTTCATTATGGTGAAAATTAGTTTCCTTAATATTTCATTAAGCTGCAATTCTTTGTAAGTAAATTACTTCCCAGAAGACATGCTTTGAAGTGTAAGGTCACAGTTGTACCAAAAATATCACTGGTGTTGCTCAATAAATATTCTTGTTTGTGCAACATCTACAAAATTCCTCCATATGAAAAATCTTAACATTCTTTTACTTTAATTTATGGTTACTACAACTATCCGATGAACAAAACAACTAACCGCACTTCCGATCTGAGACAACCATTAATTACAATGTGTACGACCAAAGATCCCGTTCAGACAAAACAATGTGGCATAAATGTAACCATTGCTACAAATTGTCTTCTGGTTGTGGGCAGAGATTCCCTCCTTTTCTGTCGTAATGTAACCTGTGGAATAAAGTCTATGGAAAGTGACGGGACAGATGGGAAAGAGACTCGGCACACACAGGCTCAAAACAATTACCGTTACTGTATCCCACCGCTGGTACTATTTTAATGCCAAAGAACTGAGACAACTGTCAGAAAAAAGACAAAGTTAGAGTGGCTTTCTCACCAGCAGAGGGCATTCTGCATCTACAAACTGTCCAAACAAGAACTGCCTTTTTTCATTTCAGGGGAATACTTCATTGGTGACTAAGCAGAAAATGCATACTTTCCTGGTTAACATTAGACAATGCAAGATTAAACGATTTAGGCTATTAAAAAGTGTACAATTTGCTTTTAAAAATAAAGACTAAAGTAAAATTGAATTTCTTTTTCTAAAATGTTCTGTTTCTAAGACAGAATCTATATCCTTCCTTCCCAACTTATTTGACTGTCAGTTATTCATGAAACAAACCTCAAGTACTTGCTGAATCTATTGAATGAGTTATACTAAAAGCAATATGAGATAATGAAACATTTTGACATAGCATGGAGTTTTAATTAATACAATGACTGTAAAGCCCAGAGTGCCTCAACATTAGTGTGAATTCAAGAGGCCATCCAATCATTGACAAAAATGGTTCATTTCGAAAGCAGATAGGTCAACAAACTATAATTCTCATAAACTGAAAAGTTTTGTTTTTCAGTTTATATGGCTAAGTAATATCTGATACTATGAAAGGTACAAAAGGGAAAGAAAAGACATGCACTAAACAATGTCACAATGTTTTCATTTAAAACACCATGATTAATGAATGGCCTGGCCAATACAGGCATATGAGCAGGAGTCCTAAAAATCTTTACACAGATCTGAACTGAGAAAACAGGTAACAGCTTGTCAGTTCTGGGGATGTTGTGCCAGCTACATACAGTAGATATCCTGTCCGTCTCTGCTGGAGAGGCGTCGGGAGTGTGTTCACTTCCAAAGCTAGAGTTCATGTTCAGTACCAAATAGGCAGAATTTGTTCAAGGGAAGCTAAGATCACAAAGCTGCAAAAGTCCCTTCCCTGTCTTTCAGTGTGTCTAGTTTGTATTTTCAAACAGTTTGTCCAACTAATCTGCTGTCCTTTTTTAGCAAACTTGCTTCAAGACTCGAGCTCAAGCTGCTGTAACTCATCTTGTAAAGCCTTCACCCGGCCAAGCTTTTCCAACTGATCCTTAGTTGGCTGTTTGATTTCCCCCGAGTCCATTTTCTGCTGCAATTCCTCAACTTGTCGCAGCTTCTTTTTGATGTTTTTGATCTTCTTGGCCCTTTCAGCTGCTGCTGCTGAGGCATCGTCAGGAGCCGAAGCGGAGACTGGTACCACTGCGTTGTGTGGAGACTCACCGCCCTCTGAAATGGACACGTTCTCAACAGCATCCCTTACCGACTCCACATCCACATTCTCGTCCTGGCCTTGGTGGTTCTGCTTTCGCTTTTCTTTACGTTTCATGTTGCGTTTCGCAGTCTTCGACAGACCGGCTGTATCGCTGTCCGCACAGCCGGGGATCTTTTGCTGCTGCTTTGTCTGTGCTCCATCAGCTGGGCTCATGCCAGGCGGCAGGTCCGGCTTGCTCTTGAAAAACTTCACATACTTGTTCTCATAGCTGAAATGGCAAGAGACAGAGACACAAAACGAAACTGGATTGAATGAATGCAAGTTGAAAAACATCCTTTGTATCACAGTAGCCTACTAGCCTAACTATAAAGGAAGTACTGTTTCTTTTTACATTTTCCCATTGATTTCACCATGAATGATTTATGGTGTACAGTCTACAACTGTATGTCAGAGAGAACTGCACTTACACTGGGACTTCTTCCTGGGGGACATAACCGTCCTTTACCCGCCTCGGCTTCCTCCATGTTCCATCAGGTCGCTGGGTGGCAGCAATGTATTTACCTGCAAAGCAACAGTTGCAACATTTTAGAAAGGACTGATATTCTTACATGCATACACCTGTAAATTATTAAAACAAGGTTAAACAGGGGCATTTGTAATTTATTCCATTCATTAGAGTCTGGCTTTGGCTGTAGCAGGATATAGAAGACAGGTGGGCAGAACAATACAGTTGGATCCCTTTGGAGGTTTGTCAAACTAAGACATAAGTGGCAAGGGTTTGACTGTTGAATGCGTTCAAATGAGAGACTCACTTACTCATCAAGTAACTGCACACACTGAGTCTGTACAGTTTTCAGTGGTAGTCATTCAGCTGATTTAGCCTAAATTGTTGTGTATCTTGCCATAGCAATGTCATGGAGTGGATTACCGAGAATAAATGCCAAAGCTGGGTCTTGAAAAACTTCCAACACTTAAGTCTAGAATTGTTTTAAGCCTCCAGTAATTCAGATTTTACAACCAGAAAGACTTTGTTGCACTATTCTAGCACTATTTGCTGAAATTATCCTTTCTGGTTGACGTGTTATTATTACCTGGGAAGATGAAAACATTGAACAAAATATCAGGAAGTACTGGAAACTACTGAGGGGCCTCGGGGTTGTCATTTTCAGGTCAACCTGCAGCTCATCCTTATCACTTCAGGTTCATTTCTGGTCTGTAAGGAGTTCACCGAGTAGTGTATGGTAACCTCCACACCCTCTCTCTTACACTCACATACAGTACAAATACACATAGTTCCACGCCCTGGATCACAGTCAGTCAAAGTTTGGGGGTAAAAACCCGCTAAAGCACATTTAGCCACAGGGGCAAAGTGCAGTGTAGTTTACAGCAGAGATACGGCAATGTAACGTTATCGTACAGGCAACATACCGCTGGTTACCCTAACATTAGTTTCGCCAGTAGCCAAAGTTATGAAGTAACAAACAGAAATTTCCACCTAGCAGTAGCCATCTCACACATTACTTTTCATAGAGATAGCTTTAAGGATGTGGGATAGCTAATGTTACTAGCTAATGGTAACTACTGTGTTAGCCACCTTACAGCGATAACGCTAGCTGACACTGGTCATTATAGCTAAGGTTAGCATTAGCTAGAGTACAGAGGGTCTTATTCCACAAGGTTGTTAACCATATCACTGTTGACTAAAATACTGAAGTCGATTTACAGTATGTTTCATGGAGAAATCTATTGAAACAACAAAGGTCTGACACATGCACCAGCCTTACCAGATTCGTCCGTAACATAGGGGGTTGCCATTTTGGTGTAACGTGCTGCTCCGCTCAGCCAGACTTACGTCGTTGACTCTAACCTGATTTGTCACACTTCCTCTCGCCTCGGTCCCACACAGTAGCAAACTACACTTCTTTGAGCTGTTGCTGTTGAAATATTGCTTCCCTCGAGGTGAGAGCTGTCATCGCAACACCTACGGCCAGCTATCAGTATGTCAAACTATCAGTTATAGACCACTCAGTAAATAATAGGGCGACCCCACGTAACAAAACGTGCAAACCAGATTCCTGGACTTCGGAAATGACGACGTGGAACATGGGTTGCCAGGTTAGGATTGTCAACCGGTACTTTAAAAATTGATTTCAGGGTTTTCTGAAGTGGAAACAAATCAACCAGCCCTTGTCTTTTGACATAGGCTATTATTCTTTTCATTTTTGCACATTTTATCACGCACAGTGGTGGATATCATTCGTTTCGGTGTGAATTGGAAACAGTGACTGTCAGACATGCAGCTAGCCATTTTTCATCAGCAGACTTCATTATTTAGACTGTTCTACTTTGTAATGGTCTACACCGTAAAATAATTACAAGTATATTAAATGTCCTAAATTGTCCTTAATGAAGACGATAGGTGTGCTTTACAAAAAGGTATAAAGTGTAGCGGTATATATTGAAAAGAGATTGTAAAAAGTGGTTTTCAAATTGTATCAGAGTGTTAGAAATTAGAATCAAATTTAACTATTTGAAGTTTAGTGTGTCATTTTTATTCATTTTGGGTGTCTACATAGCCTAGTATAAAAAGAGATTGTTGGAAATGTTAGCATTCTTCGGTGCTTGCAGCTAGTAGTAGGCTAGCCTATGCATTGGTTTGAATCAGGTTTGAATGAGGAATTCTTAAATGTTTAAGGTGTGGGTTTTTGGTTGATTGAAGATGCTGTGTGATGATGCTAATGGTCCCAACAGTGAAGCAGTCTCTGACAAGCTATAGCTTTTCTTCACTATCTTTCTTAATACTTATGGTATTGCCATGGTTCTAACTTAGATTGATATAGAGGTCAAAACATCATTAACAACTGAGTCTGCTCTTGAAATACAATTTTGACGAATTAGCAAAATTACCAGTAGCTTATCCTTTTGAAAACTTTTACATTTTCAAACGTATTAAAAGGGGGTGCTTTCAATCTAACCTGGCAACCCCAAGGAGTCTGATTGAGGAAAATATGCCCACAGCAGACGATTTAGCGCTATAACATCACTCCCTGAAAAGACGACTGGCGGTAGGAGCTGAGGTAACCCGTTTCCAGAATCTACCGTTCAATTTAATCGCCAGCACGAAGTACGTATTAAATACTGTTTCGTTACCAACATGCAGAACTAATTATCGACCCAAAAGGCAGATGCGTTTATGCTAGCTTGGTAGCTGGGCTATCTAACGTCAGAGATTAGTAGCCAACGGTACGTTAAACGACTGGCTAGCGTTACAACAGGGCATTGATTAATAAATGCTAAGAAATCTGCTGGCTACTAGATAGCTATGGCTGTACTCAACAGTTAAAAAGTAGACGTTGATATTGTATAGAGCGTTAAGTCGTTGCCATTGATGTTGTGAAAATATAACGTTAATACCAAATTAACGTTATCAATAACGTTTGGCACTGCAAGGCTACCCTGATAGGTAACGTTAGCAAGCTAACGTAACCCAGTCCGGACCACAGCCAAATACGCGAAATGAGTTGCTTGGCAATGAAAGACGGGAAGCGAGACCCTCATTGTGGAAGTTGCATTTACTTGGCCCTATGAAGTTAAAATATGTCAGATAAACATTTTACGTTTATTATATTTCGTAGCTAATGTTAAGTAACGTTAACAGCGGTGTTTAGGTAATAGTTAAGATAGCTAGCTATCGTCAGCTGTTTTATGACCAGTGCGTCGTAAATCCCATAATGCTACGTTACCTAACTATTTCTGAAATTATATGTAACGTTGGCCATTTTGGGTTTTTTTTGTTTTTTGCACCAACAGCTGTCTAACATTAAAATCCCAAGTCTAATATGGTTTTTGTAAAGAGCCTAATAACACTGGAGTTGAATGAGTGTACTATGGTGATGCTAGCTAAGCAACGGCTAGTGATGTCAAGGATCACTATCTCTTACAGCTTAACGTTACTTGTTTGAACCGTTTAGTTTTCAAATCTAGAGCAAGTAATATAGCTAAAGTTAAAGAGTATGAACAGAGACTAAAATGTGAAATACTTTGCTGCTCGCTTCAAGTATGTCGGCGTGCAAGAGGTAGTGATGATAACAAACATCTCTCCAACTAGACTGAAATTTGACCTCCATGATTATTGGTAATCAGCCTGCAGCCTTGGCTGAGGATTGAGATTGATTGTAACCAGTTACTTTTTTTGTGGGTCAGTGACAAGGGAGCATCTAGGTTTTCACCTGGTTATGTCACACATGCCACCCCTTCTGTGACCTCTTTTCCATTTTCTGTCAAGTAGACCTGTTCAATTTACACCAAAACTTTTTAGTCAGCTATTTTGTTTGAGTGCTTGCCTGGCATTTATCCGGTAGTTTGCATCAATCAACACCAAGTGCACCTGGCCTACTTGAAGATTCAAGCACCATCCCTCTTGATAAACATAATGCATCTTAATCCTTGCATGATTGGCCAGTCCAGTGTCACTTGTTGACTGTGCGTATGTGAGTTTGACGTGTGCAAAGGTGTGGTGGAACGCAGTGCAGGGCTGTGGCATGCGAAGACCTAATCAAAAGGGTGTGGGTTTGTATAGTTTTAAGTTTCCTTTTCTCCAGCACCTGGGTCAGAAAGAGAAACCTAAAGGGGGAAACAGCTGGCCCATAAAAATGAGTCCAGTTTGCCGAAGGTGGTGTTCAAGCTTTTTAAAGACTAGCAGGGGCATAATTAAAGTGGATTTGGATAAGGCAGCTGTACCAGCAGAGTATTGATGGTGCAGTAGATCCTAACAGGATGATGCCAACCTCCATAAGAAGTTGTACCCATCTGATTAAGGCCCTTTTTATAGCAGTATTGCCTAGAGCCATTTAGGCAATCCCACCATACCCAGGACAAACCAAATTTTTATCATAAACTTGCAAATGTTACTTTTCCAGCTACAGAATGCCGACTTTTCAAAATACAAGTTCTGTTTTATCTGTCAATAGATTTTTCAATTGAAAGTCATGTCAGGAGAAATCTATTCTGATGCACTACTGCTTGTCAAGAAATAACCTGTGAGGGTAGATGGCTACAGCAGGATAAATATGCTGCCTGCTTGTATGGTTGCAAGCAAGCTGTATCCAAGGAGAGAGAATGAATGAGGCATGTCCAGAAAGTTTTACCTGTTTAGCTGGCTAGTCATGTGGGAATCCCGACATTATTACGTTTCGAGAAGTATTTTGGCCGTTCATTTGTAGTAGCCTACTCAGATTTCAAAATAGCTGGATTCCATATGGTTTCACTGATTCAATTGATCAGAGACTTTATGATGCAAGAGTTTGGAAAAAACTTCCAAACAATGTCTAAATGCACATTGGACAATTGGAGATACCCCTACCTTTATTGTCCCCTCCAGAGACATTTCTACGATATCAGTTATTACTTGATTAGATCTTATAGATTACTATCCGTTGCTGCAAATTGAGTCTCTCTAGTATATGAAAATTCAACTTATTTGAGGTGGTTCTTGGTCAAGTCTATTTCAATACTCTATCAGAGCTTCAAATGTTTGGATTTGCAATAACCATCACAGTCATAACAAGTTTCTAGTCTGTGATAGCATGGTGAATTCTCCATGTATATCTAGCAAGGAAAGTCCGCACACTGTAGCTCCCTTTTTGTTGCTTTATTGGCACTACAATGACGTTTTGAGCACACTGCTCTTCTTCAGACTTCAATTCTCCATGTAGCCCTCAAAACATTATCACCCACCACTCCTACAGACTTTAGGAACTGAGAAAAAAGGAATACCCTTCAAAGATGTGTTAGTATGTAGGCCCACTTTTTTTTTCCCAAACTAAAATGCGTTGTTGCTGCCAAGGACAAAATTAAGTGCAGATTGTCCAGAATGATGTGCCAGACAGACAGTAATTTATAGAAATCTGTTTTTCATTCATATTTTAGGAAATGGATTTCAGTTCATGTGCATCATTTCTATTTTCACATTTTAAGAAGGTAGACAAATGGCATCTCTACATTTCTGCTTTATACAGCATGACTAATACCAATAACTCTGACTGTACAGTTTATATACCCACACTTTGACACTCAAAACATTGTGGTCTAGACTTGAAGCCTTTTCTCATCACTAATTCTCCTAACACAGCCTACTTTTTTCCTCTTCTTTCCCTCCCAGAATTGGATCATTTTTGCGGAGAACCAAGAAGAAAACTTGAATCTTGGCCTAAGTGGTGGAAGCCTGATCTGACCTCCCTTGTTCCAACCCCTCCTTCTGCCAGCTGTGAGCTTTGTTGGCATCTGGTCTAAGAGAGAAAACTCAGAGGGAAAATTACTACACTTAGAGTCTTTATACCGGTTTAAACTGAGTATTTGAAAGGTTAGTGATCATTACTGACTTGAAGAGCTATACAACGAAGCATTTATCAGATACTTCTGTGTGGAGTAGCAACAGACAACATGGCAAAGAAAAACAGCCAAAGGGGTATGTATTTGCTTTATCAAGATTTTGTTTTTGTAAACACACACGCACAGATTTTGCCATTGATTTCAGAATATTTGAGTAGATATTGTGTTTGGCCAGCAAGAGGTCTAACTTTCAAGTAGATCATAGTGTTAAATTATTTCACAAATGAATGTGTGCATGGCTGTTTTCACATGGAATCTAATGGAATAGTCTGAAAATTGCAAGCATGGCCTAATAGACCTCAATACTAATAAAAGAAAATTATGAGTTTTACTTGGACATTTACAGTGACATTAACCTACATTCATGGATTCATGGAAAAGCCACCTTTACAAGGGCCCAGCATTTTATGTCTGTCTTTAAAAATGGCCATTAATTAACTTTGGACTCTACTCCACCTCTTCATTTTCAGCTGTAGGGGTTGTTTGTCATTCTCGAAAAATAAATTTCCTCTAGCAATTTGTTAAGAATGCCACGTTTTGTTTTTTTACTGTAACTCAGCTGTTTCTGATCTCACTGAACATGTCTTGAATGAACTGCTATTCTGCTTCCTCTGATGCATAAACCCTAGATTTGCTGAGTTCTTTTTGAAAGACTCACAATTTTGTAGGCTCTATTGGGGTTGCTACTGGTTCATATTTGATGCATATCCCAGACTGTTTGGGGACAGATGTATTGTCTAGCCTATATCCCATGCCATTTGGTCAGACATGGGTCTAGGCCAAATGTCTGTCAATTCATGACATAGATCAACTTGTGTTTGTTTTCATAAGTGCTCTCTACGCCTGGTGATAGCTGAAGTGGCTGTGTCCAAATTCCTTGTTAGTGTGCAGCCTCCTACCACCTCCACAGCACAATGCATGGTGATCCCTAGCCTCTTTATCTCCCCACCATGTATAATGTTTTATCAAATATGAACATCCCTACAGCAAACATATGTAAGCTATTTTCAAATTATTTATCAACCAGTGTTGAGAGGTTTCTTTGATTTAGTGATTTAGACAAATATGCTTACATGAAACATGCCTATTCAAATGTAGACTTTGGAGATAAAGACAAATAGTTTCACAAGAGTAGATCTGCCATTGTAAAATGATTTAGAATCGCAGGCTTAGTCTGTTGAAAACTACTCTGTCCAGGAAATTGCCAGCCAGTGTCCTGAAGTGATGATGTGTGGTGGGTGTTTTGTTTTGCAAATGATGTGCCACAGTGGTTTGCAAATAGGACTCGAGGCCCAACAGAAAATGGAGTGTCCTTTTTGTTGTTCTTTTTCCCCAGATGCCTCTGGGGTGGTGTTTGACACTCACTCAAAAATGGTCATGTCCCAGGGTGGAACATTTGAGAGGATGAAGGAGAAGGTAAGAAGTAAATAGACTACACAATACTTGCACAGAGAGCGTGCTATTTCTCAGGGAAGGCTTAAGGTGGAAAGAAAAAAAAAAATTTGAGCACTATCATGGACTCCTAATCTGCCTCCAGTGTTCTCAAATGGGGTAGCATTTGGCACTATTCATGAGCTCCAGTGTATAACACAACTTGAGCTCTATTGGAAGGCGTAGGCCTACTCTGAGCAGTTGGGTAGTTTGACTCGCTCCCGAGCCTTGAAATTTAGTTTCGTTAGGTGTGGACACTTCACAGCACTTAGCCTAAGCAATTTCCCAGTGAGACGGTTTTCGGCATCGGTAAACATGAGAGGGTAGGTTGTCAGAGTTTGAGCCGCAGCCATAATACTGTTGAAGCAGAATGCAATGTTGTGAGTGCTAATCTTGGGTTATTCTTAACTTGATACATCAGTGTCCATATACCATCTTTTCCAATTATTTAGATGTTTAATAGCTTAATACTTTTCGATAACCATGAAATCCCATGAAAAGGACCACATTCATGAAGAGTGACTTGGCGCCATTGTATACCGTAATGCAGTCTGAGGAAGAGCCTCGTCCTCTTTAAAGTCTGTTAAGCAATAATGGAACAACTTGAGAAAAATGGGACACCTCAGACGTTTACCATGGTGTCATAACATTTTCACAGCAGGCCTTTTTGTTTTTGTTAATGTGTTTGTTTTCCCATGTTCTTAAGCACATTTACATTGAAAGTAAAGGATACATTGAAAGTAGATTGTTTTCTGTAATGGAAAATGGTGATCTGAGTTATGAACAGCTGTCCAGGCAAGAGTGACAGGAAACCTATGCTGTCAAAAGGTTTTTATTCTAATTATCAAATCTATATGCTCTTTTTATGCAGTGGAGCTGCTGGTATGCAGCTGTGTCTTCCTCTGTTTGCAAAAACTGAAACGGGCTCTACAAAAAACATTGTTATTGGCTGTGTATATTCAGCTTTATAGTATATAGGCAAGAAGACAATATTGACTTACAGTATTGTGTCCTTAAGCCAAGTGCTATTTTAAATGTTGAAATATCTCAGTGTTATTTGAGACGATGCTGTATCAGTGACATTTATGTAGAAACCTGTTCCTCTTACGCTTTCTTTATTTTTTTTCCAGATCAGTGCTGTCAGGGCAGTTGTCCCCAACAAAAGCAACAATGAGATTGTTCTGGTGTTACAGCATTTTGAGAACTGCGTCGACAAGGCCGTCCAAGCTTTCTTAGAAGGTATGGGGATGTCACAACGTTTGACCTCAAGAATGGGCAAAATCTCCCTATAGTACGGCATTGCCTTGATCACAGTGATAATTGGACTGTGCAGACAAAAATGACGTAAAAATTATCTGACAGTGGTAGCCTATATCATGTCTGCTAGTATTATGTGATGCACATGATTTGCCTACTTCAAGAAATACCCTACTTTTACCACAATCCTGCTGTTTTTTACCCAGAGTACCTTGCCACAGTGTTCCCACGGGCCTTGAAAAAGTTTTTGGATGTGAGAAAAATAAAATAAGACCTTTCAAAGTTTTTAAAAATGAGTGGATAGCCTTGAAAGAACTTGATTTTTTTATATTAAAATATAGCACCCAAATTCATAATTTCTCTCTGTCCTAGGATCAACAGGAAAACCCTCTGATGGATATTTGTGTTGATATAGCAGTTTTAAAATTAAGAATTTCACCACGAGTTCTCGGTTTTAACAAGATCATGCGTAATACATGAGGCCTCTATGATGTCTAATTCTGAGCAGTGTCATCTCTTACTAGGGATGTTCCTAACGACTAATTTCCCTGTCGATTTAACGAAAATTTAAATGTAGACTAGTCGACTAGTCTAAAAGTAAGAAAACACTCAGAAAACAGTCCAAAATTAACAATTTAATCTATAAGGTTGAAACGTTGTCCGAAAAAATATTGCATGTATTTAAGAGCCATTTGAAACCGTTAATATTCTTCAATAACTGTGGCACTTTGCGCCGTTTATTATGAACGTTGTACATTACAAACGACATGACAACTCACTAAATAAAAGTTAACAAATAACATTTAAAATAATAATAAAAAATATAAAAAAATAATAATCTGTCATCAGAAAAACTACCAATAATAGGCCTACAAAAAAATAACAATTAGGCCTACTGATTGACGTGACATTAGATTATTAGGCTTTTCAACAACGGCGTGCTGTTGGTAATCAGCTTCAAACAGCAGGTACACACACACACACACACACACACACACACAACGTGGTAGGCCTACTTACTCGACTGACGAAACATTTTTGTTCAGCGAAATCAACATGTCAACATGTTCGGGTGAAAGGCGAGACCTCAGTCTATTAACAATAAGTCCAGCAGCTGAAAAAACTCTCAGCTGGAACAGATGTTGCAGGCACACAGAGATAGTGACTTGAAGCCGGCATAGTTTTGGAAAGCGTCGCGTCTTCCCGCACCACCACACAAGTGGATCTTCGTTAGGTGAGATACAGGTTTACAAACTTATTTTCTTTTTCTAGATCAAAATACTGCCAAACCGCGCTGGAGATGTCATCTCTGTCCGGTCCCACTTTCCACCTTTACGTCCGGGCATAACCGCCTGCTGGGGCTGCAGTCCCAGCTAGTGGCAGGTGGCTGCGTAACATCTTAGACGCATCAGTTAAGCGGCGTACATTATTAATAATTAGTTTAACCGACTAGTATTTCTGGTGCCGATTAGTGAGGGTAGAAACGTTTAAACGACTAGTCGACTAATCGCGCACATCCCTATCTCTTACCCAAAAACATGCCAATTTTGAGTCTTTGAATGCCACCAAACAATGACTTGAAAGTCACTGAATGAACCCTGTTGCTGGTTTGCCGCATTCAAGTCAAATCTGTGTTCTTGGCATGCAGCTCCTCATAACCTGTGGTTTTCGTGACCCTGAACTTTTTTTTTTTCCATACATGCCATGCTTTGCATCATTCAGACGACTGAATGGCGTCATTCATGAGCCTTTCGTTTTCAAGGGTTTAATTATAGAACGAAGGCTGTCCCCATACGTCAGACTGCTCTATTCTTTAATTTTGGGTTAGGTAAACAATGCCTTAGGGAAGTCAAATAATGAGAAAGGTGTTCAAAGCTTTTAAATCCTGTGCAGCACAAGCAAGGCTTTGACTAGTCACCACCAGAAATATGTTGTCTGTCATTGAGTACGCTCTTCATCATTGTTTGCTTTACACCTCAGGCAGTGCAGTTGAGATCCTGAAGGAGTGGAATGTTACTGGAAAAAAGAAGGTAATGCAAACTAAGGAACCTGTCTCTCTATTCTCTCCAGGTGGAGGAAGCATATTGATGTCAACCTAAATTTTAAATCATTTAAAACTTGGCTGTACTTTTTTTTTACATTGATTTTCAGATTGCCTTTTCATTCATTGGAAACTATGGTTAAACACCTTTTTACTTATGTAATACTGTTGTGGTATAAGTGTCAAAACATTTGAATGGCCATGTTTTATTTCAGTTTTAGATTAAATGAAACTTTAAGTGTCCCTATGTGGGAACTTGGGTCCTTGCCACAGCAGAGAACAGGATATACATAAGTAAAGAGAGGCTATTGAAGAAAGTAGTTTGACTTTGATAACCCCATTTTCAGCCCAAGAAGAAAAAGAAGCCCAAGCCCCAGCCAGAGCCCGCAGCAGAACCTGCTCCACCTGAGGCCACATCACCTGTGGCGAGCAAGGATGAGGTGAATGGTTTCCATGCCAATGGGTCAGTAATGGACGGAGAGTCACTGGATTCTCTGAGCGAACAGTTGGACTCTGCCTCTCTGGATGCAGCCGAGCTGGACTCTGAACCTGCAACATCAGAAACTACTGGTAACCGCAACTCTTCACCCTCAAAGTGTTTAGTGATTAAGACAGTTATAGCAAGAGCCGAAGGAATTGAGGAAGGACTGAAAAGTTAAGTTTGAGTACAATCCCAGTCTTGTCAAATCAGGTTAAGTTGAGGAGTCTAGCTGCTTTAGTGTGGGTAGATGGTACATGGTAATCTGTCTCCTCACAGGTGCAGAAGCAGAAAGTCAAAGTAGTGCCCCGAGTCCCATCTCTCAACAAGGAAGGAGGAATCACCAGGGTCCCAGAGGCGGTAAGAACCGACACAGGCCAAGCTCAAACTCCCATCCCTCCACATCCTCCTTACCACTCGGCAGTGATGACAGCCATCATGGATCTTCAGGAATCAAGAAGATGGGTTAGACACCTATACCTCTTGTCCAGAATATGTAGTTGTGCCTGTAGTTTGAAATAAGAATGCTGACTGTTATTTTTGATAACGTACTGTGAGCCACCACCCAGGCACAGGTAAAACTTAACCTGGGACAAACTATCTGTCACTGGACTTCTCCACTGAAATAGTTACTAACCTTCAGCCATGTATGCTTTAGTAAATCTCTAATCATGTCTACCCCTCAGCTCCCAACATTGACCGCTCTGTGAAAGACCTGCAGAGATGCACCGCCTCTCTGACTCGCTACAGGATGGTGGTCAAGGATGAGATGGACTCTTCAATCAAGAGGATGAAGCAGACATTTGCTGAGCTCCAGAGCTGGTAATTAAACATCAATTTGTGTGTTGTTGTTTGTTTTTTATGCCTCCGTGCTGGCGACAGCTGTGGCCGGAGGCATTATGTTTTCGGGTTGTCCGTCTGTCCGTCCGTCCCATTCTCATGAACGCGATATCTCAGGAACGCCTTGAGGGAATTTCTTCAAATTTGGCACAAATGTCCACTTGGACTCAAGGATGAACTGATTAGAATTTGGTGGTCAAGGTCACTGTGACCTCACAAAAGACGGCAACCAGGACAGGGGGCCTCCTGTTCCTCTGGTAGTCCACCACAAGCTCATTGGTTTTGCTGATATTGAGCTTCAGGTGATTGTCGTTGCACCATGTGACGAAGCTCTCTATCAGTTCTCTGTACTCCTCTGTAAAAATAGTCTCTAAGTGAAGACAGCATGTTTCTCACTGGAAATTATTCACTGGAATCATTCATGTCAATATAGTGATAACTCCCATTTCGCCAAAAAATACACTTAACACCTTTTATTAAATTCCTTCATAGTCTTCACTACATATATTTTATGAGTCTGGACAGACATGTAACTGCACCTTGACTTGTTGGCGGAGGCATACAACTGCGAGGCGGTTATTTCTAGTTTGTTGTATTATTTTTTCAAATCTGCCTCTGGTCATTAAATATTTGAATTCTGTTTTGGGTGATAAAATATTTGATGCATGTTGATTGGTGACGTATATTGGAGCACGGTGACGTATATTGGAGCACTTTTGTGTCCCATTATGTTTGCACATCAGTTTGTTGCAAGTTTACCAAAGCAGTGTGGGAAATGTATTTTAAAGGTTCCAATGTCCTATCAGTGAATCAAAGGGCATTTATTTTACCTTTGCTCTACATGATGACACTGAGATAGAGGTTTGCATATCTTACGAAACAGACTGTTCTATATTTTAGCTCCAGCGTAGCATTATGCCTGTTGTATTGCATGTGATGTTTTACATGGTCATTCAGTGCAGCTGCTATATTGCTCACCCCAAATTCTTTAGCAGTCATCTCTTTTGATTGTTTTGTTGTCACAGTGCAAAGTCAAAGTGCACAATATATCTTATCTTGAGAAGTAAAGAAAAACAACCCCCCTCTGTTTTCTTTCCTCTCTTTCCTTCTAGTCTAATGGACAGAGAAGTGACTCTGCTGGCAGAAATGGACAAAGTCAAAGCCGAGGCCAGTAAGTACAACATTTTCAAGTAGCCTATTTGGACTCAATCAAACTCCCCTGCTTGACTCATGCCACCCAGGAGCCACTAGTATACTAAACATAATCTGATCACCTGACTCAGGGCCTTGGAGAATCTGACCTAAATCATTTCCGGAAGGGTAATAAAAAGGACCGTTGTGGAACAGCAAGAACAAGTGTTCTTAAAAACTGCTGTGGTGCCCTTAGGGTCCTGCTATACCTAGAGCATACCTGCGTGTGCGTGTGTGTATGTGTAACATGACAGAGCAAGACTACATATTTGTACAAGTAGGCCATTCTCCCTTATTCTGTCCTCCCAGTGTAGAGTGTTGTGTGTTCTAGGTCTGGAAAAAGTGAATAGTGTCAGGTGTCAAGGGAGACTCAATGCTGTCTTTGTGCAAGGTGTGTGGGGAATTGGGAGGAAAGAGAGGGAACTCTCTAGTACTTCTTTGACATTACAAAAGCCAGCATTCCTCCAAATTTGCCGGTCTCTTCCAGTAATCTCTTCCCCTGCTTTATATCTGTGTTAACTGATGGATTTCCTTTTTTGGTTTTGTTTTTTTTACCTTTTTCTCTCTGGGAAGGAAGATTTAGTAACTGATACACAAATAAATCTCTGAAGCTGAAGAGTGATTTATCTACACTATTTGTCTGGTACCAATATTCAGAGGATGTTCAGAATATTGATATGTAGAATCCAGGATATGCTGGGGTCTTTGATCCTCACTGTGGTATTTAGCTGGTAAGGTAGTTGATGCCAAGTAACATATATTAAGTTCCAAAATTATGTTTTATGCCTTTGCTCCATAGTCTTATTATTTTGTATGTGAAATGACTTAATGGCTACAAAATTAAAGGAAAAATCCAACTTAAACACTGGCATTTAGCAATGTACCTTGTATTTCTGGGCCCATTTTGTTGTTGGGTGGTATATTTTTTTTATTCCTGTGGATAACTGGTCAAATGTAGACAAAGTGACATCACATCTAGATGTCTTCGAGTGCAGACAGAAAAATGCAAAAATGTTTTGGTGTCAGCCCCTCAGAATCAAAGGTCAAGGCTTATTTCTATTCTCTCACCATTTTGCACCAATGTTCAACAATAATAGAGCGAGAAATCGATTCTAGAAGAGGCAGAGATGTCAGTTTCTCCCCGACAGTAGCCCCAATAGTCCATAATGCAATGCAGCCACAAGGCATGCTGCGTTTTGAGTAAGGGGCAAACTAGTAATATGCCTACCTTTGACTGAAAGCAACAAGTTCAGGCCCTTTCTTTGGGGTAGGGCTGGGCGATAATACAATATTATCGTTTATCGTCTTTCAGTGGAATCATATCGTGATGATATGAAGATATTTTAATATCGTGACACACATTTCTGCTGTCTAAATTGATGATGACAAGCAAATTTTACTTAAAAACTCTCATAAAATGAGGTATGGTAGGAATATTATTTGAATATTTTTGTTTTGTTTGACATCACAGCTAACATTACCATTTGGTTCAATGAGATGAACATTAATTTGATTATTTAACATGATTTTGCATACATGAACCATATCGTGATATATATTGATATAGAAAAATCCTTATGATTATCGTGATATTGATTTCAACCATATCGCCCAGCCCTACTTTGGGGGGTGTCGGAAGTCATTAAACAGAGGAAATCAATTGAAGTAGTAAACTACAGGCAGGTTAAGGGCAAGTGGGTACACCAAAAAAGTAAATTGCAACACTTCATCAAAAAATATGTCCTAGAGTGCATAGAACGTCAAATTGTCAGCTTTGTTCATTATTTTGCCAACTATAGACTCTTTGAACATGGTCCCTTTATTTCAGTATGCCAAAGTTATTTTGGACAGCTTCAAATTCTATTCAGTTGCATAGTAATTTTGTACTGAAACATGCTCAATGTGCAGTGACCTATAAGTCTGAGTCAATTACCTACATGCCTAAATTTTAGCACATTCATCTAATTTTCAGTACTCTTCCAAGGCTGTTTGCAGAACAACGTGATTTGAAGCTGGCTTGAAATCCCTTGTTTACCTGTAGCTGTTTAGGGAGCCGTACTTTGTACTTCACCAGAGTGTTTTCAAGCCAAGTATAGCCCATAGCTGAATTCTCAAAGGAATACATCAAAATGAAAGAAGGCTGTGAGGAACATCGGAGATATCAAGAGTGTGGTGTAAACATCACTTGTAAGCTGGTAGACTTGTGAAAGTCATCGCACTTTAAGTTTTTTTTAACTGCATAGTAAATGATTACTTTATTTTACAACATAGGTTGTAGCTCTTGTTGTTTGTTTCCTAAAAGTGACAGAGTGTGCAAAAATCAATGTCATTTAAATCCAAAGAAATAAGAAACGGTGCCAAAATATGGAAAAAATGTGTTGTCCTAACATTATGAAACGTATTGTAGGTCTGCGTCAGCTTTTTGTGTGTTGTCTGATTCGAATACAATTTCAAATCTGTAAAACCTCACATTTTGCAACTGTGTTTCAGTGGCCATTTTGGATTGCCGACAGAAGAGAGCAGAGGAGCTCAGGCGACTGACAGACAAATCAGCATCCATGTCTGAGGACCAGCTGTCTGAACTGCGCGCGGACATTAAGGTACATTCACAACACTAATGCTTCTCAGAATATCTGACCCAGTACTTTTTTGTCCCAGTTGACTAAATGTAAGATGGATGTTAATTGTCAAGCTAAAAAGACAACCAGCAGCCTGCTCAAGACAGACAGGCAGTCAGTCATTTCTAACCTTAGAGGCACACATTTTAAGATTTTCCAAGCATGCAGGGAACTTTTGGCCACATTTAAAAGCATGTTATAAACTAATGTCTAGCTAGCTAGCAGATTCTAAGGTGAGCCAACAGTAGCATTGAAAGAAATTACAAATTATGTTTTTATGAGATACATTTACCTATTGCATTTTGGTGAAGGCTTGTGATAATGATCATTGATTATATCTTTCTTTTTCAGCACTTTGTGAGCGAACGGAAATATGATGAAGACCTTGGGAAAGCTGTGAGATTTACATTTGATCTTGAACCGTTGAAGACGAGCATCACAGGTTTTGGATCAGGTACAGAATCCTGTTGATTAACTTCTCTCTCTGTCTTTGTCATTGGTGTTAAAGCTTCTGAAAAATGCCCCTCATCCCAACACTGCTACTTCTGATCAGGGGAAATTGCCCACCTCCTCCCATCCTCCTCCATCCCATCCCCAAACACAAGAGAGCAAGCATATCAATTATTGGCTACAATTTATCGTGTCACGACTGAGCATGCCAGCAAGAAAAGCAATTTGTCAGGGAGTTGGAAGTACACTGACGGTGACTAATAAGCAAGTTATTATAATGAGCACCCCTCGTTACACAACAGTCAAGTGGCGAAAGCTAATTATCTCACTCACCAAAAGGTCAGGTTGTCTGCCAACTTTTCATGAAGGAAATAGGCAGACACTTTTGGAAAAAGACCCTAGAGTTTGCCACCTTGTACACATTAATCATTTTTGGAGACTTTTTTTTTTTTTTTTTTGTTTTAGACCACAGGCCACACATAGCCTGACTTGAGTGATGCTAATTCAGCAAATTGAATAAATGAAATGTGCTAAATTAGGATACATACTCTTAGGATACATGAACTAGGATACCTACATTACATTAGTTGTTTTGTTTATGATAATAACATCATATGTTCAATATGACAGATGTACCCAAGGCACCCTGTAGTAATGAATTGCTACCACATGGTTTTAGACTAAGGTACTCAATGTTGCCACTGGGGCATAAAGATGTTTGGTTATAATATTGAGAATTCTCATGAATCTAAACCGGTTGTACTGTTGTCATATGCTTTACAGTGTACCACCCACGGACGGGCTACTCAAATCGCTCTCGCTGCAGCTCCACTTCCTCCTCTGTCACCAGCCCAGGGCTGTTGGAAACCCCACCTCCCCCCCAGTCCCAAAACATCGGCAACGAAACCCGCCCTCCGCCAACCAAACAGGTCAGTCCGAGAAGCAGTCGTACACGTGTAGCTTGTCGAACATTCAAACCATAAAATGGTTTCACAGTTCAGAGATATAGATGTTTTTTTATCATGGGTGTGGCCATTTTTTTTAGGGCTGACTGACTAATTTTAATCCTCCCTTCAGATTTTCCAAGGCAACCGGCGTACTTTCCAAGGACAGGGTTATCACTCCGGTGGTCAGCGGTATAATGGCGGTTCCTACCATGACAGGAACCCGTCCCGCGGCAATTACCGTTACCAGGGTCACGGGAGTCAGGGCGACGGTCCCGCTTCACAGTACTCCAACAGCTCGAGAGGTCCCCCCCATTCCTCTACATCCTCCTCCTACAACCGCCCAGACCGACCCTCTCACAACGGGCTGCCCCAAAGGCCTCCGCGGACACACTGCCCTTGACATCGGAAACTCCGTCGCTCTGTCAAACCCATCTACTAACCCTCGCACTCCCCTCCCAGTGCCCTATACTCTTTCCCTCCCTACTAACTCCTTTCAATGAAGAATAGAATACAAGTTTACATATTTTTGTCAGTTGAGCTGTAGTGCCACCTCTACATTGATCCATTCATCCTCCAAACTTGAAAAGCTCTCACTGTTCTGTGCTTTCTCTTCCTTTTGCATTAGCTATTTAGATGCATTTCTCCCATTCCTCTTAAGGTAGCAGCTTCTATCTTTAGCCCCCTTTTGAGAGATCTCATCGCTATGCTGTTGTCAGTCTCTGTTTATTAATTTTTTTTGGACTGCTTCAGAGAAACCAGTTAATGAGTCTGGGGTTGATTTTTGTTCAGAGGCTGTTGACGTGATTACCGGAATCAGTTTGTGCACTATTGAAGTTGAATTTCTTGGTACTTTCTATTTCTGCTCTGGTTTGTTTCAGCTCTCTGATTCGCACCTCGAATGCAATTTCTTTATTTGTCTCCCAGATTCATTTCAGTTCCCTCACCTTAGAACCTACATTGAAAGTGCACCGGTAGTTATTTGCATTAAAGGGGATTTTTGTCATCGAGAGAACAGACATGCAATCAACACTACAGACTATCCTTAAGTAGACATATCAAACTATAAATCAGAGCTTTTCATATGGCTGCTGCAAACAGTTGAACTCATCATAACCCTTGGAATTAGGTGCGTTTGGGAGTAACTCTGTGGCCACAGAATTTGACTCTTCAAATATTACCTAAGACGGTGACGTATTGCCCTCCCACAGGTCAATGGGGTTATTGTGGTTGCAGCTTTTCTTCGCTTGTTGTCCATTATTGTATAATTAAGAGAGGGCTCATTACTTTTTTGTAGAATATTGTTAATTGACATTGCTTATTAAGGCTCGTGAGAAAGGAAACACTGTCCACATGTTTCTTTGTTTGTCTTGGAAATCTAGACAGATGGATTTTGCCATACGCCCAGTTCATTCTTTGTGTTCTTCTGTTGTTGTTGTTATATGCACATAAACGGCATATAAATAAAATGCTTGCCTTTAGTCACAGAGAGACTTCACATTTGCCTTTCTAGAAACATGGCTGTCGGCATCATGACGGCTTTCTAAACAGATGGTACTTGTAGAGCAGACGTGTGACATACACACATTGCTGAGTGGTAAGGCGTAGGATCTTTGTTCCCCCGTATATATGTTCACTTTTCACTTTATCCTAACCTGTAAAAGTAAAATTTATCAAACTGATGAATGCTTTGGTAGGTTCCATAGATTCACAGTTCTTTTCTATGGCTGCCAAGTCTTGATGCATGGAGGCTGTTGTTGGGGTTAAGTCTCTTTTGTAGTGTCCACAATATGTGAACAAAAAGCTGGCGAAAACCTCATTGCTGAACCTTTTGACATGGCCTGTTCGCAGTCTGTTTCTTGCAGGAGGCTCTTATTTAGGGACAGGGACCCCTGGTGATTCCTCATCTCCTTGTAGTTAATATAGGTGTGTATGTGGAGCTGCAAGGCTATAGCGTAAAACCAATCATTACATTATTGCCGCATCTTCTTCGTACCGTGTCGTCGTCCCTCAAGAGCAAGACGACTATGGGGAAAAAATTAATTGAAAAAACTTGGTATGTGTTTACGCTCTGCCCCCGTTTTGTTTTCTCGTGGGTTTCCTGGTTGGAAGTAAGCTGGTAGTGTTAGTTTTGAGACCCAAACACTTATGTGTTTGTGAGTAGATTTTTTTTTATTTTATTTTTTTTTTGGGGGGGGGGGGGGGTAAACATCTTTATTCCAGCAATAATGCTGCTGAATTTTGTAGACTATTATAGGACTTACTTGGTTGCAGTCTAAATATACTGCAAGTACATATTGTAAGTCAGATAAATTGGTATCTATTGGCTTCTGTGCTTGCATACATGAGGAATTGGTTGTAACACAAAGATGTTTTTGTTGACTGAAGCTGTTGGGGAAATTGTACGAATTGTTTCTCCTCTGCTTGTGTAAAGTGGCCTAAGTTCCAGTTACAATTGATTGAATGTTTTTTGCTGGAGGGGCAAGCAATTCATATTCAGTTCCACCTGGACTTATTTGATCAAGACTCAAAGCCAGAAGCTTTCTCATTGGGGATTCTGTTTCTGTCTCGGTCTGACTTCAACCAAACAGGGTTTTTTTACATTCCAAACTGTAGGAATATTAGGTTATCGCCAAAGAAATAATTTCGTCCTGTTTAAGTTGCTGCCTTTTTTTTTTCTTTCCTTGGCCTGTAAAGAATTAAATTCTCGTGATTGTTTTCCAAAGGGGATAATCTAGAGTAACACTTCACCTTGTCTCCTCCCCACCCCACTTTCTTTTCTGATTCCTTACTGTATATACGTATATGTAGCTATATAATTTTGTGCTCTCATGGGGCATTTTGTATGTGATATTCATGTTAGGCATATGGTTTCTTTGGATCTAGTTGATTCACTCTTCCAATAGACCGTATGTCCTTCTTTTCAAAATGTCTGAGACAACTGTAAACTTAAGTGCCTTCTCTTGTCTCCCACCAATTCATTGACATCCCTCCGCCAGAGTATGGACCAAAGACATCTACCCTGCCCCACATTCCCCTGCCCTTTCTTTCTCCCACTCACTGAATGGCACACTTTTCATTTACTACGAATAAAACAGTTTGCAATACTTTGATTGTGGTATGTTTGTTTTTTTTTTAGTTCTATTCACAAATGTAATGTCCAAGTCATCAGACTGTATGAAAGCAAGCCAGTGGCTGATGCAACTCAGTTTGTGTCTGTTGTTACTTTTCCAGATAAGAGCCATTAAAGGTTCATTTTTTGACTTCTTAATGGCAGCTGTTGGAGACCTTACAGTCCCATGAAGCTTCAATTTGCTGTTGGCCGTGTTGCAATGTCCCAAGACAGAAGCTGATGCTAAATGTCTGTGTCTCTTCAGACTGCACCAGTAGCAGAGTAAACGCACCACTTTTTCCTCAATATTTGGACTGCACAACTGTAACTAAGGCTGAATCCCAACTTGGCTGATAGTGGAAGCATTTGAAATGATCAAATAGCTCCTGGAGTATCGACGTGTACAGCTGCAGGGGGGAGCTGATTCATCCACGTAGTTCCTGCCTTCAAATCTCCATACTGCCGGTTACTGCTCATTTTTAATCTCACACATAATTATAATACACTTTAATTACACTACACTTACCAAAACAGTGTTACACAGTGCTTTGCAAACAAATAAAATCCAATAATGCAAAATAAACACAGATGGCTTAAATACAGTTACATGAGGATAAACTAGGTCAGAGCAAATTATTTAAAGGCCTGTGTGGAAAGTGTTTAAGGAGTGTTTTTGTAAGCCCTTGAGTCCCATGGTGTGTGTGTGTGTGTTTTTTCTCTGATGACAATACCAGACGGACTACTGCATCAGTCTGGTTGACACTGTACCTTCACATACCAAGTACAGCCAGCAGAGGGCAATATTACACTTACATAAGTGCTTACAAAACTCCATAACCCTTCAGTAATAGTGGGAATGAATACCTTGTAAGATGCTTTTCAGACCACTTTATTTTAATTATGTGGGAAAATGGCACAGGCAGAAGTTTTCATCTTCTAAAACAGCCTGGGACTGACTGATTCATCGTCACATAATGAGGCCCGACTGCAACAGCCTTCACAATTCACATGAACATGAATACTGTCAGCGAAAAGATATCCGAGGCACGCTTCAATAGAAGAGTTTTATCACTGCATGAAGGAATCCATACTAATTCTCAAACAAGGTATAATGCTCATTAAAAGAATATAATGTAGAGTAAAAGCTCCATCTGTCTGACTTTAGGGGTGATTTTGGCATGGCAAGGTTAGAAATATTCTGGAGAAAGTGTTGTGGGACTTATTTTCTCTGGGTTTGTTTCAAAGCATTTACCAACATATGGAATACACAGAAACCCTGCTTGGATGTCAAGCAGGTGGAGTCCAAACTCAAGGATGTTCAAAGGAATCAGGATGCACCTTCACTCAGTTTGGAGTTTCACTGCAAAGTGGTTGAATACTTATTGACTCAAATCATTTCAGCTTTTCATTTTAAATTAAGTTGTAAATCAAAAAATCTATTTTGACATTATGGGTTATTGTGTGCAGATCAGTGGCTAAAAAAACCCCCAATTTAATCAATTCTAAATGCAGGCTGTAACACCACAAAATGCAAGGGGGAAGTCAAGGGGGGTTGAATACTTTGTGACATTTCTGAGGAGAGAATAAGTGAAAAAGCCACTCAGGGGTCTTCCTATGCAAGTTACTTGGAAAAGATGCCAAAATGCAGACGAGGTTCCTGTACAATAATGTGTACAAAACCAAAAGACATCAAGTAATACAGAATCACAGGGGGAATTCACAGCTGGATAGACTATTACTGTCATCCATGAGAGGTGATAACAACTTCTCTGGAGCCACTGAATACATTTCATGTTGAAAGTGCCAAAATGATAAAAGAAAAAAAAAGCACATTTCCAAAGAAGCTGGGCAGCTTAAATTTATAAATACCCATTATAATTAGCTGACAGGAGACAGTAAGGCACAAGCTTTGAGTAGCAAACCAAACTGTCATTCAAAGGCAGGGACCTGAGTGTGTTTGGCAGCACAAATAAAGAAAGCAGCTTAAGACTGTACCTCAACACTCAAATCAAGAGGCTTTGTAGAAAGTGAGATGTAAGAAGTGTTATCCCAACTTATCTTGACTGTACAGTTTACTGCCTGTGCCATTTGGGTCCTTTTAAGGGTCAAATAATGAAACCGCTTGAGAATGGCCCCAATCTGTCAGGAATAAACACTGGCGTCAGATCTGTCAGGGAAATTATTAAACAGTGACAAAGTTGGCAAACATACAAACTGAAAACCTCTTGGAAGTTTTGAGCGTCTCAGTCACTGTCAAGATGGAACCCATTGCCTCAGTCAAACTTGGCTAATTATTTTATCACAACCTTTATACAGTTTTGCAGTAGATCTAGGTTGCCGTCTGTGGTCATCTGCTAGAAACCACTTGACTAGACTAGACCACTAGACTGTTCACATAAAATATACATTGCTTTATTCTAGTTTCTGATCTCAAACGTAATCAGTTCCATTAAGTACCTATTGTGTTTATTTAAAATGCATCTAGCCCTGTAAACATAGATTGTTAACAGTAATTTAATGGATGAGCTGGAATATTGATATTTTACTCACATCAAACATATTTACTTGATCTATGATATGACACAAAATAATGAATGTATTTCATGGTGCTCAAGTAAACTTTATTTACATGCCCCAAGAAACATTCTGTATTAAAAAAAAATCATGGTAAAATACAAATTCATATATTTTTGCCAATCTGGCAACATCATGTTTAATTCATAAACACTACAAATTAAAAAAAAAAGTTCAGTCCTTGATTCAAAATGTAATTGGCTCTCAGCTAAAGTGCGCTGTTTTGGCAAGAGCGACTTCCATAAACACTGTAAAAAATGAGCCTTCTTACAAAATGTGACACTGTAGCTGAATGAGAACGTCTATGCGGGATGTGGCAACTTCAAATGAAATCCTTCCAGCAGGACATCCCAAAGTGCTGCTCACAGCCCCATCACAGAGGGAAAGACGGCAGTACCTGTAGAAGAGAAGAGAGCAACACAATCAGCTTGGACAGATGGCTGTGAAGGATGTTGTTTACTCCAAAAGTTGTTGTCACACCATTAAACTTAGCCTACATCTAATGCAATGTCATTTTCGTACTTTTTGGGCTACCTTGACCATCTCCTGCGTCCGAGTCTGGGACTTTCCAGTCCAGCTTGCGGCCTTTTTCGTAGAGTCCCTTCAGAACCTTCCTCACTTCATCAGTCCCACCTCCGCGGCTCAGCTCCAGGTACTTCCTGTAGAGCTGCAGAGCGGTGCGCGCGTCCTCGATGCTGTCGTGGGTCTCCCCCTGGATGTTGAGGTCTGCGAACAGCAGCCGCACAGTGAAGAAAACAATCAGCAAAGCTTAGTCATGATGATTAATGAGGCAACATTTTGGCCAGTCAGCGTTGTCTTGCAATGTGAACACTGGGAGGTGATGGAAATGCCAAGGATTAGCACCTGAATGCCTCAGTGCCAAAACATAATCATCTGAAATATGCATGGGGAACATTTCAGACTTACCTAAAAAGTACCAGGCAAGGAATCTCAGAGAAATCATTCTCTTGCGAGGCATATGAAACAGGTACACAGTGTCGATGACTTGGTCTTTCAGAACCTGTGCCAGAAAAAAAAATATGCTTAAGTCATCACAGCTCTAAATATATCACAAATGAAAGAGAAAACCTAGTGAGGATGTTTACTAATGCTACAGCCCCATTGATTTTACACAGCTGGGGAATGGTACATTTCCTGAACTATGATGTAACTACCATGCATTATAAAGTATACAGACTATAAAGCTTACAAATAGCAGGCTATAAAGTAAAGCTGACTTATAATTATTGTGAATTAACATACCAGTAAATTAATAACCCGGAAATCCTTCTGTAAACCGTGGCCAACAAAGCGCACTCCGGTGTCAATAAGGAAGCGCAGCTTCAGGTACGTGGACTTCAAAGTGGTCAAGTGCTTAGAAGAAATCTTAGCATCCAGGTCTCCTGGTTTGATGCCAGAGTATTGTGTCAAATAGTCAACCACCTGCAGAAGCAAACATCCAGAGGCGTCAGGGATAAAAGCAGGGCATCAGCTCCTTATGAGTCAGTATGAAAAAAGCAACATACCTCTTCAGAGAGTCCAGATTTGGCCTTTCAGCTTTCATGATAATTGGTGAAAAAAATGACCTTCCTATCAAGTCACCAGAAACTAGTAGGCCTACACAAAAAGTAGACTTCAAAAAAAGTCTCTGCAGGACTTTATTTGGGATCAGTGTACCCATTATAAAATGCATGGGTCCTCACAGGTCCTCGCACACTTAAAAACCTAAAGATGATTGGGATAATGTTCCTGCGATGCTTTTTGTTTGGATCGTCTAGCGATGCAACTGTAAGCAAACAGCGACATGCTGCACCTTCACTTTGCTGATTTTAAATGTCTCCAACATGAATGATGTGCTCTTCATTTAAAACTAGACCTGCAAAGGGTTTCACAGCTTCTACTTACTGGAGGCCTACCAAATATTGTGTTCTTGGATTAACTTATAACCGGTTATCTCTTTGTCCATCTTGACTCACCAAGTGCCTGTTGAATGTAAAACTGACATCTTTTGGTTTCAGACTGCTTTGGTTTTGATTCAGCACATTATCAGCATTATCAAAATGCACACTAAAGAGATGAAAAGACTGAAAGCAATATGATGGGAAGTGGTGATCTGAACAAAACTGTCATCAATGCATAATATGTCACTCTGTTGTACTCCGTCTCCACAATATACTATTTCTGTAAAAAAAAATAAAAAACATCCTTTTGCCAAAAAGTGAATGATTTTGCCTGATAATTACTTGTTCCCAGTCACTGCTCCATTCAGGTGGTAAATGACAGACCATCTTAGTGTTGCAGTGCTTTGCAGTGCCTCACCTGCTCCTGGGTAGAGATGTAGTCGTCGATGAAGGGCACCCCCTCATTGGGACCCTGACCGCGCACACAGGTGATCCTGGCTACAGACATCTGACTGGGCTTGATGGTCGACTTGGTGCCATCACTGCGCAGTTCTGCCTCTTCCTGCAGACACACAGATTCACAACACAAGTCAATTAAGACCACGCTTCTATTGGCAGAACCCAACACATTTAAAACTATTTTTTTCCAAAGGAAAATGGGCAGTCCATTCACCGTCAGGGTTTTTATTCATTTAGACAGAAGTAAAAATACTGTAAAACCTATCTGTGACCAAGTGAGGTGTACTGCAATAGCATTATATGCCAGACTCACCTGGTTGAGTGTGACAAACTCGGCGTCCAGTCCCACCAAGTCACCCGCCTGGGGCATCTCGCTGACCATGAGGGGGATGAAGGTGGCGTGGCTCTTCCTCTGCTTCCGAGCCAGCGAGGCCTCCGTCAGCAGCACACTCGCCTCTATGGGATTTTTAACTGGGACAAGAGCAAAGCATGAGTGGGTGAGTGAAGGTTCTTCTGGCCGAGAAGTAGAAACGTTTCCAAATTCTGTCCTCAGACTTACTGCGGAGGTCGTATTTGGAGTGGTAGTTCCTCTTGGCGTAATACAGAATGGCAGGCACTTTCCAGTTCACATCAAACTGCGCAGCTTCGGTCTGTGAAAAACAACATTTTAAAAATGATTACCTTTATTCTTGTCAGTCTCTTTAAAATACTGCTGCAAAAATGACATTTCATTAGCATATGAGATTAAATGGGTGACCAAAAATGTACCTTGTCAATTGGCTCAATCAAGAAATCATTGAAAAGGTACCACTGCTGGTGTGTGACGCCCTGAAATGAACAAAAACACATCTCTTAGAACATCAGTATTCAAACACAGAATTCATTTGGTCCAATACTATATCAACTTCAACATGACTGTTTATGACTTACTTTAAGTCTCTCAAGCTGCATGTCTAATCTATAAGATTCACTCACCTCTTTTCTTTGGTGATAGGTCTCTCCCACTTTAATGTGTGCCACCAGGTTTCCTCCTGTGCGAGCATCCAGTATGTGAGGCACAGTGACCACCAAGTCATAGAGGGAAGCGCCTTCAGCCTCTTCAGCAGAACTTAACTAGGAGGAGATGGTGCAGGGCGTCAGAAGTTTAACCAAGAAATCTCAGATGGTTAGTTAAACGTCAGCACCTTGCATTCAGTTCCAAAACTAAATTTAAACATGAAGTCATTATTTTTGCAGACATGCAGCCTTCAGATCTTCCTCCCTCACCTCCTCTCCTTCTGGCCAGCTGCTGATCTCCAGCCCCTGGCTCTTGCTGATGGACATCTTGAGAGTGAGGGGGATCCAGACGTGTCGCAGATCCTCCGCCTTCGTGTCAAAGGTGAAGCCCTCCATGTTGCATGACTCCTCCCCGCTACGCAAGGACGAAGAGTAAAAAAATAATGTAGGTCTTTCCTTCAATGTTTCAGTGTGTGAAGTCGCAAGTGTTGTCGAGTCACAGTCAACTGATACAAATCGATCAAAGCTGATATTGAAAAACATCCTTACTCCAGGCACCACTCAGTCGGCAAAGGTGGAGGCTCTTTGGGCTTCGGCGGTTCCATCGCCTCTTTCTGCATGGCCTTATTGAAGGCGTACTGTGAAGAGAGCAGAATAACAATCATAACATGCATGTAACCAACAGCCAACGAACCATTAATGTAATAAAAGGGTGCACTTGAACCTTGTCATGATGGAAAATAAAACTAAAACAATGAGCCGTTAAAGCAGCCTTTCACAGCCGACTCTCACCTCTGCCTGAACCTTCCAGAATTCAGCCTCTTTAGCGCTGTTCACTTCACAGTTGATGACCAGAACGTCTGGTAGGCATCGGATGTTGCGTGTCTGCACCTATAGCGGTATACACAAAAAAAACACACACTGTAGACTGGACTAAGTTCTGATTACCTCCTCTGGTAACCGCCAAGGAGGTTATGTTTTCGGTGCCGTTTGTTTGTTTGTTTGTTTGTCTGTTAGCAGGATTACGGAAAAACTACTGGCCCGATTTTCATGAAACTTCGTGGAAGGGTGTAGCATGGGCCACGGAAGAACCCATTAAAGTTTGGAGCGGATCCGGATCCGACTCACGAACAAGCAATAATAGCACGAACCTTGGCGGAGGTCTGCGCTCTCCGAGTGCCCTTCTAGTTTGTTATTGAATAGAACTGTAATCAGCTGCTGTTATGGCGCTGAATGGGAGCGGTAACTCACTGTCGGCTGGTACTTCTCACAGTTTTCACACCACGCCTGAGTGCTCTGCTCCAGACAGATGCTCTTCTTCAGGATCTCCGCAAAGTCATACTCCTTTATCGTCTTATCTGACAAGTCATAAAGTGAAATTAATGTACTGCCAACCTGTACATGAGTAGTTCACATTCTGTTCCTGCAGACTCCAAGCCCCAGGTTATCCACAGCAGTGAGAGAGCTATTTGAGGAAAACTCACCATGCGAGTTCTGCTCAGGATAGTGCATGGTGAAGAGCAGGGTGAGCGAGGACCGGACTGTCTCCTTGCCACAGCGACACAGGCTGCTGTTCTCAACTTCACATCCAAACAGCCTTCCGATGACAGACTCGCCAGAGGAGCCCAGAGCACTGCAACAAATGCGACAAAACTCAGTTGCCCTGCCAGAGCCTCCAACCATCTAAACAATTACACATCCCTACAATTACTTCAGCAAAAGCATTTTCTTTCAATCCTCCTTATGTGTTTTCCATTACACGGCTCATCAAGCTTTCATGCCCAGAACAACTGCCGACTGCGAGCTAGCCAACCTGTAAGTTAAGCTTTGCTCTGAGAAAAGATTTGGCGATACACTAAATGGGCGTTGGGCATTAAATGTCTCTTTCTGCTGGCTGCTCTGACCTGCTGCTGGCTCCCCTGTAGGCCTGTGGGCCCTCCTGCTCCTGTGTCTCCTGGTGCAGCTGGGTGAGGATGAAGCGGTTCCAGCTCTGGATTAAGCGGCCCAGTCTGGCCTTCCCGGTTTGCTCGTCTGAGTCTGCCAGGATCAGGCCGAGCGCAGACGCCTCCGGGATGGTGCGGAACGCTCGCAAGAAGTTACTGGCCTAGGGAAGAGGAGACAGGAGAGGCTGTAATTAAAAAGCTCAGGGAAACTGCGGGGTAGACATTATGCAGCAAGAACGTGACGCTGATTGATTTATTATGTCTCTGCATTTCCAGAGGGATTGGCCCGCTGGTATCCAGTGAAACAGTATTGATACCTACCTGACATGGATCTCCTCGTGACAGGTCCAACATGTGGAAGAGGAAGCCGAGCTCACAGGCCAAACAGAACTCCTTCTGGCACAAATGGTTCTGCACTAGGCAGCGGATTGGCTCCAGGAAATATAATACCTAACACACCAACAGATAAACAAGGGAGGGACAACTCTGCTTAGAAATGGCTTCTCAGAAATAATGAGTTAGAAATAAAAACAAATCGTAGTAAAATTACACTAAAACTTTCATAATGTCATACCTGGATCATGCAGTTACAGTAGGCATTGGGGATGTGAGGCTCCAGGCCGGCGAACAAGGTTCTGTTGTAATGTTTGAAGTCAAAGTCCTCTAGTCCCAGCTTGGAGTATTTAATTGTGACCTGATGGGTATCCAGCAGAAACAAGTCCTCATCACATACTGCCGGAATCAAACCTTATTTTTGTCATGTGTAGGTACAATCCCTCAGCTGTCCTGAAAACTACAGTTCCCTATGTAAAGAACGGCAACTGTTTCCTATGGTAACCTCCCTGAACACCAAAAACCATGCCCTGATAGGCTGCCAGTCATTTCACACATTTCACACCTAGGTGTGAAATCACCTTTCTAAAAAACCAAGTGCTGCCATTGTTCTCTCTCTTACTTCTCTGTCTCTCAAGCTCTCTTGAGCTCTCTCTTGGTGGCTGCACAGAAGGACTGGTGTCCCTTCTCCTGCAGGCCCAAGGCCTGTACTGTCTCCTGCCTACTCCAAAACAGAGTGAATACACGCAGCCTACCCTCTCTTCCCTGCAGAAGCAAACTGCAGATGTGAAAGGAACTTTCCTCTGCTAAGAAAGCAGAGTGACCAGAACCAGGACAGAACCAGAGGCCTACACCAGAAGCCTACGACGTGCTGAGGAGCACACACAGCTCTCTCCCTTTTCTTCCACATGCAACAGATGTGGGCAACAGAGAGAAACACAGCTGGATCACCGATCCAGACAGAGAAATCCTTTTCCCTGGAAAACCAGAGTTTGAAACCGCAAGCTTTGAACCGCTCACAACGCGACAAAGGACTCCAAGTAAGACTGTAACAACTGGGCATATAGCATAGCAACAGCATTAGGAAAATAACATATATATATATATATATATATATATATACACAATGAAGTGAATGTAAACTGTTTACTAATGTTGAATTGTTGATATGTATTGTATTTACAAACTGTTAGTCTGTTAACACCAAATAGCCATCCCACATGTTAGATAGTTACAATACGCACAAACTTAGGGTTTGTATTTGTATGTTTGTATAGGTATTTATTTTAACACTAACATGATCTAACTTCATGATATCATAACACCAAAGAATATATCGTTATTCTACTTTCTCATATTATATCATAAAGACTCATATTCCTTACATAAATATTAGGACATTCCCTACACATGCAATAACAGCAATCAATCAAGATTATGAAATATCAACCATCATTTTATCAGGCAGAAATGATAATGAAATATGGCAAGTCAAACCTTTCTGTACTTCTTGGCTACCATGTAGAGGTGTGGCTCTTCATCGCGGCCGATTGGTGATTCAGGAACCTGGTTGTAATTGTCATAATCAAGCTCCACCTCTTTAATCTTGTAAGGAACCTGAGACCAAGAAAAAAAAGTGATATTGGATCACTGAAATCTGTGAACTTGACACAGAACACTTCCAAAGCAAACATGTACATATTTTCCAAATTCCAGTCAAGCAATATCTTAACTCAAATACAGTGGAAATGACACAACACTATGGCTGTTGTGAAAACATGCTTTTTGTTTGCAGAAATCCATGTATTTATATGGTGTTTCTCACCTATTCCACCTTACCAAATAGGAGAATATGCACAAGGCTATTGTAAAGTGGCTAAAGATCTACATTGCAGGTTTTTGACTTGCCTGGTTTCGAGGGCGAGTGCGAGGATTTGCTGCATAACCAATGAACCCAACGGTTTTCATTGCGCGCAGGATCTCCGGGTCCACAGGAGGTGCTCGCCTATAGGAAAAGAAGAGTATTTTCACACAAACAAACTACAGTCTGTATGTAACACTTTCATTAAATGTTAGCAGGTTGAGAAATACTGGGAAACACCAGCCAAATGCTGTAGCTGATAATCAGCCACTTAGGCAGATAATTAACCATCATTTGGTGGTCCTATTATATGCTAAAAAAATCTAGTTGGCTGGCAAAAGTGGCTGGTGATTGGTGTTTCTAGCCACTGTGGCCATTAATACTATATATAATTACTATATTACCATACTTAACACACTATAAATTTATAAATCAATGTTTTCACTTTCATTTGGTGTTGTCACTACCAACCATGCAGAAATTACCTAAGGACATAACAGACTGAAATCCAGTGTGTTACCTGGGACTGGGAGTAGCCAGCGCAGTGGGCCAGTCGGACAGCAGCGGCTCTGTGCTGGTCAGCGGCATGGGGATGAGAGACAGGGGCAGCAGGTCATGGCTCCAGTCCAGCTGAGGCAGCGTGTCCACCAGGCAAGGCAGGGCAAACTCTGTCTCCCGAGAGTAGTCATTGAACGAAACCTCTGGAGCGTCAGACCACAGGTGCACGCACCCCCCGGAGTCCCCGAAGGCCAAGGCTTGTTTGCTGGACGACACGTCGAAACTCATGAGCAGCTGGCCCACGGTGTTCACGTGAAAAATATCTGCGACATTGGCAAGACCGGTGGGCTCGCAGAACTGGCACTGACCTGGTAAAGCAATAAGAGGAGGACAATTATATTAACAGTCCAGACAGAGGCTATACATGCATTACAAGGTGAAACATTTCAACTGCGGTCATTACAGTATTTGAGTGTGATGCTAAAATACAAATGTTATTGTTACCATAAAAATAAGAAAGTGTCACATTCAATGACCAAAAAAAAGTATAACGTTGCACACAGACAAGCTCCAGAATTTCCACTAAAAGCTGCATGAAGGAAACCCGTCATTCGCCAGTTGATACCTGTCTGAGAGATGATAGCCAGGCGCGATGTGTAGGTAGGAATGAAGCGTAAGAAGAGGGGATCCACGTGCACCTGGAGCGGAGTTACCGCTCGCATCATGCGGAGGTCATACACCATGAGGAAACGGTCGCACGCCAAACCATTCAGTCCTCGACTGGAGAACCCACACGCAGCTAAAAGGTTTCCATGGACATCGAAGTCTGACAGGCTGCCGGAGAACGCGTCAAACTCATGTTCCATCTTGAAGGAGCGCAAGTCACGAAGGGTTATCTGGTTTCAACAGAAGGTGCAACATGAGTCATAAGGTTTAATGTGAGGTGAAAACCAGCCGAACATCTTTCACAAACTGACTGGATCGAGCCGTCCTTACCTTTCCAGACGTGTGCCCACAGAAGAAGAAACGATTGGATTGCCGCATGATTGCCACTCCAGGTAACTCGACTGTGAACTATCAAGTACACACAACAGGCAAGCAAAAGGTCACTCGCTTGCCATTTTAGCTTTAAGGTCACGCAAATGATAGTCAAGTGTTCTGTAAATTGGAATTGATTTAATTTGGAAAATGTGTCATGTAGTACTGTGAAATACGCATAGTTAGATGTGGCAGTGGATACATTTCATCCCAGTGTCTCACCTTTTGAGTTTCTTGAACAGTATTCAAGTCAACTTCAACTGCATAGTTCTGTAGTCCACCCATGAGCAATGTGTTGTTGTCAGTCATAAGGAGACTATGCATATCAGCTCCTTCATCCATCCTGGAATACACACATTGTTTTTAAATAATTATACATTTGAAAACCTATGATTTCAATGAAAGGACTAAATTATTTAAAGGCCATAGATTGATGTCAATCTAAGCACAGGAACAGAACACTCTCCCCATCAATATTTGCAACTCACGGGTAATCAAACATGACGAGGCCCCCACGAGTGTAGCATCTGAGGTTACTCTTAGACAGGAACAGCACGCCTGTTTCCAAACTCTGAATGTGGCGGATGTCATCAGTTGCATGCACTTGAAAAGAAGAATAGCGGCCCATTGTGGGTCCGAAGAAGGAACTTGCATGACCCTAAACAAAGTTAGCAGACAGGATAATCAGTGGAATACGACAAAAATAAGCATTTCTGCATTTTCACATGTAGTGTAACAATCAATAGTCTATCATAATCAAGGCTCTTACTCTGTGGTTTCCCATCCAAAGCATTTCCTCCTGCAGATCAAAATGTGTTGCAGTAACTGGAATGCCAACTTCTGCAGCAACACTGTGCAGCTCTGAAAACATGCCCTCTAAGAGGTGCACAGACTCGGGCACTGTCACAGCAAGCCCCTCTGGGTCAAGCTCCACACCCTGCAGCAAACTGGGATTAAGGCGGGGGTCCATGGAGGGCTCCATCCCTGCATCCAGGGTCCCATGAAGGGTGGGCGAGTACTCACCCATCCCTGGATCAAGACCTTCAAAGTTCATCATGAGTACAGCTAAATCAACCTATGAAGAAAACATGTGGACACAGAAATCAGTGCAGAATAATATAACCCTGATCTTTTAAATCGATAAACCAATCTGATACAGCAGTGCAGCGGTCCACGCGCAGCGGCAGCGCCTCACCTGGTTAAGAAATGCAGCTAATCTTCATTTAGCTTTAGCTTTAGCATGTCTAGCTAACCCAGGGGCTAACTACCAAATGCCTCCAACATTATTCACTTCTAAACTATAGAAATGTGGGCTACCCCACAGCAGCAGCGCCTCCGCATCGGGACTGTTTTAAAAAGTCGGCCAACATTAACTGTTAGCTGCCGCTAGCAGCATTGTGTTAACCAGCAGGCATTGTGGCTAACTGGGCTACTGCAAGCTACACATGCATGCTAGCTGCATATTACAGCCGAAATACCTATATTATTGGAGAGTGAGGGCCATTACACTTCACTCACTAAAAAACCTGGAGTAGTATTATAATGTTTACACTCACCTATTCATGAAAAACTATGTATCAGACAAGAATTCATGTTCCTTCCATTCACAACAATAACAAAAAAAAAGCATTTCCGGAGCAAATAGTGTTGTATTCAAGAGAACCAGCGTTCAGGTGTGTTGTTGCGTCTGTATCGGTCTGTACAGTCCACAGAGGTGCTGTGGGGCTGAATTAGAAGTTGTTTAGTAGCCTATATGAATCGATTGATTGATTGATTGATTGATTAATTGATTGATTGATTGATTGATTGATTGATTGATTGATTGGTTGGTTGGTTGGTTGGTTGGTTGATCGAGAAGTTGTTTAGTAGCCTATATGAATCAATCGATCGATCGATCGATTGATTGATTGATTGATTGGTTGGTTGATCGATTGATTGATTGGTATTATTTCGTTTATAGCTTACTCTTGTGGGCTAACTAAAACTGCTGTTAGGCTTAGCTATTTTATACCGATAAAGTTCAAAGGAGAAAGACACTGCACAGTAGATTAATATCGATAAATTGACTTCTTGCCTGTTTGCTTATTATCACAATTAGCACAAACAATTGCCTGCATTATAAGCAGTGGTTTGAAGGAAGTAACCCGCACACTGACAAAAAAAAAACTCACAGTCATTTTGTGTTTAGTAAGATACTTTTGCATTCTTCCCAACTTGTGAAAGACAAAAAGGTAACATAGTTAACAGGAGAGTAGCCTATAGGTTTCGCTGTGATCGGGAAGGTATGGGAATCACGAAAATACCATATGCTTCCCCTATCGTTTTCGTGTGGCACAATAGCTTTTTATTAAAAAGTATACGAGATGTCTATTGTAGGCTAGGGTCTATTGTAATGTATTGGTTTTTCTCTTTTAGGAAACAGGGGCACAGGTGGAAATTTTGTCCAACCCAACTCACCCCTTTTGTCACCCTTCAATGTGAAGGTTAATCTCACTTCCTCGAACCATAGATGTGAAACTGGATTAGAAGAAATTTGGGGTAGTATCACTGTTAATATGACAAGGTAGAGTTCTGAGGAATTAAATAGGCATAAATAATTTAAACTATAAATCAGGTTCCCCATCCATGTTAAAGCTAGATGGGCTCTAAAATAGGTCACCTTTTAAAGCACTATTTAAAATCACATTAAGACCTGATTTTCTTTTCTTTTTTTTTAAGTAGGCTAGAAGAACATACAAATATAAATAATCGCGTTCATCATGAATAACAATCATGAATCATGAATAACAAAGAACACTCCATGCCTTAGATTTCACCCAACCTACTACTGTAATTATTCCAGACCAGCGTGGTCCTTTAACTTTTGCAAAAGCAGACTATGATACATTTAAAATGATTATTACAATTCAAGTCTTCAAACGCTATGAACCGAAATACACCCCCCCCCCCACACACACACACACACACACACACACAAAGCCATAAAGACATGATGAAGTTCACAACACACAGCCTGTAATGACAAATCACTATAATCTTCCTCTAGGGATTTGTAGTGTGATTGTGCTACAGTGAGTTTATAGTGACTTTATGGTATTTATTATCTTATGTGGTGCCACTACAGGCTAATATTCCTATACATAGCCTACTTATAGATTAGCTGTGGTATTTCTATGGTGTCTTTCTAAACTTTTTACGATATATAGGCCTATATTTTTTTTTTCGTAAGGGAATCCCAAAGGCAAACAACTCTAATTAGATTGTAGTTAAATTGATACCCTGTCCTACCTGTGCCTAGATTGATGCAACAGCTCATTTGCATGACGTCCTCACCTGCAGGAAAGTCCTCCAGTGACTCACGGCCCGATGCTGCCTGTATAAACTCCCGCCGTGCAGGACTCAGATCACAGACGACACAGGAGCAGTCAAGAGCATCGCAGGACACTGGACAATTAAAAAAAAAAAAGCAAACATCGAGCAACCATGTACCTTGATTTACCAACCATCGCTGCTATTTTGCTGCTTCTCACTCCCGCATTGAGCGCTCCAACCGGGCAGAGTCTCCAGGACGCATGCGCTGAAGTGCAGAGCAGCTCGCTGAAGCTTAACAAAATTGCTAAAGTTGTATCAGTCAAGGTAAGTCTTTTTATTGTCTCTGAGATATATATATATATTTTTTTAAATCATATATTTCGCATTTACTTAAGAATAAGTTTAGAGGTATTTATACGAAATTGCCTATATTTAATTTAATATTTAATCTTTGGACACTGGAAATACATTTTCTTCCATATATCTGCAATGTTTTGGCCACTCAAATTATATTTCGAATGAATGTCATCTATATATATAGAATAGGCATTTTTCTATATATACAAATACATTTCCAGCCAATTTTTGTCATCTTGAAGCATATCTGTAGACATATTCTGAAGTAGCCTATATCTTGATTGATGATACGCAGCAACATTTCTAATGTTTTTTTCAGTAACAATAACTTTGTTGTCACAAATTTTGTCAACTTTGGAGTTGACAAATATTGATTGAAGAGTTATTTGTCCACTCTCTGATATGACTCTTCAACTATCAAAAGAGTCAAATTAACTGGACTTATACTGCATCAACACACTCACAATTTTGCTGTGTTTAGCAACATTTATTGATTAGAAAAAAAAATGTTATGAATGCAACATTTCATGGTGGCAGTGGGTTGAACATGTCTGTCTTGAACGCTCTGCAGGCGAGAAACGGGTCCACAGATGTGACAGATTTCTCCCGCACACTGCAGTGGATGGAGGCCAAAGACAGCTGTGATCCTGGCAGTCTCAAACAGAACGCAGAGGTAAGTTATATAGGCTACACAAAAAAATCATCATATGCAAATCACATCATCAGCAAAGCATAGACTAATGACATTTGAAGCAAATAGGGGTTCGTGAGAAATATAATAGGCTGCTAATAATAAGAAATGATGGTTTCATGATGATGATTGTTGTTTTTCTTCCTTCCTCAGCCATGTATCATGAAGATATTTGCTGTGCTAAAGAGCTACAACTCTGCAATCGAGACAGTTCGTGAATTTGAAAGCTGCCGGGAGTTTGCCGATACAGTGAAGCCTGAGCTGCACAGACTCCATACTGACATGGAGAGATGTGTGAAGTCGAGAGGGCTGAATCACCAGGAGGTAAGCAATTTTCCATACGTTTAGACAGCGACAGATTTATTTTTTAGTTTCTGAACAACCTCAAAAGTGCATGCAGTTTCAGTGTTGTATGTTGACTGATTTCACTAAGGTTTAATTCTCGTTCTCGTCCTACAGGAGTCCCAGATCAGCACTCAGACAAAACCAGTGTCACCCGGTCAACCGGTGTCCGACTGGGAGAAGCCTCTGCTGTGCCAATACACCATGGACAGACTCTTCTCCTTCTCCATCTTCACCGCGCGCGTCTTCGGCCTCGGGGACCCGGCTCACCACACAGGAGCCTCGGCTGACAAATGCATGTAGAGCTGCAGGTGTTTCAGTGTCGGCTGCCTGTGGATGTACAAGCATCTTTTACCTGATCACATTGGTCAAACTATAGCTACGACATTCAGTCGGATGACAACGTCTCTGTCACAGTGTTTCGACTCTAAGGAACATGTTTCTATGTATGTGCATGGAATGTATTTTCAATGGAATCATCTAATATTTTCTAACATATTTATTCAAATGATATTTATTCTATTTATTTATCACTACTATTTATTGAAATGAAATTCTGTTTTTGTACTTATCTCTATGTCCTTTTTACTGGATGCAAAATAAACATAATTTTCAGCATGATATGTGGTTTGTAAATGATGTCAAAGCAATTGAATTCCTCCTCCCACACAAACTGATTACGATGGAGATTATTTCATGCCTCATTAAGGAAAAAATATTAAGTCACCACCATTGAGGAAACCCTCTTTGCTGTGAGTGAATTTCCAGAACTACAACCAGCGTGCTGACACAAGAAGGAAGCTGTGCTTTCCTAAAATATTCCTGCCGCTCTACGGAGATCCACAGGTTCCTGTGAATTTCTCCCCACTCAATGCCCTATTATGGAAGATGTCTTCACGTTGTTCCTTCAAGCTTAGATCATGCAATGTTGACATAATAGTAATTCAAAGTACAAAAGGGAAGGTGTCATTTTTCAAGGAAAAAGGGAACTTACAGTGCTGTTAGTGTAATGTACCTTGTGTTACTCAACAAGGAAGTAAGTTCTCTGACTCATTGAATTTATCCAGATCTCTTTTGGAGAGATAACGACATCCTTCCTCATCATGTACCGCCCAAAGGAATCCTTTTTTTAAGCTTAAAAACTCCAAAGTGGCTGTTTATATCCTCTAGTGGGACACCTGCTCACATGGCCACTGCTGCTGCAGCGGTAACTAAATCAAGCACACCCCAACTGGGGCAGGGGAAACTGTACAGGTGCTGAAGTCATCTGGCCCTCAAGGCATACACAGTTATGAGGTGGTGTGTTGTTGTTGGTCTCTTTGGCTCCTGGAGTGTGTCCAAGTGCTGCAGTCATTTGTTTTATTTGTGTTCGAGTTGATTCCTGCACTGATTCTTGATTTCTATGTTCAATTTGTTGTAAAGTTTGTAAATGAGCCACAAGAATACAACCACCTTCATGAGTTTGGCTAGTTGACCTATATCTTGCATTTAGATGTATTTCATTTTGAAGTGTGGATTGGTTAATTTTGATAACCTTTTCAGGTGCAGATCATTTGACATAATCACTATCATAACTTTATTTATATAGCATGTATCTAAAAGCAGAGTTTACAAAGTCCTTTACAGGAAGATATAGTAACAAGAAAAAGTATAATACATTATGAGATGAAATAAGAAGCACAAGCAAGAGAAAACACTAATATTAGGATAATAGATTAAATCAGGTAAAAGAAAGCATAAGAAATAACACAGGATTAATGGAAAAATTACATGAAAGCAAGTCTGCAAACAAACTTCACATTAATGCTTTCTCTACAAATAAACTCACTCCTACTACTTGGATACCATCCATTGAACCGTCAATAAACACATTTGTGGGTTTTCTCCCTCATCCCATGTATTCATATTAGTGAACTGCCCCATCCAAATTCTGGCCTTCACACGGCTCTCGCCCCACAGTAACCACTGCTTTGATATTCAAGAGTAAAGAGGAACTTGGTGCTTTTAACGCGACTACTTTACTTTTTCATGCAATATAGCCTAATAATCATTTCATGGCCCTTTAGTCGCAGCAATCTAAGAAGCACAGTTCAATCTGCAACAGATGCTTATATTTCTTTAATTCTTGGAGGTCCTCCTATGGAGTGCATGGGGACCATTAGATTTCATTGTTTACATCAGCCAATCAGCCAATTACACCAGAGAAAACTTGTCTGTTGTACTTGGAGATGAATTTGCTTAAACGCCATTCAAGCACACAGCATCTTTTTGTAGGCTACTATTGAGCTCCACCATAAGTATCTGGACAGCAACACGCTGTTTTGGATCCATACTGTTATTATTTTGGATATGAAATCACATAACTGTGATGTTCAAGTGCAGATTGTTTTAATATGAGGGTATTTTCAGCCACACTGGGTGAACAGTTGAAGAACTTGTACATGATCACCCCCCTTTTCAATGCAGATTTTCTGATACACAAAACTATACTCAATAAAGTCACTTAATATATCAAAGTGTTTTTAATGTGCACTCTGCAATCTGTAAACATCACTGGATGTGTTATTGTCAGATTCTCTCTTCAGTTCTTTTGCATTTCAGGTTCAGATGATTTAACTGTGCATATAAAAATACACTAAGGCAGTGTTAGGTCATCATAAACCATTTTTTAACCATTGTGTGCCATCAAGATCAAGGATGTGGCAGTTAAGTTTAACTTTAGACACTGACAAAAATCTTTGTGATGTTAATTTATAGTACATCATAGTAAGTATCAACTGATGTATAAGAAGATACTTATGAAGAGTCATTCAAGAGGGGGGGGGGGGCATAAATTAACACTTTTCTGAAAATGTAATTGATTTTGGTTTATATTGGTGGTTGTTTGTTTTAGGATGATCATAGTTTACTCACAATTTAATCTATCACTACATCACTGGTCACGATAGCTCTACTTCCTATTCATTTCCCTACAGAGCTCAATGGGAAAATTACAATCCAAACATGCAAAATGATCCGTGTGCGTATGGGCGTGAGGCGGGGGGGTGGGGGGGAAGCCCTTTTTTGCAGAAGAAGATATGACAGCAGGAGACTGTGGGGTTTGACCATGGAAATCTACTACTTGACAGAGATCTCAGATGTAGTCGAGAGGAACCAACCCAAACCTAACGAAGGCGTGGTTAAAAAACAAGGAATTTCCTGGTGAGCTGCTACAACACAGGAAGGTAAAGTTTTCTGCGGTGAAATGGAAAGTTTATTAAGTATGAATCGCTGTAGGGACCAACCTACGACCACCGATTCGCATGTTTCAATGGAAGTAACCTTCTCCGTAGGAACTTAGGTCTGCTAACGTTACATCACGATTGAAATGAAATAGATAGCTAGCATGTCAACCTGCGGGTAGCAACTTAAACGTTAGCTTGTGAGCGTAACACGAATCGCTTGTAAACCGAAGTTGACAAGTTTAGGCACTTTAACGACGAACGACTACACGAAAATCTTCATAGAATATGTTCACATTTCACTTTTTTAATATTAAAGTTACTGCATTATTCCCATTTGCTCTTACGCCAACAGTGAATGTTGCAGCGTAGTGATGTCGTATGCTGACTTGTAAGAGGTAGCGCATGTTTTGTGACCCAGAGTGATTCAGTCGGGCGGCGTCATTGCCCCAGAGTTGTTGATTAAAAAGGGAAACGCGTTGGGTGTTCGTACCAGAGACTTTAATTTTATCTCTGGTTCTACTACTGTGAAATGCACATTCCCGTGGCTCTGATTGGTGCGAAACATGGCAATACAAGACCTTTACTACCTACACCTGCCCCTGTTCATAGTGCAGTGTAGAGTTTTTGCCCTGATTGAATGCTGTCTGGAAGTGTGAGCGGCTCTTTGCTTCTTCACATTAACGGAGGGATCATCTTTGTTACCCCAGTGCAGATATCCCAAGTTGACTCTAGACACCTGAGTGGAATTGCTGACAATTGCCACCACAATTGAAATAAATGCTCCATTGCCTCTAATTTTTGCCTATTACTACTATCATAGTATTGTGTGGTAATGGCAACACATTATGAAACTTTAAGGTGATTGCAGAGTTATCTTTCCTTGTTGCTGAATTGTTTTAGACATCATGACATAATGCAATATGTTGATCACAATACTATATGCATGCCAGTGGATGAATCAAATGACTAAGTGATTTCCCCTTCATGCCTATGAACCTCAGAAACTCCAGTGAAAACATGGGGAGATTTTGTCTTTTCCTGGAGAGTGGGATATTGGTGCAGCAGACTTAAGATGCCTGCTAATATCTTCTCAAAGAGGTTGCATGCCTACTGTCACATGGGGTTAAAAGCCTATGCGAGCATTTTCAAACGACAAGTGGCTCGTATTTCAGCATCCCCAAATGTTAAGGTTTATTTCTGTTTTCCCTCCAGATGAATGTGGGCGTAGCTCACAGCGAGGTGAACCCCAACACACGGGTGATGAACAGCAGAGGGATATGGCTCACCTACCTGCTGCTGACCGTTGTGCTGCACATCGTCCTGCTCAGCATTCCCTTCTTCACTGTGCCTCTTGTCTGGACCCTCACTAATGTCATCCACAACCTGGTCAGTAGAAGTGTTGTACAAACCCCAGCTGTAGCGCTGAATAAGAGTTTGGTAGAGCACCATTTCCTTCCCACTGCCTTCTCACAAAAGAAAAACAGAACTATTTAGGATCATTAGACTGCTGAGTCCCTTAAGGAAATGATAGAAATGCATTGCGTATTTACAATATTATTCCACAAATTACAGTATTATTACACAGACAAATTAGATGGCATTTCTCCTGTCTCCTGTGGCTAATGGTTGCTGTATGTGGTTGGTCCTCCACAGGTGATGTACTTGTTCCTACACACAGTAAAGGGAACTCCTTTTGAGACGCCAGACCAAGGTAAAGCTCGTCTGCTCACACACTGGGAACAGATGGACTACGGCATCCAATTCACAGCTTCTCGCAAGTTCCTCACCATCTCACCCATCGTTCTGTAAGTATGTTTGCAGCTTACAGTGAAGACTATTCTGCAGGGTCAGGACTGTGGGCTATAGTGGGTCTTTTTTTGATGTAGACTCATCTACAGTTCAGGCTGTTGATTAACTTCAGGCCTCTTTTTTTAAACTGTTTTTGCATAATTTCAGCCCAAGGCCTAAGCCAGGTCGTATCCCAAATACACGTGAGCATAAGTGACAACTTACATAATTGAGCAAATGCATGCAACTACTTTCAAGTTTGTGATTCGCCACCACCAACAGATTCGTAATCCCTTCTTTGATATCCTCTACCAGTCTCTTTATGCAGCCTCTTGTGATTTTTGCTGTGGGATTGATTGTACCTTGCAGTATTGGACTACTGAGTGAAATGCATAGATGATAATATGATTGACCCGTTGTCCAGACACTAGGCCATGTAGCAGTTCTTGCAAATCCCTCACCATGCATATCTTCCTGTCATCATGTCTCTAGATAAAGAGAGTCATTTAATCCACAGAGTTATGTTTTACTCTATGAGGAAATTTGTTCAGACAATTGGCACACTGAAGGCTTACGTAAGGATGAAGGGAGGAGTAGCATGTTGTGCTGTCTTAGGACACGCACATAATTCCAATGCTTTACCACAGCACTTGAGTGTAGGAACCGCCCTACAGCTGGTTTGGTCATGAATAATATAATGTGATAGCTTCAGTGACGTGCATGCAGTTTGAATGTTTTTATTGCAGTTCATTGCAAATAAAAAAATCCATCCTGAGCCCTTTCAAATTAAAGTCTGTATTGTAGATGATCCAGATAGAACACAAACATGAAACATTTGAGGGTTTCATGACTAAATATTAACTTAACACGACTTTCATTTATTCATTTAGATCTTCTGTCCTAATACTTAAAGTCACCAGTAAAATCAGAGACTTACCACATCAACTGACACAATCCTAAAACTGTATCACGCCGGCCAAAAAATGCTGCAAATTAAAATCTTACAGTGAGCATTTGCTCTGTATTACTTGATGTGAGAAACACAGGCAGACAGGGCAAGACCAATTCTGTCTCCTATTCCCTCCATACGGTGCTTCCGCTTTTGTCTTTATATTGATGAGGCTCTGTGTTTCTTCTGTGCATTTTGATTTTGAAGCTACGTTACAAATGCCAATCCTAGACAGTACTGTTGCTAAATCTCCACCGTTTCCCTCTCCCTCTCCAGGTATATTCTTGCCAGTTTCTACACAAAATATGATCCCACTCATTTCCTAATCAACACAAGCTCCCTCCTTAGCGTCCTCCTCCCAAAGTTGCCTCAGTTCCATGGAGTACGGATATTTGGGATCAACAAATACTGACACAGCCGAACACTGGATGTAAAGCAACACTGGATTTTAGCATTCTGTTTCAATGAACTGCACATCTTAGGTCTAGTGGGTCGAGGAGAGGAGAGGAGAGGCGATTCAATGTGTCTTAACTGTACAGACTGTGTGATGGAGGAATATATGAAGATTGCACAGTTCATGCTGCCTCTTGTGGCCTGAGAGAAAAAAACCCCAGAATGCACTGCTGCTCTGATATGTGTTTATGAAGGTTCTGAACTGTTTTACTTCCTTTTTCTTTACTGACATTCCTGATGTACGTTTGCAAGTGGTCAGACTCTTAACTGACTCTCTCTCTCTCTCTCTCTCTCTCTCTCTCTCTCTCTCTCAAATGAGACTGTAAATGTTGTTTTCTAGAAAGAGCAAAGTACTTCTTTAAAATGGGATTCATTTCATGGATTACTTTCAGATCGACAAAACTGCAATTTGAAAATAGCATCACCCTCTGTCTCAGCTTTTCTGATCCAAGCTGAACTTGCTGTGAGTCTTTAAAAATGTGAGTTTGTGGTTTGTGCCATGACATGAGTTCATTGTGTTCATTGTGGCGGTGCTGGCTGCTCAGCAGATGAAGCATTATCATGTTCTATGTGATGCTTGCAAGTTTCCATTTTCTGTCATATTTATCTCCCAATTTTGGTGTTTCCTGTCAAACCTGCTGAAGATTTACATGCAGTGTGCATTCATGTGCCTACAATAAATATTGCAATCCCCCAATTGCCTTACTACACAAAATAATGTGGTATATAATTAGATTTTACAGTTGAGATATGTTTTTTCCATGATAAATTGAGTTATGTAAGAGATACGGTGTGAATGCCTGGTTATCTGTGGTCATCTTTATTTAGTAAGTGAAAGACGGAGAAATCCTTTCAGTGGAGGTTTGTACGAATTAACTGATAAAATGTGGGCCAGTCTGTGAGCTGTGGGGAACTCCAGGCACTTTACATGAAGCCTCTATGGGGGGTCATCGCAATGTTTTGTGATATGCTCATAGATCCAAGGGATTCCCCCCTTCCGCATGTGTTCTGCTCATGTTTGCATTGCAGTGAGGTGTCCCTGCTGGTGACGTGTCTGGGGGAAGTAGTACATAGGAAATGCAGCAACATGTCAATTTGACTATGCTGTTAAACATGCCAATCCGTGTACCTGGGAAGCACATGCAAATAATCCCAGTTGTGTCAGCTGTTTGAAACCTGCCGTGTAATGAATAGGGGCTCGCCTCCACCATGTATGGAGTGAAAACATTTGCAGCACTGTTTCAGAGTGTTTCCTGCCCTCAAATACTGCCTAGATAAAACAATAAGATTAATGTCGAGAGGCCAGTGGTGGGAAGGGGGGGACAGGTAGGCTAAATGTCAGAATGTCCCCAAGACATCAGATATGACTTAACCGAAACTAGAGAGAGATGAGAGTAGGGAAAAAGGGTGAATACAAACCAAACGCCTATATTGAAAGCCACCTGATTTAAGATAATTGAACGATATCTATCTTGAGTGGGAAATTAAGTCATCCACATATAGTTTTCCCCAGTTCTGCTTCCACTTTTCACGCATTTCTGTGAATTCAGTTGACCTTAATCACGTGAACCCAGCACTATATACTGTATGTATATGTACATACATAAGAGCAAAGACTGTGTGAACACGTTTCGTTGTACAGGATTGTCAGTTTGAGTGTGGCACATACAGTCGAAGGGTATGCTAGGCATTAGTTACTATTGATTTCAACTTTTGAAGCATAAACTGACCGTCTCGTCTATAGTGAGATGTTCAGTGATAATGTCTCAATGGAAGGGTGTGGACTGCAGATATGAGAAAGGTCAAAAAATTCTAGTCTGTCACAGACAGTTAACTCCCTGACATTTCATAGAATCTAACCTCATTTACAGGAATTTAAGGACATAACAGTGGGCCAAAAGGCAGGAAAACCAAGAAAAATCACTCATTGGGCCAGTACTTTTCAAAGTAAAGTGCACTTTCACTTAGGATTCTATGTAATTGACTGAGGCAGACAGGGAAAACAAAAGGCATCATTTATCAGGCTGGCTTCCACAGTGACATTTCCCAAATACCCACACTCAGACAATTTACTGGGGCATTCAAAATCAAGCAGAAGTGCTGTGCTCACCAGGGTTGGGGCCATTCATGAATTAAATTGAGAAAGCATGGTAAGTTCCTGGAATTGGAATGACAAGAAACAGAATTGAATTCCATGAAATTCCACTTATAATAGAGTTTGTCTTGACTTGCTAAACATAATCAAACATTATGAATCAAGACAGTTCCAACAAATCAAATACATTCAAGCATGATGTATGTATTATGATTACATGTTCTGCATTAAATGTCACCTGAAAGGTACCATTAACATTTAATGACATTCAGTGTTGATGATATATAACACTATGTGTAATCTCAGATGTGGTTAGAAAAAAAACATGGAATTTCACAGAAGTTGACTGACTTAAATTCACCTTCCTGAAATTCCAATTCAGTTCCAATTATGTTTCCTGTAGGTTAGGGTTAGTCCAAATCCAATTCCTCCATTGGATTGAGTTCATTCATGAATTGACCTCAACCCTGGTGCTCAAACTGTGATACGATTCAGCCCTCTGCTGTTTGTAAAGTGGAAGTTCAACAGCTTCACATACTGCATATAACCTACTTCCTACCTAATCCACTTGTTCATGCATACAGTGTGCTAATGACTAGATGCAACTAGCAACAGTGAAAGACAAAATATCTTCAATTATTCTTTGCAAATACTAGAAAAGGCATGAAGAAAGGCCAATTCACTCATCGTTCCAAAGGTAAACTCTTTTGCAGCAAAAAACATCTGGACATAAAATTAATACTTTACTTCCCTATAGTCCCAATCAACTTTAAACAAAGATGATATTATTCATGCATGTCATAGAATTTAAATTGAATATTTTTATTCAAATTATTTTGGACAATTAAAACTAATCAGTGGAATACTGAACATTACCAAACTTTCTCTCCACAAGTTGGTTTCTCCCAGCCTTTGTCACACTGATATAATCTCTGATGCTCCAGTTCAGGTGAGAAAAGTGACTACAATGATGTACGTGTAATTTGAATGTTTTTATTGCAGTTCGGTGTAAATTAAAAAGTTCTTTTGAGCCCAAAGATTGTAAACAGAATATCTTGAAAACTAAGATGTAAAAACTTTACCGGGCTATGACTTCAGACAGAAGTACCAAGCTGTAACATCTCATTCAAACACAAACTACCAGGAAACATCATACAGTAATAGTTCAATTCCCCGCACCTCCACACAGTCACAGCTGCATCTCAAGCTAAAAACCATATTTGTAGCCTCAGAGTTCTGCCAGAAGCATCTGATACCAAAAAACAACTGATCAGAAGTCTGGCTTTAGTGCACATTTCTGAAAACTACATTACATTGCTGCGTAGAGTGCCAAACAAATCTGACCATTCTGCCTGCGACTGTCACACAATGTTATTGTGGAACGCTAAAAACACACGGCGGCTCCCACGACTGATGAAGTGACGATCAAAGTTTTCTCAGCCCCCACAGTAATCACTCAATGTCAGTCTGGGCGGCTGGACAGAAGCCACGGAGCGTCGTTCTCCAACCACCTTTCTGCAAGACGATAACTGTCCTGTCCGTTTTTGCACATCTCCACCACTGCAGAATGTCTCACTCTCCGTACGCGTCGGGCTTCATGTCGTCTTCGTCTTCTTCGTCGGTGGCAAAAAATTCGTCCTCAAAGAAGGATCCTCCAAAACCATATTCCTGAGCGTGGACAGACACCTCGTTTGGCATCAAGTGGGGTGAACCCTCCACGAAATCTGCAAACCTGTGGATCACAGCAACAGTATCAGCAACAAGTTTTAAACAACACTTCAAAATGCAGAACAGCTCCATCTAGTGATGTACAACCATGTCCTGATATTTAACTGTACACTACAACCATTGTTCTCGACATTTGGCCATGCTATAATAAAAGATACCAACCGTTTATGAGCATGACGTTAGTGTGCATATACAACTTATTTTGTACACATTCATATTGTTGATCCCTCTAGTGGTTCAAATCCGGCTTTGGCATTTCGATGTGATTATGTACTTTCTGTACAGGGCCGCATTGTTTTTGATGCCATCAGAAATATAACTGGAGACAGGAGCGTGGGAGCAACACATAACAAGTCTAGTTGTAAGTAAGGCTGGTAAATATGGACAAAGTCAATATCACGATAATTGTAAATTAATTAAATTAATTCAGTACTGATGTATAATTATATCTGCCAATATATGCAAAATCACGTTAAATAATCCAAATGATGTTCATAGCATTGAATTGCATGACAATATGATGTATGATAAAAACTAATTTTCAAATACAATTCCTTAATTTGCTCCAGAGTGAATTTTGTGAGATTTTATTTTGCATTTGCTTTTATCATTAACTTAGACGACAGAATTGTGTATCACAATAACTCAATATCATTACAATATGAACCTATTGAAAGACTGAATTACTGCCCAGCCCTAAATGTAACTGTACATGTAAATCACCAGTGCCTTTATACTATTGTGAACCGCTGCTGGCAATGAGGCAAAATCCAAATCACATCAGTGTTACACTTTAATTACATGAATGAACTCAGGTTATTCTGATAGATTAGCACCTTTTTGGGGACTGAAGCCTGGACACGGCCTTCCACGGGCTGAACTCGGGGCTGGCACAGTACTTCCGCAGCTCCTCCAGGGCTCGCCGCGTCTCCTCCTCCGCCTGCTTCTGATACTCCTCCTCAGTCAGCAGTCGACGAGGCTCTGGCTTCCAGCGAACAGATCGTCTGATCTTCCTGCACAACAGACCAATAGCTCAATTAAGTCTGTATTGTAAAAATTGCATAAGACCACAGGCACTAAAGGGAGAATATACCACTACACAGACTTTAAAATATTACCGCTATGAGTTTCAGCAGTTCAAGCTATTTTTCTTCTTGCTTAACTCTTCTACAAAATGTGCAATATGTTTCATTAAGAATGAAATGGAGGCTGGTTTTGTAGAGTTTTAGATTTTATCTGAGATTACCAAATAGTGTTGTGGCATCACAGACTAGAGTCTTAACTTTCTTGTTTCTAGTTTTGGGAGAGTCTTGTTCATGTACACAGATACTGCCCAAGATAATAGGAATACCACATGAACTGTTTTAGGGTGGATTTTCACTTTAATAAAGCACTGTACTACATCTACTGATAGTGGTTTAAACACTTACCGCCACGCAGTAAGTGCCAGGGAAACTGGGTACTCCAAATTCTTGGAAAAGAAAGCTGCCAGGATGATGGCGAATGCCACTTGCTGGATCTGAATCCCTGAATAAATCAGCAGCAGGCCAAACAGCTGCAGTGTCCATGACAGGATGTTGATGCTCCTCTCTTCCACCAGAGGACCGTGACGGTAACACACAGCAAAACTGACGAAGCCCACCACTGCTACATAACCTGCGAAACACATAGAAAAAATATGTACATTTTTAAAAAAAACAACAAAATAATCTTGTACAAAGCTACTCAAAGTAAAGCCCACTGCTGCATTTGTGGGGCAAAATTACTTTCAGCCCTCGTAAAAGTTCCAGACTGATGATATTCTATTTGATCTGTTTGATGCCATGTTGGTACATTTGTGGAGTGATTTGTGATAACTTGATTCTTACAAATCATATTAACCAGACCGAAGAGGTTCAATTTCTAATCCAATCACATTTTTCTGGCCTGCAGCCCAACATCCATCTTTTTATCATATTTTGGCCTTTCATGTTCGGGCGCACCTGGTGTAATGGTTTCCCATGTGTGCTGGCTGGGTACATAAAGACAGCTTCATAGACACATTGTGTATTGTAGATTCAAGCATGCATAATTGGCTATGTACATGTATTAAAAATAGAAAGAAAGGATGCTCCTGTTGTGTGTCTTGGGGTTGTGGTCAAGAGATTACTGACCTGTGTGGCGAAGTTTAACAACATTTTAAGTTGTTAAACTTCGCCACACAGACACCTCCAGGCACTTGTCTGGAGGTGCAAAACACAGCACAATTATAATAATAGTATAATATATAATTATAATAATAATCTTTATAACCTTTATAGCACCTTTCATACACAACATGCAGCTCAAAGTGCTTTACATCAATAGAAGGTGGATAAAAGACAGATAAAAAGATAAAATTCATATGAAAGAACAAGCAAAATGCATTGCATTAAAATAATCAAATCAAGTAAAATAGAAAGATAAAAGAACACAACAAATACTCCCACTTTTAGATGCACATTGTGAGTGAACCCATATGTTTTTCTGTAATTATAGGCTCACTGGAAGGCAAATAAGCCATTTACTAACCAAGCCAGGAGCAGTGAACAGATCCTGAATAAAGTCTTGGTTTGGTCTCTTATGTCTAACTCCAAGTCACTAGCTGTGTGTATGTTGTGTTCATTAAGAGTCTGTACCTAAAGCCAGGTGCCAGTGTTCCCTCATAATCATCTGCAGGTTCCTGAAGACAAGCTGGATGGCGTAAACGGAGAACGACCAGCCACCAATTAACAACACATAGAAAGGGCTTTTCTGCGGGAAGAGGACACATATAGCATAGAAAGATTAAATATGAGATCAAGGTGATTGAACCTATGTTATACGTTATAATATGTAGGGACACTAGCTGTTGGGAAATGAGCGGAAGTCTCCTGTTCTTACCTTTGGCAGAAAGCGTGCCAGAATGAAAATGAGGATGATGAGAGAGGCAATCATGCCTGTGCTCATGCCAGCAGAGTAGTAGAACAGTTGACTCCTTTTTGCCAGGGAAAAATAAACAGTCAATAACAGCATTGTCCCATTAAATCATAATACAGGGAAACTTTGAACATTAGAATAAATTACCTGCTGAGCGAGTCTGCAAAGACAAACAACAACACTCCACTGAGGAATACCATAAACAGGTAGATATCAAACTCTGGAAGGAAAAATAGACATCACAGTGTTAGATATGGAATATCTGACACAAAAAACATGTTTGTTTTCTTTGGTGTTTTTCTCTACTTACTGCGACTGGGCTTCACAGTGTACTGAGTTTTGTCGTCAGCGGGGTCGATCTTGAAGCACGTCTTCTTGGTGAATAGGCCGATGCTGACAGTGGTTTCATTGTACCGCTCACGTATGAAACCCTGGATCAGGCTCCAGAAACTGAAGCGCTCCAGCTCCTGCAGCCTCTCCTCATCTTCTGCAATTTCCACCTTGAGCTGTTTTGAACTCCACACTCTGACCTATCAAAAATCCTTGATCATTATTGACCTGAACCATATTTCACAACAGAGTTTAATATAATATAGTGTTAAAAACAACTGAGTTTGGCTATATGGCAGTGTTGGAATAAAGTGTCATTGGACATACTGGACAAAAAACTACTGATGGCATATTCCCTGAAAGATTCAACTCAAAGGCTCCAAAATTTTAGACCACAGACCCACATTTGATAAGATTTGGCCCAAGAAACACAGTCTAGGAAAAATGTTTTTGTTAGATTCAATAGAGATAACAGCAGTAAAGAGACAGAAACCTGTGATGAAAACAATAGTCCTTAAACATTCTCTCATTGTGCTGATACAATTGAACTATTCCTCATTTGGTTGGGGACCCCTGTAACCCCCAGAAAGACCCCTGCTGTGGGTTTCTGGACAGGAACCACGGATCTACCTGAATTCGTGTCCAGGTTTGCCTCCAGCCAGGCACAACAGAGTTGATGTAGCAGAAGTGTTTGGACCCTGACTCTGCATAGTCCTTCCCGTCCTGCAGATTGATGACTTGCTTGGAACCTGGGTGTGACAGCCGAAACATGGACATGCATCTGGTATCAAGACTGTAATATCACGCAATACTGTAGAGGCTGTCTATTTACTGGAGAAGTGAACCGACTGAGGACCAGTGTCAGAGGAAATGGCATTTACTGCAGCTATTTTGCTATTATGCTAGTAACTAGGAGCCAAACTGTTAGCATAACTGACCTGAGACATACTGTTAGAAAGCACCTCGGGCCACACTGGGGTCCTTTCACTTTACAACTTAATGCACACGTTGCTCTGGCCATAACATAAGTTACTCGCAGCGGTTAAATAATTTCTAAAGACAACCTTGATAAATTATGTCTCATACAAAGAAAGAAAGCGTAGGTTATCTGGGTTATGAGGACACAGAAAGCAGTACTACGACTATGTTAACATTACTTATCTCCATATTCAAAACAGCTGAGTTTCACTGCAGCGAATATCTAAGCTGAGCCAAACAACATTATTAGCTAACGTGAGTTAGCCTAATGATACTGTAACTGACTTGTTTAAAATACGTCTCATATAAACTCATATCTTCGTTATTGCAGCATGACGTTGCATCTTACCCGTGGCTTGGCATGAGGGTTGAAGTAAACAAAAAAGCAATACCAGCGAAACCGTTAATTTTGTACTTTCGGCAATGAAGCCGCTTATCGTTTTCATGCATCCCGCCATGATGATAGCACCTGATCCCGCCCCTAACGTTTCGTCCCGCCTTTCCTCCCTCGTCTGCTGAGTTGAGTTGCAGACTATCCAGCCAATCACGAAACCACATGGGATGCCGTCACCGTCGGTGTACGTTCAATATCACTAAAAGGTTGTCAAATGTTTTAAAATACTTACTTGGTAGCGCCCCTAGCGTTCAGTACTCTTCAATGAAGTGTAGAAGCTTTTTGACATGGGTCCAAAAATGGCAGGATGGTGCATGAAATGTGATTGGACACTGTTTGATTATTGATTATTGAGAAATGTAACAAGTAGGCATCAAGTTTGTTTGTTGCAGCTTATAGCTTTGTTCCAGCTCTTACGTCTTAATAAGCAAGTTATTTCAAAATCACTCAAAATATAATTATGTTGCATCAAAATAGACCAAACACAAATAGATGGAATATCTTGTTATTCTTTGGATCCAATTCGGAGGGCCAAAATTAATTCTGTGGGTCTCCATATTTGGTCTGCAGACCCTAAATTTTGCAGCCATGCTGTAGAGGGTGGAGCTCAAACAAAAAAAAATCCAGAAGGTGATACACTGCAGTTTGATGACCAAACCTGCTGTGATTGAAATAAAAGTCTGAAGAGTCTTAAGTGTCACACACCCACTTATTGACTCATTCTCATGCAGTCTGAATGACATGGACAATGGCTTATTTCATCAAAATAGCACTCTCACCTCATTTCCTCCCTTTCAAACAGTCCCCTGACACACAGGCCTACATACTTACTCCGGCCATAGGTTGAACTACATGAAAAGGCCTTTCTGCCTGCTTACAGAAGGTAAAATCTTTTAAACATCTGAGGAAAAGTTTGTACCAGTAATGTAGTCAAAGGTAAGCTACTATTTAGATTATACAGGCATACAAAGTAACCTATCCACCTCCTTAACTGGGTCTTTCTTCCAAATACATGGGCCTATATTATAAAATGGAGGAGGCAAAGTATACTCAGCAGCCAAGGCTACACTCACCACAACATCTCCTCCACCGCTGACCAAACTAGGATAATGGAAATCTTATACCCTTACTTCTATGAGGGCCAGCCACAGTTCCTGCATGACCTGTACATGGTTTGGATTGCAAAGCCAAATTCACCAATAAACTGGGTCAACCCGATGTTATCAGCGGCCCGTGGTCTGCTAAGTGATGTGGCCGTTTGTTTTTTGATATGCATGTTGAATGTTAATATTACGGATTACAATGAGACCAATGGATGCCAATGATTTTATCCACTTCCTCCCTCAGCAGCCGTAATGTGAGTCAGAGGTATAGCTCCTCTGATATCACAGGCCACATCATCTATAATGAAAATGCACAGGGAGGGAAACGCACTGCTTATAACCTAGATATTAGAAACAGAAAATTCTTATCATATACACTTTCAGTCTTTCAGTCTCAGACGATCATTGAGTCTGTAACTATGTCAGAATTGTTCACACCATAAAACACAAGACAGTGTGAGCTTTGAGTATTGAATGTTTACATCTATAACATTCACAGACACTTGTGACTGTCACCATGACCATAACCACGACCACAAGTGCACACAGTGCTTTTGCAAAATGATTGCTGGCATGACAGTAAAGCACATTGTAGAATTAAAATCATGATTTATCTTGAAACCTCAGCTTATAGCTATGTTATAGAGCTATAATAGCTATGTTTTTAAAGCATCTTTGCTTTTGAAATATTGACAAATACATTTCCAGTAGTAGCATATAGATATGAAACTGAGTAGTCAGAGGGTCATTTGAATTTTTCGAAAATATTGCCAAATGGGTTATATGCTTCCTCAAAAAAAGGTCAGAGGGAAGTGACTCAGAGTATGAAAGAGGAAATATTTGCGGAAATTGTTTTCTTGTAGTAAAAGCCAGCTACTGAAACAATTGATGTGATGTCATTTATTATCCATGGGAATTTGATGGAATTTGCATGCTCATTGAAAAATGTTCTGTTGTAAGAGATTGGAGAAGTCTGTTTGGGAATTGGGAGTGACACTTTTGAGTCATATGGTCAAGGCTTTATGCTGCCTTCAAGTGCTGTTGGAAATATCGCAATTACAAGTGAGCGCATGTGAACAACCCAACAAAGCCGAAATATGGGTGGGAAAGTGGGAGTTTTCTATGCCCATATTGCTGAGGTGTGACGTTTAGGGCTGTGACGTTAAGCTATGTCAGTAATTGATGGTAATAGCCTATTGATTTTTACTCTTTGTTTAAAGCTGCATGGGGCAATTAGCACCATGGGCCGCCAAATATATGGTGTTTGACTAGTGTATACTCAACCACTAGAAAAAGGGAGCAATAATTTTGGTATTCCTTATGGTGAAGAGAGGCCATTTCATGAGAAATGTAGTTCTGTAACTGCACTTATAAGCACATGGTATTGTACCCAAGCCTTTTCCCTCAAAAGTTACAAAAATGTGTTTGTCTCTCAATCGCTTATGTAAGTGTTGGTGCCGCAAAAATGAATTTCGACACAATTTACTGCATTGTTACTTGATAAAAGATGTGTCTATGGGAAATCCTAGCTGCTAGTAAACCAGCGGGCGGTCTTGGTTAACTTCTGCTTCGGCTCCTCTTAGTGATGTTACATTCGCGAACGATCCGATTCTTTTCAACGGCTCTTTGGCACGAACGAAGGGAACCGAGTCGTAGATGAGAGCCGTTCTTTTTATCGTTGTGCCCAAACTTCACTGCCTGCCCTAAATCCACTTAACCTGACGTGCCAGAGTATCTATCTGATTTGAACTAAAATCTGTTTTGCACAAAAATGCATTAGATACTTGTTTTTTTATAGTGCCAATAGAAGTTTTCTAATATTATGTGTTGCATGAATTGCATTCAAGGCAAGGCAACTTTATTTTTCATAACACATTTCATACAGAGGGTAAAGTCAAAGTAGTAAATTCACTGACAAAGCAGAGGGATATGGCGTCACCTTGTGTAATGTTTACAATGCAGATCATTGACATTAGGTCTGGCAATACGAGTAGCCTAATTTAGTGGTGCTAAACCTAGTCCACACATGCGAAATTCAATTATATTGGTGGGATGTCTAAGTTTGAATCTGATCCAAATCTTACCCTATCATTATCCTAGTGATTATTTCGCAGATAAACCTAGTAACCCCCGCCCCCTAAATTTTTTTTAAAAAAAATAACGGAAAGGAGCGGAGCACAAGATCCGGCTCCCTTAAAAGAGCCGTAATTCCCATCACTACTCATAGCTACGTTCCTCGGAAAAGAGACACTACTGGGAAGTATGAGTCACCGAGGAGACCTTGAAGGCAGCATGACTGATGTGAAGTTTTTTTGAGCTTGGTCATCCGCTCATAACTAGCATCAAGTTGAGCAGGAGGAGGAAGAAGAGGAGCAGAGGGAGGTACTACTAACTGTGAAGTTGTTCTGAAATTTCAACAGTCTTCGTCTTCGCCCCGTAAAGCAGGAGTTATAAGAGTTTTCTTCAAAAAGGTATGCCTCAAGAAATAGCTAAAACATCTAACCTTTTAATTAACCTTGTGGAGACGGAATGTATTTGGAGCTAGCTAACGTTAGTTATATTTCTTCACATACAAATGATATCAACAAAGATGATTTTTAGGATTTCAGACAGTTGAGGAAACGGTTTGAGTTGAAATGGCGTAACTGGTTGTGTTTTTCTTAGGCTAACTTAGTTGTCAATCTGTGACAAATTTAATAACAGAAAGCGACCTCGTTGATCTAATTTAGCCTGAGACAAAGCTCGCATTGTTCCTGGTTGTGATTAACGGTCCGGCAGTGTTGGACCTTCTCCTTCACCAAAACAACGCATTTGATCATAGCTTAATGGCGCATTTGACCTGTTGAATAGGCCCAGATTTTAACACATTTTGACATGGTCTTATGTGATCATTTCATTTGGAGAGTAACCCTGCCCGTTTTTATAGGCCCATTTAGTATTCACAGCAGGTTACTGGTCCCCTAAATTCTGACAACGGTTTTTATGACTTTATCTAATCCCTCAAGTTAGCAGTGATATAAAGAGAGATCGTAGGGACGATAAATTAAGTAAACCAACGGCATATTTGTTTGCTCAATGACGGAATTACGTAATGGAAAATAAAATGTGCAGATTGTCACAGATGCTGACTTCTCAAGGCAGTGCGATGGGGCATGAGGCCTTTTATAAGGCGCGACTTTCACATGCTGAAATCAGTTTTCTTCTGAAAATGCTGCCCATATTACAACTGGTGTAATAATAATAACTGGTGTAGTTCATCCTGAAATGAAACACTGTGCTTGGTTATTTCTGATCCAGGACATCGATCTTCATCAACCATGGGTGTAGAAGGGGGAATGAAATGTGTCAAGTTTCTGCTTTTCTTCTTCAACTTCATTTTCTGGGTGAGTAGCTGCATAACACTTAGCCTAATTTGAGATTTCTATGTGAAAAGGCAATGGAATGACAGATATGGATATTACTTCACCAGATTATTAATGTGAGGTGAGGTGAGGTCATTTTGTGTTGGCTAAAATGAGAAAGTGAAGTCATTTTAGCAGCCAAGGTGCGAACAAATATATGCAAAAGCATGTTATCATAAAAATAATAAGTTAATGAGTTACTCTTTTCTGTTTGTGTTCATGGTGGAGAGTTCAAGACAAATAAGCTTATCTTTTTGATAGTCTGAAATATAGGCTATCCACCGCTGTCAGGGACATTTCTCCTTTATGCCAACCGTGTGACTTTGAAAATGAATTGTGTTCTTTTAATCCAACTGTAGGTTACCATATGTAATCATGTCAGCTGATAAGCACACGCACACACACCACATGCATCCCTCTCCTTTCACAGATAAGAACTTCCTGTTTTAGACTGCTCACAGGTTTTTTTTTATATCCAGGTAGTAAAAGTAAAAGTAACACATTAAAACATGGTAGAGAGTCACACATCTCTGTCAAATTACATGACCTTTACATTTCCTGGATGTAACTTGTTTGCAGTGTTTTGGGGGTTTAAATTTCACTGTGTGTGTGTGTGACTGTGTGTGTCTGTGTGTGTACACGAGAGAGCGAGAGAAAGAGGGAGAGGTGGTGATGATGGAATGTGAATCTTGTGACCAGATTTCAAAGTGTAACGATATCATGTGACTTGTCCAGATCAACGCTCTTTGTTTTGTTTTGTTTTTTCTTCTTCCTTCACTGATACAATGCCAATTAAAGCCGGAAAGATTGGTGCCTGTACAGTGAACTTTGAGTGAAATCCAAGTAATCATCCCACAGAGGAGGAAATGGAGAATGAAAAAAATACTTGCTAGTTTACAATGATTTTGAGGTGAAGCCGAAGAAAAAATTACAACCACAACCTGGTTGTATATTCTATTCTGTTCTGGTTCTGTTTCTGTTCTGTTCTGTTCTGTTCTGTTCTGTTCTGTTCTGTTCTATTCTATTCTATTCTATTCTATTCTATTCTGTTCTGTTCTGTTCTGTTCTGTTCTGTTCTATTCTATTCTATTCTATTCTGTTCTGTTCAAAGATTTATGTGATCCTCTTTGCTCTGTTTGCTATCCTGCTTATGCCTTTAATGTTTTCCTACATCAACCACTAGCCACCTATTAGACTCTAGCTCAAATATTTACATTGGTGTTACCTACAAGGAAAGGTCCTGAGTTGGATAAAGTACAAGGGCGGCTAATGGGTCATCTGATGGTACGAGTACCGTTTGACTCCTTCAGACTTCCTTTTTCTAGGCTGCAAGTGGTGAAACTGCTGGAAGAAAAAAACAAATGTTTCCACTGATGGAAAGTGTTTCCTTATGTTTTCAAAATAACACAATAAGTTTGCTGTCCTCTAATGCCTTTCTATGAATTTTTTAGGATATGATTTTTAGGATTTGGCAATAAACCCATGATTCACTATGGTTAGAAGAGTGTTACTAATTATACTTCAGACTCTTGCTTCTTGTTTCAAGTGTGACTATTCAGGAAGCAGAAGTTGTTTTTTATTTCAAAAGTATTTCCATGGTATTTCAACAGTGCATCTAGTGCTTGTGCTACTGTGTGCTCTATCTTGATAAGTGAGTCTCCATTGAACATAAGGGATGTAAGAGTAGTAAGACCAGTTAGGTTGGTAAACTGTTGTTCCTGGGGCATTTGCTCATTTGTTTACAGCAGCTTCGGCTTACTGCTATTCTATGGCTGGGATGTTAAGGAAAAACATATATTTTTAGGGCTGTTGTTGTGAATTGGCTTGGAGTGAATATAGAATATACTGTAGATTCAAGACAGACCTTTCACAGCATCTTCCATGATATCCTTAATAGAGCTGCAACGATTAATTGATTAATCGATTAGTTGTCAACTATTAAATTAATCGCCAACTATTATTTTGATAATCGATTAATCAGTTTGAGTAATTTTTACCAAAATTCTCTGATTCACGCTTCTTAAATGTGAATATTTTCTGGTTTCTTTACTCCTCTATGACAGTAAACTTAATATCTTTGGGTTGTGGACAAAACAAGACAATTGATTGTCATCTTGGGCTTCGGGAAACACTGATTCACATTTTTCACCATTTTCTGACATTTTATAGACCAAACAACTAATCGATTAATTAAGAAAATAATCTACAGATTAATCAACAATGAAAATAATTGTTAATTGCAGCCCTAATCCTTAGGTATATTTATTTTACCAAAATATGTGGATATTATGATGACATGACCCTCATTTGATGCTAAATGCATAACATTATAATGCAATTATGTTCTGTTATCTGTTGTACAATTTTGGTTCTTGATGTGTCTCCCCCGCTCTGTCTCCCTCTCTGCCTTCCTACTGTCTTAATAAACAATAGAAAATGCTAAAAAGGGGACTGGCCACTCTACCTTAAAGGATCCTACCTAAAAAGACTGTTCTGTCTCTCCCCACCCAGAAAAGTGACACATGAATATCACTGATGTTCTTATCATCTTAAATCAACATAAAATAACTCCAGCACTTTGTTTTATGCTTAACAAAGATGATTTTTCCTCTGAATTGTAAACAGTTGGAAAATGGTTGCAATTTCCCCTATGATTTTCATCTGTTTAGCAGTAGTGGTTGCTAAAATTTGCTGATGCATCCTATGGGTGTTATCAGGGACCAAATAATCACACAGTTTCCACACCGTTTCCTCTGTACACTCAGGCCAAATATTTGAATATTGCATGAAAAGAACATGAGTTGTCTTTTTAGTGAAGGCATGAATTGCACCATAAACTAACACCCTCCCTTTCCTGCAGATATGTGGCCTCGCACTGATTATCGTGGGAATCCTGGTTCAGATGGCTGTCCACAGCACCTTCATGATCCACGATGCATCGGCCTCATCGGTTCCGCTTGTCATCATTGGAGTGGGTGTCGTGATCTTCTTCATTGCCTTCTTTGGCTGCTGTGGTGCCTGGAAGGAGAACTACTGCATGATCACCACGGTAATTCATATAACATGGTAGCTGTTTAGCCGCAAAACACAAAAAGGTTAAATCAGTTGTATGTCTTAATGTAAAGTGATGTATTTAAATGTAATATAATGTATTTAAATGCATTTCATTTCCTGTTTCCTTGCAGTTTTCTATCCTTCTCTCCCTGGTTATCATCGTTGAGATTGGAGCAGCCATTGCTGGATACATCTTCAGAGGCAAAGTGAGTATAAAATTTCTTATGCATGCTTATTATATGCATATAACAACCAGCAGACCAGCAACCAGCCGGCATGACTTAATTTGTTTTCCGTGTTTTTCCATGTCTTCTTCCATCTAGCTCACAGTTATTGTCCAGGACAGTCTCAGTGACATGATTTCCAAGTACAACAATGGCACGGATGAATTCATGAAGGCTGTGGATAAACTGCAGGAGGATGTAAGTATAGTGTAACTTCTCTTATTATTTGCTTAGTTTGACTACACCTTCACATAACATTGCTGCATCCTGTTGGTCGGTAGGTATAGCATGACATAATGTTTATCTTTGCACCCTCTATTGACATAAGCTGTATCCATACATTATTGGTCATATACCTATTGGCAAACCTTACAGCCGTCACCTCTATATTTACTGGGATTACATGCTTCAAGTGTTTTGTGTCTCTTTCCATTTGCCTTACAGTTGAAATGCTGTGGTGTGAACGGTACCTCTGACTGGAAAGACTTCAAGTCCGATGGGATCTCTGTGCCGGACTCCTGCTGTGTGAATGTCACTACAGACTGTGGAGTCAGGGCCATGACAGATGCCAGCAAAGTGCACCAGGAGGTAAACTCTCAGTGGTTGATGGTTTGCGTTGTAAAGGAAATCTATGAACAAGATATTTTGTTAACAAGAAGTAAATGTTTTAGCTTTAAGTGATACATCTCATAAAAAGACAACTAAACCAGTGCAATGCGCAGGTTGAAACTAACTTTTTCTGTTTGTGATTTAGGGCTGTCAGAATGCTCTGGAGGCATTACTGAAGAAGAATGTTCAGTGGATTATAGTCGCAGCTCTCGTCATTGCTTTCCTGCAGGTACGAATGATCAATAAACACAAGCACATTCGACACACATCCCACAAGACAGAGTGAAGTACTTCACAGTTCAGAACAAATACACAATACTGATGTTGATTGCTTTTTGTGTGCATTTGTTTTCATTCCAGATAATGGGCATTGTGTTTGCCTGCATGCTGATGAGAGGCATTCGCAGTGGCTACGAAGTCATGTGATCCCTCTCACACCTGAGTCGGAGTTGGCTGTTCAGGTCATGTTGATTGGGAGCTTCATTTAGAAACTTTTAATATTTACATCTCATATTTCACAGAACAATATATTTTTCTTTGTATTGATTATAAAAAAAAAATGTCATAAGCCAACAACATCACTACCTAGATATATGTATTTAGGACTGCAGAACGATGGATTTAGCTATAGGAGAGATCAACATCCACTTTTTGTCAGTGATGTGTTTTCTTGTTGGTTGTGAGGAATTCTAACATCTTTTTCTTAGCTTATGCTGTTATAGACTTTGGATCTGTTTTGATGCTGATTTTTTTTTGTCTTGCTGGTTCCCAGTTTCTATTTTTATTAAAGACTCTTTAAATTACATCCAGATTTGCCTTAACTGTAAATATGAGCAGGGGGGAAAAAAAAGCACCATAAAGTTATTTATTTCAGAGACACGCAGTTCCTTTACAATGTACATAGTATTGGCACAGCAACACAACATTCCAAAGTTGTTGAGAAAATAATACACTTGTCTTAAAAAAAAAGTTTCATATACAGAATATGAATACAACTTATTTGCAATTCTTCATATTTCAAATGGATTGTACCAGTCCTTGAGAAAGGCACAGGAAACAAATGACATTTCCCATTTCATAATTTACTACCCCAGACCACCAGCACAAGGGATGTGCAGTTCCTCTTTGTACCGTTACCTGTAAGTAGGCAAAGAACAGTGCAGAAGTGTGTTCCGCCCAATAGAAACGGACTATATGTTAAGCCCCAGAGCAAAAAACAAAACAAAACACTTCAAGTAAACAATAGAGTTGAACCAATAAAGTGCCATCACAACTCTTTTCAGACAGTCCACAGTACTTCAGAGGGCTTGTAATTGTGCCGCACCCAAAAGAGTTTTGAGAGTAATTACTATAATGTTCATCTACACCAGTAAGTTCAGCTTTTGAACACACAGGCAAGCTTGAATGTCTTTGTAATTTAGTAGCCTAATCATTGGGCTTTTTTTTATCAATATTAAGCATCCATCAACATTTCTTAAAAAGGTGTTCTTATCCGGTCAATTGATTTTTGATGATTGTTCCTTTTCAGAATCGTGTCCTTCCTTTGAGATAGTTTTCCTCAAAGTTCCCCTTTTGCATGTGTACAATCTCCAATTTTTGCTTAAGATCCATAGTACCATTAGTGAGGAGCTTGAAGGACAGGAGTCATTAAGTGAGGTACAAAGGCATGAGAAAATATGTAACAAAATAGTCATGTTTGACTTGAACAACGTTGAACAGAAAGCCCAAATAAAAGCCATCTCATCTGTATTTTTAGATTGGAATGTCTCGGGCCAAACTAATTTTCATATTTATCACTCCACAAGGTAAACATTCACAGACCATGAAAGCGCTGTTGAGCTCTTGTTTAAACAATAGTCTATTTTATATTCCCCGTTTGTCTGTGTAATGAGGTGTTAGCTTAGAAATAAACAGATCACAAGTCTGTGCCTTAAAGTAGTGACTAGCTTGAGATATAACAGGTGCCTATGGAATTCCCTCAGCATCACCAATAAATATAGTCCAGTGCATCACATAATCAATGCAAGTCCTCCGTACTGAGGTCTAGCACTAGATTCTGGTGTTGGGTATGGTCACTTCTTCACCCACAGGAAGGGAGGAATTGAGTGTGCAGTTTACTGACGTCACGTTAACCGATTTCTTGGTATTGTTGCATTTCCATGAATCACTTAATGTCGGTGGAGAAGATTTTCCACTATGTGTCCATACCCAACGTCAGAATTTAAATTAGGCAAATCTATGGCACCACAATTAGAGGGGATGAGACGCTCTTCCCTACTGCAGGAGTTTTAGGCTGATAAGATGGGTGTATTTTTACATAAATATCTTGCCCAGCGCGGCTTTAAAATGTTTTTCTCTTGGTAGAAAGGGGATGTTGACAACTCTCAGGAAGTTATGTTACTCAGCGCAGCAGAGGGGGGGGGGGGGGGGGGGGGGGCAGTGAATGGAAGTGGCAGAACGCTGCAGGCTTCCTGTCAGTGGCGGTTGGGACCTTTGGGGTAGTTGGCGGAGAGCAATACCATGCTGTGCAAAAGCAGAGACACCTCTGATTCTGCAAAAAAAAAAATAAAAGGAGGTATAAAAACAGCAGGTATGAGACAAAACAGGCGTGTTATCAGTGTAGTCAGTGTAGAGTAGTTATGTTAAGGAGGAAGACAAATGAATCAAATTCAAGATACCTTTCAATGAGGAGGACACCTGAAGCCACTGGGACAACCACTCACGGCACTGGTTAACGCCAAGACTATCAGAGTTGAGACCTCTGATATAACAAGCCTAAGGAGTGTAAAATCAAATTTAGTGATAATCGGTTATTAATCACACAGCTTACTACTTGGCCAAGGAACAGAGACGATGCCTGATATGAATCAGGTTTGTCCTGCGGCTATGAAATTGGTCGAGTCGTGTACCGAGTCACTGACCTGTCTGAGTTCGGAGTCATTGAGCTGATGGGGACCCAGTCTGCTGAGGGCGCGGTCCAGATGGAGCAGCTCCAGGGCGTGGCTGCTGAGCCGGCTGCCGATCAGGAAACCCGGGAGGCGAGGCGTTAGGAAGAGCAGGGGGCAGATGTGTCTCTGGTTGGAAGACGGGACAGAGAAAGTGATGTGATGTTCTACAGCTGTCCAGAGTCCCTATGGCTTTTGCACTTAACATGAAAACAAATGACCAGAATTTTGTCCTAGAAGTTTGCTTCTGTTAATATAGGATCTTAGTAGAGTAGAGTAGAGTGAGGAGGGACACTGTTGGTTCACTGACCATTTGTTCCACATGCATCCTCTTTATACCCAGCGGGGGTCCAGAAAATAGGCCTCGAACAGCATGAATTTCAGACACTTGAGGGTGTGTTCCACTTTGCACCTGAAAATGTGCAGCAACACAGCTTAACGGAAGATGTCATTAACATCTGCATCCATCCTGCATGAATTAACATATTTTGCATATGGAAAACAATACTGACAAACATCGTCTCCTCACCAAAATACACAGTGCGCTCCTTTCACCAAGAGGTTTTGATACATTCACTTACTTTAGTGCACAGGTCCTTAAGGCAACTCTGCAGGTGAC